>NW_028128775.1:0-600000 GCF_965231255.1 Vanellus vanellus | reverse complement strand
GTAGGTTCTCCATCCCTCTTCTTCATGTCTTCTGCATATTCACAGAGGCAAACCCACAGGATATCTCGCATCAGCTTTGATTTGTCTTGAGTCGGAGGGTGGTTTTTCTCTTGAGTAGGAGGGCGTTTCCTCTTAGCAGCTGCAACATGAGTCTGTCCAGGGAAAGCATGGAGTTTTTCCTCCACCTTGGTTAGTTTATCAAACAGTTTATCGGTTTGCTCAACTAATCTCTGGGTCATTTGCTCTATTTTCTCAGTCAGTTTCTCAGTCATTTTCTCGGTGGTCACAGTCAGCTTTTCTATGGCTGCCACAGAGAAGGGACCAGAGAGACTGTCTTCATACTGTCGTACCTTCTTAACCCCTTCATTTACAGTTGGTGTGTCAGTATCGGATCCTCCCCAGACCATTGTTGACAATGGGTGGGAATATGTTGATGGTGCACTTTGTACAAACTTTTTGAGCAGAGATCGTTTGCATGGCATTTCATCAGGGTCTACTATCGCTTGCCCATCACTATAAATCACCTCTCGCACAGGCAGTTCTTTCAGGTACAATCCCTCCATCCTTGGACAGGTTTCCCAATCGCCTAGCTTCTCTGCCATCTCAGTCTAGGGTATCTGCCCCGCTATCCCAGCATCGGAGCAACCAGGAGACAAGTGTTTCGCCTTCATGACGACTAAAGTCCTTCCTGATACTTCTCAGATCTTTCACGGAGAAGGATTGAACAACTCCCTCTACATCTGAGTCCTCCTGTGGGGAGGCTGCCCCAGAAGGGGCCTCTCCAGCATCTGCTCTAGAAGGACTCTGGCCTTTGTCTGTTTTCAAAGGTCTCTTTCCCTTCTGTGGTCTTGAAGGACCCTCCCCTGGATCTTGTTCAGAACTCTCCCCCAAGCTATGTGACTTGAGGTGGTCTTTGTGGTAAGGGGCAGGGGAAGGAGTTGACCTCCTCTTCCTGCTCCTGGTTCCCGGGGCGGCTTGTACCGATTTTGATGGAGTTGGAGTAGTTTTGGTACTGGTTGTAGTGGCTGCAGTAGGTTGTGCCGGGAGAGGCGGCGGCGTGGCTTGTGCCGCTGCAGGGGGGGGCGCGGCTTGTGCCGGGACGGGCGGCGGAGGGGCCGGTGTTGTTGCGGTGGGGGGGCGGCTGCCGGTGGTGCGGGTGCCGGTGCCGGTGCAGGCGGCGGCGGAGGCGCCTGTGCCGTGGCGGTGCGGAAGACGGCTGCCGGTGGCGCCGTTGCTCCGGGGGGGGCAGCTGCCGGTGGCCCCGGTGCCGTGGGGGAGGCGGCTGCCGGTGGTGCCGTTGCTCCGGGGGGGACAGCTGCGGCCGGGCCGGGCGGGGCCGCGGTTCGCGCCGCTGCAGATCGCCGAGCGGCTGCGCGGGTCTGAGTGGCGGCAGCGCACGGTCCCCTACGGCTCCCCCTGCACAGATGTTTCACAAGAAACCACCCCTGCACCACATTCAGGAGCATCAACAACAAAACCACGATCTTAACAAGGTACCAGTCCTTATCCTCAGAGCCCAGAAGGTTGCCATGCCCCAGCTCTGATGGGGTCACATCAGCATAATTATCAAAGGGCGAAGTAAACATTCCCCAGGTAGAAGAACCCTTTGATCCCTTTGGTCTCTTTTCTACTGAGCATGAGGCAGATGGGATGGAATACCCTGTTGGTCAGTTTTGGGTCACCTGTCCTGTCGCTCCTCCCCGCAGGTGGGACCCCACTATGCTTTTCCGCTTCCGACCCTCCAACGGGGCAAATAACAAAGCTGGTTGGCCGTGGGGGTTATAGCAATGAGTATAAGCAAGAGCCTCTCTGCATCCCATGCCTGGGCATCAGCTGTAACCATTGCTCTTATCGCTCTGAGAGAGTGAACGCTGACGGCACAATAGGCAGTTAATTTCAGTTGGTAGAAGAGGCCCAGCTAAGAAGCCAAGTTACTGAACAAAATTGGTTCTCTTTTACCTCAAACCAGGACACAGGGAGAGTTTCCTTCCATTAAGGCTCTTTTTATTAAAATAAATATTTATATTATATAAAGAAATAAATACTTCTCTTTTCACATTAGATAACTCCCTGGAGGCAGCAAAACAAGCCAACCCCAAACCAGCCCAAAGGACAGGGGCTTTGGTGAGAAATCAAGAGATGGTAAACGCTTTCTTTCTGTGGTCGTGACAAATCCAGTTTTAGGAATCAAGTAGACGGTAGATATTCCAGAAACAGAGGAAAACTCTCTTTGAGGAGACGGTAGTTCAGCACGTTGTCCTTGGGAAGGTAAGTTGGGCAAACACGACTGTAACCACCACCACGGATGTTTCCCATTTGTCTGTAACGTGGTCGCGTGCGCTGTGAGGCGCGAGCGTGCGGCTCAGCCATGGAAGTTGACGATGTTCCTTCTTCACTCTGCCCTTAACGAGGTCACACCCACCTTTCTGGCTCTTGCTTAAGGTGCGTTAGCTAATTTCAAAGAGAGTTACTGTCTCCAAAATAAGGGGGGTGGGGGGGTGGTGGTGGTGGTGGTGGTGAAATAAACTGTCTTAACCACTACTTCATAACTTGAAGAGGAAAACTTGTGTACCAAAACCCCAGAGTTACTGTCTCCAAAATAAGGGAGGTGGGGGGAACAAACCATCTTAACTTCTCCTTCATAAGCTAAAGAGGAAAACTTGTGTACCAAAACCCCAGAGTTACTGTCTCCAAAATAAGGGAGGTGGGGGGAATAAACCATCTTAACTTCTACTTCATAACCTAAAGAGGAAAATTCGTCTAAGAAATGTAACTAAAGGTCTAAGAAAACTAACTAAAGGCCTAAGAAAAGTAACTAAGGTCGAAGAAACGTAATCAAAAGAAGAGCTCTAAGAGTCCACGTGTCACAGCAGCTGTTGGTGGATTATCTCCCACACCATCTTCTTCCGGAAGTATGGCATGTGAGTCTGAAAAGAGAAGAGAAAGAAAAGAGAAATTAAATAATGACGTCACGGTAGAAAGAGGTGGCAAACACGCATAAACGCCCAGCGGAGTCCTTAATAGGAAGTTCCCTTTAGGAACTGTCAACCGTTTGGGTACAACACCCCACGCGGTTCCTAAGAGGGTGACACGACAACCCGACAAAACCAGATTGACTTGACCGCGCGACAGCTTACAAGCACGCTAATAAAAGACCCGTCTAAAACGAAATCAAGAAAAAGAAGCGGTGTCTTGACTGGTCAAAGGGTAGAAGCCATTTCTCCAAAAGATACCGAGCCCAGATATGCCAAACCCGCTGGCAGCAGTATCTTGCCCAAGAGGAATCTCACCGGCAGCAGCTCCCAAAGGCGGGGATGGAGAACCACAGCTCTGCCCTGCCCAGGCCACTTGGAAGTTCTGATCCCAGCAACTACGCACCGAAACGGGGTACGAAACCTCAGCCCCTGCCCCGGACACAATGAAGAGCTGCTGCCTAACCTCCCTGGCTCCTGTCCCTGGGCGAGAGGGGCTTGGAGGGGTTTATGACCTTCACTCACCTGGCTAAAGTTGAACGGTTTCTCTCTGGCGATGTAATCTGCGTATTTACACATAAAGACGCCGCAGTCGCTTCCATTCAGCTGCTGAGGGATCTCCTAAGGAATGCAAAGAAGATGGAGGATTTCCCTCTGTCTCAAAAGAAAAGCAACTTGGAAGCAGCGCACATTACCCACACCGACACTGCGCTCACCGCACACTCCTGACCCTACTTGCGTAATCCCGAATACCCACTCCCGCCCACGAGGAACAGACCCAGTTCACTGCTCACCATCCCTCCCCTCTGCCTCCCGGACTCGGACACTACGATCCAAATTTTTGGCAGGCCCAGAAGGCGCAGCAGCCCTCCCCCCTGCGAGGTGTCTCAAGGTTCGCACCGCCTCTTTCTTAAGTGACCTTTCTTAAATCCGGTCTTTAGGGACTGCTTTTTACTATCAACTCCTCGAGGAACATCAGCTCAACCCTTTCTTTGTCACGTGCCAGGATCTGGGCCCCAAAGAAGCACTTACAGTTCCCATTTCAAACCCAAGGGGTGCTCACGTACACGTGGCTCCATGCTGTGAAGAGTCCACTCTGAAACATCCAGCTCCAGCTGTCTTTTTTCCCAGCTTTCTTTTTGCAGGTATTGGCTGGTTAAAACAAAAGGAAAAAAAAAAATCCCTTTTCATCTCTGTAATTTAGCAAAATAAAATAAAGCAGCTGAAGGATCACAGGAAGACGGACGGCAGGACGGTAAAATGTCAGAGGATCCTCACCGCAGCTGATTTAAGGCTGATTTTGAGGAAAAATCCCAATCTGAAACTTACAAACACGGGGAGAGGCTGTGAGCTAATGGTCAAGAACGAGGCCAACGACTCCATTGCTTCGGAGAGGTCAAAAAGCCCCAAATCACATGTTATCAGAGCACAAAGAGACAAACCACGCAAGGAACTGTAATGCCGTAATTCCACCGGGTGCCTTGATCCCACATCCTGGGCTCCGACTAACAAAGTCGGCACACGTGTGCCACGGGGCTATGGCGTATCTGGCTGTGCCTCTCACGGGAAGGTGGCAGAATCCAGGCACCCCAGACCCTGGGTGCAGGGGACGCTGTGACAGCAGATAAGCAGTCGATGCCAGACAAGTCGCAGCAAGCAACGCCAAGATTCCTGCTTGGTTATCTACAAGCCACGTGAAAACTGGCAGTCGCCTTACAGGGACTCAATCTAAAATCCCTCTCCTCATTCACACCAGAAAAGCAGTGACGGAGCGGTTACTTACAGCAAAGTCTGACAAATCTTGTCCCCTTTCTGCCCAAGCGAGTCCAAGTACGTGATCGTGTTCTTCCTCAGATCTATGACCTGTTATTAAAAGGTGACCGTTAGGCAAAGCACAACCTTGTGCCGCACACCCCCCAACACCTACATGACTTCTCTTGCCAGTTTTTGCTCCCCGTCCAATTCTAAAGGAAAAGCCCGTGGGACTCACGGCTAGTGTCCAGTGTGCTCGCGAGTTCACAGGCACGAAGAGGATGTCCTGCTTAAAGACATCGACACTCTTGGTCCACCTTCTGACTGACTCGTAGCCCCCAGATGTTAGTTTTGGATAAAAGAAAGTACTAAACGCGTGGACTGCTGGATAGCCTTCCTTCTTCCCTCTTTCCATCACCAGACTCATGTAGAAATTAACGACCTGCACCATAAAGAGGAAACGTGAGGTGTCAAAATAAGACGCTGCCTTCCCCAACGAAAAATACAACACCACCTCTGTTCTGGCCACCCTTAAGCACGCAGCACAGAGAACTCCAGCCTCAGCTGGAGGCTTTTGTTCCCAGGATTTCACACGGGGCTACATCGGCAGTTTGATCAAAACACCTGCCACCCACGCCAATAACCCGGACGAACTCCGGGAAGCTGCGTCATACAAGAAGTAACGGAACTTCCAGAAACGCTCGACCCTTCAACACCTCAAATAAGAAGTGTACAGAGATTTCTAGGCTCTGCAGCGGAGGTCGTCAAAGAACGTTGACGCGACTTCTGTACAGGGCGGAGGGGTATTTTTCAATAAAGGCTGAGTGAGACTGTCCCTGTGCTGCAGCTGGTTTTACCTCATCGTTTAGCCAGCAAAGGTTCCTGAGCGTGTGGATGTCTTCGCGAGTGACCTTTAGTTTGAAGGCACTGCTCATGATCTCATCTGGCTCACCTTTGCCAAATGCGGCACTGACCTCTCTCTCCATGGCCTGAAAGGAACAATTAAATGGGGAAGGACTTGTGAAACAGCGCATGGAGCACGCTGACCTGGGGGCAGCTTTCCACTGAAACACGGCCTGTAAATTCAGCTCAGGTGACAGAGCAACTGCCTTCGACGGTTTCCTGCCTCAGTGAGCGATAGCGCTTTTGCCTTGCTTCGTTGGTTTCAGCATCCTAACTTTGAACTTCACAGCCCAGGCTTGCTGCCGTTTCTTTTCACCAAGGACGTGGGGATAAAACCCGTCAACTTAGCAAACACGCTCAAGCAGCTGAAAATGGAACACAACTCTGGCAACCCCCTTTCCCAGGTGCTGCTGCGGCCCTCGCAATACCCAGGTTTAAGCCAACCCCAGCGGGCATCCTCCGTACCGAGGCAGCTAAGTCAGGAGCCTGAAAGAACGTGAAGGTGGGGGACTTCAAAGGGAACGGCAAAGGGGGAAACTGAGGCAGCCGTCCCGCTAACAGAAGGCCCACAAACCCTTAGGGCAGCACAACTGAAGGAGCGCGGGGAGCACACAAAATCCTTCAAAGCAGCTTTAGTGCTGACCCTCGCACTGTGAAGCCACAACCACAGCCACTCGCTAACAGGTTCAATGCAAGTTCTTCAGATTTCAAAGCGCCTTAAGAACCACTGAGAAGAAGAGGACTTCCTTGCAGCTCTGCCACAACCTTCTCTTTTGTCTCACAGACTGTCGCCTACGGTACCTCTGTGAGCGGAGGAAAGCGTTCCGCTGTTTTTCCCAATCTTGGCACTTTCTTTTCCTCCACATCGAGGCTGGCTGACTTTTTGGACGGAACAGGTGTAGGGTGTCCTCGGAATAAGGCATCTTCTAAGATTTCTGTGCCACGCTGCCTCTGTTAGACAAACGGACGTTAAGCTAGCAATCAAGCACAGATTTGTTGAAGTTTCTGACCACAAAGAGCTCTATTTTCCTTGGGAATAACACAAGCTTACCCCTGCGATGGTTTCTTTCACTGCTCCTTCCTCTTCCGCAGAGTTTTCTTCTGGTGTGCAGTACCTGCCAGGAGAGGGAGAGAGAGAAGTGAGCTCTATATCCGTCCTGTCCCATGGAATTCTCAAGAATTCACCCTCTGGACAAGAAAGGCTTTTGCAAGGCCTATTCTGACTAGCCCCGGTTGCACACATCAACATGTGACAATATCGCCTCAACTTCCAGCACCGGTCTTTCTTAGCAGCAGGACTGGGATAGAATGAAGAGCTGGGAGCTTTGGAAGTTTGTTTTTTTTTTCCCATCTACTTGTACAAGACTCCTTTTCCTTCTCTTTATCAGTTGCATTATTTGGAAAACAGGGAAGCAACCAGCACTTCCTCTGTCGAGTGCTTTGTGATCTGCTGCTGATAAACACTGCATGCTGGGTGTTCTACTGCAAGGTATAACAGGAACATCTGCAACTAGACTTGCACCCAAACAGAGTGAGCTTCGGGAAACCAAGACCTGTTTCCATAAAGACCGCAAAGCCGTCGCAACTCACAGTCCTGCCAGCTCAGACAGCCAATACCAATGAGGCCGCTGGCCTCTCAAACCCAACTGCACGCTGCCTTTTTCCCCCTCCTAGGCAAACCCCAGGCATCCTTTGGGACTTACAAAGTCCCCAAAACTGCCTCAAGTCCCACCAGGCTTTACAAGCTCTCTAATCCTTCTGCTTAGGATGCGGGTTTCCAAGTGAAAGAAGTGAAATGTCAGCTCATTGATGGCTCGGCAGAACGACTCACAAACAAAAACGGATTCTGCACATCCAAGGGCAACTTGGGACGGCCACCACTCGCACCCTTACTGGCTTTCTTCCCACAGCAAACACCACACCAGCACAACCCTCTTTGTCACGCAGCACGGCTCTCGCTTGTGTTGGAGATGCAACTGGCTTGCAAGCAATTCCGGAGCCGCAAGCTAGCTACTTCTCTTTCACAGCACTGAGACGATCAAAGACCGTTGGTCATCTTCGAGACTCTACCAGCGGCTGAAAGAGATACACGCGCAGAGCCAAAAGGAACAAGCAGCATCATTAGAAGAGACTCTACCTGATCGTATCACCTCTCTGCGACCGCTGCGGGCAGCAAACATCTATACATTCGACACCTGCACAGAAAAGCAGTAGTAAGAAAACAAGAAGTCGACTTTCAATCACCATCAGATGTACACAGCTCTCCATTTCTGAGTGATAAATAAAAAAAAAGGAAAAACTTTGAAGGATGACGGTATGGTCAGGAAGTTCGAATTCTGGCAAGCACTTTGAACTCGGAACGTCATCTGCGAGTGTGTAAGAAATGCCCTATTCGGATTTGACGTCTACCTACAAAGTGGAACGGATTGGAATCATGGGGATACTCACCGGTCCTGAGTGTTGCACGTGGATAGACGTCTCCTCCGTATTTTGGTTCTTCCCGGTGACTCACAGTCGCCACTGGTTCCTTGGAGGAGGCTTGAACACTTTGGGGCAGGAAACAAACAACAGAGGAGAATCACAATTTTTATACGGGGGGCATTTGTTATCAGTGCGTACCAATTCACGCTGGCTTTTGGGGTTTTTCTTTAAGAAGAACAAAATATTCTTTGCACATCCGACAAATATCTGCATCAACCTGAGGAGGCCACTTTACTCTGTGGGACAAGACAGCGTTCATTTCAACCAGCCCTGACCAATTCTGCTCAATCTATTTGTTAAAGGTTATGCTGACGCTGAGAATGGCAATGTCCACAACATCCATACTGCTGGGACATTTTACTTCAGACCTGCCCTGCTCTGACCTCAGGGACTATATGCTCAGTAGTGGTTGGAGTGCATTAGACACCTTCCCCAGGAACTTCTCTGGTTTAGCTTCCTCTGAAAGGAATCTCTTTCTCAGGCTCCAGATCTGCTCCAAAATATGAGCCAAACCACAATAAGCAACGACTGGCAGATGAGACGCCGACAGCAGAGTCTTGACCTGCTCTCAAATGCAGTGCGCTTAAACTCAGCGCACCCAAAATTACATGAGAAACTCTCTTCTGTATCATTTTCATGGTATGGATTTTCATCTGCAGTGGCGGATTCTGGCGCAGCGCACTCCTTAACTGGTGGCCTCAGTGGTAAGAAGCTGTCTGGAGCAGCTTTGATGCTCTGTTTGCCCTTCCGGCTTGTGCTCAAAACATCAACGGCAAAAGAAACGGTATCAAGAGAACATTCCAATGTGCACCTCCACCACCACCTGCTTTGTCAAGCACGTACACCGATGACGATGGAGACAGACACGAGATGTTTATGACTTTCAGATGAAGACCTGCTGTCTTCAACTGGCTAATGGGGAAGTAGAGAGAAGTAAAAGTGAAAATCACAACAACTGCCTTCAAGATACGCTGTTGATTGTGTCCTCAGCCTCCTCTCAAGTTCAACGCTTCCTCTTACCGCAGACCTTTAATCTCTAGCTAATCTCCTGTGTCAATTAAGTAGCTGGATTTAAAGAAAAAGTTTAATATTGGTTCTTCGGGAGGGGAAGCAGCTGACGACCTCCCTTACCATAGGCAGTAAACCTTTCGGGGAAGAAGTCAAAGAAAATGGAAGGATTTTTACCTCAGACGGGGAATTGTCTTGTCAGGACGAGAGAGTGGTTCCTTAGTCAAGCGAGCATGGGTCCCACACGGCATTTGACCTACGAGAGAAGAGCGTAAGGCATCGGTAAGTATAAAAGGAAACTGAAGAGGTTTATGAGTTTACAGTAACGAGCTTCACCAAAGATAAATTGTCATTTTCTCTCTCACATCATCATATGATTTGTGTTATGTCACTTTAGGACATTTTCAGGTTTTCACACCGGCAACTGCAGCAAGTTGCGCGCACAAGGTATTGCCAGCCGAAACCTGAAATACAAAAGGCTCCTCAGGATCTACTACCTAAAAGGACCATTGAAAACAATTTGCTTCTGGCAAGCTAACAGTGGACCTATCAGAACGGAAGGACTGCATCCAAGGCAGCTCTGGTACCGAGACGACCAGATCGACGCCCGGCTCCACTCCAGAAGCAATGCGAGGATGCAGGTAAGAAACAGAGGTCACGCTCAAGTATTCCCAGATGCTGCCTCGTCCCGTGCCTGCCATAATCCCTACAGAACCCTAGGGGTAGGCTTGGACAGTACACAAGGTAGGGTGAAAATGAAACAAGTCGTATAACTTGATGTCAGCCTTACCAATTTGCAGCACGGCTACCTCGAGTGACGAAAATCGTGGTCTTTTAGTGGAAGGCTCTAAAGAAGTGGACCCAGGCTTAAAAGAAAACAACAAAAAAGCACCAGCGTGAGTGTAACCTGAATGTGAATCCCAGCAAACACACTTCCTGAGGCGTAGTCAGCTCTACTATGACTTGGGGACCATGACTTGCTGGTTCAGATTGCAGAAGGCGGCAAATCTTGGCAGGACCTTTGACAGGTACGCTTTAAATTTTGAATACAGGCTCTCATATGTGCAGCAATTAAAAGAATACAGTCTTGTCACTGAGTTATCACTCAGTCGGCTTCTAAACATTCCAAAGGGTGATAGTTCGGCCCTTGAGAAATATATTGTGTACAAATAAGAGTTAACGACTCTCTCAGGAACGAAGAACTAGAGCCCGACAGTCTCTTAGCCCTCTAATCCCATGGGGCAATAAGAAAAACTGCACTACACCTTTGAACCAAACTAGGCAGTCAAGGTGGCTCATTTTTATAGAGCCAAAGTCCTACAGGAACGCTCTCCTGGACTGGTGGATAATGAGCAGAAAGTGGTTTATCCAGAGCAAGTATGCAGTTTTTCTTGTCAGGTAGTGTATATTGATTCCTTAACCACAAGCTTGAGAAAGAGAATAACAGTTTGCAAACACACTAAAACTATAAACTTGAACCATTCTCAAGTATCTGGAAGACAACAAACAGTTTGCTCCTCCCGCAGCTGCCAGTGCCGGAGCAGAGGACGCAGGCTTGAGTAAGGCAAACCCAGCCCACATTAGAGCTGCCTGCTAGAAATGCAAAAGAACCACCTACTGCTGTACAGGCTCAGAGCAGGCTCAACCTCAAGATGCAGTAGGGAGAGCCGCTTGCTCTCGCACCTTGCACAGACCCTAACATTTCAAAGCCCTCGCTAACCTCTTCCGCAGACTCTGTGCCGGCAGCATCTTCGCTGACGGAAGCCGCCGGGCGTTTGGTTGCCTTGGTCGGCAACTGCAGCACTGCAGAAACGTCAACTTTCTCTTTCTGCTCAGAGATGGAATAATCTAAAAAACAAAGACAGGCCGTATAAGAACAGGATAGAAAACCAACAGAGGTACATTGCGAATACAGACAGGAGGGAGCACACAGCTTGGATTTAAGATACTCTTTCTGCTGACAGGCGCGGGCTCAGCGCCAGAGACCTGGGCTATCTCCTGCTGGCAGTAAAAGTATTGGGCCCTGCCACAGTCACCGCAGAGAACGTCCGTCATCTATAGGGCTAAGCCCTACCGGACACCCTCAAGCCATTGGCTATAGGCATAGAGAGCCACAAGGCAAGAAGCCAACAGCTTGAAAAGCCACCGTTTCAGGAACAATGCCAGAGCACAAAAGCCAGACTTTTCCAAGGGACACGAAACCTCAGAAAAATCGGGCATATTCAGTACTTGTGTAATGCGCGATACCTGATTTTTGCTTTTTCAGCGGAGTCTCGTCATCATCATCATCCACAACTATGCAAACGCTGAGGAAAGAACACACACAACAGTGTTTTGCAACCCTAGGGAAGCTCCCAGCAGGCTGACTTCCCTTCACAGGGCCCAAACTTCCCAAGTTACTTTTCCTATCCCAAAGGTCTCCCCCTCCAAGCGCCCCTGGGATCATCTCAGGCACATACACCTAACTGCAGCCCTCCTCAACACCCCCCAACCTCTCCCAGCCAACGACCGCTCGCAGAGAGCTAATGATCCCGCTGCAGCACATTAGGCCTCTTTGGCTCATTCCGTTAATGCTTCCCAACATTTTACCTTTCTTCCTATCGCCAACAAATTAAGTTCGTTTCGGAAATCCCTACACTGAGTTGCAAAGAAAAGTCTAAGGAGGACAGGACATAAAAGGTGGGAAAGCAACTCGGGCATACACCCACTTCAATCACTTTGTCCTTTGGGAATGGAGCACACAGGTTGGTCCGAGGTGGGTTTTTTCCTCTCTTTGCCCCCCCAAATGTCAGGACAGCCGGATCCTTTGAAGAACTCTTTGGTCTTTCTTACACAAAGGAATTTCTCTTGAACTGTTATGCCCCCGACCCCTGCTGATAGCATTGCTTCTGGCCGGGGAGATGGGGGGGGAGTGGGCGCCGGGGCGATGCCCGGGGGCGGCCCTGAGGCGGCGGGGCGGCTCGCTGCCCTGGGGGGCGGCCTCTTGCGCGGCGGCGGGTCCCGGGGCGGCGAGGAGGGCGCCGAGGGCCCCCACAGCCATCGGTACAGGGGAGGCTGAGGGGGGAGAGAGGGGCGGGGCGGTGGGTGCGCGCGCGCAGGCGCGCCGCCGTCTGTGCTCTGCCTGAGGGAGCCGTTAGCGGCCGCCCGGCCCGCTTCTGCCCCTGCCCTGCGGTGGGGCCGGGCCGGCGCCGTCCCGCCCGGCCCGCCTGGCCCTGCTCTGTCTGGGGGAGGCGCTTGCCCTTCTCCGGAAGCCCCGAGCCGGGCCCCGGCTGGCAGCTGGGCGCCGGGAGGCCGGGGAGTGCCCGGAGGAGGGGAAGAGGCCTTCGGGGAGAGGCCCCCACGGAGGCCGGAGGGGCCCCCCAGAAGCCCTCCAGAGACGGAGGGGCCCCCCAGAAGCCTCCCAGAGAGCGGAGGGGCCCCTCGGAGAGCGGAGAAGCCTTTCGGCGTCCCGCAGGCCTGAGGCGAGCGACAGCGGCCGGCGGCGCGGGCTCTCGCGCGCCCCCTCCTGCCTCCTCTGCCCTCGGTGGGTGAGGGAATGCCAATCCCGGGCTTACCGAGCCCTTTCCTGCGCGCTCGCACGGCGCTTTGCGCCCCTCTGGCGGGGAGCTGCGCTCGCTGCACCCGGCTGCGCCATGGCTGCGGTGCGACTGGAAGGACGCGGACTGCGTTCGGCGTTCCACCATGGTGAGCGGCTGTGACGGAGCGGCGCCCAACCGCCGGCCGCAGGCAGCCCCGCTCGAGCCGCTGCTGCGGGGGCCGGCGAGCGTGTGGTGAGTGCTGAGCTGTGTGCTGGGGGGTTGGGCTGGCTCTTGGGGCGCTGCCTTGCTCCTAAGGGGGCTTTGAAATGCGGTGCTCGCCCCTCGTTAACGAGCTGTTTCCTGTGGGGTGGAAATGTGCGGCTGTTGCTGCAGCCCCGTCCTGGAGAGGCTTTTTTTCCAGGGCTGGGAGCGAGAGCGGCGTCCAGGCTGGGCAGGGGAGCCGGGTCTGCTCGTCCTCCAGCTGAGCAGTGGTGGTTTGCAGGTAGCATCCGGTTGCACTTGCTGGAATGCAGAGCAGGAGAGAGTTGTGTCGTGGTTTTCCCCTGCAGATGCGGGACACGGGCGGCAAGGTGACAGCGTGGGGGGAGTGGGGGTAACTGGGAGCCCCCGTCTGCCTCCCAGCCCCATGGCGCTGGATGCAGCTCAGATGCACCCACGCTCTGTGAGGGGGGGTTTGAGGGCCTGAAGGGTTGTCCCCGTGTCCCTGCCGGGCTTATGGTGGTATCTTGCTGCTGTGCGTGGGTCTGGGGGTGGCCGGGAAGGGTCTGGCATGCTGGGGCCATCACTGACCCTCATTTTCTCTCCCACCATAGAGCTCCTCGGCGGAGCTCTCAGCCAGCTCTCGGCGGAGCTCCCCCAGCCAGCGCCTTCCCACATCAGCACCCTTTAGGTGCCTGTGTCCCCTCTCCAGGAGATCTTTGCTGGGGCACCTTGGGAGAGTGGGCAACCACTACCATGGGATGGTGGGATGGGGACAGCCACCTCCTTTGTCCCCTGTCCAGCTGGTGCCCTGACCCTCTCACTCTTCCATGCCCCCGCAGCTTCCGGAGCAAGAGGTTGTGAACGTGTTCATCGGGACGCAGGCGGTGGGGGCCATCATCGGGAAGAAGGGGCAGCACATCAAGCAGCTGGTGCGGTTTGCGGGTGCCTCCATCAAGGTGAGGAAGGCGCTGCGGGGCTGGTCCTGCGCTTCGTGCCTCAGTTTCCCCTCTGCACTGCCGAGGTCAGGGAATGGGAGTGTGCGGGGAGCAGTTTTGCTCCCCAACTTATCACAGAACGGTTGAGGTTGGAAGGGACCTTGAAGATCATGGAGTCCCACCCCCCTGCCCTGTTCAGGGACACCTCCCCCCAGCCCAAGTTGCTCCAAGCCCCGTCCAACCTGGCCTTGAACACCTCCAGGGCTAGGGCAGCCACAGCTTCTCTGGGCAAGCTGGGCCAGTGATTCACCACCCCCACAGTGAAAAATTTCTTCCTGTTATCTCCTCTAAATGTCCCCTCTTCCACTTTGAAGGCACTCCGCCTCGTCCTGTCACCCCATGCCCTTGTAAAAAGTCTCTCCCCAGCTCTCCTGTACCCGTTGGCATGGGCCCACCTCTCCCGCCTGTGTTTAGTAGAAGGCCAGATGCTCGGTGGGGGCTCAGGGGTGGGTGGTGGTGGGAGAAACAGTGCCCTGACCCCCAACTCTTGCTTTTCCCTTCTCCTCCCCAAGACTGCACAGTGCAAGATGAGGGAAATGGTCCAGCAGGTGAAGCAGCAGGAGCAGAAACACGCTCCGGGAGCCCCGGCCTCGCAGCACAGCAAGTGATGCTCCTGTCGTGCCGCCCAGCACCGCCTGATGAATGTAACCCCACTGCCGGACAACCCCCTCCAACCTCCTCCACCACCCCCAGCAGGTCAGGGGAGCAAACCAAAGACCCGCCCAGACACACAGCCCCCCATTCCCGCAGCGCTGCGAGGATGCGCAGCTGAGGGGTACGGGGAGGGCTCTCTCCATCCCACAGCCTCCCCCTTCCTCCTCCGTCGCCTCCCGACGCTGTCCCTTTAGTTGGACTAACAGGGGCAGGTTTTGGTACCTCAGCACCTCACGCTTGTGTTTCCCTTTTAGAGATTTTGTGTGCCTTGTAAAACTGAGAGTTGGAGCATTTTTTCATTAATTTTTTTAATAAAAAAGACTGAGTTGGAAAAAACCATGTCGAGCGAGTGCGAGGCGGGAGAAGGAAAGCAATCCCAGGGGTGCTGACGTGCGGAAAGAAACTCCCCAACTCGGGGCGAGTTACAAAGCAGCATGTTTATTGCAGCGCTGGGTGCAAGGGGGATGGCTCCCAACTCGCCCAGGGGCTGGTAAAGCAAGCGTTCCTTTCTGATGCAAAGGCGTACGTATTCATTAGTGTAGGCTGGGAATAGGCACCACTCTGGTCATGATCTGTGGGTTGTTGTGGAGGAAGGCTCCCAGTCTTCCTGCCGGTGTACTTTTCCCCTTTGGCTCAAGAGTGCTGCTGTGGCTGAGCTCTGAGCCGCCAGACCGGTTCTCAGCAGATGGTTACTTCGCGCAGACAATAAGGCCCTGAATAGCCCTTCCTGTTCTCTGGGTGGCTCTGGGTGGCTCTGCTCCTCTGCTGCTTCTAAGGTCGGGCTGCCCCAGTGTCATCATTGAGGAGCCTTTTGTCTATCCAGTTCTCACTTGTGGGTGTTCCTGCCCATGTCAGTGCCAGAGCTCTTCCGTAGGCTCCTTCTGCTAGCGGAGAGCCAGGGGCCGTTCCTTCAGGAGAAAGCTTGAGAAATGTTTAAAAAGAGAAAAGGGAAAGGAGGAAAAATAAAGTGGGAAAATGAAAAAGAGAAAAAGAAAAAAAGGGGGGGAAAAAGGGGGAAAAAGCAAAAAAGGTCAAAAGAAAAAAGGGGTAAAAGAGAAAAAAGGGGGAAGCGAAAACATATTAAAAAAGAAAGGTAGAAAGGAAAAAAAACCAACCAAACCAAGCAAGGAAAGTGGGAACAGCTGCGGGGCAAGAGGAGGGACAGGAGCTGGGGGGGGGAGGTGGCAGTGCCGGCGCTGACCCCGGGGGCTGCGACACCACGTTTTTGTCCTCTACTGCAAAGTGTTGTGTGAAAAACAACCAAGCAAAACCCACCCAACGACAACATCAAAAACCAAAGAGAAATCTCTGCAGCTCACAGGAGCCTGAGCTTGCTCTCGGTTGCTTTCTTTCCAGTGTCTTGGGGGTGTCACGGCCGAGCTGAGATTGGGGTGTGGTGGTGGTGGGAGTTTGTCCCATGGCTGTGATGGGGGGAGAAGGGGTGGGCGGGGAGTGGGGGATGTGGTGTGGGGTTTTCTTTGGGTGATGGTGTTTTTTTGCCAGGCGTCGCTTTACCCAGTGGCTCAGGGAGGTGTTGGCATCACAAAGCCTGCGCTAAAGCGGGGTGGGGGCCTCGCCGCAGTTGGTTAGCAGAGCCAAAGTGGTTATTAATGGTTCTTAAGGGCGCCCTAATTATGCCCGTGTAACTGGGAAGCTCAGATGCCCCCTAAGCACCCCCCCGGTGCTTCTCTAGCCAGGCGAGTGCTGGGCGTCCCCCCCTGCAGGAGAGGAGCGCACCTCCAGGGCGGGTGAGAAATGTTAAAAAGGAGAAAAAAAAAGGGGAAAAAAGTGGTGGAAAGAAAAAGGGGGAAAAGAAAAAAAAGCAAAAGAAAAAAGGAGAAAAGAAAAAAAAAAGAGAAAGAGAAAAAAGGGGGGGAAGAAAGGCGGAAAAGAAAGGGAAAAAGAACCCCAACTCAAATATAAAAAAAGGTTGTAAGAAAAAAAAAAAAAAAAAAACAAACAGAAAACAAAACCAAGCAAGGAAAGTGGTGAAAGCCGCTGGGAAGAGGAGGGACGAGGGACGGGAGCGAAGGGGGGGGGGGGGTGAGGTGGCGGTGCCAGTGTGGCCCCAGGGGCTGTGACACCATATTTTTGTCCTCTACTGCAAAGTGTTCCGTGAAAAAAAAACAACCAAACCCCACCCAACGACAACATCATCACAAGAAAAAGAGAAATCTCTGCAGCTCACACGAGCCTGAGCTCGCTCTCCGTTGCTCTCTTTCCAGTGTCTCGGGGGGGTCATGGCCGAGCTGAGATTGGGGGGTGGTGGTGGTGGGAGTTTGCCCCATGGCTGTGATGGGGGGAGAAGGGGTGGGTGGGGAGTGGGGGCTGTGCTGTGGGGTTTTTTTGGGGTGGTGGTGGTTTTTTGCCAGGCGCAGCTTTACCCAGTGGCTCGGGGAGGTGTTGGCATCAGGAAGCCTGTGCTAAAGCGGGGTGGGGGCCTCGCCGCAGTTGGTTAGCAGAGCCAAAGTGGTTACTAATGGTTATTAATGGTGCACTAATTACGCCCGTGTAACTGGGAAGCTCAGATGCCCCCAGTCACCCACCCCCATCCCCCCCCCCCGGGTGCTTCTCTAGCCAGGCGAGCGCTGGGCGTCCCCCCCGCAGGAGAGGAGCGCACCTCCGGGGTGGGTGGAAGGGCGTCACCCAACGGGGAGAAGACCAAGATGGGGCTTGGGTGTCCCTTGGGGTGGCCGGGTGGCGGGGTAGGGCTGCTGGGGGCTGCCACGATGAGGGACACCCCCACGCCTTTCTCCATGGCTCCCAGAGCTCTGCTCCCTCCCTCCCTCCCACCCATCCAGTGCCACCGGAGAGGTGGTGTCCCCCCTCCCGGGGTGGGCAGGGGCTGTGCCACCCCACCTAACACCTCAACGCACCAAACCAGCTTTCAGCAGTCACAGCCACCCGGGCGCTGCCAAGGGGGCAGCAGGGGCTCCCCACAGGGGGTTTACAGAACACAGAGAGTGTCCGTACACCACTAACCCCTCTCCAGGGGCGGATTTTCGGGATGCTGCTTGCTCATCTCACCGCTGAACAACTCCCCGATTGCCCCTTCAGCACATTGTGACCATCGCTTCGTGGCTTTTGTGCTCCGATGCTCCTCCTGGCTCCAATCCTCTTCCTGGGGGATTGTGAGGGAGCGAAAATCCACATCGCTACATCCAACTTTTTTTCAGTTAAATAAAAAAAAGAATAAATCACCCTCTCTTATTACCAGGTAGAGTTTTGTTCCCTTAAGGCTCTTTTTATGAAAATAAATATTTAAATTATATAAAGAAATAAATACTTCTCTTTTCACATTAGATAACTCCCTGGAGACAGCAAAAAACAACCCAACACCACTGTGCACCAGTGTCCACCAGGGCTTTATACTTTTGTGGCTCTCGTGCCAGGCCATCGAATCCACACAGTCCAATAAAGTCGGTTGTCCCTCTCCTCCTCCTGGCTGGAGGCAGGGCACCTCTACTGTTGACCGTAGTACCTACGATTATCAGATTGGTTCCTACCTGGTCCATAGAATCGCCTACCGTAGGTCGGAGCAGCCTTCCTCCTGTAAGAATCCTTTCTTCTATCGGCTTCATTTTGCAACTCAAGCACCTGTGCCTGTAGGGCTGAGGTAGGTTCTCCATCCCTCTTCTTCATGTCTTCTGCATATTCACAGAGGCAAACCCACAGGTTATCTCGCATCAGCTTTGATTTGTCTTGAGTCGGAGGGTGGTTTTTCTCTTGAGTAGGAGGGCGTTTCCTCTTAGCAGCTGCAACATGAGTCTGTACAGGGAAAGCATGGAGTTTTTCCTCCACCTTGGTTAGTTTATCAAACAGTTTATCGGTTTGCTCAACTAATCTCTGGGTCATTTGCTCTATTTTCTCAGTCAGTTTCTCAGTCATTTTCTCGGTGGTCACAGTCAGCTTTTCTATGGCTGCCACAGAGAAGGGACCAGAGAGACTGTCTTCATACTGTCGTACCTTCTTAACCCCTTCATTTACAGTTGGTGTGTCAGTATCGGATCCTCCCCAGACCATTGTTGACAATGGGTGGGAATATGTTGATGGTGCACTTTGTACAAACTTTTTGAGCAGAGATCGTTTGCATGGCATTTCATCAGGGTCTACTATCGCTTGCCCATCACTATAAATCACCTCTCGCACAGGCAGTTCTTTCAGGTACAATCCCTCCATCCTTGGACAGGTTTCCCAATCGCCTAGCTTCTCTGCCATCTCAGTCTAGGGTATCTGCCCCGCTATCCCAGCATCGGAGCAACCAGGAGACAAGTGTTTCGCCTTCATGACGACTAAAGTCCTTCCTGATACTTCTCAGATCTTTCACGGAGAAGGATTGAACAACTCCCTCTACATCTGAGTCCTCCTGTGGGGAGGCTGCCCCAGAAGGGGCCTCTCCAGCATCTGCTCTAGAAGGACTCTGGCCTTTGTCTGTTTTCAAAGGTCTCTTTCCCTTCTGTGGTCTTGAAGGACCCTCCCCTGGATCTTGTTCAGAACTCTCCCCCAAGCTATGTGACTTGAGGTGGTCTTTGTGGTAAGGGGCAGGGGAAGGAGTTGACCTCCTCTTCCTGCTCCTGGTTCCCGGGGCGGCTTGTACCGATTTTGATGGAGTTGGAGTAGTTTTGGTACTGGTTGTAGTGGCTGCAGTAGGTTGTGCCGGGAGAGGCGGCGGCGTGGCTTGTGCCGCTGCAGGGGGGGGCGCGGCTTGTGCCGGGACGGGCGGCGGAGGGGCCGGTGTTGTTGCGGTGGGGGGGCGGCTGCCGGTGGTGCGGGTGCCGGTGCCGGTGCAGGCGGCGGCGGAGGCGCCTGTGCCGTGGCGGTGCGGAAGACGGCTGCCGGTGGCGCCGTTGCTCCGGGGGGGGCAGCTGCCGGTGGCCCCGGTGCCGTGGGGGAGGCGGCTGCCGGTGGTGCCGTTGCTCCGGGGGGGACAGCTGCGGCCGGGCCGGGCGGGGCCGCGGTTCGCGCCGCTGCAGATCGCCGAGCGGCTGCGCGGGTCTGAGTGGCGGCAGCGCACGGTCCCCTCCAGCTCCCCCTGCACAGATGTTTCACAAGAAACCACCCCTGCACCACATTCAGGAGCATCAACAACAAAATCACGATCTTAACAAGGTACCAGTCCTTATCCTCAGAGCCCAGAAGGTTGCCATGCCCCAGCTCTGATGGGGTCACATCAGCATAATTATCAAAGGGCGAAGTAAACATTCCCCAGGTAGAAGAACCCTTTGATCCCTTTGGTCTCTTTTCTACTGAGCATGAGGCAGATGGGATGGAATACCCTGTTGGTCAGTTTTGGGTCACCTGTCCTGTCGCTCCTCCCCGCAGGTGGGACCCCACTATGCTTTTCCGCTTCCGACCCTCCAACGGGGCAAATAACAAAGCTGGTTGGCCGTGGGGGTTATAGCAATGAGTATAAGCAAGAGCCTCTCTGCATCCCATGCCTGGGCATCAGCTGTAACCATTGCTCTTATCGCTCTGAGAGAGTGAACGCTGACGGCACAATAGGCAGTTAATTTCAGTTGGTAGAAGAGGCCCAGCTAAGAAGCCAAGTTACTGAACAAAATTGGTTCTCTTTTACCTCAAACCAGGACACAGGGAGAGTTTCCTTCCATTAAGGCTCTTTTTATTAAAATAAATATTTATATTATATAAAGAAATAAATACTTCTCTTTTCACATTAGATAACTCCCTGGAGGCAGCAAAACAAGCCAACCCCAAACCAGCCCAAAGGACAGGGGCTTTGGTGAGAAATCAAGAGATGGTAAACGCTTTCTTTCTGTGGTCGTGACAAATCCAGTTTTAGGAATCAAGTAGACGGTAGATATTCCAGAAACAGAGGAAAACTCTCTTTGAGGAGACGGTAGTTCAGCACGTTGTCCTTGGGAAGGTAAGTTGGGCAAACACGACTGTAACCACCACCACGGATGTTTCCCATTTGTCTGTAACGTGGTCGCGTGCGCTGTGAGGCGCGAGCGTGCGGCTCAGCCATGGAAGTTGACGATGTTCCTTCTTCACTCTGCCCTTAACGAGGTCACACCCACCTTTCTGGCTCTTGCTTAAGGTGCGTTAGCTAATTTCAAAGAGAGTTACTGTCTCCAAAATAAGGGGGGTGGGGGGGTGGTGGTGGTGGTGGTGGTGAAATAAACTGTCTTAACCACTACTTCATAACTTGAAGAGGAAAACTTGTGTACCAAAACCCCAGAGTTACTGTCTCCAAAATAAGGGAGGTGGGGGGAACAAACCATCTTAACTTCTCCTTCATAAGCTAAAGAGGAAAACTTGTGTACCAAAACCCCAGAGTTACTGTCTCCAAAATAAGGGAGGTGGGGGGAATAAACCATCTTAACTTCTACTTCATAACCTAAAGAGGAAAATTCGTCTAAGAAATGTAACTAAAGGTCTAAGAAAACTAACTAAAGGCCTAAGAAAAGTAACTAAGGTCGAAGAAACGTAATCAAAAGAAGAGCTCTAAGAGTCCACGTGTCACAGCAGCTGTTGGTGGATTATCTCCCACACCATCTTCTTCCGGAAGTATGGCATGTGAGTCTGAAAAGAGAAGAGAAAGAAAAGAGAAATTAAATAATGACGTCACGGTAGAAAGAGGTGGCAAACACGCATAAACGCCCAGCGGAGTCCTTAATAGGAAGTTCCCTTTAGGAACTGTCAACCGTTTGGGTACAACACCCCACGCGGTTCCTAAGAGGGTGACACGACAACCCGACAAAACCAGATTGACTTGACCGCGCGACAGCTTACAAGCACGCTAATAAAAGACCCGTCTAAAACGAAATCAAGAAAAAGAAGCGGTGTCTTGACTGGTCAAAGGGTAGAAGCCATTTCTCCAAAAGATACCGAGCCCAGATATGCCAAACCCGCTGGCAGCAGTATCTTGCCCAAGAGGAATCTCACCGGCAGCAGCTCCCAAAGGCGGGGATGGAGAACCACAGCTCTGCCCTGCCCAGGCCACTTGGAAGTTCTGATCCCAGCAACTACGCACCGAAACGGGGTACGAAACCTCAGCCCCTGCCCCGGACACAATGAAGAGCTGCTGCCTAACCTCCCTGGCTCCTGTCCCTGGGCGAGAGGGGCTTGGAGGGGTTTATGACCTTCACTCACCTGGCTAAAGTTGAACGGTTTCTCTCTGGCGATGTAATCTGCGTATTTACACATAAAGACGCCGCAGTCGCTTCCATTCAGCTGCTGAGGGATCTCCTAAGGAATGCAAAGAAGATGGAGGATTTCCCTCTGTCTCAAAAGAAAAGCAACTTGGAAGCAGCGCACATTACCCACACCGACACTGCGCTCACCGCACACTCCTGACCCTACTTGCGTAATCCCGAATACCCACTCCCGCCCACGAGGAACAGACCCAGTTCACTGCTCACCATCCCTCCCCTCTGCCTCCCGGACTCGGACACTACGATCCAAATTTTTGGCAGGCCCAGAAGGCGCAGCAGCCCTCCCCCCTGCGAGGTGTCTCAAGGTTCGCACCGCCTCTTTCTTAAGTGACCTTTCTTAAATCCGGTCTTTAGGGACTGCTTTTTACTATCAACTCCTCGAGGAACATCAGCTCAACCCTTTCTTTGTCACGTGCCAGGATCTGGGCCCCAAAGAAGCACTTACAGTTCCCATTTCAAACCCAAGGGGTGCTCACGTACACGTGGCTCCATGCTGTGAAGAGTCCACTCTGAAACATCCAGCTCCAGCTGTCTTTTTTCCCAGCTTTCTTTTTGCAGGTATTGGCTGGTTAAAACAAAAGGAAAAAAAAAAATCCCTTTTCATCTCTGTAATTTAGCAAAATAAAATAAAGCAGCTGAAGGATCACAGGAAGACGGACGGCAGGACGGTAAAATGTCAGAGGATCCTCACCGCAGCTGATTTAAGGCTGATTTTGAGGAAAAATCCCAATCTGAAACTTACAAACACGGGGAGAGGCTGTGAGCTAATGGTCAAGAACGAGGCCAACGACTCCATTGCTTCGGAGAGGTCAAAAAGCCCCAAATCACATGTTATCAGAGCACAAAGAGACAAACCACGCAAGGAACTGTAATGCCGTAATTCCACCGGGTGCCTTGATCCCACATCCTGGGCTCCGACTAACAAAGTCGGCACACGTGTGCCACGGGGCTATGGCGTATCTGGCTGTGCCTCTCACGGGAAGGTGGCAGAATCCAGGCACCCCAGACCCTGGGTGCAGGGGACGCTGTGACAGCAGATAAGCAGTCGATGCCAGACAAGTCGCAGCAAGCAACGCCAAGATTCCTGCTTGGTTATCTACAAGCCACGTGAAAACTGGCAGTCGCCTTACAGGGACTAAATCTAAAACCCCTCTCCTCATTCACACCAGAAAAGCAGTGACGGAGCGGTTACTTACAGCAAAGTCTGACAAATCTTGTCCCCTTTCTGCCCAAGCGAGTCCAAGTACGTGATCGTGTTCTTCCTCAGATCTATGACCTGTTATTAAAAGGTGACCGTTAGGCAAAGCACAACCTTGTGCCGCACACCCCCCAACACCTACATGACTTCTCTTGCCAGTTTTTGCTCCCCGTCCAATTCTAAAGGAAAAGCCCGTGGGACTCACGGCTAGTGTCCAGTGTGCTCGCGAGTTCACAGGCACGAAGAGGATGTCCTGCTTAAAGACATCGACACTCTTGGTCCACCTTCTGACCGACTCGTAGCCCCCAGATATTAGTTTTGGATAAAAGAAAGTACTAAACGCGTGGACTGCTGGATAGCCTTCCTTCTTCCCTCTTTCCATCACCAGACTCATGTAGAAATTAACGACCTGCACCATAAAGAGGAAACGTGAGGTGTCAAAATAAGACGCTGCCTTCCCCAACGAAAAATACAGCACCACCTCTGTTCTGGCCACCCTTAAGCACGCAGCGCAGAGAACTCCAGCCTCAGCTGGAGGCTTTTGTTCCCAGGATTTCACACGGGGCTACATCGGCAGTTTGATCAAAACACCTGCCACCCACGCCAATAACCCGGACGAACTCCGGGAAGCTGCGTCATACAAGAAGTAACGGAACTTCCCGAAACGCTCGACCCTTCAACACCTCAAATAAGAAGTGTACAGAGATTTCTAGGCTCTGCAGCGGAGGTCGTCAAAGAACGTTGACGCGACTTCTGTACAGGGCGGAAGGGTATTTTTCAATAAAGGCTGAGTGAGACTAGCCCTGTGCTGCAGCTGGTTTTACCTCATCGTTTAGCCAGCAAAGGTTCCTGAGCGTGTGGATGTCTTCGCGAGTGACCTTTAGTTTGAAGGCACTGCTCATGATCTCATCTGGCTCACCTTTGCCAAATGCGGCACTGACCTCTCTCTCCATGGCCTGAAAGGAACAATTAAATGGGGAAGGACTTGTGAAACAGCGCATGGAGCACGCTGACCTGGGGGCAGCTTTCCACTGAAACACGGCCTGTAAATTCAGCTCAGGTGACAGAGCAACTGCCTTCGACGGTTTCCTGCCTCAGTGAGCGATAGCGCTTTTGCCTTGCTTGGTTGGTTTCAGCATCCTAACTTTGAACTTCACAGCCCAGGCTTGCTGCCGTTTCTTTTCACCAAGGACGTGGGGATAAAACCCGTCAACTTAGCAAACACGCTCAAGCAGCTGAAAATGGAACACAACTCTGGCAACCCCCTTTCCCAGGTGCTGCTGCGGCCCTCGCAATACCCAGGTTTAAGCCAACCCCAGCGGGCATCCTCCGTACCGAGGCAGCTAAGTCAGGAGCCTGAAAGAACGTTCAAAGGGAACGGCAAAGGGGGAAACTGAGGCAGCCGTCCCGCTAACAGAAGGCCCACAAACCCTTAGGGCAGCACAACTGAAGGAGCGCGGGGAGCACACAAAATCCTTCAAAGCAGCTTTAGTGCTGACCCTCGCACTGTGAAGCCACAACCACAGCCACTCGCTAACAGGTTCAATGCAAGTTCTTCAGATTTCAAAGCGCCTTAAGAACCACTGAGAAGAAGAGGACTTCCTTGCAGCTCTGCCACAACCTTCTCTTTTGTCTCACAGACTGTCGCCTACGGTACCTCTGTGAGCGGAGGAAAGCGTTCCGCTGTTTTTCCCAATCTTGGCACTTTCTTTTCCTCCACATCGAGGCTGGCTGACTTTTTGGACGGAACAGGTGTAGGGTGTCCTCGGAATAAGGCATCTTCTAAGATTTCTGTGCCACGCTGCCTCTGTTAGACAAACGGACGTTAAGCTAGCAATCAAGCACAGATTTGTTGAAGTTTCTGACCACAAAGAGCTCTATTTTCCTTGGGAATAACACAAGCTTACCCCTGCGATGGTTTCTTTCACTGCTCCTTCCTCTTCCGCAGAGTTTTCTTCTGGTGTGCAGTACCTGCCAGGAGAGGGAGAGAGAGAAGTGAGCTCTATATCCGTCCTGTCCCATGGAATTCTCAAGAATTCACCCTCTGGACAAGAAAGGCTTTTGCAAGGCCTATTCTGACTAGCCCCGGTTGCACACATCAACATGTGACAATATCGCCTCAACTTCCAGCACCGGTCTTTCTTAGCAGCAGGACTGGGATAGAATGAAGAGCTGGGAGCTTTGGAAGTTTGTTTTTTTTTTCCCATCTACTTGTACAAGACTCCTTTTCCTTCTCTTTATCAGTTGCATTATTTGGAAAACAGGGAAGCAACCAGCACTTCCTCTGTCGAGTGCTTTGTGATCTGCTGCTGATAAACACTGCATGCTGGGTGTTCTACTGCAAGGTATAACAGGAACATCTGCAACTAGACTTGCACCCAAACAGAGTGAGCTTCGGGAAACCAAGACCTGTTTCCATAAAGACCGCAAAGCCGTCGCAACTCACAGTCCGGCCAGCTCAGACAGCCAATACCAATGAGGCCGCTGGCCTCTCAAACCCAACTGCACGCTGCCTTTTTCCCCCTCCTAGGCAAACCCCAGGCATCCTTTGGGACTTACAAAGTCCCCAAAACTGCCTCAAGTCCCACCAGGCTTTACAAGCTCTCTAATCCTTCTGCTTAGGATGCGGGTTTCCAAGTGAAAGAAGTGAAATGTCAGCTCATTGATGGCTCGGCAGAACGACTCACAAACAAAAACGGATTCTGCACATCCAAGGGCAACTTGGGACGGCCACCACTCGCACCCTTACTGGCTTTCTTCCCACAGCAAACACCACACCAGCACAACCCTCTTTGTCACGCAGCACGGCTCTCGCTTGTGTTGGAGATGCAACTGGCTTGCAAGCAATTCCGGAGCCGCAAGCTAGCTACTTCTCTTTCACAGCACTGAGACGATCAAAGACCGTTGGTCATCTTCGAGACTCTACCAGCGGCTGAAAGAGATACACGCGCAGAGCCAAAAGGAACAAGCAGCATCATTAGAAGAGACTCTACCTGATCGTATCACCTCTCTGCGACCGCTGCGGGCAGCAAACATCTATACATTCGACACCTGCACAGAAAAGCAGTAGTAAGAAAACAAGAAGTCGACTTTCAATCACCATCAGATGTACACAGCTCTCCATTTCTGAGTGATAAATAAAAAAAAAGGAAAAACTTTGAAGGATGACGGTATGGTCAGGAAGTTCGAATTCTGGCAAGCACTTTGAACTCGGAACGTCATCTGCGAGTGTGTAAGAAATGCCCTATTCGGATTTGACGTCTACCTACAAAGTGGAACGGATTGGAATCATGGGGATACTCACCGGTCCTGAGTGTTGCACGTGGATAGACGTCTCCTCCGTATTTTGGTTCTTCCCGGTGACTCACAGTCGCCACTGGTTCCTTGGAGGAGGCTTGAACACTTTGGGGCAGGAAACAAACAACAGAGGAGAATCACAATTTTTATACGGGGGGCATTTGTTATCAGTGCGTACCAATTCACGCTGGCTTTTGGGGTTTTTCTTTAAGAAGAACAAAATATTCTTTGCACATCCGACAAATATCTGCATCAACCTGAGGAGGCCACTTTACTCTGTGGGACAAGACAGCGTTCATTTCAACCAGCCCTGACCAATTCTGCTCAATCTATTTGTTAAAGGTTATGCTGACGCTGAGAATGGCAATGTCCACAACATCCATACTGCTGGGACATTTTACTTCAGACCTGCCCTGCTCTGACCTCAGGGACTATATGCTCAGTAGCGGTTGGAGTGCATTAGACACCTTCCCCAGGAACTTCTCTGGTTTAGCTTCCTCTGAAAGGAATCTCTTTCTCAGGCTCCAGATCTGCTCCAAAATATGAGCCAAACCACAATAAGCAACGACTGGCAGATGAGACGCCGACAGCAGAGTCTTGACCTGCTCTCAAATGCAGTGCGCTTAAACTCAGCGCACCCAAAATTACATGAGAAACTCTCTTCTGTATCATTTTCATGGTATGGATTTTCATCTGCAGTGGCGGATTCTGGCGCAGCGCACTCCTTAACTGGTGGCCTCAGTGGTAAGAAGCTGTCTGGAGCAGCTTTGATGCTCTGTTTGCCCTTCCGGCTTGTGCTCAAAACATCAACGGCAAAAGAAACGGTATCAAGAGAACATTCCAATGTGCACCTCCACCACCACCTGCTTTGTCAAGCACGTACACCGATGACGATGGAGACAGACACGAGATGTTTATGACTTTCAGATGAAGACCTGCTGTCTTCAACTGGCTAATGGGGAAGTAGAGAGAAGTAAAAGTGAAAATCACAACAACTGCCTTGAAGATACGCTGTTGATTGTGTCCTCAGCCTCCTCTCAAGTTCAACGCTTCCTCTTACCGCAGACCTTTAATCTCTAGCTAATCTCCTGTGTCAATTAAGTAGCTGGATTTAAAGAAAAAGTTTAATATTGGTTCTTCGGGAGGGGAAGCAGCTGACGACCTCCCTTACCATAGGCAGTAAACCTTTCGGGGAAGAAGTCAAAGAAAATGGAAGGATTTTTACCTCAGACGGGGAATTGTCTTGTCAGGACGAGAGAGTGGTTCCTTAGTCAAGCGAGCATGGGTCCCACACGGCATTTGACCTACGAGAGAAGAGCGTAAGGCATCGGTAAGTATAAAAGGAAACTGAAGAGGTTTATGAGTTTACAGTAACGAGCTTCACCAAAGATAAATTGTCATTTTCTCTCTCACATCATCATATGATTTGTGTTATGTCACTTTAGGACATTTTCAGGTTTTCACACCGGCAACTGCAGCAAGTTGCGCGCACAAGGTATTGCCAGCCGAAACCTGAAATACAAAAGGCTCCTCAGGATCTACTACCTAAAAGGACCATTGAAAACAATTTGCTTCTGGCAAGCTAACAGTGGACCTATCAGAACGGAAGGACTGCATCCAAGGCAGCTCTGGTACCGAGACGACCAGATCGACGCCCGGCTCCACTCCAGAAGCAATGCGAGGATGCAGGTAAGAAACAGAGGTCACGCTCAAGTATTCCCAGATGCTGCCTCGTCCCGTGCCTGCCATAATCCCTACAGAACCCTAGGGGTAGGCTTGGACAGTACACAAGGTAGGGTGAAAATGAAACAAGTCGTATAACTTGATGTCAGCCTTACCAATTTGCAGCACGGCTACCTCGAGTGACGAAAATCGTGGTCTTTTAGTGGAAGGCTCTAAAGAAGTGGACCCAGGCTTAAAAGAAAACAACAAAAAAGCACCAGCGTGAGTGTAACCTGAATGTGAATCCCAGCAAACACACTTCCTGAGGCGTAGTCAGCTCTACTATGACTTGGGGACCATGACTTGCTGGTTCAGATTGCAGAAGGCGGCAAATCTTGGCAGGACCTTTGACAGGTACGCTTTAAATTTTGAATACAGGCTCTCATATGTGCAGCAATTAAAAGAATACAGTCTTGTCACTGAGTTATCACTCAGTCGGCTTCTAAACATTCCAAAGGGTGATAGTTCGGCCCTTGAGAAATATATTGTGTACAAATAAGAGTTAACGACTCTCTCAGGAACGAAGAACTAGAGCCCGACAGTCTCTTAGCCCTCTAATCCCATGGGGCAATAAGAAAAACTGCACTACACCTTTGAACCAAACTAGGCAGTCAAGGTGGCTCATTTTTATAGAGCCAAAGTCCTACAGGAACGCTCTCCTGGACTGGTGGATAATGAGCAGAAAGTGGTTTATCCAGAGCAAGTATGCAGTTTTTCTTGTCAGGTAGTGTATATTGATTCCTTAACCACAAGCTTGAGAAAGAGAATAACAGTTTGCAAACACACTAAAACTATAAACTTGAACCATTCTCAAGTATCTGGAAGACAACAAACAGTTTGCTCCTCCCGCAGCTGCCAGTGCCGGAGCAGAGGACGCAGGCTTGAGTAAGGCAAACCCAGCCCACATTAGAGCTGCCTGCTAGAAATGCAAAAGAACCACCTACTGCTGTACAGGCTCAGAGCAGGCTCAACCTCAAGATGCAGTAGGGAGAGCCGCTTGCTCTCGCACCTTGCACAGACCCTAACATTTCAAAGCCCTCGCTAACCTCTTCCGCAGACTCTGTGCCGGCAGCATCTTCGCTGACGGAAGCCGCCGGGCGTTTGGTTGCCTTGGTCGGCAACTGCAGCACTGCAGAAACGTCAACTTTCTCTTTCTGCTCAGAGATGGAATAATCTAAAAAACAAAGACAGGCCGTATAAGAACAGGATAGAAAACCAACAGAGGTACATTGCGAATACAGACAGGAGGGAGCACACAGCTTGGATTTAAGATACTCTTTCTGCTGACAGGCGCGGGCTCAGCGCCAGAGACCTGGGCTATCTCCTGCTGGCAGTAAAAGTATTGGGCCCTGCCACAGTCACCGCAGAGAACGTCCGTCATCTATAGGGCTAAGCCCTACCGGACACCCTCAAGCCATTGGCTATAGGCATAGAGAGCCACAAGGCAAGAAGCCAACAGCTTGAAAAGCCACCGTTTCAGGAACAATGCCAGAGCACAAAAGCCAGACTTTTCCAAGGGACACGAAACCTCAGAAAAATCGGGCATATTCAGTACTTGTGTAATGCGCGATACCTGATTTTTGCTTTTTCAGCGGAGTCTCGTCATCATCATCATCCACAACTATGCAAACGCTGAGGAAAGAACACACACAACAGTGTTTTGCAGCCCTAGGGAAGCTCCCAGCAGGCTGACTTCCCTTCACAGGGCCCAAACTTCCCAAGTTACTTTTCCTATCCCAAAGGTCTCCCCCTCCAAGCGCCCCTGGGATCATCTCAGGCACATACACCTAACTGCAGCCCTCCTCAACACCCCCCAACCTCTCCCAGCCAACGACCGCTCGCAGAGAGCTAATGATCCCGCTGCAGCACATTAGGCCTCTTTGGCTCATTCCGTTAATGCTTCCCAACATTTTACCTTTCTTCCTATCGCCAACAAATTAAGTTCGTTTCGGAAATCCCTACACTGAGTTGCAAAGAAAAGTCAGGAGGACAGGACATAAAAGGTGGGAAAGCAACTCGGGCATACACCCACTTCAATCACTTTGTCCTTTGGGAATGGAGCACACAGGTTGGTCCGAGGTGGGTTTTTTCCTCTCTTTGCCCCCCCAAATGTCAGGACAGCCGGATCCTTTGAAGAACTCTTTGGTCTTTCTTACACAAAGGAATTTCTCTTGAACTGTTATGCCCCCGACCCCTGCTGATAGCATTGCTTCTGGCCGGGGAGATGGGGGGGGAGTGGGCGCCGGGGCGATGCCCGGGGGCGGCCCTGAGGCGGCGGGGCGGCTCGCTGCCCTGGGGGGCGGCCTCTTGCGCGGCGGCGGGTCCCGGGGCGGCGAGGAGGGCGCCGAGGGCCCCCACAGCCATCGGTACAGGGGAGGCTGAGGGGGGAGAGAGGGGCGGGGCGGTGGGTGCGCGCGCGCAGGCGCGCCGCCGTCTGTGCTCTGCCTGAGGGAGCCGTTAGCGGCCGCCCGGCCCGCTTCTGCCCCTGCCCTGCGGTGGGGCCGGGCCGGCGCCGTCCCGCCCGGCCCGCCTCGCCCTGCTCTGTCTGGGGGAGGCGCTTGCCCTTCTCCGGAAGCCCCGAGCCGGGCCCCGGCTGGCAGCTGGGCGCCGGGAGGCCGGGGAGTGCCCGGAGGAGGGGAAGAGGCCTTCGGGGAGAGGCCCCCACGGAGGCCGGAGGGGCCCCCCAGAAGCCCTCCAGAGACGGAGGGGCCCCCCAGAAGCCTCCCAGAGAGCGGAGGGGCCCCTCGGAGAGCGGAGAAGCCTTTCGGCGTCCCGCAGGCCTGAGGCGAGCGACAGCGGCCGGCGGCGCGGGCTCTCGCGCGCCCCCTCCTGCCTCCTCTGCCCTCGGTGGGTGAGGGAATGCCAATCCCGGGCTTACCGAGCCCTTTCCTGCGCGCTCGCACGGCGCTTTGCGCCCCTCTGGCGGGGAGCTGCGCTCGCTGCACCCGGCTGCGCCATGGCTGCGGTGCGACTGGAAGGACGCGGACTGCGTTCGGCGTTCCACCATGGTGAGCGGCTGTGACGGAGCGGCGCCCAACCGCCGGCCGCGGGCAGCCCCGCTCGAGCCGCTGCTGCGGGGGCCGGCGAGCGTGTGGTGAGTGCTGAGCTGTGTGCTGGGGGGTTGGGCTGGCTCTTGGGGCGCTGCCTTGCTCCTAAGGGGGCTTTGAAATGCGGTGCTCGCCCCTCGTTAACGAGCTGTTTGCTGTGGGGTGGAAATGTGCGGCTGTTGCTGCAGCCCCGTCCTGGAGAGGCTTTTTTTCCAGGGCTGGGAGCGAGAGCGGCGTCCAGGCTGGGCAGGGGAGCCGGGTCTGCTCGTCCTCCAGCTGAGCAGTGGTGGTTTGCAGGTAGCATCCGGTTGCACTTGCTGGAATGCAGAGCAGGAGAGAGTTGTGTCGTGGTTTTCCCCTGCAGATGCGGGACACGGGCGGCAAGGTGACAGCGTGGGGGGAGTGGGGGTAACTGGGAGCCCCCGTCTGCCTCCCAGCCCCATGGCGCTGGATGCAGCTCAGATGCACCCACGCTCTGTGAGGGGGGGTTTGAGGGCCTGAAGGGTTGTCCCCGTGTCCCTGCCGGGCTTATGGTGGTATCTTGCTGCTGTGCGTGGGTCTGGGGGTGGCCGGGAAGGGTCTGGCATGCTGGGGCCATCACTGACCCTCATTTTCTCTCCCACCATAGAGCTCCTCGGCGGAGCTCTCAGCCAGCTCTCGGCGGAGCTCCCCCAGCCAGCGCCTTCCCACATCAGCACCCTTTAGGTGCCTGTGTCCCCTCTCCAGGAGATCTTTGCTGGGGCACCTTGGGAGAGTGGGCAACCACTACCATGGGATGGTGGGATGGGGACAGCCACCTCCTTTGTCCCCTGTCCAGCTGGTGCCCTGACCCTCTCACTCTTCCATGCCCCCGCAGCTTCCGGAGCAAGAGGTTGTGAACGTGTTCATCGGGACGCAGGCGGTGGGGGCCATCATCGGGAAGAAGGGGCAGCACATCAAGCAGCTGGTGCGGTTTGCGGGTGCCTCCATCAAGGTGAGGAAGGCGCTGCGGGGCTGGTCCTGCGCTTCGTGCCTCAGTTTCCCCTCTGCACTGCCGAGGTCAGGGAATGGGAGTGTGCGGGGAGCAGTTTTGCTCCCCAGCTTATCACAGAACGGTTGAGGTTGGAAGGGACCTTGAAGATCATGGAGTCCCACCCCCCTGCCCTGTTCAGGGACACCTCCCCCCAGCCCAAGTTGCTCCAAGCCCCGTCCAACCTGGCCTTGAACACCTCCAGGGCTAGGGCAGCCACAGCTTCTCTGGGCAAGCTGGGCCAGTGATTCACCACCCTCACAGTGAAAAATTTCTTCCTGTTATCTCCTCTAAATGTCCCCTCTTCCACTTTGAAGGCACTCCGCCTCGTCCTGTCACCCCATGCCCTTGTAAAAAGTCTCTCCCCAGCTCTCCTGTACCCGTTGGCATGGGCCCACCTCTCCCGCCTGTGTTTAGTAGAAGGCCAGATGCTCGGTGGGGGCTCAGGGGTGGGTGGTGGTGGGAGAAACAGTGCCCTGACCCCCAACTCTTGCTTTTCCCTTCTCCTCCCCAAGACTGCACAGTGCAAGATGAGGGAAATGGTCCAGCAGGTGAAGCAGCAGGAGCAGAAACACGCTCCGGGAGCCCCGGCCTCGCAGCACAGCAAGTGATGCTCCTGTCGTGCCGCCCAGCACCGCCTGATGAATGTAACCCCACTGCCGGACAACCCCCTCCAACCTCCTCCACCACCCCCAGCAGGTCAGGGGAGCAAACCAAAGACCCGCCCAGACACACAGCCCCCCATTCCCGCAGCGCTGCGAGGATGCGCAGCTGAGGGGTACGGGGAGGGCTCTCTCCATCCCACAGCCTCCCCCTTCCTCCTCCGTCGCCTCCCGACGCTGTCCCTTTAGTTGGACTAACAGGGGCAGGTTTTGGTACCTCAGCACCTCACGCTTGTGTTTCCCTTTTAGAGATTTTGTGTGCCTTGTAAAACTGAGAGTTGGAGCATTTTTTCATTAATTTTTTTAATAAAAAAGACTGAGTTGGAAAAAACCATGTCGAGCGAGTGCGAGGCGGGAGAAGGAAAGCAATCCCAGGGGTGCTGACGTGCGGAAAGAAACTCCCCAACTCGGGGCGAGTTACAAAGCAGCATGTTTATTGCAGCGCTGGGTGCAAGGGGGATGGCTCCCAACTCGCCCAGGGGCTGGTAAAGCAAGCGTTCCTTTCTGATGCAAAGGCGTACGTATTCATTAGTGTAGGCTGGGAATAGGCACCACTCTGGTCATGATCTGTGGGTTGTTGTGGAGGAAGGCTCCCAGTCTTCCTGCCGGTGTACTTTTCCCCTTTGGCTCAAGAGTGCTGCTGTGGCTGAGCTCTGAGCCGCCAGACCGGTTCTCAGCAGATGGTTACTTCGCGCAGACAATAAGGCCCTGAATAGCCCTTCCTGTTCTCTGGGTGGCTCTGGGTGGCTCTGCTCCTCTGCTGCTTCTAAGGTCAGGCTGCCCCAGTGTCATCATTGAGGAGCCTTTTGTCTATCCAGTTCTCACTTGTGGGTGTTCCTGCCCATGTCAGTGCCAGAGCTCTTCCGTAGGCTCCTTCTGCTAGCGGAGAGCCAGGGGCCGTTCCTTCAGGAGAAAGCTTGAGAAATGTTTAAAAAGAGAAAAGGGAAAGGAGGAAAAATAAAGTGGGAAAATGAAAAAGAGAAAAAGAAAAAAAGGGGGGGAAAAAGGGGGAAAAAGCAAAAAAGGTCAAAAGAAAAAAGGGGTAAAAGAGAAAAAAGGGGGAAGCGAAAACATATTAAAAAAGAAAGGTAGAAAGGAAAAAAAACCAACCAAACCAAGCAAGGAAAGTGGGAACAGCTGCGGGGCAAGAGGAGGGACAGGAGCTGGGGGGGGGGAGGTGGCAGTGCCGGCGCCGACCCCGGGGGCTGCGACACCACGTTTTTGTCCTCTACTGCAAAGTGTTGTGTGAAAAACAACCAAGCAAAACCCACCCAACGACAACATCAAAAACCAAAGAGAAATCTCTGCAGCTCACAGGAGCCTGAGCTTGCTCTCGGTTGCTTTCTTTCCAGTGTCTTGGGGGTGTCACCGCCGAGCTGAGATTGGGGTGTGGTGGTGGTGGGAGTTTGTCCCATGGCTGTGATGGGGGGAGAAGGGGTGGGCGGGGAGTGGGGGATGTGGTGTGGGGTTTTCTTTGGGTGATGGTGTTTTTTTGCCAGGCGTCGCTTTACCCAGTGGCTCAGGGAGGTGTTGGCATCACAAAGCCTGCGCTAAAGCGGGGTGGGGGCCTCGCCGCAGTTGGTTAGCAGAGCCAAAGTGGTTATTAATGGTTCTTAAGGGCGCCCTAATTATGCCCGTGTAACTGGGAAGCTCAGATGCCCCCTAAGCACCCCCCCGGTGCTTCTCTAGCCAGGCAAGTGCTGGGCGTCCCCCCCTGCAGGAGAGGAGAGCACCTCCAGGGCGGGTGGAAGGGCATCACCCAAGAGGGAGAGGACCAAGATGGGGCTTGGGTGTCCTTGGGGTGGCCGTGTGGCGGGGTAGGGCTGCTGGGGGCTGCCACGATGAGGGACACCCCCACGCCTTTCTCCATGGCTTCCAGAGCTGTGCTCCCTCCCTCCCTCCCACCCATCCAGTGCCACCGGAGAGGTGGTGTCCCCCCTCCCGGGGCGGGCAGGGGCTGCTGCCACCCCACCTAACACCTCAACGCACCAAACCAGCTTTCAGCAGTCACAGCCACCCGGGCGCTGCCAAGGGGGCAGCAGGGGCTCCCCAAAGGGGGTTTACAGAACACAGAGAGCGTCCGTACACCGCTGACCCCTCTCCAGGGGCGGATTTTCGGGATGCTGCTTGCTCATCTCACCACTGAACGACACCTCGATTGCCCCTTCAGCACTGTGTGACCATCGCTTCGCGGCTTCTGTGCTCCGATGCTCCTCCTGGCTCCAATCCTCTTCCTGGGGGATTGTGAGGGAGCGAAAATCCACATCGCTACATCCAACTTTTTTTCAGTTAAATAAAAAAAAAAGAATAAATCACCCTCTCTCATTACCAGGTAGAGGTTCGTTCCCTTAAGGCTCTTTTTATGAAAATAAATATTTAAATTATATAAAGAAATAAATACTTCTCTTTTCACATTAGATAACTCCCTGGAGACAGCAAAAAAAAAAGCACCACCACTGTGCACCAGTGTCCACCAGGGCTTTATACTTTTGTGGCTCTCATGTGCCAGGCCATCGAATCCACACAGTCCAATAAAGTCGGTTGTCCCTCTCCTCCTCCTGGCTGGAGGCAGGGCACCTCTACTGTTGACCGTAGTACCTACGATTATCAGATTGGTTCCTACCTGGTCCATAGAATCGCCTACCGTAGGTCGGAGCAGCCTTCCTCCTGTAAGAATCCTTTCTTCTATCGGCTTCATTTTGCAACTCAAGCACCTGTGCCTGTAGGGCTGAGGTAGGTTCTCCATCCCTCTTCTTCATGTCTTCTGCATATTCACAGAGGCAAACCCACAGGATATCTCGCATCAGCTTTGATTTGTCTTGAGTCGGAGGGTGGTTTTTCTCTTGAGTAGGAGGGCGTTTCCTCTTAGCAGCTGCAACATGAGTCTGTCCAGGGAAAGCATGGAGTTTTTCCTCCACCTTGGTTAGTTTATCAAACAGTTTATCGGTTTGCTCAACTAATCTCTGGGTCATTTGCTCTATTTTCTCAGTCAGTTTCTCAGTCATTTTCTCGGTGGTCACAGTCAGCTTTTCTATGGCTGCCACAGAGAAGGGACCAGAGAGACTGTCTTCATGCTGTCGTACCTTCTTAACCCCTTCATTTACAGTTGGTGTGTCAGTATCGGATCCTCCCCAGACCATTGTTGACAATGGGTGGGAATATGTTGATGGTGCACTTTGTACAAACTTTTTGAGCAGAGATCGTTTGCATGGCATTTCATCAGGGTCTACTATCGCTTGCCCATCACTATAAATCACCTCTCGCACAGGCAGTTCTTTCAGGTACAATCCCTCCATCCTTGGACAGGTTTCCCAATCGCCTAGCTTCTCTGCCATCTCAGTCTAGGGTATCTGCCCCGCTATCCCAGCATCGGAGCAACCAGGAGACAAGTGTTTCGCCTTCATGACGACTAAAGTCCTTCCTGATACTTCTCAGATCTTTCACGGAGAAGGATTGAACAACTCCCTCTACATCTGAGTCCTCCTGTGGGGAGGCTGCCCCAGAAGGGGCCTCTCCAGCATCTGCTCTAGAAGGACTCTGGCCTTTGTCTGTTTTCAAAGGTCTCTTTCCCTTCTGTGGTCTTGAAGGACCCTCCCCTGGATCTTGTTCAGAACTCTCCCCCAAGCTATGTGACTTGAGGTGGTCTTTGTGGTAAGGGGCAGGGGAAGGAGTTGACCTCCTCTTCCTGCTCCTGGTTCCCGGGGCGGCTTGTACCGATTTTGATGGAGTTGGAGTAGTTTTGGTACTGGTTGTAGTGGCTGCAGTAGGTTGTGCCGGGAGAGGCGGCGGCGTGGCTTGTGCCGCTGCAGGGGGGGGCGCGGCTTGTGCCGGGACGGGCGGCGGAGGGGCCGGTGTTGTTGCGGTGGGGGGGCGGCTGCCGGTGGTGCGGGTGCCGGTGCCGGTGCAGGCGGCGGCGGAGGCGCCTGTGCCGTGGCGGTGGGGGGGACGGCTGCCGGTGGCGCCGGTGCCGTGGGGGAGGCGGTAAGGATTTTAATTTTTTTTTTTTTTTTCAGAGGGGGTGGGGGCGGGAGGAGGATGTTTGGTTTTTAGCCAAAGCCGGCTTTTCTCGAGGTTCAAGGACAGGAACTAGTCCAGTGGTTCTCTAATGCCCAGTAGAGCAGGGATGTAGGATTGCCAGCAGGGGGTGAAACCCCCCATAATAATTAAAGGAGCGTTAAAAAGCGATTTCTTAAGGGCTTTGAGAAGAGCAGTGCCTGTATGAGCCAAGAGAAGGGATCCCGTCTCCTCAAAGAGGCATTTCTCTTTCACGCGCCCTTTCCTCTTTGCTTCCCTGAGTCCCAAACTGGGGTTGGCATCTGCTGCGTCCCCCTGTCCCGGCTGTCCCTCTGTCCCTTCGCTCTCCATCACCGCCCCGACGCGGCTGAAAGATGCGGGTTGCAGGAGAGAAGGGGGGAAAGAGGGGCGGGGGGTGTCCTGGTTCCGGCAGGGATGGGGTTAATTTCCCCGAGGAGCCGGCAGGGACACAGGTATCCCATCCCCTGTGAGCCATGCCCGGGGCTGGGGGGAGCTCGCCGGGGGAGGGGGCGGGAAGTCGCGGCTGGGAGCGGGCTGCGGCGGTGCGGGGCCGGTCGGTGCGCGGAGGCGCTGTCATCGCGTCCGTCTATTCCTTTACCGCTGTTATTGGGATTGTTTGCCCTTCCCGTTGCTCTTCTCTTAAACTGCCTTTATCTCAACCCGCGAGTTTTTTGCCTTTTTCTTCCGATTTTGCCCCCGGCTGCGGGAGTGGAGCGAGCGGCCGCGTGGTTCTTTGTTGCCGGCTGAGGCCAAACCACGACGGGGGAAACACCGGATTTCCAAGAGGTTGTCAGCCCAGGGCTGGGGAAAAAAAAAAAAAAAAAAAAACCAACAAAAAACCTAGCAAAATTATTATTTTTTTTAAATTTCAAAAATAAAGCACACACAACCCCCAACCCCAGATGACACACACACATCCACACAGAAAAAAACACCTCAGGTTTTCATACCTCAGCACTTTGCGTTTGTGTTTCCCTTCTAGAGATTTTGTGTGCCTTGTAAAACTGATACTTGGAGCTTTTTTTTTTGTTTAATTTGTTAAAAAAAAAAAGACGAGTTGGAAAAAACGATCTCGACCGAGTGTGAAGCAGGAGAAGGAAACCACTCCCACGGGTGCCAATGCTCTTCCGTAGTCTCCTTTGGCTAGCTGAGAGCCAGGGGCTGTTCCTTTGGAGAAAGCTTGAGAAATGTTAAAAAGGAGAAAAAAAAGGGGGAAAAAAGTGGTGGAAAGAAAAAGGGGGAAAAGAAAAAAAAGCAAAAGAAAAAAGGAGAAAAGAAAAAAAAAAGAGAAAGAGAAAAAAGGGGGGGAAGAAAGGCGGAAAAAAAAGGGAAAAAGAACCCCAACTCAAATATAAAAAAAGGTTGTAAGAAAAAAAAAAAAAAACAAAAAAAAAACACAAAACAAAACCAAGCAAGGAAAGTGGTGAAAGCCGCTGGGAAGAGGAGGGACGAGGGACGGGAGCGAAGGGGGGGGGGGGTGAGGTGGCGGTGCCAGTGTGGCCCCAGGGGCTGTGACACCATATTTTTGTCCTCTACTGCAAAGTGTTCCGTGAAAAAAAAACAACCAAACCCCACCCAACGACAACATCATCACAAGAAAAAGAGAAATCTCTGCAGCTCACACGAGCCTGAGCTTGCTCTCCGTTGCTCTCTTTCCAGTGTCTCGGGGGGGTCATGGCCGAGCTGAGATTGGGGGGTGGTGGTGGTGGGAGTTTGCCCCATGGCTGTGATGGGGGGAGAAGGGGTGGGTGGGGAGTGGGGGCTGTGCTGTGGGGTTTTTTTGGGGTGGTGGTGGTTTTTTGCCAGGCGCAGCTTTACCCAGTGGCTCGGGGAGGTGTTGGCATCAGGAAGCCTGTGCTAAAGCGGGGTGGGGGCCTCGCCGCAGTTGGTTAGCAGAGCCAAAGTGGTTACTAATGGTTATTAATGGTGCACTAATTACGCCCGTGTAACTGGGAAGCTCAGATGCCCCCAGTCACCCACCCCCATCCCCCCCCCCCGGGTGCTTCTCTAGCCAGGCGAGCGCTGGGCGTCCCCCCCGCAGGAGAGGAGCGCACCTCCGGGGTGGGTGGAAGGGCGTCACCCAACGGGGAGAAGACCAAGATGGGGCTTGGGTGTCCCTTGGGGTGGCCGGGTGGCGGGGTAGGGCTGCTGGGGGCTGCCACGATGAGGGACACCCCCACGCCTTTCTCCATGGCTCCCAGAGCTCTGCTCCCTCCCTCCCTCCCACCCATCCAGTGCCACCGGAGAGGTGGTGTCCCCCCTCCCGGGGTGGGCAGGGGCTGTGCCACCCCACCTAACACCTCAACGCACCAAACCAGCTTTCAGCAGTCACAGCCACCCGGGCGCTGCCAAGGGGGCAGCAGGGGCTCCCCACAGGGGGTTTACAGAACACAGAGAGTGTCCGTACACCACTAACCCCTCTCCAGGGGCGGATTTTCGGGATGCTGCTTGCTCATCTCACCGCTGAACAACTCCCCGATTGCCCCTTCAGCACATTGTGACCATCGCTTCGTGGCTTTTGTGCTCCGATGCTCCTCCTGGCTCCAATCCTCTTCCTGGGGGATTGTGAGGGAGCGAAAATCCACATCGCTACATCCAACTTTTTTTCAGTTAAATAAAAAAAAGAATAAATCACCCTCTCTTATTACCAGGTAGAGTTTTGTTCCCTTAAGGCTCTTTTTATGAAAATAAATATTTAAATTATATAAAGAAATAAATACTTCTCTTTTCACATTAGATAACTCCCTGGAGACAGCAAAAAACAACCCAACACCACTGTGCACCAGTGTCCACCAGGGCTTTATACTTTTGTGGCTCTCATGTGCCAGGCCATCGAATCCACACAGTCCAATAAAGTCGGTTGTCCCTCTCCTCCTCCTGGCTGGAGGCAGGGCACCTCTACTGTTGACCGTAGTACCTACGATTATCAGATTGGTTCCTACCTGGTCCATAGAATCGCCTACCGTAGGTCGGAGCAGCCTTCCTCCTGTAAGAATCCTTTCTTCTATCGGCTTCATTTTGCAACTCAAGCACCTGTGCCTGTAGGGCTGAGGTAGGTTCTCCATCCCTCTTCTTCATGTCTTCTGCATATTCACAGAGGCAAACCCACAGGTTATCTCGCATCAGCTTTGATTTGTCTTGAGTCGGAGGGTGGTTTTTCTCTTGAGTAGGAGGGCGTTTCCTCTTAGCAGCTGCAACATGAGTCTGTACAGGGAAAGCATGGAGTTTTTCCTCCACCTTGGTTAGTTTATCAAACAGTTTATCGGTTTGCTCAACTAATCTCTGGGTCATTTGCTCTATTTTCTCAGTCAGTTTCTCAGTCATTTTCTCGGTGGTCACAGTCAGCTTTTCTATGGCTGCCACAGAGAAGGGACCAGAGAGACTGTCTTCATACTGTCGTACCTTCTTAACCCCTTCATTTACAGTTGGTGTGTCAGTATCGGATCCTCCCCAGACCATTGTTGACAATGGGTGGGAATATGTTGATGGTGCACTTTGTACAAACTTTTTGAGCAGAGATCGTTTGCATGGCATTTCATCAGGGTCTACTATCGCTTGCCCATCACTATAAATCACCTCTCGCACAGGCAGTTCTTTCAGGTACAATCCCTCCATCCTTGGACAGGTTTCCCAATCGCCTAGCTTCTCTGCCATCTCAGTCTAGGGTATCTGCCCCGCTATCCCAGCATCGGAGCAACCAGGAGACAAGTGTTTCGCCTTCATGACGACTAAAGTCCTTCCTGATACTTCTCAGATCTTTCACGGAGAAGGATTGAACAACTCCCTCTACATCTGAGTCCTCCTGTGGGGAGGCTGCCCCAGAAGGGGCCTCTCCAGCATCTGCTCTAGAAGGACTCTGGCCTTTGTCTGTTTTCAAAGGTCTCTTTCCCTTCTGTGGTCTTGAAGGACCCTCCCCTGGATCTTGTTCAGAACTCTCCCCCAAGCTATGTGACTTGAGGTGGTCTTTGTGGTAAGGGGCAGGGGAAGGAGTTGACCTCCTCTTCCTGCTCCTGGTTCCCGGGGCGGCTTGTACCGATTTTGATGGAGTTGGAGTAGTTTTGGTACTGGTTGTAGTGGCTGCAGTAGGTTGTGCCGGGAGAGGCGGCGGCGTGGCTTGTGCCGCTGCAGGGGGGGGCGCGGCTTGTGCCGGGACGGGCGGCGGAGGGGCCGGTGTTGTTGCGGTGGGGGGGCGGCTGCCGGTGGTGCGGGTGCCGGTGCCGGTGCAGGCGGCGGCGGAGGCGCCTGTGCCGTGGCGGTGGGGGGGGGCGGCTGCCGGTGGCGCCGGTGCCGTGGGGGAGGCGGTAAGGATTTTAATTTTTTTTTTTTTTTTTCAGAGGGGGTGGGGGCGGGAGGAGGATGTTTGGTTTTTAGCCAAAGCCGGCTTTTCTCGAGGTTCAAGGACAGGAACTAGTCCAGTGGTTCTCTAATGCCCGGTAGAGCAGGGATGTAGGATTGCCAGCAGGGGGTGAAACCCCCCATAATAATTAAAGGAGCGTTAAAAAGCGATTTCTTAAGGGCTTTGAGAAGAGCAGTGCCTGTATGAGCCAAGAGAAGGGATCCCGTCTCCTCAAAGAGGCATTTCTCTTTCACGCGCCCTTTCCTCTTTGCTTCCCTGAGTCCCAAACTGGGGTTGGCATCTGCTGCGTCCCCCTGTCCCGGCTGTCCCTCTGTCCCTTCGCTCTCCATCACCGCCCCGACGCGGCTGAAAGATGCGGGTTGCAGGAGAGAAGGGGGGAAAGAGGGGCGGGGGGTGTCCTGGTTCCGGCAGGGATGGGGTTAATTTCCCCGAGGAGCCGGCAGGGACACAGGTATCCCATCCCCTGTGAGCCATGCCCGGGGCTGGGGGGAGCTCGCCGGGGGAGGGGGCGGGAAGTCGCGGCTGGGAGCGGGCTGCGGCGGTGCGGGGCCGGTCGGTGCGCGGAGGCGCTGTCATCGCGTCCGTCTATTCCTTTACCGCTGTTATTGGGATTGTTTGCCCTTCCCGTTGCTCTTCTCTTAAACTGCCTTTATCTCAACCCGCGAGTTTTTTGCCTTTTTCTTCCGATTTTGCCCCCGGCTGCGGGAGTGGAGCGAGCGGCCGCGTGGTTCTTTGTTGCCGGCTGAGGCCAAACCACGACGGGGGAAACACCGGATTTCCAAGAGGTTGTCAGCCCAGGGCTGGGGAAAAAAAAAAAAAAAAAAAAAACAACAAAAAACCTAGCAAAATTATTATTTTTTTTAAATTTTCAAAAATAAAGCACACACAACCCCCAACCCCAGATGACACACACACATCCACACAGAAAAAAACACCTCAGGTTTTCATACCTCAGCACCTTGCGTTTGTGTTTCCCTTCTAGAGATTTTGTGTGCCTTGTAAAACTGATACTTGGAGCTTTTTTTTTTGTTTAATTTGTTAAAAAAAAAAAGACGAGTTGGAAAAAACGATCTCGACCGAGTGTGAAGCAGGAGAAGGAAACCACTCCCACGGGTGCCAATGCTCTTCCCTCTTCCGTAGTCTCCTTTGGCTAGCTGAGAGCCAGGGGCTGTTCCTTTGGAGAAAGCTTGAGAAATGTTAAAAAGGAGAAAAAAAAAGGGGAAAAAAGTGGTGGAAAGAAAAAGGGGGAAAAGAAAAAAAAGCAAAAGAAAAAAGGAGAAAAGAAAAAAAAAAAAGAGAAAGAGAAAAAAGGGGGGGAAGAAAGGCGGAAAAAAAAGGGAAAAAGAACCCCAACTCAAATATAAAAAAAGGTTGTAAGAAAAAAAAAAAACAAAAAAAAAAACAAACAGAAAACAAAACCAAGCAAGGAAAGTGGTGAAAGCCGCTGGGAAGAGGAGGGACGAGGGACGGGAGCGAAGGGAGGGGGGGGTGAGGTGGCGGTGCCAGTGTGGCCCCAGGGGCTGTGACACCATATTTTTGTCCTCTACTGCAAAGTGTTCCGTGAAAAAAAAACAACCAAACCCCACCCAACGACAACATCATCACAAGAAAAAGAGAAATCTCTGCAGCTCACACGAGCCTGAGCTCGCTCTCCGTTGCTCTCTTTCCAGTGTCTCGGGGGGGTCATGGCCGAGCTGAGATTGGGGGGTGGTGGTGGTGGGAGTTTGCCCCATGGCTGTGATGGGGGGAGAAGGGGTGGGTGGGGAGTGGGGGCTGTGCTGTGGGGTTTTTTTGGGGTGGTGGTGGTTTTTTGCCAGGCGCAGCTTTACCCAGTGGCTCGGGGAGGTGTTGGCATCAGGAAGCCTGTGCTAAAGCGGGGTGGGGGCCTCGCCGCAGTTGGTTAGCAGAGCCAAAGTGGTTACTAATGGTTATTAATGGTGCACTAATTACGCCCGTGTAACTGGGAAGCTCAGATGCCCCCAGTCACCCACCCCCATCCCCCCCCCCCGGGTGCTTCTCTAGCCAGGCGAGCGCTGGGCGTCCCCCCCGCAGGAGAAGAGCGCACCTCCGGGGTGGGTGGAAGGGCGTCACCCAACGGGGAGAAGACCAAGATGGGGCTTGGGTGTCCCTTGGGGTGGCCGGGTGGCGGGGTAGGGCTGCTGGGGGCTGCCACGATGAGGGACACCCCCACGCCTTTCTCCATGGCTCCCAGAGCTCTGCTCCCTCCCTCCCTCCCACCCATCCAGTGCCACCGGAGAGGTGGTGTCCCCCCTCCCGGGGTGGGCAGGGGCTGTGCCACCCCACCTAACACCTCAACGCACCAAACCAGCTTTCAGCAGTCACAGCCACCCGGGCGCTGCCAAGGGGGCAGCAGGGGCTCCCCACAGGGGGTTTACAGAACACAGAGAGTGTCCGTACACCACTAACCCCTCTCCAGGGGCGGATTTTCGGGATGCTGCTTGCTCATCTCACCGCTGAACAACTCCCCGATTGCCCCTTCAGCACATTGTGACCATCGCTTCGTGGCTTTTGTGCTCCGATGCTCCTCCTGGCTCCAATCCTCTTCCTGGGGGATTGTGAGGGAGCGAAAATCCACATCGCTACATCCAACTTTTTTTCAGTTAAATAAAAAAAAGAATAAATCACCCTCTCTCATTACCAGGTAGAGTTTTGTTCCCTTAAGGCTCTTTTTATGAAAATAAATATTTAAATTATATAAAGAAATAAATACTTCTCTTTTCACATTAGATAACTCCCTGGAGACAGCAAAAAACAACCCAACACCACTGTGCACCAGTGTCCACCAGGGCTTTATACTTTTGTGGCTCTCATGTGCCAGGCCATCGAATCCACACAGTCCAATAAAGTCGGTTGTCCCTCTCCTCCTCCTGGCTGGAGGCAGGGCACCTCTACTGTTGACCGTAGTACCTACGATTATCAGATTGGTTCCTACCTGGTCCATAGAATCGCCTACCGTAGGTCGGAGCAGCCTTCCTCCTGTAAGAATCCTTTCTTCTATCGGCTTCATTTTGCAACTCAAGCACCTGTGCCTGTAGGGCTGAGGTAGGTTCTCCATCCCTCTTCTTCATGTCTTCTGCATATTCACAGAGGCAAACCCACAGGATATCTCGCATCAGCTTTGATTTGTCTTGAGTCGGAGGGTGGTTTTTCTCTTGAGTAGGAGGGCGTTTCCTCTTAGCAGCTGCAACATGAGTCTGTCCAGGGAAAGCATGGAGTTTTTCCTCCACCTTGGTTAGTTTATCAAACAGTTTATCGGTTTGCTCAACTAATCTCTGGGTCATTTGCTCTATTTTCTCAGTCAGTTTCTCAGTCATTTTCTCGGTGGTCACAGTCAGCTTTTCTATGGCTGCCACAGAGAAGGGACCAGAGAGACTGTCTTCATGCTGTCGTACCTTCTTAACCCCTTCATTTACAGTTGGTGTGTCAGTATCGGATCCTCCCCAGACCATTGTTGACAATGGGTGGGAATATGTTGATGGTGCACTTTGTACAAACTTTTTGAGCAGAGATCGTTTGCATGGCATTTCATCAGGGTCTACTATCGCTTGCCCATCACTATAAATCACCTCTCGCACAGGCAGTTCTTTCAGGTACAATCCCTCCATCCTTGGACAGGTTTCCCAATCGCCTAGCTTCTCTGCCATCTCAGTCTAGGGTATCTGCCCCGCTATCCCAGCATCGGAGCAACCAGGAGACAAGTGTTTCGCCTTCATGACGACTAAAGTCCTTCCTGATACTTCTCAGATCTTTCACGGAGAAGGATTGAACAACTCCCTCTACATCTGAGTCCTCCTGTGGGGAGGCTGCCCCAGAAGGGGCCTCTCCAGCATCTGCTCTAGAAGGACTCTGGCCTTTGTCTGTTTTCAAAGGTCTCTTTCCCTTCTGTGGTCTTGAAGGACCCTCCCCTGGATCTTGTTCAGAACTCTCCCCCAAGCTATGTGACTTGAGGTGGTCTTTGTGGTAAGGGGCAGGGGAAGGAGTTGACCTCCTCTTCCTGCTCCTGGTTCCCGGGGCGGCTTGTACCGATTTTGATGGAGTTGGAGTAGTTTTGGTACTGGTTGTAGTGGCTGCAGTAGGTTGTGCCGGGAGAGGCGGCGGCGTGGCTTGTGCCGCTGCAGGGGGGGGCGCGGCTTGTGCCGGGACGGGCGGCGGAGGGGCCGGTGTTGTTGCGGTGGGGGGGGCGGCTGCCGGTGGTGCGGGTGCCGGTGCCGGTGCAGGCGGCGGCGGAGGCGCCTGTGCCGTGGCGGTGGGGGGGGCGGCTGCCGGTGGCGCCGGTGCCGTGGGGGAGGCGGTAAGGATTTTAATTTTTTTTTTTTTTTTTCAGAGGGGGTGGGGGCGGGAGGAGGATGTTTGGTTTTTAGCCAAAGCCGGCTTTTCTCGAGGTTCAAGGACAGGAACTAGTCCAGTGGTTCTCTAATGCCCAGTAGAGCAGATATGTAGGATTGCCAGCAGGGGGTGAAACCCCCCATAATAATTAAAGGAGCGTTAAAAAGCGATTTCTTAAGGGCTTTGAGAAGAGCAGTGCCTGTATGAGCCAAGAGAAGGGATCCCGTCTCCTCAAAGAGGCATTTCTCTTTCACGCGCCCTTTCCTCTTTGCTTCCCTGAGTCCCAAACTGGGGTTGGCATCTGCTGCGTCCCCCTGTCCCGGCTGTCCCTCTGTCCCTTCGCTCTCCATCACCGCCCCGACGCGGCTGAAAGATGCGGGTTGCAGGAGAGAAGGGGGGAAAGAGGGGCGGGGGGTGTCCTGGTTCCGGCAGGGATGGGGTTAATTTCCCCGAGGAGCCGGCAGGGACACAGGTATCCCATCCCCTGTGAGCCATGCCCGGGGCTGGGGGGAGCTCGCCGGGGGAGGGGGCGGGAAGTCGCGGCTGGGAGCGGGCTGCGGCGGTGCGGGGCCGGTCGGTGCGCGGAGGCGCTGTCATCGCGTCCGTCTATTCCTTTACCGCTGTTATTGGGATTGTTTGCCCTTCCCGTTGCTCTTCTCTTAAACTGCCTTTATCTCAACCCGCGAGTTTTTTGCCTTTTTCTTCCGATTTTGCCCCCGGCTGCGGGAGTGGAGCGAGCGGCCGCGTGGTTCTTTGTTGCCGGCTGAGGCCAAACCACGACGGGGGAAACACCGGATTTCCAAGAGGTTGTCAGCCCAGGGCTGGGGAAAAAAAAAAAAAAAAAAAAACCAACAAAAAACCTAGCAAAATTATTATTTTTTTTAAATTTTCAAAAATAAAGCACACACAACCCCCAACCCCAGATGACACACACACATCCACACAGAAAAAAACACCTCAGGTTTTCATACCTCAGCACTTTGCGTTTGTGTTTCCCTTCTAGAGATTTTGTGTGCCTTGTAAAACTGATACTTGGAGCTTTTTTTTTTGTTTAATTTGTTAAAAAAAAAAAGACGAGTTGGAAAAAACGATCTCGACCGAGTGTGAAGCAGGAGAAGGAAACCACTCCCACGGGTGCCAATGCTCTTCCGTAGTCTCCTTTGGCTAGCTGAGAGCCAGGGGCTGTTCCTTTGGAGAAAGCTTGAGAAATGTTAAAAAGGAGAAAAAAAAAGGGGAAAAAAGTGGTGGAAAGAAAAAGGGGGAAAAGAAAAAAAAGCAAAAGAAAAAAGGAGAAAAGAAAAAAAAAAAGAGAAAGAGAAAAAAGGGGGGGAAGAAAGGCGGAAAAAAAAGGGAAAAAGAACCCCAACTCAAATATAAAAAAAGGTTGTAAGAAAAAAAAAAAAACAAAAAAAAAAAACAAACACAAAACAAAACCAAGCAAGGAAAGTGGTGAAAGCCGCTGGGAAGAGGAGGGACGAGGGACGGGAGCGAAGGGAGGGGGGGGTGAGGTGGCGGTGCCAGTGTGGCCCCAGGGGCTGTGACACCATATTTTTGTCCTCTACTGCAAAGTGTTCCGTGAAAAAAAAACAACCAAACCCCACCCAACGACAACATCATCACAAGAAAAAGAGAAATCTCTGCAGCTCACACGAGCCTGAGCTCGCTCTCCGTTGCTCTCTTTCCAGTGTCTCGGGGGGGTCATGGCCGAGCTGAGATTGGGGGGTGGTGGTGGTGGGAGTTTGCCCCATGGCTGTGATGGGGGGAGAAGGGGTGGGTGGGGAGTGGGGGCTGTGCTGTGGGGTTTTTTTGGGGTGGTGGTGGTTTTTTGCCAGGCGCAGCTTTACCCAGTGGCTCGGGGAGGTGTTGGCATCAGGAAGCCTGTGCTAAAGCGGGGTGGGGGCCTCGCCGCAGTTGGTTAGCAGAGCCAAAGTGGTTACTAATGGTTATTAATGGTGCACTAATTACGCCCGTGTAACTGGGAAGCTCAGATGCCCCCAGTCACCCACCCCCATCCCCCCCCCCCGGGTGCTTCTCTAGCCAGGCGAGCGCTGGGCGTCCCCCCCGCAGGAGAGGAGCGCACCTCCGGGGTGGGTGGAAGGGCGTCACCCAACGGGGAGAAGACCAAGATGGGGCTTGGGTGTCCCTTGGGGTGGCCGGGTGGCGGGGTAGGGCTGCTGGGGGCTGCCACGATGAGGGACACCCCCACGCCTTTCTCCATGGCTCCCAGAGCTCTGCTCCCTCCCTCCCTCCCACCCATCCAGTGCCACCGGAGAGGTGGTGTCCCCCCTCCCGGGGTGGGCAGGGGCTGTGCCACCCCACCTAACACCTCAACGCACCAAACCAGCTTTCAGCAGTCACAGCCACCCGGGCGCTGCCAAGGGGGCAGCAGGGGCTCCCCACAGGGGGTTTACAGAACACAGAGAGTGTCCGTACACCACTAACCCCTCTCCAGGGGCGGATTTTCGGGATGCTGCTTGCTCATCTCACCGCTGAACAACTCCCCGATTGCCCCTTCAGCACATTGTGACCATCGCTTCGTGGCTTTTGTGCTCCGATGCTCCTCCTGGCTCCAATCCTCTTCCTGGGGGATTGTGAGGGAGCGAAAATCCACATCGCTACATCCAACTTTTTTTCAGTTAAATAAAAAAAAGAATAAATCACCCTCTCTTATTACCAGGTAGAGTTTTGTTCCCTTAAGGCTCTTTTTATGAAAATAAATATTTAAATTATATAAAGAAATAAATACTTCTCTTTTCACATTAGATAACTCCCTGGAGACAGCAAAAAACAACCCAACACCACTGTGCACCAGTGTCCACCAGGGCTTTATACTTTTGTGGCTCTCATGTGCCAGGCCATCGAATCCACACAGTCCAATAAAGTCGGTTGTCCCTCTCCTCCTCCTGGCTGGAGGCAGGGCACCTCTACTGTTGACCGTAGTACCTACGATTATCAGATTGGTTCCTACCTGGTCCATAGAATCGCCTACCGTAGGTCGGAGCAGCCTTCCTCCTGTAAGAATCCTTTCTTCTATCGGCTTCATTTTGCAACTCAAGCACCTGTGCCTGTAGGGCTGAGGTAGGTTCTCCATCCCTCTTCTTCATGTCTTCTGCATATTCACAGAGGCAAACCCACAGGATATCTCGCATCAGCTTTGATTTGTCTTGAGTCGGAGGGTGGTTTTTCTCTTGAGTAGGAGGGCGTTTCCTCTTAGCAGCTGCAACATGAGTCTGTCCAGGGAAAGCATGGAGTTTTTCCTCCACCTTGGTTAGTTTATCAAACAGTTTATCGGTTTGCTCAACTAATCTCTGGGTCATTTGCTCTATTTTCTCAGTCAGTTTCTCAGTCATTTTCTCGGTGGTCACAGTCAGCTTTTCTATGGCTGCCACAGAGAAGGGACCAGAGAGACTGTCTTCATACTGTCGTACCTTCTTAACCCCTTCATTTACAGTTGGTGTGTCAGTATCGGATCCTCCCCAGACCATTGTTGACAATGGGTGGGAATATGTTGATGGTGCACTTTGTACAAACTTTTTGAGCAGAGATCGTTTGCATGGCATTTCATCAGGGTCTACTATCGCTTGCCCATCACTATAAATCACCTCTCGCACAGGCAGTTCTTTCAGGTACAATCCCTCCATCCTTGGACAGGTTTCCCAATCGCCTAGCTTCTCTGCCATCTCAGTCTAGGGTATCTGCCCCGCTATCCCAGCATCGGAGCAACCAGGAGACAAGTGTTTCGCCTTCATGACGACTAAAGTCCTTCCTGATACTTCTCAGATCTTTCACGGAGAAGGATTGAACAACTCCCTCTACATCTGAGTCCTCCTGTGGGGAGGCTGCCCCAGAAGGGGCCTCTCCAGCATCTGCTCTAGAAGGACTCTGGCCTTTGTCTGTTTTCAAAGGTCTCTTTCCCTTCTGTGGTCTTGAAGGACCCTCCCCTGGATCTTGTTCAGAACTCTCCCCCAAGCTATGTGACTTGAGGTGGTCTTTGTGGTAAGGGGCAGGGGAAGGAGTTGACCTCCTCTTCCTGCTCCTGGTTCCCGGGGCGGCTTGTACCGATTTTGATGGAGTTGGAGTAGTTTTGGTACTGGTTGTAGTGGCTGCAGTAGGTTGTGCCGGGAGAGGCGGCGGCGTGGCTTGTGCCGCTGCAGGGGGGGGCGCGGCTTGTGCCGGGACGGGCGGCGGAGGGGCCGGTGTTGTTGCGGTGGGGGGGGCGGCTGCCGGTGGTGCGGGTGCCGGTGCCGGTGCAGGCGGCGGCGGAGGCGCCTGTGCCGTGGCGGTGGGGGGGGCGGCTGCCGGTGGCGCCGGTGCCGTGGGGGAGGCGGTAAGGATTTTAATTTTTTTTTTTTTTTTTCAGAGGGGGTGGGGGCGGGAGGAGGATGTTTGGTTTTTAGCCAAAGCCGGCTTTTCTCGAGGTTCAAGGACAGGAACTAGTCCAGTGGTTCTCTAATGCCCAGTAGAGCAGATATGTAGGATTGCCAGCAGGGGGTGAAACCCCCCATAATAATTAAAGGAGCGTTAAAAAGCGATTTCTTAAGGGCTTTGAGAAGAGCAGTGCCTGTATGAGCCAAGAGAAGGGATCCCGTCTCCTCAAAGAGGCATTTCTCTTTCACGCGCCCTTTCCTCTTTGCTTCCCTGAGTCCCAAACTGGGGTTGGCATCTGCTGCGTCCCCCTGTCCCGGCTGTCCCTCTGTCCCTTCGCTCTCCATCACCGCCCCGACGCGGCTGAAAGATGCGGGTTGCAGGAGAGAAGGGGGGAAAGAGGGGCGGGGGGTGTCCTGGTTCCGGCAGGGATGGGGTTAATTTCCCCGAGGAGCCGGCAGGGACACAGGTATCCCATCCCCTGTGAGCCATGCCCGGGGCTGGGGGGAGCTCGCCGGGGGAGGGGGCGGGAAGTCGCGGCTGGGAGCGGGCTGCGGCGGTGCGGGGCCGGTCGGTGCGCGGAGGCGCTGTCATCGCGTCCGTCTATTCCTTTACCGCTGTTATTGGGATTGTTTGCCCTTCCCGTTGCTCTTCTCTTAAACTGCCTTTATCTCAACCCGCGAGTTTTTTGCCTTTTTCTTCCGATTTTGCCCCCGGCTGCGGGAGTGGAGCGAGCGGCCGCGTGGTTCTTTGTTGCCGGCTGAGGCCAAACCACGACGGGGGAAACACCGGATTTCCAAGAGGTTGTCAGCCCAGGGCTGGGGAAAAAAAAAAAAAAAAAAAAACCAACAAAAAACCTAGCAAAATTATTATTTTTTTTAAATTTTCAAAAATAAAGCACACACAACCCCCAACCCCAGATGACACACACACATCCACACAGAAAAAAACACCTCAGGTTTTCATACCTCAGCACCTTGCGTTTGTGTTTCCCTTCTAGAGATTTTGTGTGCCTTGTAAAACTGATACTTGGAGCTTTTTTTTTTGTTTAATTTGTTAAAAAAAAAAAGACGAGTTGGAAAAAACGATCTCGACCGAGTGTGAAGCAGGAGAAGGAAACCACTCCCACGGGTGCCAATGCTCTTCCGTAGTCTCCTTTGGCTAGCTGAGAGCCAGGGGCTGTTCCTTTGGAGAAAGCTTGAGAAATGTTAAAAAGGAGAAAAAAAAAGGGGAAAAAAGTGGTGGAAAGAAAAAGGGGGAAAAGAAAAAAAAGCAAAAGAAAAAAGGAGAAAAGAAAAAAAAAAGAGAAAGAGAAAAAAGGGGGGGAAGAAAGGCGGAAAAAAAAGGGAAAAAGAATCCCAACTCAAATATAAAAAAAGGTTGTAAGAAAAAAAAAAAAAACAAAAAAAAAAACAAACACAAAACAAAACCAAGCAAGGAAAGTGGTGAAAGCCGCTGGGAAGAGGAGGGACGAGGGACGGGAGCGAAGGGAGGGGGAGGTGAGGTGGCGGTGCCAGTGTGGCCCCAGGGGCTGTGACACCATATTTTTGTCCTCTACTGCAAAGTGTTCCGTGAAAAAAAAACAACCAAACCCCACCCAACGACAACATCATCACAAGAAAAAGAGAAATCTCTGCAGCTCACACGAGCCTGAGCTCGCTCTCCGTTGCTCTCTTTCCAGTGTCTCGGGGGGGTCATGGCCGAGCTGAGATTGGGGGGTGGTGGTGGTGGGAGTTTGCCCCATGGCTGTGATGGGGGGAGAAGGGGTGGGTGGGGAGTGGGGGCTGTGCTGTGGGGTTTTTTTGGGGTGGTGGTGGTTTTTTGCCAGGCGCAGCTTTACCCAGTGGCTCGGGGAGGTGTTGGCATCAGGAAGCCTGTGCTAAAGCGGGGTGGGGGCCTCGCCGCAGTTGGTTAGCAGAGCCAAAGTGGTTACTAATGGTTATTAATGGTGCACTAATTACGCCCGTGTAACTGGGAAGCTCAGATGCCCCCAGTCACCCACCCCCATCCCCCCCCCCCGGGTGCTTCTCTAGCCAGGCGAGCGCTGGGCGTCCCCCCCGCAGGAGAGGAGCGCACCTCCGGGGTGGGTGGAAGGGCGTCACCCAACGGGGAGAAGACCAAGATGGGGCTTGGGTGTCCCTTGGGGTGGCCGGGTGGCGGGGTAGGGCTGCTGGGGGCTGCCACGATGAGGGACACCCCCACGCCTTTCTCCATGGCTCCCAGAGCTCTGCTCCCTCCCTCCCTCCCACCCATCCAGTGCCACCGGAGAGGTGGTGTCCCCCCTCCCGGGGTGGGCAGGGGCTGTGCCACCCCACCTAACACCTCAACGCACCAAACCAGCTTTCAGCAGTCACAGCCACCCGGGCGCTGCCAAGGGGGCAGCAGGGGCTCCCCACAGGGGGTTTACAGAACACAGAGAGTGTCCGTACACCACTAACCCCTCTCCAGGGGCGGATTTTCGGGATGCTGCTTGCTCATCTCACCGCTGAACAACTCCCCGATTGCCCCTTCAGCACATTGTGACCATCGCTTCGTGGCTTTTGTGCTCCGATGCTCCTCCTGGCTCCAATCCTCTTCCTGGGGGATTGTGAGGGAGCGAAAATCCACATCGCTACATCCAACTTTTTTTCAGTTAAATAAAAAAAAGAATAAATCACCCTCTCTTATTACCAGGTAGAGTTTTGTTCCCTTAAGGCTCTTTTTATGAAAATAAATATTTAAATTATATAAAGAAATAAATACTTCTCTTTTCACATTAGATAACTCCCTGGAGACAGCAAAAAACAACCCAACACCACTGTGCACCAGTGTCCACCAGGGCTTTATACTTTTGTGGCTCTCATGTGCCAGGCCATCGAATCCACACAGTCCAATAAAGTCGGTTGTCCCTCTCCTCCTCCTGGCTGGAGGCAGGGCACCTCTACTGTTGACCGTAGTACCTACGATTATCAGATTGGTTCCTACCTGGTCCGTAGGATCGCCTACCGTAGGTCGGAGCAGCCTTCCTCCTGTAAGAATCCTTTCTTCTGTCGGCTTCATTTTGCAACTCAAGCACCTGTGCCTGTAGGGCTGAGGTAGGTTCTCCATCCCTCTTCTTCATGTCTTCTGCATATTCACAGAGGCAAACCCACAGGATATCTCGCATCAGCTTTGATTTGTCTTGAGTCGGAGGGTGGTTTTTCTCTTGAGTAGGAGGGCGTTTCCTCTTAGCAGCTGCAACATGAGTCTGTCCAGGGAAAGCATGGAGTTTTTCCTCCACCTTGGTTAGTTTATCAAACAGTTTATCGGTTTGCTCAACTAATCTCTGGGTCATTTGCTCTATTTTCTCAGTCAGTTTCTCAGTCATTTTCTCGGTGGTCACAGTCAGCTTTTCTATGGCTGCCACAGAGAAGGGACCAGAGAGACTGTCTTCATACTGTCGTACCTTCTTAACCCCTTCATTTACAGTTGGTGTGTCAGTATCGGATCCTCCCCAGACCATTGTTGACAATGGGTGGGAATATGTTGATGGTGCACTTTGTACAAACTTTTTGAGCAGAGATCGTTTGCATGGCATTTCATCAGGGTCTACTATCGCTTGCCCATCACTATAAATCACCTCTCGCACAGGCAGTTCTTTCAGGTACAATCCCTCCATCCTTGGACAGGTTTCCCAATCGCCTAGCTTCTCTGCCATCTCAGTCTAGGGTATCTGCCCCGCTATCCCAGCATCGGAGCAACCAGGAGACAAGTGTTTCGCCTTCATGACGACTAAAGTCCTTCCTGATACTTCTCAGATCTTTCACGGAGAAGGATTGAACAACTCCCTCTACATCTGAGTCCTCCTGTGGGGAGGCTGCCCCAGAAGGGGCCTCTCCAGCATCTGCTCTAGAAGGACTCTGGCCTTTGTCTGTTTTCAAAGGTCTCTTTCCCTTCTGTGGTCTTGAAGGACCCTCCCCTGGATCTTGTTCAGAACTCTCCCCCAAGCTATGTGACTTGAGGTGGTCTTTGTGGTAAGGGGCAGGGGAAGGAGTTGACCTCCTCTTCCTGCTCCTGGTTCCCGGGGCGGCTTGTACCGATTTTGATGGAGTTGGAGTAGTTTTGGTACTGGTTGTAGTGGCTGCAGTAGGTTGTGCCGGGAGAGGCGGCGGCGTGGCTTGTGCCGCTGCAGGGGGGGGCGCGGCTTGTGCCGGGACGGGCGGCGGAGGGGCCGGTGTTGTTGCGGTGGGGGGGGCGGCTGCCGGTGGTGCGGGTGCCGGTGCCGGTGCAGGCGGCGGCGGAGGCGCCTGTGCCGTGGCGGTGGGGGGGGCGGCTGCCGGTGGCGCCGGTGCCGTGGGGGAGGCGGTAAGGATTTTAATTTTTTTTTTTTTTTTTCAGAGGGGGTGGGGGCGGGAGGAGGATGTTTGGTTTTTAGCCAAAGCCGGCTTTTCTCGAGGTTCAAGGACAGGAACTAGTCCAGTGGTTCTCTAATGCCCAGTAGAGCAGATATGTAGGATTGCCAGCAGGGGGTGAAACCCCCCATAATAATTAAAGGAGCGTTAAAAAGCGATTTCTTAAGGGCTTTGAGAAGAGCAGTGCCTGTATGAGCCAAGAGAAGGGATCCCGTCTCCTCAAAGAGGCATTTCTCTTTCACGCGCCCTTTCCTCTTTGCTTCCCTGAGTCCCAAACTGGGGTTGGCATCTGCTGCGTCCCCCTGTCCCGGCTGTCCCTCTGTCCCTTCGCTCTCCATCACCGCCCCGACGCGGCTGAAAGATGCGGGTTGCAGGAGAGAAGGGGGGAAAGAGGGGCGGGGGGTGTCCTGGTTCCGGCAGGGATGGGGTTAATTTCCCCGAGGAGCCGGCAGGGACACAGGTATCCCATCCCCTGTGAGCCATGCCCGGGGCTGGGGGGAGCTCGCCGGGGGAGGGGGCGGGAAGTCGCGGCTGGGAGCGGGCTGCGGCGGTGCGGGGCCGGTCGGTGCGCGGAGGCGCTGTCATCGCGTCCGTCTATTCCTTTACCGCTGTTATTGGGATTGTTTGCCCTTCCCGTTGCTCTTCTCTTAAACTGCCTTTATCTCAACCCGCGAGTTTTTTGCCTTTTTCTTCCGATTTTGCCCCCGGCTGCGGGAGTGGAGCGAGCGGCCGCGTGGTTCTTTGTTGCCGGCTGAGGCCAAACCACGACGGGGGAAACACCGGATTTCCAAGAGGTTGTCAGCCCAGGGCTGGGGAAAAAAAAAAAAAAAAAAAAACCAACAAAAAACCTAGCAAAATTATTATTTTTTTTAAATTTCAAAAATAAAGCACACACAACCCCCAACCCCAGATGACACACACACATCCACACAGAAAAAAACACCTCAGGTTTTCATACCTCAGCACCTTGCGTTTGTGTTTCCCTTCTAGAGATTTTGTGTGCCTTGTAAAACTGATACTTGGAGCTTTTTTTTTTGTTTAATTTGTTAAAAAAAAAAAGACGAGTTGGAAAAAACGATCTCGACCGAGTGTGAAGCAGGAGAAGGAAACCACTCCCACGGGTGCCAATGCTCTTCCGTAGTCTCCTTTGGCTAGCTGAGAGCCAGGGGCTGTTCCTTTGGAGAAAGCTTGAGAAATGTTAAAAAGGAGAAAAAAAAAGGGGAAAAAAGTGGTGGAAAGAAAAAGGGGGAAAAGAAAAAAAAGCAAAAGAAAAAAGGAGAAAAGAAAAAAAAAAAGAGAAAGAGAAAAAAGGGGGGGAAGAAAGGCGGAAAAAAAAGGGAAAAAGAATCCCAACTCAAATATAAAAAAAGGTTGTAAGAAAAAAAAAAAACAAAAAAAAAACAAACACAAAACAAAACCAAGCAAGGAAAGTGGTGAAAGCCGCTGGGAAGAGGAGGGACGAGGGACGGGAGCGAAGGGAGGGGGAGGTGAGGTGGCGGTGCCAGTGTGGCCCCAGGGGCTGTGACACCATATTTTTGTCCTCTACTGCAAAGTGTTCCGTGAAAAAAAAACAACCAAACCCCACCCAACGACAACATCATCACAAGAAAAAGAGAAATCTCTGCAGCTCACACGAGCCTGAGCTCGCTCTCCGTTGCTCTCTTTCCAGTGTCTCGGGGGGGTCATGGCCGAGCTGAGATTGGGGGGTGGTGGTGGTGGGAGTTTGCCCCATGGCTGTGATGGGGGGAGAAGGGGTGGGTGGGGAGTGGGGGCTGTGCTGTGGGGTTTTTTTGGGGTGGTGGTGTTTTTTTGCCAGGCGCAGCTTTACCCAGTGGCTCGGGGAGGTGTTGGCATCAGGAAGCCTGTGCTAAAGCGGGGTGGGGGCCTCGCCGCAGTTGGTTAGCAGAGCCAAAGTGGTTACTAATGGTTATTAATGGTGCACTAATTACGCCCGTGTAACTGGGAAGCTCAGATGCCCCCAGTCACCCACCCCCATCCCCCCCCCCCCGGGTGCTTCTCTAGCCAGGCGAGCGCTGGGCGTCCCCCCCGCAGGAGAGGAGCGCACCTCCGGGGTGGGTGGAAGGGCGTCACCCAACGGGGAGAGGACCAAGATGGGGCTTGGGTGTCCCTTGGGGTGGCCGGGTGGCGGGGTAGGGCTGCTGGGGGCTGCCACGATGAGGGACACCCCCACGCCTTTCTCCATGGCTCCCAGAGCTCTGCTCCCTCCCTCCCTCCCACCCATCCAGTGCCACCGGAGAGGTGGTGTCCCCCCTCCCGGGGTGGGCAGGGGCTGTGCCACCCCACCTAACACCTCAACGCACCAAACCAGCTTTCAGCAGTCACAGCCACCCGGGCGCTGCCAAGGGGGCAGCAGGGGCTCCCCACAGGGGGTTTACAGAACACAGAGAGTGTCCGTACACCACTAACCCCTCTCCAGGGGCGGATTTTCGGGATGCTGCTTGCTCATCTCACCGCTGAACAACTCCCCGATTGCCCCTTCAGCACATTGTGACCATCGCTTCGTGGCTTTTGTGCTCCGATGCTCCTCCTGGCTCCAATCCTCTTCCTGGGGGATTGTGAGGGAGCGAAAATCCACATCGCTACATCCAACTTTTTTTCAGTTAAATAAAAAAAAGAATAAATCACCCTCTCTTATTACCAGGTAGAGTTTTGTTCCCTTAAGGCTCTTTTTATGAAAATAAATATTTAAATTATATAAAGAAATAAATACTTCTCTTTTCACATTAGATAACTCCCTGGAGACAGCAAAAAACAACCCAACACCACTGTGCACCAGTGTCCACCAGGGCTTTATACTTTTGTGGCTCTCATGTGCCAGGCCATCGAATCCACACAGTCCAATAAAGTCGGTTGTCCCTCTCCTCCTCCTGGCTGGAGGCAGGGCACCTCTACTGTTGACCGTAGTACCTACGATTATCAGATTGGTTCCTACCTGGTCCGTAGGATCGCCTACCGTAGGTCGGAGCAGCCTTCCTCCTGTAAGAATCCTTTCTTCTGTCGGCTTCATTTTGCAACTCAAGCACCTGTGCCTGTAGGGCTGAGGTAGGTTCTCCATCCCTCTTCTTCATGTCTTCTGCATATTCACAGAGGCAAACCCACAGGATATCTCGCATCAGCTTTGATTTGTCTTGAGTCGGAGGGTGGTTTTTCTCTTGAGTAGGAGGGCGTTTCCTCTTAGCAGCTGCAACATGAGTCTGTCCAGGGAAAGCATGGAGTTTTTCCTCCACCTTGGTTAGTTTATCAAACAGTTTATCGGTTTGCTCAACTAATCTCTGGGTCATTTGCTCTATTTTCTCAGTCAGTTTCTCAGTCATTTTCTCGGTGGTCACAGTCAGCTTTTCTATGGCTGCCACAGAGAAGGGACCAGAGAGACTGTCTTCATACTGTCGTACCTTCTTAACCCCTTCATTTACAGTTGGTGTGTCAGTATCGGATCCTCCCCAGACCATTGTTGACAATGGGTGGGAATATGTTGATGGTGCACTTTGTACAAACTTTTTGAGCAGAGATCGTTTGCATGGCATTTCATCAGGGTCTACTATCGCTTGCCCATCACTATAAATCACCTCTCGCACAGGCAGTTCTTTCAGGTACAATCCCTCCATCCTTGGCCAGGTTTCCCAATCGCCTAGCTTCTCTGCCATCTCAGTCTAGGGTATCTGCCCCGCTATCCCAGCATCGGAGCAACCAGGAGACAAGTGTTTCGCCTTCATGACGACTAAAGTCCTTCCTGATACTTCTCAGATCTTTCACGGAGAAGGATTGAACAACTCCCTCTACATCTGAGTCCTCCTGTGGGGAGGCTGCCCCAGAAGGGGCCTCTCCAGCATCTGCTCTAGAAGGACTCTGGCCTTTGTCTGTTTTCAAAGGTCTCTTTCCCTTCTGTGGTCTTGAAGGACCCTCCCCTGGATCTTGTTCAGAACTCTCCCCCAAGCTATGTGACTTGAGGTGGTCTTTGTGGTAAGGGGCAGGGGAAGGAGTTGACCTCCTCTTCCTGCTCCTGGTTCCCGGGGCGGCTTGTACCGATTTTGATGGAGTTGGAGTAGTTTTGGTACTGGTTGTAGTGGCTGCAGTAGGTTGTGCCGGGAGAGGCGGCGGCGTGGCTTGTGCCGCTGCAGGGGGGGGCGCGGCTTGTGCCGGGACGGGCGGCGGAGGGGCCGGTGTTGTTGCGGTGGGGGGGGCGGCTGCCGGTGGTGCGGGTGCCGGTGCCGGTGCAGGCGGCGGCGGAGGCGCCTGTGCCGTGGCGGTGGGGGGGGCGGCTGCCGGTGGCGCCGGTGCCGTGGGGGAGGCGGTAAGGATTTTCATTTTTTTTTTTTTTTTCAGAGGGGGTGGGGGCGGGAGGAGGATGTTTGGTTTTTAGCCAAAGCCGGCTTTTCTCGAGGTTCAAGGACAGGAACTAGTCCAGAGGTTCTCTAATGCCCAGTAGAGCAGGGATGTAGGATTGCCAGCAGGGGGTGAAACCCCCCATAATAATTAAAGGAGCGTTAAAAAGCGATTTCTTAAGGGCTTTGAGAAGAGCAGTGCCTGTATGAGCCAAGAGAAGGGATCCCGTCTCCTCAAAGAGGCATTTCTCTTTCACGCGCCCTTTCCTCTTTGCTTCCCTGAGTCCCAAACTGGGGTTGGCATCTGCTGCGTCCCCCTGTCCCGGCTGTCCCTCTGTCCCTTCGCTCTCCATCACCGCCCCGACGCGGCTGAAAGATGCGGGTTGCAGGAGAGAAGGGGGGAAAGAGGGGCGGGGGGTGTCCTGGTTCCGGCAGGGATGGGGTTAATTTCCCCGAGGAGCCGGCAGGGACACAGGTATCCCATCCCCTGTGAGCCATGCCCGGGGCTGGGGGGAGCTCGCCGGGGGAGGGGGCGGGAAGTCGCGGCTGGGAGCGGGCTGCGGCGGTGCGGGGCCGGTCGGTGCGCGGAGGCGCTGTCATCGCGTCCGTCTATTCCTTTACCGCTGTTATTGGGATTGTTTGCCCTTCCCGTTGCTCTTCTCTTAAACTGCCTTTATCTCAACCCGCGAGTTTTTTGCCTTTTTCTTCCGATTTTGCCCCCGGCTGCGGGAGTGGAGCGAGCGGCCGCGTGGTTCTTTGTTGCCGGCTGAGGCCAAACCACGACGGGGGAAACACCGGATTTCCAAGAGGTTGTCAGCCCAGGGCTGGGGAAAAAAAAAAAAAAAAAAAAAAACCAACAAAAAACCTAGCAAAATTATTATTTTTTTTAAATTTTCAAAAATAAAGCACACACAACCCCCAACCCCAGATGACACACACACATCCACACAGAAAAAAACACCTCAGGTTTTCATACCTCAGCACCTTGCGTTTGTGTTTCCCTTCTAGAGATTTTGTGTGCCTTGTAAAACTGATACTTGGAGCTTTTTTTTTTGTTTAATTTGTTAAAAAAAAAAAGACGAGTTGGAAAAAACGATCTCGACCGAGTGTGAAGCAGGAGAAGGAAACCACTCCCACGGGTGCCAATGCTCTTCCGTAGTCTCCTTTGGCTAGCTGAGAGCCAGGGGCTGTTCCTTTGGAGAAAGCTTGAGAAATGTTAAAAAGGAGAAAAAAAAAGGGGAAAAAAGTGGTGGAAAGAAAAAGGGGGAAAAGAAAAAAAAGCAAAAGAAAAAAGGAGAAAAGAAAAAAAAAAGAGAAAGAGAAAAAAGGGGGGGAAGAAAGGCGGAAAAAAAAGGGAAAAAGAATCCCAACTCAAATATAAAAAAAGGTTGTAAGAAAAAAAAAAAACAAAAAAAAAAACAAACACAAAACAAAACCAAGCAAGGAAAGTGGTGAAAGCCGCTGGGAAGAGGAGGGACGAGGGACGGGAGCGAAGGGAGGGGGGGGTGAGGTGGCGGTGCCAGTGTGGCCCCAGGGGCTGTGACACCATATTTTTGTCCTCTACTGCAAAGTGTTCCGTGAAAAAAAAACAACCAAACCCCACCCAACGACAACATCATCACAAGAAAAAGAGAAATCTCTGCAGCTCACACGAGCCTGAGCTCGCTCTCCGTTGCTCTCTTTCCAGTGTCTCGGGGGGGTCATGGCCGAGCTGAGATTGGGGGGTGGTGGTGGTGGGAGTTTGCCCCATGGCTGTGATGGGGGGAGAAGGGGTGGGTGGGGAGTGGGGGCTGTGCTGTGGGGTTTTTTTGGGGTGGTGGTGGTTTTTTGCCAGGCGCAGCTTTACCCAGTGGCTCGGGGAGGTGTTGGCATCAGGAAGCCTGTGCTAAAGCGGGGTGGGGGCCTCGCCGCAGTTGGTTAGCAGAGCCAAAGTGGTTACTAATGGTTATTAATGGTGCACTAATTACGCCCGTGTAACTGGGAAGCTCAGATGCCCCCAGTCACCCACCCCCATCCCCCCCCCCCGGGTGCTTCTCTAGCCAGGCGAGCGCTGGGCGTCCCCCCCGCAGGAGAGGAGCGCACCTCCGGGGTGGGTGGAAGGGCGTCACCCAACGGGGAGAAGACCAAGATGGGGCTTGGGTGTCCCTTGGGGTGGCCGGGTGGCGGGGTAGGGCTGCTGGGGGCTGCCACGATGAGGGACACCCCCACGCCTTTCTCCATGGCTCCCAGAGCTCTGCTCCCTCCCTCCCTCCCACCCATCCAGTGCCACCGGAGAGGTGGTGTCCCCCCTCCCGGGGTGGGCAGGGGCTGTGCCACCCCACCTAACACCTCAACGCACCAAACCAGCTTTCAGCAGTCACAGCCACCCGGGCGCTGCCAAGGGGGCAGCAGGGGCTCCCCACAGGGGGTTTACAGAACACAGAGAGTGTCCGTACACCACTAACCCCTCTCCAGGGGCGGATTTTCGGGATGCTGCTTGCTCATCTCACCGCTGAACAACTCCCCGATTGCCCCTTCAGCACATTGTGACCATCGCTTCGTGGCTTTTGTGCTCCGATGCTCCTCCTGGCTCCAATCCTCTTCCTGGGGGATTGTGAGGGAGCGAAAATCCACATCGCTACATCCAACTTTTTTTCAGTTAAATAAAAAAAAGAATAAATCACCCTCTCTTATTACCAGGTAGAGTTTTGTTCCCTTAAGGCTCTTTTTATGAAAATAAATATTTAAATTATATAAAGAAATAAATACTTCTCTTTTCACATTAGATAACTCCCTGGAGACAGCAAAAAACAACCCAACACCACTGTGCACCAGTGTCCACCAGGGCTTTATACTTTTGTGGCTCTCATGTGCCAGGCCATCGAATCCACACAGTCCAATAAAGTCGGTTGTCCCTCTCCTCCTCCTGGCTGGAGGCAGGGCACCTCTACTGTTGACCGTAGTACCTACGATTATCAGATTGGTTCCTACCTGGTCCATAGAATCGCCTACCGTAGGTCGGAGCAGCCTTCCTCCTGTAAGAATCCTTTCTTCTATCGGCTTCATTTTGCAACTCAAGCACCTGTGCCTGTAGGGCTGAGGTAGGTTCTCCATCCCTCTTCTTCATGTCTTCTGCATATTCACAGAGGCAAACCCACAGGTTATCTCGCATCAGCTTTGATTTGTCTTGAGTCGGAGGGTGGTTTTTCTCTTGAGTAGGAGGGCGTTTCCTCTTAGCAGCTGCAACATGAGTCTGTACAGGGAAAGCATGGAGTTTTTCCTCCACCTTGGTTAGTTTATCAAACAGTTTATCGGTTTGCTCAACTAATCTCTGGGTCATTTGCTCTATTTTCTCAGTCAGTTTCTCAGTCATTTTCTCGGTGGTCACAGTCAGCTTTTCTATGGCTGCCACAGAGAAGGGACCAGAGAGACTGTCTTCATACTGTCGTACCTTCTTAACCCCTTCATTTACAGTTGGTGTGTCAGTATCGGATCCTCCCCAGACCATTGTTGACAATGGGTGGGAATATGTTGATGGTGCACTTTGTACAAACTTTTTGAGCAGAGATCGTTTGCATGGCATTTCATCAGGGTCTACTATCGCTTGCCCATCACTATAAATCACCTCTCGCACAGGCAGTTCTTTCAGGTACAATCCCTCCATCCTTGGACAGGTTTCCCAATCGCCTAGCTTCTCTGCCATCTCAGTCTAGGGTATCTGCCCCGCTATCCCAGCATCGGAGCAACCAGGAGACAAGTGTTTCGCCTTCATGACGACTAAAGTCCTTCCTGATACTTCTCAGATCTTTCACGGAGAAGGATTGAACAACTCCCTCTACATCTGAGTCCTCCTGTGGGGAGGCTGCCCCAGAAGGGGCCTCTCCAGCATCTGCTCTAGAAGGACTCTGGCCTTTGTCTGTTTTCAAAGGTCTCTTTCCCTTCTGTGGTCTTGAAGGACCCTCCCCTGGATCTTGTTCAGAACTCTCCCCCAAGCTATGTGACTTGAGGTGGTCTTTGTGGTAAGGGGCAGGGGAAGGAGTTGACCTCCTCTTCCTGCTCCTGGTTCCCGGGGCGGCTTGTACCGATTTTGATGGAGTTGGAGTAGTTTTGGTACTGGTTGTAGTGGCTGCAGTAGGTTGTGCCGGGAGAGGCGGCGGCGTGGCTTGTGCCGCTGCAGGGGGGGGCGCGGCTTGTGCCGGGACGGGCGGCGGAGGGGCCGGTGTTGTTGCGGTGGGGGGGCGGCTGCCGGTGGTGCGGGTGCCGGTGCCGGTGCAGGCGGCGGCGGAGGCGCCTGTGCCGTGGCGGTGCGGAAGACGGCTGCCGGTGGCGCCGTTGCTCCGGGGGGGGCAGCTGCCGGTGGCCCCGGTGCCGTGGGGGAGGCGGCTGCCGGTGGTGCCGTTGCTCCGGGGGGGACAGCTGCGGCCGGGCCGGGCGGGGCCGCGGTTCGCGCCGCTGCAGATCGCCGAGCGGCTGCGCGGGTCTGAGTGGCGGCAGCGCACGGTCCCCTCCAGCTCCCCCTGCACAGATGTTTCACAAGAAACCACCCCTGCACCACATTCAGGAGCATCAACAACAAAACCACGATCTTAACAAGGTACCAGTCCTTATCCTCAGAGCCCAGAAGGTTGCCATGCCCCAGCTCTGATGGGGTCACATCAGCATAATTATCAAAGGGCGAAGTAAACATTCCCCAGGTAGAAGAACCCTTTGATCCCTTTGGTCTCTTTTCTACTGAGCATGAGGCAGATGGGATGGAATACCCTGTTGGTCAGTTTTGGGTCACCTGTCCTGTCGCTCCTCCCCGCAGGTGGGACCCCACTATGCTTTTCCGCTTCCGACCCTCCAACGGGGCAAATAACAAAGCTGGTTGGCCGTGGGGGTTATAGCAATGAGTATAAGCAAGAGCCTCTCTGCATCCCATGCCTGGGCATCAGCTGTAACCATTGCTCTTATCGCTCTGAGAGAGTGAACGCTGACGGCACAATAGGCAGTTAATTTCAGTTGGTAGAAGAGGCCCAGCTAAGAAGCCAAGTTACTGAACAAAATTGGTTCTCTTTTACCTCAAACCAGGACACAGGGAGAGTTTCCTTCCATTAAGGCTCTTTTTATTAAAATAAATATTTATATTATATAAAGAAATAAATACTTCTCTTTTCACATTAGATAACTCCCTGGAGGCAGCAAAACAAGCCAACCCCAAACCAGCCCAAAGGACAGGGGCTTTGGTGAGAAATCAAGAGATGGTAAACGCTTTCTTTCTGTGGTCGTGACAAATCCAGTTTTAGGAATCAAGTAGACGGTAGATATTCCAGAAACAGAGGAAAACTCTCTTTGAGGAGACGGTAGTTCAGCACGTTGTCCTTGGGAAGGTAAGTTGGGCAAACACGACTGTAACCACCACCACGGATGTTTCCCATTTGTCTGTAACGTGGTCGCGTGCGCTGTGAGGCGCGAGCGTGCGGCTCAGCCATGGAAGTTGACGATGTTCCTTCTTCACTCTGCCCTTAACGAGGTCACACCCACCTTTCTGGCTCTTGCTTAAGGTGCGTTAGCTAATTTCAAAGAGAGTTACTGTCTCCAAAATAAGGGGGGTGGGGGGGGGGGGGTGGTGGTGGTGGTGAAATAAACTGTCTTAACCACTACTTCATAACTTGAAGAGGAAAACTTGTGTACCAAAACCCCAGAGTTACTGTCTCCAAAATAAGGGAGGTGGGGGGAACAAACCATCTTAACTTCTCCTTCATAAGCTAAAGAGGAAAACTTGTGTACCAAAACCCCAGAGTTACTGTCTCCAAAATAAGGGAGGTGGGGGGAATAAACCATCTTAACTTCTACTTCATAACCTAAAGAGGAAAATTCGTCTAAGAAATGTAACTAAAGGTCTAAGAAAACTAACTAAAGGCCTAAGAAAAGTAACTAAGGTCGAAGAAACGTAATCAAAAGAAGAGCTCTAAGAGTCCACGTGTCACAGCAGCTGTTGGTGGATTATCTCCCACACCATCTTCTTCCGGAAGTATGGCATGTGAGTCTGAAAAGAGAAGAGAAAGAAAAGAGAAATTAAATAATGACGTCACGGTAGAAAGAGGTGGCAAACACGCATAAACGCCCAGCGGAGTCCTTAATAGGAAGTTCCCTTTAGGAACTGTCAACCGTTTGGGTACAACACCCCACGCGGTTCCTAAGAGGGTGACACGACAACCCGACAAAACCAGATTGACTTGACCGCGCGACAGCTTACAAGCACGCTAATAAAAGACCCGTCTAAAACGAAATCAAGAAAAAGAAGCGGTGTCTTGACTGGTCAAAGGGTAGAAGCCATTTCTCCAAAAGATACCGAGCCCAGATATGCCAAACCCGCTGGCAGCAGTATCTTGCCCAAGAGGAATCTCACCGGCAGCAGCTCCCAAAGGCGGGGATGGAGAACCACAGCTCTGCCCTGCCCAGGCCACTTGGAAGTTCTGATCCCAGCAACTACGCACCGAAACGGGGTACGAAACCTCAGCCCCTGCCCCGGACACAATGAAGAGCTGCTGCCTAACCTCCCTGGCTCCTGTCCCTGGGCGAGAGGGGCTTGGAGGGGTTTATGACCTTCACTCACCTGGCTAAAGTTGAACGGTTTCTCTCTGGCGATGTAATCTGCGTATTTACACATAAAGACGCCGCAGTCGCTTCCATTCAGCTGCTGAGGGATCTCCTAAGGAATGCAAAGAAGATGGAGGATTTCCCTCTGTCTCAAAAGAAAAGCAACTTGGAAGCAGCGCACATTACCCACACCGACACTGCGCTCACCGCACACTCCTGACCCTACTTGCGTAATCCCGAATACCCACTCCCGCCCACGAGGAACAGACCCAGTTCACTGCTCACCATCCCTCCCCTCTGCCTCCCGGACTCGGACACTACGATCCAAATTTTTGGCAGGCCCAGAAGGCGCAGCAGCCCTCCCCCCTGCGAGGTGTCTCAAGGTTCGCACCGCCTCTTTCTTAAGTGACCTTTCTTAAATCCGGTCTTTAGGGACTGCTTTTTACTATCAACTCCTCGAGGAACATCAGCTCAACCCTTTCTTTGCCACGTGCCAGGATCTGGGCCCCAAAGAAGCACTTACAGTTCCCATTTCAAACCCAAGGGGTGCTCACGTACACGTGGCTCCATGCTGTGAAGAGTCCACTCTGAAACATCCAGCTCCAGCTGTCTTTTTTCCCAGCTTTCTTTTTGCAGGTATTGGCTGGTTAAAACAAAAGGAAAAAAAAAAATCCCTTTTCATCTCTGTAATTTAGCAAAATAAAATAAAGCAGCTGAAGGATCACAGGAAGACGGACGGCAGGACGGTAAAATGTCAGAGGATCCTCACCGCAGCTGATTTAAGGCTGATTTTGAGGAAAAATCCCAATCTGAAACTTACAAACACGGGGAGAGGCTGTGAGCTAATGGTCAAGAACGAGGCCAACGACTCCATTGCTTCGGAGAGGTCAAAAAGCCCCAAATCACATGTTATCAGAGCACAAAGAGACAAACCACGCAAGGAACTGTAATGCCGTAATTCCACCGGGTGCCTTGATCCCACATCCTGGGCTCCGACTAACAAAGTCGGCACACGTGTGCCACGGGGCTATGGCGTATCTGGCTGTGCCTCTCACGGGAAGGTGGCAGAATCCAGGCACCCCAGACCCTGGGTGCAGGGGACGCTGTGACAGCAGATAAGCAGTCGATGCCAGACAAGTCGCAGCAAGCAACGCCAAGATTCCTGCTTGGTTATCTACAAGCCACGTGAAAACTGGCAGTCGCCTTACAGGGACTCAATCTAAAATCCCTCTCCTCATTCACACCAGAAAAGCAGTGACGGAGCGGTTACTTACAGCAAAGTCTGACAAATCTTGTCCCCTTTCTGCCCAAGCGAGTCCAAGTACGTGATCGTGTTCTTCCTCAGATCTATGACCTGTTATTAAAAGGTGACCGTTAGGCAAAGCACAACCTTGTGCCGCACACCCCCCAACACCTACATGACTTCTCTTGCCAGTTTTTGCTCCCCGTCCAATTCTAAAGGAAAAGCCCGTGGGACTCACGGCTAGTGTCCAGTGTGCTCGCGAGTTCACAGGCACGAAGAGGATGTCCTGCTTAAAGACATCGACACTCTTGGTCCACCTTCTGACTGACTCGTAGCCCCCAGATGTTAGTTTTGGATAAAAGAAAGTACTAAACGCGTGGACTGCTGGATAGCCTTCCTTCTTCCCTCTTTCCATCACCAGACTCATGTAGAAATTAACGACCTGCACCATAAAGAGGAAACGTGAGGTGTCAAAATAAGACGCTGCCTTCCCCAACGAAAAATACAACACCACCTCTGTTCTGGCCACCCTTAAGCACGCAGCACAGAGAACTCCAGCCTCAGCTGGAGGCTTTTGTTCCCAGGATTTCACACGGGGCTACATCGGCAGTTTGATCAAAACACCTGCCACCCACGCCAATAACCCGGACGAACTCCGGGAAGCTGCGTCATACAAGAAGTAACGGAACTTCCAGAAACGCTCGACCCTTCAACACCTCAAATAAGAAGTGTACAGAGATTTCTAGGCTCTGCAGCGGAGGTCGTCAAAGAACGTTGACGCGACTTCTGTACAGGGCGGAGGGGTATTTTTCAATAAAGGCTGAGTGAGACTGTCCCTGTGCTGCAGCTGGTTTTACCTCATCGTTTAGCCAGCAAAGGTTCCTGAGCGTGTGGATGTCTTCGCGAGTGACCTTTAGTTTGAAGGCACTGCTCATGATCTCATCTGGCTCACCTTTGCCAAATGCGGCACTGACCTCTCTCTCCATGGCCTGAAAGGAACAATTAAATGGGGAAGGACTTGTGAAACAGCGCATGGAGCACGCTGACCTGGGGGCAGCTTTCCACTGAAACACGGCCTGTAAATTCAGCTCAGGTGACAGAGCAACTGCCTTCGACGGTTTCCTGCCTCAGTGAGCGATAGCGCTTTTGCCTTGCTTGGTTGGTTTCAGCATCCTAACTTTGAACTTCACAGCCCAGGCTTGCTGCCGTTTCTTTTCACCAAGGACGTGGGGATAAAACCCGTCAACTTAGCAAACACGCTCAAGCAGCTGAAAATGGAACACAACTCTGGCAACCCCCTTTCCCAGGTGCTGCTGCGGCCCTCGCAATACCCAGGTTTAAGCCAACCCCAGCGGGCATCCTCCGTACCGAGGCAGCTAAGTCAGGAGCCTGAAAGAACGTGAAGGTGGGGGACTTCAAAGGGAACGGCAAAGGGGGAAACTGAGGCAGCCGTCCCGCTAACAGAAGGCCCACAAACCCTTAGGGCAGCACAACTGAAGGAGCGCGGGGAGCACACAAAATCCTTCAAAGCAGCTTTAGTGCTGACCCTCGCACTGTGAAGCCACAACCACAGCCACTCGCTAACAGGTTCAATGCAAGTTCTTCAGATTTCAAAGCGCCTTAAGAACCACTGAGAAGAAGAGGACTTCCTTGCAGCTCTGCCACAACCTTCTCTTTTGTCTCACAGACTGTCGCCTACGGTACCTCTGTGAGCGGAGGAAAGCGTTCCGCTGTTTTTCCCAATCTTGGCACTTTCTTTTCCTCCACATCGAGGCTGGCTGACTTTTTGGACGGAACAGGTGTAGGGTGTCCTCGGAATAAGGCATCTTCTAAGATTTCTGTGCCACGCTGCCTCTGTTAGACAAACGGACGTTAAGCTAGCAATCAAGCACAGATTTGTTGAAGTTTCTGACCACAAAGAGCTCTATTTTCCTTGGGAATAACACAAGCTTACCCCTGCGATGGTTTCTTTCACTGCTCCTTCCTCTTCCGCAGAGTTTTCTTCTGGTGTGCAGTACCTGCCAGGAGAGGGAGAGAGAGAAGTGAGCTCTATATCCGTCCTGTCCCATGGAATTCTCAAGAATTCACCCTCTGGACAAGAAAGGCTTTTGCAAGGCCTATTCTGACTAGCCCCGGTTGCACACATCAACATGTGACAATATCGCCTCAACTTCCAGCACCGGTCTTTCTTAGCAGCAGGACTGGGATAGAATGAAGAGCTGGGAGCTTTGGAAGTTTGTTTTTTTTTTCCCATCTACTTGTACAAGACTCCTTTTCCTTCTCTTTATCAGTTGCATTATTTGGAAAACAGGGAAGCAACCAGCACTTCCTCTGTCGAGTGCTTTGTGATCTGCTGCTGATAAACACTGCATGCTGGGTGTTCTACTGCAAGGTATAACAGGAACATCTGCAACTAGACTTGCACCCAAACAGAGTGAGCTTCGGGAAACCAAGACCTGTTTCCATAAAGACCGCAAAGCCGTCGCAACTCACAGTCCTGCCAGCTCAGACAGCCAATACCAATGAGGCCGCTGGCCTCTCAAACCCAACTGCACGCTGCCTTTTTCCCCCTCCTAGGCAAACCCCAGGCATCCTTTGGGACTTACAAAGTCCCCAAAACTGCCTCAAGTCCCACCAGGCTTTACAAGCTCTCTAATCCTTCTGCTTAGGATGCGGGTTTCCAAGTGAAAGAAGTGAAATGTCAGCTCATTGATGGCTCGGCAGAACGACTCACAAACAAAAACGGATTCTGCACATCCAAGGGCAACTTGGGACGGCCACCACTCGCACCCTTACTGGCTTTCTTCCCACAGCAAACACCACACCAGCACAACCCTCTTTGTCACGCAGCACGGCTCTCGCTTGTGTTGGAGATGCAACTGGCTTGCAAGCAATTCCGGAGCCGCAAGCTAGCTACTTCTCTTTCACAGCACTGAGACGATCAAAGACCGTTGGTCATCTTCGAGACTCTACCAGCGGCTGAAAGAGATACACGCGCAGAGCCAAAAGGAACAAGCAGCATCATTAGAAGAGACTCTACCTGATCGTATCACCTCTCTGCGACCGCTGCGGGCAGCAAACATCTATACATTCGACACCTGCACAGAAAAGCAGTAGTAAGAAAACAAGAAGTCGACTTTCAATCACCATCAGATGTACACAGCTCTCCATTTCTGAGTGATAAATAAAAAAAAAGGAAAAACTTTGAAGGATGACGGTATGGTCAGGAAGTTCGAATTCTGGCAAGCACTTTGAACTCGGAACGTCATCTGCGAGTGTGTAAGAAATGCCCTATTCGGATTTGACGTCTACCTACAAAGTGGAACGGATTGGAATCATGGGGATACTCACCGGTCCTGAGTGTTGCACGTGGATAGACGTCTCCTCCGTATTTTGGTTCTTCCCGGTGACTCACAGTCGCCACTGGTTCCTTGGAGGAGGCTTGAACACTTTGGGGCAGGAAACAAACAACAGAGGAGAATCACAATTTTTATACGGGGGGCATTTGTTATCAGTGCGTACCAATTCACGCTGGCTTTTGGGGTTTTTCTTTAAGAAGAACAAAATATTCTTTGCACATCCGACAAATATCTGCATCAACCTGAGGAGGCCACTTTACTCTGTGGGACAAGACAGCGTTCATTTCAACCAGCCCTGACCAATTCTGCTCAATCTATTTGTTAAAGGTTATGCTGACGCTGAGAATGGCAATGTCCACAACATCCATACTGCTGGGACATTTTACTTCAGACCTGCCCTGCTCTGACCTCAGGGACTATATGCTCAGTAGTGGTTGGAGTGCATTAGACACCTTCCCCAGGAACTTCTCTGGTTTAGCTTCCTCTGAAAGGAATCTCTTTCTCAGGCTCCAGATCTGCTCCAAAATATGAGCCAAACCACAATAAGCAACGACTGGCAGATGAGACGCCGACAGCAGAGTCTTGACCTGCTCTCAAATGCAGTGCGCTTAAACTCAGCGCACCCAAAATTACATGAGAAACTCTCTTCTGTATCATTTTCATGGTATGGATTTTCATCTGCAGTGGCGGATTCTGGCGCAGCGCACTCCTTAACTGGTGGCCTCAGTGGTAAGAAGCTGTCTGGAGCAGCTTTGATGCTCTGTTTGCCCTTCCGGCTTGTGCTCAAAACATCAACGGCAAAAGAAACGGTATCAAGAGAACATTCCAATGTGCACCTCCACCACCACCTGCTTTGTCAAGCACGTACACCGATGACGATGGAGACAGACACGAGATGTTTATGACTTTCAGATGAAGACCTGCTGTCTTCAACTGGCTAATGGGGAAGTAGAGAGAAGTAAAAGTGAAAATCACAACAACTGCCTTCAAGATACGCTGTTGATTGTGTCCTCAGCCTCCTCTCAAGTTCAACGCTTCCTCTTACCGCAGACCTTTAATCTCTAGCTAATCTCCTGTGTCAATTAAGTAGCTGGATTTAAAGAAAAAGTTTAATATTGGTTCTTCGGGAGGGGAAGCAGCTGACGACCTCCCTTACCATAGGCAGTAAACCTTTCGGGGAAGAAGTCAAAGAAAATGGAAGGATTTTTACCTCAGACGGGGAATTGTCTTGTCAGGACGAGAGAGTGGTTCCTTAGTCAAGCGAGCATGGGTCCCACACGGCATTTGACCTACGAGAGAAGAGCGTAAGGCATCGGTAAGTATAAAAGGAAACTGAAGAGGTTTATGAGTTTACAGTAACGAGCTTCACCAAAGATAAATTGTCATTTTCTCTCTCACATCATCATATGATTTGTGTTATGTCACTTTAGGACATTTTCAGGTTTTCACACCGGCAACTGCAGCAAGTTGCGCGCACAAGGTATTGCCAGCCGAAACCTGAAATACAAAAGGCTCCTCAGGATCTACTACCTAAAAGGACCATTGAAAACAATTTGCTTCTGGCAAGCTAACAGTGGACCTATCAGAACGGAAGGACTGCATCCAAGGCAGCTCTGGTACCGAGACGACCAGATCGACGCCCGGCTCCACTCCAGAAGCAATGCGAGGATGCAGGTAAGAAACAGAGGTCACGCTCAAGTATTCCCAGATGCTGCCTCGTCCCGTGCCTGCCATAATCCCTACAGAACCCTAGGGGTAGGCTTGGACAGTACACAAGGTAGGGTGAAAATGAAACAAGTCGTATAACTTGATGTCAGCCTTACCAATTTGCAGCACGGCTACCTCGAGTGACGAAAATCGTGGTCTTTTAGTGGAAGGCTCTAAAGAAGTGGACCCAGGCTTAAAAGAAAACAACAAAAAAGCACCAGCGTGAGTGTAACCTGAATGTGAATCCCAGCAAACACACTTCCTGAGGCGTAGTCAGCTCTACTATGACTTGGGGACCATGACTTGCTGGTTCAGATTGCAGAAGGCGGCAAATCTTGGCAGGACCTTTGACAGGTACGCTTTAAATTTTGAATACAGGCTCTCATATGTGCAGCAATTAAAAGAATACAGTCTTGTCACTGAGTTATCACTCAGTCGGCTTCTAAACATTCCAAAGGGTGATAGTTCGGCCCTTGAGAAATATATTGTGTACAAATAAGAGTTAACGACTCTCTCAGGAACGAAGAACTAGAGCCCGACAGTCTCTTAGCCCTCTAATCCCATGGGGCAATAAGAAAAACTGCACTACACCTTTGAACCAAACTAGGCAGTCAAGGTGGCTCATTTTTATAGAGCCAAAGTCCTACAGGAACGCTCTCCTGGACTGGTGGATAATGAGCAGAAAGTGGTTTATCCAGAGCAAGTATGCAGTTTTTCTTGTCAGGTAGTGTATATTGATTCCTTAACCACAAGCTTGAGAAAGAGAATAACAGTTTGCAAACACACTAAAACTATAAACTTGAACCATTCTCAAGTATCTGGAAGACAACAAACAGTTTGCTCCTCCCGCAGCTGCCAGTGCCGGAGCAGAGGACGCAGGCTTGAGTAAGGCAAACCCAGCCCACATTAGAGCTGCCTGCTAGAAATGCAAAAGAACCACCTACTGCTGTACAGGCTCAGAGCAGGCTCAACCTCAAGATGCAGTAGGGAGAGCCGCTTGCTCTCGCACCTTGCACAGACCCTAACATTTCAAAGCCCTCGCTAACCTCTTCCGCAGACTCTGTGCCGGCAGCATCTTCGCTGACGGAAGCCGCCGGGCGTTTGGTTGCCTTGGTCGGCAACTGCAGCACTGCAGAAACGTCAACTTTCTCTTTCTGCTCAGAGATGGAATAATCTAAAAAACAAAGACAGGCCGTATAAGAACAGGATAGAAAACCAACAGAGGTACATTGCGAATACAGACAGGAGGGAGCACACAGCTTGGATTTAAGATACTCTTTCTGCTGACAGGCGCGGGCTCAGCGCCAGAGACCTGGGCTATCTCCTGCTGGCAGTAAAAGTATTGGGCCCTGCCACAGTCACCGCAGAGAACGTCCGTCATCTATAGGGCTAAGCCCTACCGGACACCCTCAAGCCATTGGCTATAGGCATAGAGAGCCACAAGGCAAGAAGCCAACAGCTTGAAAAGCCACCGTTTCAGGAACAATGCCAGAGCACAAAAGCCAGACTTTTCCAAGGGACACGAAACCTCAGAAAAATCGGGCATATTCAGTACTTGTGTAATGCGCGATACCTGATTTTTGCTTTTTCAGCGGAGTCTCGTCATCATCATCATCCACAACTATGCAAACGCTGAGGAAAGAACACACACAACAGTGTTTTGCAACCCTAGGGAAGCTCCCAGCAGGCTGACTTCCCTTCACAGGGCCCAAACTTCCCAAGTTACTTTTCCTATCCCAAAGGTCTCCCCCTCCAAGCGCCCCTGGGATCATCTCAGGCACATACACCTAACTGCAGCCCTCCTCAACGCCCCCCAACCTCTCCCAGCCAACGACCGCTCGCAGAGAGCTAATGATCCCGCTGCAGCACATTAGGCCTCTTTGGCTCATTCCGTTAATGCTTCCCAACATTTTACCTTTCTTCCTATCGCCAACAAATTAAGTTCGTTTCGGAAATCCCTACACTGAGTTGCAAAGAAAAGTCTAAGGAGGACAGGACATAAAAGGTGGGAAAGCAACTCGGGCATACACCCACTTCAATCACTTTGTCCTTTGGGAATGGAGCACACAGGTTGGTCCGAGGTGGGTTTTTTCCTCTCTTTGCCCCCCCAAATGTCAGGACAGCCGGATCCTTTGAAGAACTCTTTGGTCTTTCTTACACAAAGGAATTTCTCTTGAACTGTTATGCCCCCGACCCCTGCTGATAGCATTGCTTCTGGCCGGGGAGATGGGGGGGGAGTGGGCGCCGGGGCGATGCCCGGGGGCGGCCCTGAGGCGGCGGGGCGGCTCGCTGCCCTGGGGGGCGGCCTCTTGCGCGGCGGCGGGGCCGGGGGCGGCGAGGAGGGCGCCGAGGGGCCCCCGCAGCCATTAGTGGAGGGGAGGCTGAGGGGGGAGAGAGGGGCGGGGCGGTGGGTGCGCGCGCGCAGGCGCGCCGCCGTCTGTGCTCTGCCTGAGGGAGCCGTTAGCGGCCGCCCGGCCCGCTTCTGCCCCTGCCCTGCGGTGGGGCCGGGCCGGCGCCGTCCCGCCCGGCCCGCCTCGCCCTGCTCTGTCTGGGGGAGGCGCTTGCCCTTCTCCGGAAGCCCCGAGCCGGGCCCCGGCTGGCAGCTGGGCGCCGGGAGGCCGGGGAGTGCCCGGAGGAGGGGAAGAGGCCTTCGGGGAGAGGCCCCCACGGAGGCCGGAGGGGCCCCCCAGAAGCCCTCCAGAGACGGAGGGGCCCCCCAGAAGCCTCCCAGAGAGCGGAGGGGCCCCTCGGAGAGCGGAGAAGCCTTTCGGCGTCCCGCAGGCCTGAGGCGAGCGACAGCGGCCGGCGGCGCGGGCTCTCGCGCGCCCCCTCCTGCCTCCTCTGCCCTCGGTGGGTGAGGGAATGCCAATCCCGGGCTTACCGAGCCCTTTCCTGCGCGCTCGCACGGCGCTTTGCGCCCCTCTGGCGGGGAGCTGCGCTCGCTGCACCCGGCTGCGCCATGGCTGCGGTGCGACTGGAAGGACGCGGACTGCGTTCGGCGTTCCACCATGGTGAGCGGCTGTGACGGAGCGGCGCCCAACCGCCGGCCGCGGGCAGCCCCGCTCGAGCCGCTGCTGCGGGGGCCGGCGAGCGTGTGGTGAGTGCTGAGCTGTGTGCTGGGGGGTTGGGCTGGCTCTTGGGGCGCTGCCTTGCTCCTAAGGGGGCTTTGAAATGCGGTGCTCGCCCCTCGTTAACGAGCTGTTTCCTGTGGGGTGGAAATGTGCGGCTGTTGCTGCAGCCCCGTCCTGGAGAGGCTTTTTTTCCAGGGCTGGGAGCGAGAGCGGCGTCCAGGCTGGGCAGGGGAGCCGGGTCTGCTCGTCCTCCAGCTGAGCAGTGGTGGTTTGCAGGTAGCATCCGGTTGCACTTGCTGGAATGCAGAGCAGGAGAGAGTTGTGTCGTGGTTTTCCCCTGCAGATGCGGGACACGGGCGGCAAGGTGACAGCGTGGGGGGAGTGGGGGTAACTGGGAGCCCCCGTCTGCCTCCCAGCCCCATGGCGCTGGATGCAGCTCAGATGCACCCACGCTCTGTGAGGGGGGGTTTGAGGGCCTGAAGGGTTGTCCCCGTGTCCCTGCCGGGCTTATGGTGGTATCTTGCTGCTGTGCGTGGGTCTGGGGGTGGCCGGGAAGGGTCTGGCATGCTGGGGCCATCACTGACCCTCATTTTCTCTCCCACCATAGAGCTCCTCGGCGGAGCTCTCAGCCAGCTCTCGGCGGAGCTCCCCCAGCCAGCGCCTTCCCACATCAGCACCCTTTAGGTGCCTGTGTCCCCTCTCCAGGAGATCTTTGCTGGGGCACCTTGGGAGAGTGGGCAACCACTACCATGGGATGGTGGGATGGGGACAGCCACCTCCTTTGTCCCCTGTCCAGCTGGTGCCCTGACCCTCTCACTCTTCCATGCCCCCGCAGCTTCCGGAGCAAGAGGTTGTGAACGTGTTCATCGGGACGCAGGCGGTGGGGGCCATCATCGGGAAGAAGGGGCAGCACATCAAGCAGCTGGTGCGGTTTGCGGGTGCCTCCATCAAGGTGAGGAAGGCGCTGCGGGGCTGGTCCTGCGCTTCGTGCCTCAGTTTCCCCTCTGCACTGCCGAGGTCAGGGAATGGGAGTGTGCGGGGAGCAGTTTTGCTCCCCAACTTATCACAGAACGGTTGAGGTTGGAAGGGACCTTGAAGATCATGGAGTCCCACCCCCCTGCCCTGTTCAGGGACACCTCCCCCCAGCCCAGGTTGCTCCAAGCCCCATCCAACCTGGCCTTGAACACCTCCAGGGCTAGGGCAGCCACAGCTTCTCTGGGCAAGCTGGGCCAGTGATTCACCACCCCCACAGTGAAAAATTTCTTCCTGTTATCTCCTCTAAATGTCCCCTCTTCCACTTTGAAGGCACTCCGCCTCGTCCTGTCACCCCATGCCCTTGTAAAAAGTCTCTCCCCAGCTCTCCTGTACCCGTTGGCATGGGCCCACCTCTCCCGCCTGTGTTTAGTAGAAGGCCAGATGCTCGGTGGGGGCTCAGGGGTGGGTGGTGGTGGGAGAAACAGTGCCCTGACCCCCAACTCTTGCTTTTCCCTTCTCCTCCCCAAGACTGCACAGTGCAAGATGAGGGAAATGGTCCAGCAGGTGAAGCAGCAGGAGCAGAAACACGCTCCGGGAGCCCCGGCCTCGCAGCACAGCAAGTGATGCTCCTGTCGTGCCGCCCAGCACCGCCTGATGAATGTAACCCCACTGCCGGACAACCCCCTCCAACCTCCTCCACCACCCCCAGCAGGTCAGGGGAGCAAACCAAAGACCCGCCCAGACACACAGCCCCCCATTCCCGCAGCGCTGCGAGGATGCGCAGCTGAGGGGTACGGGGAGGGCTCTCTCCATCCCACAGCCTCCCCCTTCCTCCTCCGTCGCCTCCCGACGCTGTCCCTTTAGTTGGACTAACAGGGGCAGGTTTTGGTACCTCAGCACCTCACGCTTGTGTTTCCCTTTTAGAGATTTTGTGTGCCTTGTAAAACTGAGAGTTGGAGCATTTTTTCATTAATTTTTTTAATAAAAAAGACTGAGTTGGAAAAAACCATGTCGAGCGAGTGCGAGGCGGGAGAAGGAAAGCAATCCCAGGGGTGCTGACGTGCGGAAAGAAACTCCCCAACTCGGGGCGAGTTACAAAGCAGCATGTTTATTGCAGCGCTGGGTGCAAGGGGGATGGCTCCCAACTCGCCCAGGGGCTGGTAAAGCAAGCGTTCCTTTCTGATGCAAAGGCGTACGTATTCATTAGTGTAGGCTGGGAATAGGCACCACTCTGGTCATGATCTGTGGGTTGTTGTGGAGGAAGGCTCCCAGTCTTCCTGCCGGTGTACTTTTCCCCTTTGGCTCAAGAGTGCTGCTGTGGCTGAGCTCTGAGCCGCCAGACCGGTTCTCAGCAGATGGTTACTTCGCGCAGACAATAAGGCCCTGAATAGCCCTTCCTGTTCTCTGGGTGGCTCTGGGTGGCTCTGCTCCTCTGCTGCTTCTAAGGTCGGGCTGCCCCAGTGTCATCATTGAGGAGCCTTTTGTCTATCCAGTTCTCACTTGTGGGTGTTCCTGCCCATGTCAGTGCCAGAGCTCTTCCGTAGGCTCCTTCTGCTAGCGGAGAGCCAGGGGCCGTTCCTTCAGGAGAAAGCTTGAGAAATGTTTAAAAAGAGAAAAGGGAAAGGAGGAAAAATAAAGTGGGAAAATGAAAAAGAGAAAAAGAAAAAAAGGGGGGGAAAAAGGGGGAAAAAGCAAAAAAGGTCAAAAGAAAAAAGGGGTAAAAGAGAAAAAAGGGGGAAGCGAAAACATATTAAAAAAGAAAGGTAGAAAGGAAAAAAAACCAACCAAACCAAGCAAGGAAAGTGGGAACAGCTGCGGGGCAAGAGGAGGGACAGGAGCTGGGGGGGGGAGGTGGCAGTGCCGGCGCTGACCCCGGGGGCTGCGACACCACGTTTTTGTCCTCTACTGCAAAGTGTTGTGTGAAAAACAACCAAGCAAAACCCACCCAACGACAACATCAAAAACCAAAGAGAAATCTCTGCAGCTCACAGGAGCCTGAGCTTGCTCTCGGTTGCTTTCTTTCCAGTGTCTTGGGGGTGTCACGGCCGAGCTGAGATTGGGGTGTGGTGGTGGTGGGAGTTTGTCCCATGGCTGTGATGGGGGGAGAAGGGGTGGGCGGGGAGTGGGGGATGTGGTGTGGGGTTTTCTTTGGGTGATGGTGTTTTTTTGCCAGGCGTCGCTTTACCCAGTGGCTCAGGGAGGTGTTGGCATCACAAAGCCTGCGCTAAAGCGGGGTGGGGGCCTCGCCGCAGTTGGTTAGCAGAGCCAAAGTGGTTATTAATGGTTCTTAAGGGCGCCCTAATTATGCCGGTGTAACTGGGAAGCTCAGATGCCCCCTAAGCACCCCCCCGGTGCTTCTCTAGCCAGGCGAGTGCTGGGCGTCCCCCCCTGCAGGAGAGGAGCGCACCTCCAGGGCGGGTGAGAAATGTTAAAAAGGAGAAAAAAAAAGGGGAAAAAAGTGGTGGAAAGAAAAAGGGGGAAAAGAAAAAAAAGCAAAAGAAAAAAGGAGAAAAGAAAAAAAAAAGAGAAAGAGAAAAAAGGGGGGGAAGAAAGGCGGAAAAGAAAGGGAAAAAGAACCCCAACTCAAATATAAAAAAAGGTTGTAAGAAAAAAAAAAAAAAAAAAACAAACAGAAAACAAAACCAAGCAAGGAAAGTGGTGAAAGCCGCTGGGAAGAGGAGGGACGAGGGACGGGAGCGAAGGGGGGGGGGGGGGTGAGGTGGCGGTGCCAGTGTGGCCCCAGGGGCTGTGACACCATATTTTTGTCCTCTACTGCAAAGTGTTCCGTGAAAAAAAAACAACCAAACCCCACCCAACGACAACATCATCACAAGAAAAAGAGAAATCTCTGCAGCTCACACGAGCCTGAGCTCGCTCTCCGTTGCTCTCTTTCCAGTGTCTCGGGGGGGTCATGGCCGAGCTGAGATTGGGGGGTGGTGGTGGTGGGAGTTTGCCCCATGGCTGTGATGGGGGGAGAAGGGGTGGGTGGGGAGTGGGGGCTGTGCTGTGGGGTTTTTTTGGGGTGGTGGTGGTTTTTTGCCAGGCGCAGCTTTACCCAGTGGCTCGGGGAGGTGTTGGCATCAGGAAGCCTGTGCTAAAGCGGGGTGGGGGCCTCGCCGCAGTTGGTTAGCAGAGCCAAAGTGGTTACTAATGGTTATTAATGGTGCACTAATTACGCCCGTGTAACTGGGAAGCTCAGATGCCCCCAGTCACCCACCCCCATCCCCCCCCCCCGGGTGCTTCTCTAGCCAGGCGAGCGCTGGGCGTCCCCCCCGCAGGAGAGGAGCGCACCTCCGGGGTGGGTGGAAGGGCGTCACCCAACGGGGAGAAGACCAAGATGGGGCTTGGGTGTCCCTTGGGGTGGCCGGGTGGCGGGGTAGGGCTGCTGGGGGCTGCCACGATGAGGGACACCCCCACGCCTTTCTCCATGGCTCCCAGAGCTCTGCTCCCTCCCTCCCTCCCACCCATCCAGTGCCACCGGAGAGGTGGTGTCCCCCCTCCCGGGGTGGGCAGGGGCTGTGCCACCCCACCTAACACCTCAACGCACCAAACCAGCTTTCAGCAGTCACAGCCACCCGGGCGCTGCCAAGGGGGCAGCAGGGGCTCCCCACAGGGGGTTTACAGAACACAGAGAGTGTCCGTACACCACTAACCCCTCTCCAGGGGCGGATTTTCGGGATGCTGCTTGCTCATCTCACCGCTGAACAACTCCCCGATTGCCCCTTCAGCACATTGTGACCATCGCTTCGTGGCTTTTGTGCTCCGATGCTCCTCCTGGCTCCAATCCTCTTCCTGGGGGATTGTGAGGGAGCGAAAATCCACATCGCTACATCCAACTTTTTTTCAGTTAAATAAAAAAAAGAATAAATCACCCTCTCTTATTACCAGGTAGAGTTTTGTTCCCTTAAGGCTCTTTTTATGAAAATAAATATTTAAATTATATAAAGAAATAAATACTTCTCTTTTCACATTAGATAACTCCCTGGAGACAGCAAAAAACAACCCAACACCACTGTGCACCAGTGTCCACCAGGGCTTTATACTTTTGTGGCTCTCATGTGCCAGGCCATCGAATCCACACAGTCCAATAAAGTCGGTTGTCCCTCTCCTCCTCCTGGCTGGAGGCAGGGCACCTCTACTGTTGACCGTAGTACCTACGATTATCAGATTGGTTCCTACCTGGTCCATAGAATCGCCTACCGTAGGTCGGAGCAGCCTTCCTCCTGTAAGAATCCTTTCTTCTATCGGCTTCATTTTGCAACTCAAGCACCTGTGCCTGTAGGGCTGAGGTAGGTTCTCCATCCCTCTTCTTCATGTCTTCTGCATATTCACAGAGGCAAACCCACAGGTTATCTCGCATCAGCTTTGATTTGTCTTGAGTCGGAGGGTGGTTTTTCTCTTGAGTAGGAGGGCGTTTCCTCTTAGCAGCTGCAACATGAGTCTGTCCAGGGAAAGCATGGAGTTTTTCCTCCACCTTGGTTAGTTTATCAAACAGTTTATCGGTTTGCTCAACTAATCTCTGGGTCATTTGCTCTATTTTCTCAGTCAGTTTCTCAGTCATTTTCTCGGTGGTCACAGTCAGCTTTTCTATGGCTGCCACAGAGAAGGGACCAGAGAGACTGTCTTCATACTGTCGTACCTTCTTAACCCCTTCATTTACAGTTGGTGTGTCAGTATCGGATCCTCCCCAGACCATTGTTGACAATGGGTGGGAATATGTTGATGGTGCACTTTGTACAAACTTTTTGAGCAGAGATCGTTTGCATGGCATTTCATCAGGGTCTACTATCGCTTGCCCATCACTATAAATCACCTCTCGCACAGGCAGTTCTTTCAGGTACAATCCCTCCATCCTTGGACAGGTTTCCCAATCGCCTAGCTTCTCTGCCATCTCAGTCTAGGGTATCTGCCCCGCTATCCCAGCATCGGAGCAACCAGGAGACAAGTGTTTCGCCTTCATGACGACTAAAGTCCTTCCTGATACTTCTCAGATCTTTCACGGAGAAGGATTGAACAACTCCCTCTACATCTGAGTCCTCCTGTGGGGAGGCTGCCCCAGAAGGGGCCTCTCCAGCATCTGCTCTAGAAGGACTCTGGCCTTTGTCTGTTTTCAAAGGTCTCTTTCCCTTCTGTGGTCTTGAAGGACCCTCCCCTGGATCTTGTTCAGAACTCTCCCCCAAGCTATGTGACTTGAGGTGGTCTTTGTGGTAAGGGGCAGGGGAAGGAGTTGACCTCCTCTTCCTGCTCCTGGTTCCCGGGGCGGCTTGTACCGATTTTGATGGAGTTGGAGTAGTTTTGGTACTGGTTGTAGTGGCTGCAGTAGGTTGTGCCGGGAGAGGCGGCGTCGTGGCTTGTGCCGCTGCAGGGGGGGGCGCGGCTTGTGCCGGGACGGGCGGCGGAGGGGCCGGTGTTGTTGCGGTGGGGGGGCGGCTGCCGGTGGTGCGGGTGCCGGTGCCGGTGCAGGCGGCGGCGGAGGCGCCTGTGCCGTGGCGGTGCGGAAGACGGCTGCCGGTGGCGCCGTTGCTCCGGGGGGGGCAGCTGCCGGTGGCCCCGGTGCCGTGGGGGAGGCGGCTGCCGGTGGTGCCGTTGCTCCGGGGGGGACAGCTGCGGCCGGGCCGGGCGGGGCCGCGGTTCGCGCCGCTGCAGATCGCCGAGCGGCTGCGCGGGTCTGAGTGGCGGCAGCGCACGGTCCCCTCCAGCTCCCCCTGCACAGATGTTTCACAAGAAACCACCCCTGCACCACATTCAGGAGCATCAACAACAAAATCACGATCTTAACAAGGTACCAGTCCTTATCCTCAGAGCCCAGAAGGTTGCCATGCCCCAGCTCTGATGGGGTCACATCAGCATAATTATCAAAGGGCGAAGTAAACATTCCCCAGGTAGAAGAACCCTTTGATCCCTTTGGTCTCTTTTCTACTGAGCATGAGGCAGATGGGATGGAATACCCTGTTGGTCAGTTTTGGGTCACCTGTCCTGTCGCTCCTCCCCGCAGGTGGGACCCCACTATGCTTTTCCGCTTCCGACCCTCCAACGGGGCAAATAACAAAGCTGGTTGGCCGTGGGGGTTATAGCAATGAGTATAAGCAAGAGCCTCTCTGCATCCCATGCCTGGGCATCAGCTGTAACCATTGCTCTTATCGCTCTGAGAGAGTGAACGCTGACGGCACAATAGGCAGTTAATTTCAGTTGGTAGAAGAGGCCCAGCTAAGAAGCCAAGTTACTGAACAAAATTGGTTCTCTTTTACCTCAAACCAGGACACAGGGAGAGTTTCCTTCCATTAAGGCTCTTTTTATTAAAATAAATATTTATATTATATAAAGAAATAAATACTTCTCTTTTCACATTAGATAACTCCCTGGAGGCAGCAAAACAAGCCAACCCCAAACCAGCCCAAAGGACAGGGGCTTTGGTGAGAAATCAAGAGATGGTAAACGCTTTCTTTCTGTGGTCGTGACAAATCCAGTTTTAGGAATCAAGTAGACGGTAGATATTCCAGAAACAGAGGAAAACTCTCTTTGAGGAGACGGTAGTTCAGCACGTTGTCCTTGGGAAGGTAAGTTGGGCAAACACGACTGTAACCACCACCACGGATGTTTCCCATTTGTCTGTAACGTGGTCGCGTGCGCTGTGAGGCGCGAGCGTGCGGCTCAGCCATGGAAGTTGACGATGTTCCTTCTTCACTCTGCCCTTAACGAGGTCACACCCACCTTTCTGGCTCTTGCTTAAGGTGCGTTAGCTAATTTCAAAGAGAGTTACTGTCTCCAAAATAAGGGGGGTGGGGGGGGGGGGGTGGTGGTGGTGGTGAAATAAACTGTCTTAACCACTACTTCATAACTTGAAGAGGAAAACTTGTGTACCAAAACCCCAGAGTTACTGTCTCCAAAATAAGGGAGGTGGGGGGAACAAACCATCTTAACTTCTCCTTCATAAGCTAAAGAGGAAAACTTGTGTACCAAAACCCCAGAGTTACTGTCTCCAAAATAAGGGAGGTGGGGGGAATAAACCATCTTAACTTCTACTTCATAACCTAAAGAGGAAAATTCGTCTAAGAAATGTAACTAAAGGTCTAAGAAAACTAACTAAAGGCCTAAGAAAAGTAACTAAGGTCGAAGAAACGTAATCAAAAGAAGAGCTCTAAGAGTCCACGTGTCACAGCAGCTGTTGGTGGATTATCTCCCACACCATCTTCTTCCGGAAGTATGGCATGTGAGTCTGAAAAGAGAAGAGAAAGAAAAGAGAAATTAAATAATGACGTCACGGTAGAAAGAGGTGGCAAACACGCATAAACGCCCAGCGGAGTCCTTAATAGGAAGTTCCCTTTAGGAACTGTCAACCGTTTGGGTACAACACCCCACGCGGTTCCTAAGAGGGTGACACGACAACCCGACAAAACCAGATTGACTTGACCGCGCGACAGCTTACAAGCACGCTAATAAAAGACCCGTCTAAAACGAAATCAAGAAAAAGAAGCGGTGTCTTGACTGGTCAAAGGGTAGAAGCCATTTCTCCAAAAGATACCGAGCCCAGATATGCCAAACCCGCTGGCAGCAGTATCTTGCCCAAGAGGAATCTCACCGGCAGCAGCTCCCAAAGGCGGGGATGGAGAACCACAGCTCTGCCCTGCCCAGGCCACTTGGAAGTTCTGATCCCAGCAACTACGCACCGAAACGGGGTACGAAACCTCAGCCCCTGCCCCGGACACAATGAAGAGCTGCTGCCTAACCTCCCTGGCTCCTGTCCCTGGGCGAGAGGGGCTTGGAGGGGTTTATGACCTTCACTCACCTGGCTAAAGTTGAACGGTTTCTCTCTGGCGATGTAATCTGCGTATTTACACATAAAGACGCCGCAGTCGCTTCCATTCAGCTGCTGAGGGATCTCCTAAGGAATGCAAAGAAGATGGAGGATTTCCCTCTGTCTCAAAAGAAAAGCAACTTGGAAGCAGCGCACATTACCCACACCGACACTGCGCTCACCGCACACTCCTGACCCTACTTGCCTAATCCCCGATACCCACTCCCGCCCACGAGGAACAGACCCAGTTCACTGCTCACCATCCCTCCCCTCTGCCTCCCGGACTCGGACACTACGATCCAAATTTTTGGCAGGCCCAGAAGGCGCAGCAGCCCTCCCCCCTGCGAGGTGTCTCAAGGTTCGCACCGCCTCTTTCTTAAGTGACCTTTCTTAAATCCGGTCTTTAGGGACTGCTTTTTACTATCAACTCCTCGAGGAACATCAGCTCAACCCTTTCTTTGTCACGTGCCAGGATCTGGGCCCCAAAGAAGCACTTACAGTTCCCATTTCAGACCCAAGGGGTGCTCACGTACACGTGGCTCCATGCTGTGAAGAGTCCACTCTGAAACATCCAGCTCCAGCTGTCTTTTTTCCCAGCTTTCTTTTTGCAGGTATTGGCTGGTTAAAACAAAAGGAAAAAAAAAAATCCCTTTTCATCTCTGTAATTTAGGCCAACAACAAAATAAAGCAGCTGAAGGATCACAGGAAGACGGACGGCAGGACGGTAAAATGTCAGAGGATCCTCACTGCAGCTGATTTAAGGCTGATTTTGAGGAAAAATCCCAATCTGAAACTTACAAACACGGGGAGAGGCTGTGAGCTAATGGTCAAGAACTAACAAAGTCGGCACACGTGTGCCACGGGGCTATGGCGTATCTGGCTGTGCCTCTCACGGGAAGGTGGCAGAATCCAGGCACCCCAGACCCTGGGTGCAGGGGACGCTGTGACAGCAGATAAGCAGTCGATGCCAGACAAGTCGCAGCAAGCAACTCCAAGATTCCTGCTTGGTTATCTACAAGCCACGTGAAAACTGGCAGTCGCCTTACAGGGACTAAATCTAAAACCCCTCTCCTCATTCACACCAGAAAAGCAGTGACGGAGCGGTTACTTACAGCAAAGTCTGACAAATCTTGTCCCCTTTCTGCCCAAGCGAGTCCAAGTACGTGATCGTGTTCTTCCTCAGATCTATGACCTGTTATTAAAAGGTGACCGTTAGGCAAAGCACAACCTTGTGCCGCACACCCCCCAACACCTACATGACTTCTCTTGCCAGTTTTTGCTCCCCGTCCAATTCTAAAGGAAAAGCCCGTGGGACTCACGGCTAGTGTCCAGTGTGCTCGCGAGTTCACAGGCACGAAGAGGATGTCCTGCTTAAAGACATCGACACTCTTGGTCCACCTTCTGACCGACTCGTAGCCCCCAGATATTAGTTTTGGATAAAAGAAAGTACTAAACGCGTGGACTGCTGGATAGCCTTCCTTCTTCCCTCTTTCCATCACCAGACTCATGTAGAAATTAACGACCTGCACCATAAAGAGGAAACGTGAGGTGTCAAAATAAGACGCTGCCTTCCCCAACGAAAAATACAGCACCACCTCTGTTCTGGCCACCCTTAAGCACGCAGCGCAGAGAACTCCAGCCTCAGCTGGAGGCTTTTGTTCCCAGGATTTCACACGGGGCTACATCGGCAGTTTGATCAAAACACCTGCCACCCACGCCAATAACCCGGACGAACTCCGGGAAGCTGCGTCATACAAGAAGTAACGGAACTTCCCGAAACGCTCGACCCTTCAACACCTCAAATAAGAAGTGTACAGAGATTTCTAGGCTCTGCAGCGGAGGTCGTCAAAGAACGTTGACGCGACTTCTGTACAGGGCGGAAGGGTATTTTTCAATAAAGGCTGAGTGAGACTAGCCCTGTGCTGCAGCTGGTTTTACCTCATCGTTTAGCCAGCAAAGGTTCCTGAGCGTGTGGATGTCTTCGCGAGTGACCTTTAGTTTGAAGGCACTGCTCATGATCTCATCTGGCTCACCTTTGCCAAATGCGGCACTGACCTCTCTCTCCATGGCCTGAAAGGAACAATTAAATGGGGAAGGACTTGTGAAACAGCGCATGGAGCACGCTGACCTGGGGGCAGCTTTCCACTGAAACACGGCCTGTAAATTCAGCTCAGGTGACAGAGCAACTGCCTTCGACGGTTTCCTGCCTCAGTGAGCGATAGCGCTTTTGCCTTGCTTGGTTGGTTTCAGCATCCTAACTTTGAACTTCACAGCCCAGGCTTGCTGCCGTTTCTTTTCACCAAGGACGTGGGGATAAAACCCGTCAACTTAGCAAACACGCTCAAGCAGCTGAAAATGGAACACAACTCTGGCAACCCCCTTTCCCAGGTGCTGCTGCGGCCCTCGCAATACCCAGGTTTAAGCCAACCCCAGCGGGCATCCTCCGTACCGAGGCAGCTAAGTCAGGAGCCTGAAAGAACGTTCAAAGGGAACGGCAAAGGGGGAAACTGAGGCAGCCGTCCCGCTAACAGAAGGCCCACAAACCCTTAGGGCAGCACAACTGAAGGAGCGCGGGGAGCACACAAAATCCTTCAAAGCAGCTTTAGTGCTGACCCTCGCACTGTGAAGCCACAACCACAGCCACTCGCTAACAGGTTCAATGCAAGTTCTTCAGATTTCAAAGCGCCTTAAGAACCACTGAGAAGAAGAGGACTTCCTTGCAGCTCTGCCACAACCTTCTCTTTTGTCTCACAGACTGTCGCCTACGGTACCTCTGTGAGCGGAGGAAAGCGTTCCGCTGTTTTTCCCAATCTTGGCACTTTCTTTTCCTCCACATCGAGGCTGGCTGACTTTTTGGACGGAACAGGTGTAGGGTGTCCTCGGAATAAGGCATCTTCTAAGATTTCTGTGCCACGCTGCCTCTGTTAGACAAACGGACGTTAAGCTAGCAATCAAGCACAGATTTGTTGAAGTTTCTGACCACAAAGAGCTCTATTTTCCTTGGGAATAACACAAGCTTACCCCTGCGATGGTTTCTTTCACTGCTCCTTCCTCTTCCGCAGAGTTTTCTTCTGGTGTGCAGTACCTGCCAGGAGAGGGAGAGAGAGAAGTGAGCTCTATATCCGTCCTGTCCCATGGAATTCTCAAGAATTCACCCTCTGGACAAGAAAGGCTTTTGCAAGGCCTATTCTGACTAGCCCCGGTTGCACACATCAACATGTGACAATATCGCCTCAACTTCCAGCACCGGTCTTTCTTAGCAGCAAGACTGGGATAGAATGAAGAGCTGGGAGCTTTGGAAGTTTGTTTTTTTTTTTCCCATCTACTTGTACAAGACTCCTTTTCCTTCTCTTTATCAGTTGCATTATTTGGAAAACAGGGAAGCAACCAGCACTTCCTCTGTCGAGTGCTTTGTGATCTGCTGCTGATAAACACTGCATGCTGGGTGTTCTACTGCAAGGTATAACAGGAACATCTGCAACTAGACTTGCACCCAAACAGAGTGAGCTTCGGGAAACCAAGGCCTGTTTCCATAAAGACCGCAAAGCCGTCGCAACTCACAGTCCTGCCAGCTCAGACAGCCAATACCAATGAGGCCGCTGGCCTCTCAAACCCAACTGCACGCTGCCTTTTTCCCCCTCCTAGGCAAACCCCAGGCATCCTTTGGGACTTACAAAGTCCCCAAAACTGCCTCAAGTCCCACCAGGCTTTACAAGCTCTCTAATCCTTCTGCTTAGGATGCGGGTTTCCAAGTGAAAGAAGTGAAATGTCAGCTCATTGATGGCTCGGCAGAACGACTCACAAACAAAAACGGATTCTGCACATCCAAGGGCAACTTGGGACGGCCACCACTCGCACCCTTACTGGCTTTCTTCCCACAGCAAACACCACACCAGCACAACCCTCTTTGTCACGCAGCACGGCTCTCGCTTGTGTTGGAGATGCAACTGGCTTGCAAGCAATTCCGGAGCCGCAAGCTAGCTACTTCTCTTTCACAGCACTGAGACGATCAAAGACCGTTGGTCATCTTCGAGACTCTACCAGCGGCTGAAAGAGATACACGCGCAGAGCCAAAAGGAACAAGAAGCATCATTAGAAGAGACTCTACCTGATCGTATCACCTCTCTGCGACCGCTGCGGGCAGCAAACATCTATACATTCGACACCTGCACAGAAAAGCAGTAGTAAGAAAACAAGAAGTCGACTTTCAATCACCATCAGATGTACACAGCTCTCCATTTCTGAGTGATAAATAAAAAAAAAGGAAAAACTTTGAAGGATGACGGTATGGTCAGGAAGTTCGAATTCTGGCAAGCACTTTGAACTCGGAACGTCATCTGCGAGTGTGTAAGAAATGCCCTATTCGGATTTGACGTCTACCTACAAAGTGGAACGGATTGGAATCATGGGGATACTCACCGGTCCTGAGTGTTGCACGTGGATAGACGTCTCCTCCGTATTTTGGTTCTTCCCGGTGACTCACAGTCGCCACTGGTTCCTTGGAGGAGGCTTGAACACTTTGGGGCAGGAAACAAACAACAGAGGAGAATCACAATTTTTATACGGGGGGCATTTGTTATCAGTGCGTACCAATTCACGCTGGCTTTTGGGGTTTTTCTTTAAGAAGAACAAAATATTCTTTGCACATCCGACAAATATCTGCATTAACCTGAGGAGGCCACTTTACTCTGTGGGACAAGACAGCGTTCATTTCAACCAGCCCTGACCAATTCTGCTCAATCTATTTGTTAAAGGTTATGCTGACGCTGAGAATGGCAATGTCCACAACATCCATACTGCTGGGACATTTTACTTCAGACCTGCCCTGCTCTGACCTCAGGGACTATATGCTCAGTAGCGGTTGGAGTGCATTAGACACCTTCCCCAGGAACTTCTCTGGTTTAGCTTCCTCTGAAAGGAATCTCTTTCTCAGGCTCCAGATCTGCTCCAAAATATGAGCCAAACCACAATAAGCAACGACTGGCAGATGAGACGCCGACAGCAGAGTCTTGACCTGCTCTCAAATGCAGTGCGCTTAAACTCAGCGCACCCAAAATTACATGAGAAACTCTCTTCTGTATCATTTTCATGGTATGGATTTTCATCTGCAGTGGCGGATTCTGGCGCAGCGCACTCCTTAACTGGTGGCCTCAGTGGTAAGAAGCTGTCTGGAGCAGCTTTGATGCTCTGTTTGCCCTTCCGGCTTGTGCTCAAAACATCAACGGCAAAAGAAACGGTATCAAGAGAACATTCCAATGTGCACCTCCACCACCACCTGCTTTGTCAAGCACGTACACCGATGACGATGGAGACAGACACGAGATGTTTATGACTTTCAGATGAAGACCTGCTGTCTTCAACTGGCTAATGGGGAAGTAGAGAGAAGTAAAAGTGAAAATCACAACAACTGCCTTGAAGATACGCTGTTGATTGTGTCCTCAGCCTCCTCTCAAGTTCAACGCTTCCTCTTACCGCAGACCTTTAATCTCTAGCTAATCTCCTGTGTCAATTAAGTAGCTGGATTTAAAGAAAAAGTTTAATATTGGTTCTTCGGGAGGGGAAGCAGCTGACGACCTCCCTTACCATAGGCAGTAAACCTTTCGGGGAAGAAGTCAAAGAAAACGGAAGGATTTTTACCTCAGACGGGGAATTGTCTTGTCAGGACGAGAGAGTGGTTCCTTAGTCAAGCGAGCATGGGTCCCACACGGCATTTGATCTACGAGAGAAGAGCGTAAGGCATCGGTAAGTATAAAAGGAAACTGAAGAGGTTTATGAGTTTACAGTAACGAGCTTCACCAAAGATAAATTGTCATTTTCTCTCTCACATCATCATATGATTTGTGTTATGTCACTTTAGGACATTTTCAGGTTTTCACACCGGCAACTGCAGCAAGTTGCGCGCACAAGGTATTGCCAGCCGAAACCTGAAATACAAAAGGCTCCTCAGGATCTACTACCTAAAAGGACCATTGAAAACAATTTGCTTCTGGCAAGCTAACAGTGGACCTATCAGAACGGAAGGACTGCATCCAAGGCAGCTCTGGTACCGAGACGACCAGATCGACGCCCGGCTCCACTCCAGAAGCAATGCGAGGATGCGGGTAAGAAACAGAGGTCACGCTCAAGTATTCCCAGATGCTGCCTCGTCCCGTGCCTGCCATAATCCCTACAGAACCCTAGGGGTAGGCTTGGACAGTACACAAGGTAGGGTGAAAATGAAACAAGTCGTATAACTTGATGTCAGCCTTACCAATTTGCAGCACGGCTACCTCGAGTGACGAAAATCGTGGTCTTTTAGTGGAAGGCTCTAAAGAAGTGGACCTAGGCTTAAAAGAAAACAACAAAAAAGCACCAGCGTGAGTGTAACCTGAATGTGAATCCCAGCAAACACACTTCCTGAGGCTTAGTCAGCTCTACTATGACTTGGGGACCATGACTTGCTGGTTCAGATTGCAGAAGGCGGCAAATCTTGGCAGGACCTTTGACAGGTACGCTTTAAATTTTGAATACAGGCTCTCATATGTGCAGCAATTAAAAGAATACAGTCTTGTCACTGAGTTATCACTCAGTCGGCTTCTAAACATTCCAAAGGGTGGTAGTTCGGCCCTTGAGAAATATATTGTGTACAAATAAGAGTTAACGACTCTCTCAGGAACGAAGAACTAGAGCCCGACAGTCTCTTAGCCCTCTAATCCCATGGGGCAATAAGAAAAACTGCACTACACCTTTGAACCAAACTAGGCAGTCAAGGTGGCTCATTTTTACAGAGCCAAAGTCCTACAGGAACGCTCTCCTGGACTGGTGGATAATGAGCAGAAAGTGGTTTATCCAGAGCAAGTATGCAGTTTTTCTTGTCAGGTAGTGTATATTGATTCCTTAACCACAAGCTTGAGAAAGAGAATAACAGTTTGCAAACACACTAAAACTATAAACTTGAACCATTCTCAAGTATCTGGAAGACAACAAACAGTTTGCTCCTCCCGCAGCTGCCAGTGCCGGAGCAGAGGACGCAGGCTTGAGTAAGGCAAACCCAGCCCACATTAGAGCTGCCTGCTAGAAATGCAAAAGAACCACCTACTGCTGTACAGGCTCAGAGCAGGCTCAACCTCAAGATGCAGTAGGGAGAGCCGCTTGCTCTCGCACCTTGCACAGACCCTAACATTTCAAAGCCCTCGCTAACCTCTTCCGCAGACTCTGTGCCGGCAGCATCTTCGCTGACGGAAGCCGCCGGGCGTTTGGTTGCCTTGGTCGGCAACTGCAGCACTGCAGAAACGTCAACTTTCTCTTTCTGCTCAGAGATGGAATAATCTAAAAAACAAAGACAGGCCGTATAAGAACAGGATAGAAAACCAACAGAGGTACATTGCGAATACAGACAGGAGGGAGCACACAGCTTGGATTTAAGATACTCTTTCTGCTGACAGGCGCGGGCTCAGCGCCAGAGACCTGGGCTATCTCCTGCTGGCAGTAAAAGTATTGGGCCCTGCCACAGTCACCGCAGAGAACGTCCGTCATCTATAGGGCTAAGCCCTACCGGACACCCTCAAGCCATTGGCTATAGGCATAGAGAGCCACAAGGCAAGAAGCCAACAGCTTGAAAAGCCACCGTTTCAGGAACAATGCCAGAGCACAAAAGCCAGACTTTTCCAAGGGACACGAAACCTCAGAAAAATCGGGCATATTCAGTACTTGTGTAATGCGCGATACCTGATTTTTGCTTTTTCAGCGGAGTCTCGTCATCATCATCATCCACAACTATGCAAACGCTGAGGAAAGAACACACACAACAGTGTTTTGCAGCCCTAGGGAAGCTCCCAGCAGGCTGACTTCCCTTCACAGGGCCCAAACTTCCCAAGTTACTTTTCCTATCCCAAAGGTCTCCCCCTCCAAGCGCCCCTGGGATCATCTCAGGCACATACACCTAACTGCAGCCCTCCTCAACACCCCCCAACCTCTCCCAGCCAACGACCGCTCGCAGAGAGCTAATGATCCCGCTGCAGCACATTAGGCCTCTTTGGCTCATTCCGTTAATGCTTCCCAACATTTTACCTTTCTTCCTATCGCCAACAAATTAAGTTCGTTTCGGAAATCCCTACACTGAGTTGCAAAGAAAAGTCTAAGGAGGACAGGACATAAAAGGTGGGAAAGCAACTCGGGCATACACCCACTTCAATCACTTTGTCCTTTGGGAATGGAGCACACAGGTTGGTCCGAGGTGGGTTTTTTCCTCTCTTTGCCCCCCCAAATGTCAGGACAGCCGGATCCTTTGAAGAACTCTTTGGTCTTTCTTACACAAAGGAATTTCTCTTGAACTGTTATGCCCCCGACCCCTGCTGATAGCATTGCTTCTGGCCGGGGAGATGGGGGGGGAGTGGGCGCCGGGGCGATGCCCGGGGGCGGCCCTGAGGCGGCGGGGCGGCTCGCTGCCCTGGGGGGCGGCCTCTTGCGCGGCGGCGGGTCCCGGGGCGGCGAGGAGGGCGACGAGGGGCCCCCGCAGCCATCGGTACAGGGGAGGCTGAGGGGGGAGAGAGGGGCGGGGCGGTGGGTGCGCGCGCGCAGGCGCGCCGCCGTCTGTGCTCTGCCTGAGGGAGCCGTTAGCGGCCGCCCGGCCCGCTTCTGCCCCTGCCCTGCGGTGGGGCCGGGCCGGCGCCGTCCCGCCCGGCCCTGCTCTGTCTGGGGGAGGCGCTTGCCCTTCTCCGGAAGCCCCGAGCCGGGCCCCGGCTGGCAGCTGGGCGCCGGGAGGCCGGGGAGTGCCCGGAGGAGGGGAAGAGGCCTTCGGGGAGAGGCCCCCACGGAGGCCGGAGGGGCCCCCCAGAAGCCCTCCAGAGACGGAGGGGCCCCCCAGAAGCCTCCCAGAGAGCGGAGGGGCCCCTCGGAGAGCGGAGAAGCCTTTCGGCGTCCCGCAGGCCTGAGGCGAGCGACAGCGGCCGGCGGCGCGGGCTCTCGCGCGCCCCCTCCTGCCTCCTCTGCCCTCGGTGGGTGAGGGAATGCCAATCCCGGGCTTACCGAGCCCTTTCCTCCGCGCTCGCACGGCGCTTTGCGCCCCTCTGGCGGGGAGCTGCGCTCGCTGCACCCGGCTGCGCCATGGCTGCGGTGCGACTGGAAGGACGCGGACTGCGTTCGGCGTTCCACCATGGTGAGCGGCTGTGACGGAGCGGCGCCCGACCGCCGGCCGCGGGCAGCCCCGCTCGAGCCGCTGCTGCGGGGGCCGGCGAGCGTGTGGTGAGTGCTGAGCTGTGTGCTGGGGGGTTGGGCTGGCTCTTGGGGCGCTGCCTTGCTCCTAAGGGGGCTTTGAAATGCGGTGCTCGCCCCTCGTTAACGAGCTGTTTCCTGTGGGGTGGAAATGTGCGGCTGTTGCTGCAGCCCCGTCCTGGAGAGGCTTTTTTTCCAGGGCTGGGAGCGAGAGCGGCGTCCAGGCTGGGCAGGGGAGCCGGGTCTGCTCGTCCTCCAGCTGAGCAGTGGTGGTTTGCAGGTAGCATCCGGTTGCACTTGCTGGAATGCAGAGCAGGAGAGAGTTGTGTCGTGGTTTTCCCCTGCAGATGCGGGACACGGGCGGCAAGGTGACAGCGTGGGGGGAGTGGGGGTAACTGGGAGCCCCCGTCTGCCTCCCAGCCCCATGGCGCTGGATGCAGCTCAGATGCACCCACGCTCTGTGAGGGGGGGTTTGAGGGCCTGAAGGGTTGTCCCCGTGTCCCTGCCGGGCTTATGGTGGTATCTTGCTGCTGTGCGTGGGTCTGGGGGTGGCCGGGAAGGGTCTGGCATGCTGGGGCTATCACTGACCCTCATTTTCTCTCCCACCATAGAGCTCCTCGGCGGAGCTCTCAGCCAGCTCTCGGCGGAGCTCCCCCAGCCAGCGCCTTCCCACATCAGCACCCTTTAGGTGCCTGTGTCCCCTCTCCAGGAGATCTTTGCTGGGGCACCTTGGGAGAGTGGGCAACCACTACCATGGGATGGTGGGATGGGGACAGCCACCTCCTTTGTCCCCTGTCCAGCTGGTGCCCTGACCCTCTCACTCTTCCATGCCCCCGCAGCTTCCGGAGCAAGAGGTTGTGAACGTGTTCATCGGGACGCAGGCGGTGGGGGCCATCATTGGGAAGAAGGGGCAGCACATCAAGCAGCTGGTGCGGTTTGCGGGTGCCTCCATCAAGGTGAGGAAGGCGCTGCGGGGCTGGTCCTGCGCTTCGTGCCTCAGTTTCCCCTCTGCACTGCCGAGGTCAGGGAATGGGAGTGTGCGGGGAGCAGTTTTGCTCCCCAGCTTATCACAGAACGGTTGAGGTTGGAAGGGACCTTGAAGATCATGGAGTCCCACCCCCCTGCCCTGTTCAGGGACACCTCCCCCCAGCCCAAGTTGCTCCAAGCCCCGTCCAACCTGGCCTTGAACACCTCCAGGGCTAGGGCAGCCACAGCTTCTCTGGGCAAGCTGGGCCAGTGATTCACCACCCTCACAGTGAAAAATTTCTTCCTGTTATCTCCTCTAAATGTCCCCTCTTCCACTTTGAAGGCACTCCGCCTCGTCCTGTCACCCCATGCCCTTGTAAAAAGTCTCTCCCCAGCTCTCCTGTACCCGTTGGCATGGGCCCACCTCTCCCGCCTGTGTTTAGTAGAAGGCCAGATGCTCGGTGGGGGCTCAGGGGTGGGTGGTGGTGGGAGAAACAGTGCCCTGACCCCCACCTCTTGCTTTTCCCTTCTCCTCCCCAAGACTGCACAGTGCAAGATGAGGGAAATGGTCCAGCAGGTGAAGCAGCAGGAGCAGAAACACGCTCCGGGAGCCCCGGCCTCGCAGCACAGCAAGTGATGCTCCTGTCGTGCCGCCCAGCACCGCCTGATGAATGTAACCCCACTGCCGGACAACCCCCTCCAACCTCCTCCACCACCCCCAGCAGGTCAGGGGAGCAAACCAAAGACCCGCCCAGACACACAGCCCCCCATTCCCGCGGCGCTGCGAGGATGCGCAGCTGAGGGGTACGGGGAGGGCTCTCTCCATCCCACAGCCTCCCCCTTCCTCCTCCGTCGCCTCCCGACGCTGTCCCTTTAGTTGGACTAACAGGGGCAGGTTTTGGTACCTCAGCACCTCACGCTTGTGTTTCCCTTTTAGAGATTTTGTGTGCCTTGTAAAACTGAGAGTTGGAGCATTTTTTCATTAATTTTTTTAATAAAAAAGACTGAGTTGGAAAAAACCATGTCGAGCGAGTGCGAGGCGGGAGAAGGAAAGCAATCCCAGGGGTGCTGACGTGCGGAAAGAAACTCCCCAACTCGGGGCGAGTTACAAAGCAGCATGTTTATTGCAGCGCTGGGTGCAAGGGGGATGGCTCCCAACTCGCCCAGGGGCTGGTAAAGCAAGCGTTCCTTTCTGATGCAAAGGCGTACGTATTCATTAGTGTAGGCTGGGAATAGGCACCACTCTGGTCATGATCTGTGGGTTGTTGTGGAGGAAGGCTCCCAGTCTTCCTGCCGGTGTACTTTTCCCCTTTGGCTCAAGAGTGCTGCTGTGGCTGAGCTCTGAGCCGCCAGACCGGTTCTCAGCAGATGGTTACTTCGCGCAGACAATAAGGCCCTGAATAGCCCTTCCTGTTCTCTGGGTGGCTCTGGGTGGCTCTGCTCCTCTGCTGCTTCTAAGGTCGGGCTGCCCCAGTGTCATCATTGAGGAGCCTTTTGTCTATCCAGTTCTCACTTGTGGGTGTTCCTGCCCATGTCAGTGCCAGAGCTCTTCCGTAGGCTCCTTCTGCTAGCGGAGAGCCAGGGGCCGTTCCTTCAGGAGAAAGCTTGAGAAATGTTTAAAAAGAGAAAAGGGAAAGGAGGAAAAATAAAGTGGGAAAATGAAAAAGAGAAAAAGAAAAAAAGGGGGGGAAAAAGGGGGAAAAAGCAAAAAAGGTCAAAAGAAAAAAGGGGTAAAAGAGAAAAAAGGGGGAAGCGAAAACATATTAAAAAAGAAAGGTAGAAAGGAAAAAAAACCAACCAAACCAAGCAAGGAAAGTGGGAACAGCTGCGGGGCAAGAGGAGGGACAGGAGCTGGGGGGGGGGAGGTGGCAGTGCCGGCGCCGACCCCGGGGGCTGCGACACCACGTTTTTGTCCTCTACTGCAAAGTGTTGTGTTAAAAACAACCAAGCAAAACCCACCCAACGACAACATCAAAAACCAAAGAGAAATCTCTGCAGCTCACAGGAGCCTGAGCTTGCTCTCGGTTGCTTTCTTTCCAGTGTCTTGGGGGTGTCACGGCCGAGCTGAGATTGGGGTGTGGTGGTGGTGGGAGTTTGTCCCATGGCTGTGATGGGGGGAGAAGGGGTGGGCGGGGAGTGGGGGATGTGGTGTGGGGTTTTCTTTGGGTGATGGTGTTTTTTTGCCAGGCGTCGCTTTACCCAGTGGCTCAGGGAGGTGTTGGCATCACAAAGCCTGCGCTAAAGCGGGGTGGGGGCCTCGCCGCAGTTGGTTAGCAGAGCCAAAGTGGTTATTAATGGTTCTTAAGGGCGCCCTAATTATGCCCGTGTAACTGGGAAGCTCAGATGCCCCCTAAGCACCCCCCCGGTGCTTCTCTAGCCAGGCGAGTGCTGGGCGTCCCCCCCTGCAGGAGAGGAGCGCACCTCCAGGGCGGGTGGAAGGGCATCACCCAAGAGGGAGAGGACCAAGATGGGGCTTGGGTGTCCTTGGGGTGGCCGTGTGGCGGGGTAGGGCTGCTGGGGGCTGCCACGATGAGGGACACCCCCACGCCTTTCTCCATGGCTTCCAGAGCTGTGCTCCCTCCCTCCCTCCCACCCATCCAGTGCCACCGGAGAGGTGGTGTCCCCCCTCCCGGGGCGGGCAGGGGCTGCTGCCACCCCACCTAACACCTCAACGCACCAAACCAGCTTTCAGCAGTCACAGCCACCCGGGCGCTGCCAAGGGGGCAGCAGGGGCTCCCCAAAGGGGGCTTACAGAACACAGAGAGCGTCCGTACACCGCTGACCCCTCTCCAGGGGCGGATTTTCGGGATGCTGCTTGCTCATCTCACCACTGAACGACACCTCGATTGCCCCTGCAGCACTGTGTGACCATCGCTTCGCGGCTTCTGTGCTCCGATGCTCCTCCTGGCTCCAATCCTCTTCCTGGGGGATTGTGAGGGAGCGAAAATCCACATCACTACATCCAACTTTTTTTCAGTTAAATAAAAAAAAAAGAATAAATCACCCTCTCTCATTACCAGGTAGAGGTTCGTTCCCTTAAGGCTCTTTTTATGAAAATAAATATTTAAATTATATAAAGAAATAAATACTTCTCTTTTCACATTAGATAACTCCCTGGAGACAGCAAAAAAAAAAGCACCACCACTGTGCACCAGTGTCCACCAGGGCTTTATACTTTTGTGGCTCTCATGTGCCAGGCCGTCGAATCCACACAGTCCAATAAAGTCGGTTGTCCCTCTCCTCCTCCTGGCTGGAGGCAGGGCACCTCTACTGTTGACCGTAGTACCTACAATTATCAGATTGGTTCCTACCTGGTCCGTAGGATCGCCTACCGTAGGTTGGAGCAACCTTCTTCCTGTAAGAATCCTTTCTTCTGTCGGCTTCATTTTGCAACTCAAGCACCTGTGCCTGTAGGGCTGAGGTAGGTTCTCCATCCCTCTTCTTCATGTCTTCTGCATATTCACAGAGGCAAACCCACAGGATATCTCGCATCGGCTTTGATTTGTCTTGAGTCGGAGGGTGGTTTTTCTCTTGAGTAGGAGGGCGTTTCCTCTTAGCAGCTGCAACATGAGTCTGTCCAGGGAAAGCATGGAGTTTTTCCTCCACCTTGGTTAGTTTATCAAACAGTTTATCGGTTTGCTCAACTAATCTCTGGGTCATTTGCTCTATTTTCTCAGTCAGTTTCTCAGTCATTTTCTCGGTGGTCACAGTCAGCTTTTCTATGGCTGCCACAGAGAAGGGACCAGAGAGACTGTCTTCATACTGTCGTACCTTCTTAACCCCTTCATTTACAGTTGGTGTGTCAGTATCGGATCCTCCCCAGACCATTGTTGACAATGGGTGGGAATATGTTGATGGTGCACTTTGTACAAACTTTTTGAGCAGAGATCGTTTGCATGGCATTTCATCAGGGTCTACTATCGCTTGCCCATCACTATAAATCACCTCTCGCACAGGCAGTTCTTTCAGGTACAATCCCTCCATCCTTGGACAGGTTTCCCAATCGCCTAGCTTCTCTGCCATCTCAGTCTAGGGTATCTGCCCCGCTATCCCAGCATCGGAGCAACCAGGAGACAAGTGTTTCGCCTTCATGACGACTAAAGTCCTTCCTGATACTTCTCAGATCTTTCACGGAGAAGGATTGAACAACTCCCTCTACATCTGAGTCCTCCTGTGGGGAGGCTGCCCCAGAAGGGGCCTCTCCAGCATCTGCTCTAGAAGGACTCTGGCCTTTGTCTGTTTTCAAAGGTCTCTTTCCCTTCTGTGGTCTTGAAGGACCCTCCCCTGGATCTTGTTCAGAACTCTCCCCCAAGCTATGTGACTTGAGGTGGTCTTTGTGGTAAGGGGCAGGGGAAGGAGTTGACCTCCTCTTCCTGCTCCTGGTTCCCGGGGCGGCTTGTACCGATTTTGATGGAGTTGGAGTAGTTTTGGTACTGGTTGTAGTGGCTGCAGTAGGTTGTGCCGGGAGAGGCGGCGGCGTGGCTTGTGCCGCTGCAGGGGGGGGCGCGGCTTGTGCCGGGACGGGCGGCGGAGGGGCCGGTGTTGTTGCGGTGGGGGGGGCGGCTGCCGGTGGTGCGGGTGCCGGTGCCGGTGCAGGCGGCGGCGGAGGCGCCTGTGCCGTGGCGGTGGGGGGGGCGGCTGCCGGTGGCGCCGGTGCCGTGGGGGAGGCGGTAAGGATTTTCATTTTTTTTTTTTTTTTTTTCAGAGGGGGTGGGGGCGGGAGGAGGATGTTTGGTTTTTAGCCAAAGCCGGCTTTTCTCGAGGTTCAAGGACAGGAACTAGTCCAGTGGTTCTCTAATGCCCAGTAGAGCAGGGATGTAGGATTGCCAGCAGGGGGTGAAACCCCCCATAATAATTAAAGGAGCGTTAAAAAGCGATTTCTTAAGGGCTTTGAGAAGAGCAGTGCCTGTATGAGCCAAGAGAAGGGATCCCGTCTCCTCAAAGAGGCATTTCTCTTTCACGCGCCCTTTCCTCTTTGCTTCCCTGAGTCCCAAACTGGGGTTGGCATCTGCTGCGTCCCCCTGTCCCGGCTGTCCCTCTGTCCCTTCGCTCTCCATCACCGCCCCGACGCGGCTGAAAGATGCGGGTTGCAGGAGAGAAGGGGGGAAAGAGGGGCGGGGGGTGTCCTGGTTCCGGCAGGGATGGGGTTAATTTCCCCGAGGAGCCGGCAGGGACACAGGTATCCCATCCCCTGTGAGCCATGCCCGGGGCTGGGGGGAGCTCGCCGGGGGAGGGGGCGGGAAGTCGCGGCTGGGAGCGGGCTGCGGCGGTGCGGGGCCGGTCGGTGCGCGGAGGCGCTGTCATCGCGTCCGTCTATTCCTTTACCGCTGTTATTGGGATTGTTTGCCCTTCCCGTTGCTCTTCTCTTAAACTGCCTTTATCTCAACCCGCGAGTTTTTTGCCTTTTTCTTCCGATTTTGCCCCCGGCTGCGGGAGTGGAGCGAGCGGCCGCGTGGTTCTTTGTTGCCGGCTGAGGCCAAACCACGACGGGGGAAACACCGGATTTCCAAGAGGTTGTCAGCCCAGGGCTGGGGAAAAAAAAAAAAAAAAAAACCAACAAAAAACCTAGCAAAATTATTATTTTTTTTAAATTTCAAAAATAAAGCACACACAACCCCCAACCCCAGATGACACACACACATCCACACAGAAAAAAACACCTCAGGTTTTCATACCTCAGCACCTTGCGTTTGTGTTTCCCTTCTAGAGATTTTGTGTGCCTTGTAAAACTGATACTTGGAGCTTTTTTTTTTGTTTAATTTGTTAAAAAAAAAAAGACGAGTTGGAAAAAACGATCTCGACCGAGTGTGAAGCAGGAGAAGGAAACCACTCCCACGGGTGCCAATGCTCTTCCGTAGTCTCCTTTGGCTAGCTGAGAGCCAGGGGCTGTTCCTTTGGAGAAAGCTTGAGAAATGTTAAAAAGGAGAAAAAAAAAGGGGAAAAAAGTGGTGGAAAGAAAAAGGGGGAAAAGAAAAAAAAGCAAAAGAAAAAAGAGAAAAGAAAAAAAAAAAGAGAAAGAGAAAAAAGGGGGGGAAGAAAGGCGGAAAAAAAAGGGAAAAAGAACCCCAACTCAAATATAAAAAAAGGTTGTAAGAAAAAAAAAAAAAAAAAAAACAAACACAAAACAAAACCAAGCAAGGAAAGTGGTGAAAGCCGCTGGGAAGAGGAGGGACGAGGGACGGGAGCGAAGGGGGGGGGGGGTGAGGTGGCGGTGCCAGTGTGGCCCCAGGGGCTGTGACACCATATTTTTGTCCTCTACTGCAAAGTGTTCCGTGAAAAAAAAACAACCAAACCCCACCCAACGACAACATCATCACAAGAAAAAGAGAAATCTCTGCAGCTCACACGAGCCTGAGCTCGCTCTCCGTTGCTCTCTTTCCAGTGTCTCGGGGGGGTCATGGCCGAGCTGAGATTGGGGGGTGGTGGTGGTGGGAGTTTGCCCCATGGCTGTGATGGGGGGAGAAGGGGTGGGTGGGGAGTGGGGGCTGTGCTGTGGGGTTTTTTTGGGGTGGTGGTGGTTTTTTGCCAGGCGCAGCTTTACCCAGTGGCTCGGGGAGGTGTTGGCATCAGGAAGCCTGTGCTAAAGCGGGGTGGGGGCCTCGCCGCAGTTGGTTAGCAGAGCCAAAGTGGTTACTAATGGTTATTAATGGTGCACTAATTACGCCCGTGTAACTGGGAAGCTCAGATGCCCCCAGTCACCACCCCCATCCCCCCCCCCCCCGGTGCTTCTCTAGCCAGGCGAGTGCTGGGCGTCCCCCCGCAGGAGAGGAGCGCACCTCCGGGGTGGGTGGAAGGGCGTCACCCAACGGGGAGAAGACCAAGATGGGGCTTGGGTGTCCCTTGGGGTGGCCGAGTGGCGGGGTAGGGCTGCTGGGGGCTGCCACGATGAGGGACACCCCCACGCCTTTCTCCATGGCTCCCAGAGCTCTGCTCCCTCCCTCCCTCCCACCCATCCAGTGCCACCGGAGAGGTGGTGTCCCCCCTCCCGGGGCGGGCAGGGGCTGTGCCACCCCACCTAACACCTCAACGCACCAAACCAGCTTTCAGCAGTCACAGCCACCCGGGCACTGCCAAGGGGGCAGCAGGGGCTCCCCACAGGGGGTTTACAGAACACAGAGAGTGTCCGTACACCACTAACCCCTCTCCAGGGGCGGATTTTCGGGATGCTGCTTGCTCATCTCACCGCTGAACAACTCCCCGATTGCCCCTTCAGCACATTGTGACCATCGCTTCGCGGCTTCTGTGCTCCGATGCTCCTCCTGGCTCCAATCCTCTTCCTGGGGGATTGTGAGGGAGCAAAAAACCACATCGCTACATCCAACTTTTTTTCAGTTAAATAAAAAAAAGAATAAATCACCCTCTCTTATTACCAGGTAGAGTTTTGTTCCCTTAAGGCTCTTTTTATTAAAATAAATATTTAAATTATATAAAGAAATAAATACTTCTCTTTTCACATTAGATAACTCCCTGGAGACAGCAAAAAAACCCCACCACCACTGTGCACCAGTGTCCACCAGGGCTTTATACTTTTGTGGCTCTCATGTGCCAGGCCGTCGAATCCACACAGTCCAATAAATTCGGTTGTCCCTCTCCTCCTCCTGGCTGGAGGCAGGGCACCTCTACTGTTGACCGTAGTACCTACGATTATCAGATTGGTTCCTACCTGGTCCGTAGGATCGCCTACCGTAGGTCGGAGCAGCCTTCCTCCTGTAAGAATCCTTTCTTCTATCGGCTTCATTTTGCAACTCAAGCACCTGTGCCTGTAGGGCTGAGGTAGGTTCTCCATCCCTCTTCTTCATGTCTTCTGCATATTCACAGAGGCAAACCCACAGGATATCTCGCATCAGCTTTGATTTGTCTTGAGTCGGAGGGTGCTTTTTCTCTTGAGTAGGAGGGCGTTTCCTCTTAGCAGCTGCAACATGAGTCTGTACAGGGAAAGCATGGAGTTTTTCCTCCACCTTGGTTAGTTTATCAAACAGTTTATCGGTTTGCTCAGCTAATTTCTGGGTCATTTGCTCTATTTTCTCAGTCAGTTTCTCAGTCATTTTCTCGGTGGTCACAGTCAGCTTTTCTATGGCTGCCACAGAGAAGGGACCAGAGAGACTGTCTTCATACTGTCATACCTTATTAACCCCTTCATTTACAGTTGGTGTGTCAGTATCGGATCCTCCCCAGACCATTGTTGACAATGGGTGGGAATATGTTGATGGTGCACTTTGTACAAACTTTTTGAGCAGAGATCGTTTGCATGGCATTTCCTCAGGGTCTACTATCGCTTGCCCATCACTATAAATCACCTCTCGCACAGCCAATTCTCTCAGGTACTTAATACCTTTTTCCATGTTGGTCCGTTTACTTGGACGGCATTCGATATCGTCCTTGAAGGGATACCTGCGCTTTATGGCTGACACCAGTCGCCTCCAGAGACCGAGAGTGCTTGTCTTTCTCCCAATTTCTTTATCAATCCGTCCATCCTTGGCTAGGTTTCCCAATCGCCTAGCTTCTCTGCCATCTCAGTCTAGGGTATCTGCCCCGCTATCCCAGCATCGGAGCAACCAGGAGACAAGTGTTTCACCTTCATAACGACTAAAGTCCTTCCTGATATTTCTCAGATCTTTCATAGAGAAGGATTTAACAACTACCTCTACATCTGAGTCCTCCTGTGGTGAGGCTGCCCTAGAAGGGGCCTCTGCAGCATCTGCTCTAGAAGGACTCTCGCCTCTGTCTGTTTTCAAAGGTCTCTTTCCCTTATCTGGTCTTGAAGGACCCTCCCCTGGATCTTCTCCAGAACTCTCCCCCAAGCTATGTGACTTGAGGTGGTCTTTGTCGTAAGGGGCAGGGGAAGATGTTGACCTCCTCTTCTTCCTCCTGGTTCCCGGGGCGGCTTGTACCGATTTTGATGGAGTTGGAGTAGTTTTGGTGCTGGTTGTAGTGGCTGCAGTAGGTTGTGCCGGGACAGGTGGCGGCGTGGCTTGTGCCGCTGCAGGGGGGGGCGCGGCTTGTGCCGGGACGGGCGGCGGAGGGGCCGGTGTTGTTGCGGTGGGGGGGCGGCTGCCGGTGGTGCCGTTGCTCCGGGGGGGGCAGCTGCCGGTGGCGCCGGTGCCGTGGGGGAGGCGGCTGCCGGTGGTGCCGTTGCTCCGGGGGGGACAGCTGCGGCCGGGCCGGGCGGGGCCGCGGTTCGCGCCGCTGCAGATCGCCGAGCGGCTGCGCGGGTCTGAGTGGCGGCAGCGCACGGTACCCTCCAGCTCCCCCTGCACAGATGTTTCACAAGAAACCACCCCTGCACCACATTCAGGAGCATCAACAACAAAACCACGATCTTAACAAGGTACCAGTCCTTATCCTCAGAGCCCAGAAGGTTGCCATGCCCCAGCTCTGATGGGGTCACATCAGCATAATTATCAAAGGGCGAAGTAAACATTCCCCAGGTAGAAGAACCCTTTGATCCCTTTGGTCCCTTTTCTACTGAGCATGAGGCAGATGGGATGGAATACCCTGTTGGTCAGTTTTGGGTCACCTGTCCTGTCCGCTCCTCCCTGCAGGTGGGACCCCACTATGCTTTTCCGCTTCCGACCCTCCAATGGGGCAAATAACAAAGCTGGTTGGCCGTGGGGGTTATAGCAATGAGTATAAGCAGAGCCTCTCTGCATCCCACGCCCGGGCATCAGCTGTAACCATTGGTCTGACCTCTCTGAGAGAGTGAACACTGTCTGCACAATATGCAGTTAACTTCAGTAGTTAGAAGAGGCCCCGCTAAGAAGCCAAGTTACTGAACAAAATTGGTTCTGTTTTACCTCAAACCAGGACACAGGTAGAGTTTCGTTCCATTAAGGCTCTTTTTATTAAAATAAATATTTAAATTATATAAAGAAATAAATACTTCTCTTTTCACATTAAATAACTCCCTGGAGACAGCAAAAAACAAACAACCCCAAACCAGCCCAAATGACAGGGGCTTTGGTGAGAAATCAAGAGATGGTAAACGCTTTCTTTCCGTGGTCATGACAAATCCAGTTTTAGGAATCAAGTAGACGGTAGATATTCCAGAAACAGAGGAAAACTCTCTTTGAGACGGTAGTTCAGCACGTTGTCGTTGGGAAGGTAAGTTGGGCAAACACGACTGTAACCACCACCACAGATGTTTCCCATTTGTCTGTAACGTGGTCGCGTGCGCTGTGAGGCGCGAGCGTGTGGCTCAGCCATGGAAGTTGACGACGTTCCTTCTTCACTCTGCCCTTAACGAGGTCACACCCATCTTTCTGGCTCTCGCTTAAAGTGCGTTAACTAATTTCAAAGAGAGTTACTGTCTCCAAAATAAGGGGGGGGGGGGGGGCGGGGAAATAAACTGTCTTAACCCACTACTTCATAACTTGAAGAGGAAAATTTGTGTGCCTGCTGCTGTTCCAAATGAGGTCTAAGAAATGTAACTACAATAACAACTAGTCACCCGGAGGTGATCACAGCGTTGTTCTAATAGTGCACATCTCACAGCAGCTGTTGGTGGTGTTGGCAAAAAAAAACCCCAAAACCCCAGAGTTACTGTCTCCAAAATAAGGGAGGTGGGGGGAATAAACCATCTTAACTTCTACTTCATAACCTAAAGAGGAAAATTCATCTAAGAAATGTAACTAAAGGTCTAAGAAAACTAACTAAAGGTCTAAGAAAAGTAACTAAAGGTCTAAGAAATGTAACTAAGGTCTAAGAAACGTAATTAAAATAAGAACTCTAATAGTCCATGTGTCACAGCAGCTGTTGGTGGATTATCTCCCACACCATCTTCTTGCGGAAGTATGGCATGTGAGTCTGAAAAGAGAAGAGAAATCCATTAAATAATGACATCACGGTAGAAAGAGGCGGCAAGCAGGCATAAACGCCCAGCGGAGTCCTTAATATGAAGTTCCCTTTAAGAACTGTCAACCGTTTGGGTACAACACCCCACGCGGCTCCTAAGAGGGTGACACGACAACCCGACAAAACCAGATTGACTTGACCGCGCGACAGCTTACAAGCACGCTAATAAAAGACCGGTGTAAAATGAAATCAATAAAAATAAGCGCTGTCTTGACTGGTCAAAGGGTAGAAGCCATTTCTCCAAAAGATACCGAGCCCAGATATGCCAAACCCGCTGGCGGCAGTACCTTGCCCAAGAGGAATCTCACCGGCAGCAGCTCCCAAAGGCGGGGATGGAGAACCACAGCTCTGCCCTGCCCAGGCCACTTGGAAGTTCTGACCCCAGCAACTACGCACCGAAACGGGGCACGAAACCTCAGCCCCTGCCCTGGACACAATTAAGAGCTGCTGCCTAACCTCCCTGGCTCCTGTCCCTGCGCGAAAGGGGCTGGAGGGGTTTATGACCTTCACTCACCTGGGTAAAGTTGAACGGTTTCTCTCTGGCGATGTACTCTGCGTATTTGCACATAAAGACGCCGCAGTCGCTTCCGTTCAGCTGCTGAGGGATCTCCTAAGGAATGCAAAGAAGATGGAGGATTTCCCTCTATCTCAAAAGAAAAGCAACTTGGAAGTAGCGCACATTACCCACACCAACACTGCGCTCACCGCACACTCCTGACCCTACTTGCGTAATCCCGAATACCCACTCCCGCCCATGAGGAACAGACCCAGTTCACTGCACACCATCCCTCCCCTCTGCCTCCCGGACTTGGACACTACAATCCAAATTCTTGGCAGGCCCAGAAGGCGCAGCAGCCCTCCTCCCTGCGAGGCCTCTCGAGGTTCGCACCGCCTTTTTCTTAAGTGACCTTTCTTAAATCCAGTCTTTAGGGACTGCTTTTTACTATCAACTCCTCGAGGAACATCAGCTCAACCCTTTGCTTTGTCACGTGCCAGGATCTGGGCCCCAAAGAAGCACTGACAGTTCCCATTTCAAACCCAAGTGGTGCTCACGTACACGTGGCTCCATGCTGTGAAGAGTCCACTCCAAAACATTCAGCTCCAGGTTTCTTTTTTCCCGGCTTTCTTTTTGCAGGTATTGGCTGGTTAAAACAAAAGGGAAAAAAAAATCCCTTTTCATCTCTGTAATTTAGGCCAACAACAAAATAAAGTGGCTGAAGGATCACAGGAAGACAAACGGCAGGACAGTAAAATGTCAGAGGATCCTCACTGCAGCTGATTTAAGGCTGATTTTGAGGAAAAATCCCAATCTGAAACTTACAAACACAGGGAGAGGCTGTGAGCTAATGGTCAAGAACAAGGCCAATGATTCCATTGCTTCAGAGAGGTCAAAAAGCCCCAAATCACATGTTATCAGAAGACAAAGAGACAAACCAAGCAAGGAACTGTAATGCCATAATTCCACCGTGTGCCTTCATCCCACATACTGGGATCCAACTAACAAAGCCGGTAGACGTGTGCCACGGGGCTATGGTGGATTTGGCTGTGCCTATCACGGGAAGGTGGCAGAATCCAGGCACCCCAGACCCTGGGCGGAGGGGACGCTGTGACGCCAGATAAGCAGCCGATGCCAGACAACTTGCAGCAAGCAACGCCAAGATTCCGGGTTGGTTATCTACAAGCCACGTGAAAACTTGCAGTCGCCTTACAGGGACTCAATCTAAAATCCCTCTCCTCATTCACACCAGAAAAGCAGTGACGGAGCGGTTACTTACAGCAAAGTCTGACAAATCTTGTCCCCTTTCTGGCCCAAAGAGTCCAAGTACATGATGGTCTTCCTCCTGAGATCTATGACCTGTTATTAAAAGGTGACCATTAGACAAAGCACAACCTTCTGCCGCACACCCCCCAACACCTACATGACTTCTCTTGCCAGTTTTTGCTCCCCGTCCAATTCTAAAGAAAAAGCCCGTGGGACTCACGGCTAGTGTCCAGTGCGCTTTCAAGTTTACAGGCACGAAGATGATGTCCTGCTTGAAGACATCAACACTTCTGGTCCATCTTCTTACTGCATCGTAGCCACCAGATCTTAGTTTGGCATAAAAGAAAGTACTGAAAGCGTGGACCGCTGGATATCCTTCCTTCTTGCCTCTTTCCATCAGCAGACCCATGTAGAAATTAACCACCTGTACCATAAAGAGGAAACGTGAGGTGTCAAAATAAGACGCTGCCTTCCCCAACGAAAAATACAGCACCATGTCTTTTCTGGCCACCCTTAAGCACGCAGCGGAGAGAACTCCAGCCTCAGCTGTCAGCTTTTGTTCCCAGGATTTCACACGGGGCTACATCGGCAGTTTGATCAAAACACCTGCCCCCCACACCAAAAACCCAGACGAACTCCTGGAAGCTGCGTCATACAAGAAGTAACGGAACTTCCCGAAACGCTCGACCCTTCAACACCTCAAATAAGAAGTGTACAGAGATTTCTAGGCTCTGCCACGGAGGTCGTCAAAGAACGTTGACGGGACTTCTGTACACGGCAGAGGGGTATTTTTCAATAAAGGCTGAGTGAGACTAGCCCTGTGCTGCAGCTGGTTTTACCTCATCATTTAGCCAGCAAAGGTTCCTGAGCGTGCGGATGTCTTCGCGAGTGACCTTTAGTTTGAAGGCACTGCTCATGATCTCATCTGGCTCACCTTTGCCAAATGCGGCACTGACCTCTCTCTCCATGGCCTGAAAGGAACAATTCAATGGGGAAGGACTTGTGAAACAGCGCATGGAGCACGCTGACCTGGGGGCAGCTTTCCACTGAAACACGGCCTGTAAATTCAGCTCAGGTGACAGAGCAACTGCCTTCGACGGTTTCCTGCCTCAGTGAGCGATAGCGCTTTTGCCTTGCTTGGTTGGTTTCAGCATCCTAACTTTGAACTTCACAGCCCAGGCTTGCTGCCATTTCTTTTCACCAAGGACGTTGGGATAAAACCCGTAAACTCAGCAAACGCGCTAAAGCAGCTGAAAATGGAACACAACTCTGGCAAACCCCTTTCCCACATGCTGCCGCGGCCCTCGCAATACCCAGGTTTAAGCCAATCCCAGCGGGGAATGCAAAGAAACCACTACGGATGGTGGTATAAAATACTCTGATCTGCAATAGCATCTCCTTCTTGCTTGAATCTGGGCGAGCAAAATAAGAAAACCACCCGGTTTCCCTTGTACCCAGCATCAACGCTGCAGACTTTGTAAACTCTGCATTTGCCCGCCCTTTCCGAGTCCATCCTCAACAGGCAGGAAAAGGTGGGGGGAGCTCAATTAGACTGCAACTCCAAAGAATAAAAGCAGCCAAAATTCATACAAGCAGGGGAAACTGAACTCCCACTCCCTGGGGAACGGCATCACGGACCAGCACAAGCTGATCTTTCAGGTTCTATCACCACGGTAGGACAAGAGGCACATCCAATATAACTGGATGAGTCGGGTTAGCACTGCTCTGGAGACTGGTGTTCAACCTGGACTCATTTTTTGTCCTGCTAACAGAAGGCCCACAAACCCTCAGGGCAGCACAACTGAAGGAGCGCTGGAGCACACGAAATCCTTCAAACCAGCTTTAGTGCTGACCCTCGCACTGCAAAGTCACAGCCGCAAACACTCGCTAACAGGTTCAATGCAAGTTCTTCAGATTTCAAAAAGCCTCAAGAACCACCGAGAATAAGAGGAGTTCCCTGCAGCTCTGTCACAACCTTCTCTTTTGTCTCACAGACTGTCGGCTGTGGTACCTCTGTGAGCGGAGGAAAGCGTTCCGCTGTTTTTCCCAAGCCTGGCACTTTCTTTCCTTCCACACTGAGGCTGGCTGACTTTTTGGACCGAACAGGTATAGGATGTCCTTGGAATAACGCATCTTCTGAGATTTCAGCTCCATGCTGCCTCTGTTAGACAAACGGACATTAAGCTAGCAATCAAGCACAGATTTGTTTGCTTGGGGACAGGACAGAAAACTGGAAGAGTTTTTGTACACACATCCAAACAGCAAACCCCAAAGTGACTTTTTATTGACGACTGCATTCCAACTGTGCACCCATGGAGTGCTGCACTTGGAGGCAAGAGAGGCAGAGAGCTCGTTTGGCTTGGGCTAGCGTTAAGAACCCCAGCAAAGCCTCCACGTGTAGGTATTAAGTTGAGAGTGAGACTACTATTTATGATTTCCATGATTAAAATTGTATTTTTGACCTCAATCCTGACCAGAGATGGAAGTCAGGGATGTACTTCCCATCCCAGCAAACAAGATAAGACTAAAGACACCCCAGTCCAGCTTTGCAGGTCAACTAAGGCTGTGCAGTAAAGATTTTGAGGCTATACCCAACACATGAAAGGGGAAGAATCAAAATGCTATAGTGTAGCGTGCTCCTAATAGTCCAGAAACAAAATTAACGGTAGCGGAAAACAATTTGCCATAGCGCTACTCATCAAATAACGCTCCCGCTTTCCCGGGGAAAAACAACCTGGGCAAATACAGATATTGTTGAGTAAGTCACGTGAAGTGGAGAGTGCTGAAGTTTCTGATCACAAATAGCTCTATTTTCCTTGTGAATAACGCAAGCTTACCCCCGCGATGGTTTGTTTCGCTGCTCCTTCCTCTTCCTCAGAGTTTTCTTCTGGTGTGCAGTACCTGCCAGGAGAGGGAGAGAGAGAAGTGAGCTTTGTATCTGTCCTCTCCCATGGAATTCTCAGGAATTCACCTTCTGGACAAGAAAGGCTTTTTCAAGGCTTATTCTGACTACAGCCCCAGTTGCACACATCAACACGTGACAATATCGCCTCAACGTCCAGCACCATTCTTTCTTAGCAGCAGGACTGGGATAGAATGAAGAGCTGGGAGCTTTGCAATATTTTTTTTTCCCATTTACTTGTACAAGACTCCTTTTCCTTCTCTTTATCAGTTGCATTATTTAGAAAACAGAGAAGCAACCAGCACTTCCTCTATCGAGTGCTTTGTGATCTACTGCTGATAAACACTGCACGCTGGGTGTTCTACTGCAAGGTATAACAGGAACATCTGCAACTAGACTTGCATCCAAACAGAGTGAGCTTCGGGAAACTAAGGCCAGCACACTGAATTCCAAATGGGACAGCGACAGGATGTTTACTTGCCTTCTACAGGCCAGTCAAGAGAGTGACTATCCCCATTTGGAGAGGATTGTCATTCAAACCACACAGACTCTGAAGAGCAAACAAATACACAGACATTAAAGTTGTCCAGATATATGTCCCTGCTTCAAAAACAAGAATTCGCATTGTCACCAAAAGACCCCTTTGAGAGAGGCTGCTGGCCTCTCAAACCCAACCGCACGCTGCCTTTTTCCCCCTCCTAGTCAAACCCCACGCATCCTCTAAGTCCCAAAAACTGCCTCAAGTCCCACCAGGCTTTACAAGCTCTCTAATCCTTATGCTCAGGATGCGAGTTTCCAAGTGAAAGAAATGAAATGTCAGCTCCTTGATGGCTCGGCAGAACGACTCACAAACAAAAACGGATTCTGCACATCCAAGGACAACTTGGGACGGCCACCACTCGCACCCTTACTGGCTTTCTTCCCACAGCAAACACCACACCAGCACAACCCTCTTTGTCATGCAGCACGGCTCTCGCATGGCAGCTGTGTTGGAGATGCAACTGGCTTGCGAGCAATTCCGGAGCCGCAAGGTAGCTACTCATTACTACATTAAAAGAGACTCTACCTGATCGTATCACCTCTCTGCGACCACTGCGGGCAGCAAACATCTATACATTCGACACCTGCACAGAAAAGCAGTAGTAAGAAAACAAGAAGTCGACTTTCAGTCACCATCGGATGTACATAGCTCTCCATTTCTGAGTGATAATTAAAAAAAAAAAGAAAAACTTTGAATGCTGACTGTATGGTCAGGAAGTTTGAATTCTGGCAAGCGCTTTGAACATCATCTGCCAGTGTATAAGAAATGCCCTATTCCGATTTGAAGTCTACCTACAAAGTGGAACGGATTGGAATCATGGGGATACTCACCGGTCCTTAGTGTTGGACGTGGATAGACCTCTCCTCCGTATTTTGGTTCTTCCAGGTGACTCACAGTCGTCACTGGTTCCTTAGAGGAGGCTTGAACACTTTGGGGCAGGAAAGAACAACAGTGGAGAATCACAATTTTTATATGTGGGGCATTTGTTATCAGTGTATACCAATTCACGGTGGCTTTTGGGGTTTTTCTTTGAAAAGAAAAAAATATTCTTTGCACATCCGACAAATATTTGCATCAACCTGAGGAGGCCACTTTACTCTGCGGGACAAGACAGCGTTCATTTCAACCAGCCTTGACCAATTCTGCTCAATCTATTTGTTAAAGATTATGCTGACAGTGAGAATGGCAATGTCCACAGCATCCACACTGCTGGGACATTTTACTTCAGACCTGCCCTGCTCTGACCTCAGGGACTATATGCTCAGTAGCAGTTGGAGTGCATTAGACACCTTCCCCAGGAACCTTCTCTGGTTTACCTTCCTCTGAAAGGAATCTCTTTCTCATGCTCCAGATCTGCTCCAAAATATGAGCCAAACCACAATAAGCAACGACTGGCAGATTAGACGCCCAAAGCAGAGTCTTGACCCACTCTCAAATGCAGTGCACTTAAACTCAGTGCACACAAAATTACATGAGAAACTGTTTTCTGTATCATTTTCATGATATGGATTTTCATCTGAAGTGGCGGATTCTGGCGCAGCGCGCTCCTTAATGGGCGGCCTCAGGGGTAAGAAGCTGTCTGGAGCAGCTTTGATGCTTTTTTTTGCCATTCCGGATTGTGCTGAAAACATCAACGGCAAAAGAAATGGTATCCAGAGAACATTCCAATATGCACCTCCACCACCAACTACTTTGTCAAGCACGTACACCGATGATGATGGAGACAGACACGAGATGTTCATGACTTTCAGATGAAGATACGCTGTTGATTGTGTCCTCAGCCTCCTCTCAAGTTCAACACTTCCTCTTACTGCAGACCTTTAATCTCTACCTAATCTCCTGCGTCAATTAAGTAGCTGGGTTTAAAGAAAAAGTTGAAAATTGGTTCTTCAGGGGGGAAGCAGCTGGAGACCTCCCTTACCATAGGCAGTAAACCTTTTGGGGAAGAAGTCAAAGAAAACAGAAGGATTTTTACCTCAGACGTGGAATTATCTTGTGAGGATGGGATAGTGGTTCCTTCGTCAGGTGAGCATGGGTTCCACACGGCATCTGACCTACGAGGGAAGAGCATAAGGCATCAGGAACTCTAAAAGGAAACTGAAGAGGTTCATGAGTTTACAGTAACGAGCTTCAACAAAGATAAACTGTCATTTTCTCTCTCACATCATCATACTATTTCTGTTATGTCACTTGAGGACATTTTCAGGTTTTCACACCGGCAACTACAGCAAGTTGTGCGCACAAGGTATTGCCAGCCAAAACCTGAAATACAAAAGGCTTCTCGGGATCTACTACCTAAAAGAAGCATTGAAAACAATTTACTTCTGGCAAGCTAACAGTGGACCTATCAGAATGGAAGGACTGCATCCAAGGCAGCTCTGGTACTGAGATGACAAGATAAATGCCCGTCCCCACTCCAGAAGCAATGCAAGGATGCAGGTAAGAAACAGAGGTCACGCTCAAGTCTTCCCAGATGCCGCCTCGTCCTGTGCCTGCAATAATCTGTACAGAACCCCAGGGGTAGGCTTGGACGGTACACAAGGTAGGGTGAAAATGAAACAAGTCGTATAACTTGATGTCAGCCTTACCAATTTGTAGCATTGCTACATCGAGCGATGAAAATCTTGGTCTTTTACTTGAAGGCTCAAAAGAAGTGGACCGAATCTTAAAAGAAAACAAAAAAAAAGTACCAATGTGAGTATAACCTGAATGAGAATCCAAGCAAACACACTTCCTGAGACTTAGTCAGCTCTGCTATGACTTGCGGACCATGACTTGCTGGGTCAGATTGCAGAAGAATGCCAATCTTTGCAGGACCTTTGACAGGTACGCTTTAATTTTTGAATACAGGCTCTCATACGTGCAGTCAGCTCCTAAACATTCCAAAGTGTGATAATTCAGCCCTTGAAAAATATATTTTGTACAAATAAGAGTTAACGACTCTCTCAGGAATGAAGAATTAGAGCCCGACAGTCTCTTAGGCCTCTAATTCCATGGGGTAATAAGAAAAATAGCACTACACCTTTGAACCAAACTAGGGAGTCAAGCAGTCGGTGGCTCATTTTTACAGAGCCAAAGTCCTACAGGAATCCTCTCCTGGGCTGGTGGCTAATGAGCAGAAAGAGGTTTATCCACAGGAAGTACGCAGTTTTTCTTGTAAGGTAGTGTATTTTGATTCCTTAACCACAAACTCGAGAAAGAGAATAACGCAGACTTGAGTAAGGCAAACCCAGCCCACATTAGAGCTGCCTGCTAGAAATGGAAAAGAACCACCTACAGCTGTACAGGCTCAGAGCAGGCTCAACCTCAAGATGCAGTAGGGAGAGCTGCTTGCTCTCGCACCTTGCACAGATCCTAATATTTCAAACCCCTCGCTAACCTCTTCCGCACACTCTGTGAATGGAGCATCTTCGCTGACGGAAGCCGCCGGGCGTTTGGTTGCCTTGGTCGGCAACTGCACCACAGCAGAAACTTTCTCTTTCTGTTCAGAGATGGAATAATCTAAAAAACAAAGACAGGCCATGTAAGAACATGATAGAAAACCAACAGAGGTACATTGCGAATACAGCCAGGAGGGAGCACACAGCTTTGATTTAAAATACTCTTTCTGCTGACACGCGCGGGCTCACCGCCAGAGACCTGGGCTATCTCCTGCTGGCAGTAAAAGTACTGTGCCCTGCCACAGTCACCGCAGATAACGTCATACAGAGGGCTAAGCCCTACCGTACACCCTCAAGCCATTGGCTATAGGGATAGATAGCCACAAGGAAAGAACAGCTTGAAAAGCCACAGCTTCAGGAACAATGCCAGCGCACAAAAGCCAGACTTTTCCAAGGGACACGAAACCTCAGAAAAATCAGGCATATTCAATACTTCTGTAATGTGCAATACCTGATATTTTCTTTTTCGCCGGACTCTCGTCACCATCGTCCACAGGTATCCAAACGCTGAGGAAAGAACACACACAACAGTGTTTTGCAGCCCTAGGGAAGCTCCCAACAGGCTGACTTCCCTTCACAGGGCCCAAACTTTCAAAGTTACTTTTCCTATCCCGAAGGTCTCCCCCTCCAAGTGCCCCTGGGATCATCTCAGGCACATACACCTAACTGCAGCCCTCCTCAACACCCCCCAACCTCTCCCAGCCAACGACGGCTCTCAGAGAGCTAATGATCCCGCTGCAGCACATTAGGCCTCTTTTTCTCATTCTGTTAATGCTTCCTAACATTTTACATTTGTTCCTATCGCCAAAAAATTGAGTTTATATGTAATGTTTTCCTCTTTCATCAGGGAAAGCAGCACACCAGAGATTACTACGCCATCTCATTTCGTAAATCACTACACTGAGTTGCAAAGAAAGGTCTAAGGAGGACAGGAAATAAAAGGTGGGAAAGCAACTCATGCATACACCCACTTCAATCACTTTTTCCTTTGGCAATGGAGCACAAAGGATGGTCCTAGGTGGGTTTTTGCCTCTATTTGCCCCCCCAAATGTCATGACAGACGGCAAGGATTCTTTGAAGAATTCTTTGGTCTTTCTTACACAAAGGAATTTCTTTTAAAATGTTATGCCCCCGAACCCTGATGATAGCATTGCTTCTGGACTATCTTCTCTCTGTATCAGGAGCACAAAGAAGTCCCTAACGGCACCTTTCATACAATGTCAAGAGTATTGGCTATTACTATGCTATTAAAGTCAGGCAGAAAATATCGGGGGGTAGGCATTAGAGACAAATATCTTCCCATGAAAATGCATTCTTACTCAGCATATGTGATACTTCAGAAGGCAAAAGTAGAGAAGGCAAAATCTTTGTATCCTCCTGCTCAATTGTTCGCAGGAGCTAACTCCTTCTGAGCTGCTCTCCAGGCTCAAGGCTACGTCCTGAGAGAAGCACAGTTTCAATACCTGACGGCACTTACGGCAACTGTCTGTGAAAAGAAATGCCGCTTTCTCCAGCTTTACCAGAGCACCCGGCACCTGGGAGAGCCTTGTTTTGTCATTTTTTACTTTACCAGCCACTTGGAGGTTTAGGATCAGTTTGAGGGCGAGAAAAGAGGAATTCTCTCCTGGGAAGTTGTACTAAGCTGCTCCCCGCTCCTTCGCCACTCCAAGTCTCCACCCCCTCTTTTTCCCTTTTCAAGCCCCCGCTGTGCAGACGGAAAGCCAACGAGGGGGTGGCTTTGCCCACGGATTTGGGGGGAACATCTGGAAGCCACAGTCATCTCAGCATCACAGGGGAACGACTCTGACTGCGGCCCGGGGCGAGCCCACAGCGGCAGGAGCCACAGCCGCCGCACAGGGCCGGAAGGACGGGGCTGCCGGGCTGGGAGAGGGCGGGGGGGGCACGGGGCTGCCGGGGCCCACCACGAGCCCCACCGCCCCGGAGGGGGGGCTCTGGGCGGGCAGAGGGGCCGAGCCCAGCCCAGGGGAGGGCAGCCAGAGCCAGGGGAGCCCCAGAGCAAGACCCCGCCCTGCACCCGAGCCCACAGAGCGACTAACGCCGCTCCCGGCCGAGGCGCCGGGCGGGCTCCCGCCAAGGAGGCCCCGGGGGTCCCGCAGGCCCCAGGCGGGGGGGGGGGGGGGGGAATGGGGAGTGGGCGCCGGGGCGATGCCCGGGGGCGGCCCTGAGGCGGCGGGGCGGCTCGCTGACCTGGGGGGCGGCCTCTTGTGCGGCGGCGGGGCCGGGGGCGGCGAGGAGGTCGCGGAGGGCCCCCCGCAGCCATCGGTACAGGGGCGGCTGAGGGGGGAGAGAGGGGCGGGGCGATGGGTGCGCGCAGGCGCGCCGCGTCTGTGCTCTGCCTGAGGGGGCCGTTAAGGGCCGCCCGGCCCGCTTCTGCCCCTGCCCTGCGGTGGGGCCGGGCCGGCGCCGTCCCGCCTCGCCCTCTCCTCTGTCTTGGGGAGGCGCTGGCCCTTCTCCGGAAGCCCCGAGCCGGGCCCCGGCTAGCAGCTGGGCGCCGGGAGGCGGGGGGTGCCCGGAGGCGGGGAAGAGGCCTGTCTGCCCTCGGGGAGAGGCCCCCCCAGAGGCGGAGGGGCCCCCCAGAAGCCTCCCAGAGAGCGGAGGGCCCCCCCCGAGAGCGGAGAAGCCTTTCGGCGTCCCGCAGGACTGAGGCGAGCGGCACCGCCCGGCGGCGCGGGCTCTTGCGCGCCCCCTCCTGCCTCCTCTGCCCTCGGTGGGTGAGGGAATGCCAATCCCGGGCTTACCGAGCCCTTTCCTCCGCGCTCGCACGGCGCTTTGCGCCCCTCTGGCGCGGAGCTCCGGTGGCCGCATCCGGCTGCGCCATGGCTGCGGCGCGACTGGAAGGACGCGGACTGCGTTCGGCGTTCCACCATGGTGAGCGGCTGTGACGGAGCGGCGCCCGACCGCCGGCCGCGGGCAGCCCCGCTCGAGCCGCTGCTGCGGGGGCCGGCGAGCGTGTGGTGAGTGCTGAGCTGTGTGCGGGGGGTTGGGCTGGCTCTTGGGGCACTGCCTCGCCCTGCCCTTGCTCCTAAGGGGGCTTTTCAATGCGGTGCTCGCCCGTCGTTAACGGGGGGTGGACATGTGCGGGTGTTGCTGCAGCCCCGTGGCGGAGAGGCTTTTCCAGAGGGGTTTTTAAGTGTAAGAGGAGCAAATGTCCTGAGCAGGAGCTGGTGTCTTGGGCTGTAGCTTCGTCTGTGGAGCTGTAGAGTCGTGGGAAGGATGGAGGACAAGGAACGAGCCTCCTGGTGAAGGGAGGGAAATGATGTACCTCTTGGGTGTGTATGGAGCCCCCACCGGCCGGTGCCTTCCGCCATCAGCACCCAGTAAGTGCCTGGTACCCCTTTCCAGGAGATCTTCACTTGGGCACCTTGGGAGGGTGAGCAGCTACTACCATGGGATGGTAACATGGGGACAGCCACCTCCCTTGTCCCTTGTCCGTCCGGTCCCCTGACCCTCTCGCTCTTCTGTGCCCCTTCAGCTGCCGGAGCAAGAGTTTGTGAACCTGTTCATCGGGATGCAGGCGGTGGGGGCCATCATCGGGAAGAAGGGGCAGCACATCAAGCAGCTGGTGCGGTTTTTGGGTGCCTCCATCAAGGTGAGGAAGGGGCCGCGGGGCTGGTCCTGTGTTTTGTGCCTCAGTTTCCCCTCCCCACTGCCGAGGGCAGGGAATGGGAGTCTGCGGGTTACAGTGTTGCTCCCCAAATTATCATAGAATGGTTTCGGTTGACAGAGACCTTGAAGACCATCCAGTCCACCCTGCTGCCCTGGTCAGGGACACCTCCCACCCGCCCAGGTTGCTCCAAACCCTGACCAACCTGGCCTTGAACACCTCCAGGAATGGGGCAGCCACAGCTTCTCTTGCCATCTCATGTTGAGCTTCTCATCAATCAGCACCCCCAGGTCCTTCTCCTCAGGGCTGCTCTCCATCCATTCTCCGCCCAGCCTGGATTTTTGCTGGGGATTGCCCCGACCCATGTGTAGGACCTTGCACTTGGCCTCCTTGAACTTCATGAGGTTGGCATGTGCCCACCTCTCCAGCCTGTCATTAGTAGAAGGCCAGGCCTGCAGCACCCTGGTTATCAGCCCAGCTCAGGTGGGAGGGGATGCTCCTGCATGGGGCGGTTGCCCTGCGTTGGGGGGGTACATCCCACCAAGGGAAGGTCTTGCTGAAGTGGGGGCTGCGCTCATGCTCCCTCTCCCTCATCGCTCCCCAGATCGCCCTGGCAGAAGGTCCCGAGGCCAGCGAGCGGATGGTCATCACGGGGCTTCCCAAGGCTCAGTTCAAGGTGCGCTGGGTGGGGGCTATGGGGGGGGCGACAGTAAGGGACAAGTCGAGGGCATCCCTGTGGTCACCACTGTGCTGGCAGCCTGCCTTGGCCTCCCTCAGCGCCAGGGGAGCTCTTTGCTGGGTACAGTGGTTTTGATGCTGCTGGACATGGGGACATCGTCAGCTTTGGGGATGGAGAGGCACAGTGGGTGCTGCCTGATGGTTTTCCTTTCTGTCCGTCTCCTCCCCAGGCCCAGGGGTGAATATTTTGGGAAGATGAAAGAGGAAAACGCGAAAGACGTGAAGCTTGAAGCCCACATCAAGGTGCCTTCTTTCGCCACCGGCCATGTTATAGGCAAAGGTGGCAAGATGGTAGGTGGTGGTGCCCCGGGGACGCAGAGTTGGGCATCAGGCGTCACCCCTGCCCACCCCAGGGGGACAAATCCCGGGTGCACAGTGGTTTCGGCGATGTCTTGACCCTCAGCCCCTATGTCCTGGTGGTGGTTCTTGTTGGTCCCAAGGAAGGGGGAGACACACAGGGTGCCTGGTGCCGTGGTGACACCGGCAGCAGAGCATTTTGGCTCTTCCACAACAAAACCCTCTTGTGGTTCGCTCCAGGTGAATGAACTGCAAATTTTAACCAGTGTGGAAGTCATTGTGCCACGAGACCAAACCCTGTACAAGAACGAGGAGGTCATCATTAAAATCATTGGGCACTTCTTTGCCAGTCAAGTACGGTTTGGCCGTGGCTTTACCCAATATTCCCCGGCTGCTTCCATCCACCGAGGAAAGGCGCAGTGTGTGCTGAGCCCAGCACCACCCGAGCGTCCTGCCGCTCTTCTTTCAGGTGGTCCCTGTGCCCCCAAGAGGCACTGAAGGTGTTTCAGTAGCTCCCCCCGGCTGTGGGAGTGCTGAAATTGAAGATTGGCTCGATTGAGCTAAAAATGGGTGTTTTGGATGCTGTGCAGAGCGGCACCCAGGGTGTGAATGGACTCCTCGGTGCGGGCAAAGCCACGCGCATCCCACCTGGGTGCATCTTCCATAACCTTGTCTCCTGTCCACTCGAGAGGGATGGTGGCCCCCCAGAAAAATTCAGGTGGTCTTGAGGAGCGATGGAGGAAGCACAAGTTTAAAAAAAAAAAAAACCAAACCAAAAAACAAACAAACAAAAAACAAACAAACAAACAAACAAAAAAACCCTTGAAATTACTTACAGCTTGTCCAGAGTGACAAGTTGGGAGCAGTGAGATGCTCGGTGGGGGCTTGGGGGTGGGTGGTAGGGGGAGAAACAGTGCCCTGACCCCCACCTCTTGCTTTTCCCCTCTCCTCCCCAAGACTGCACAGTGCAAGATGAGGGAAATGCTCCAGCAGGTGAAGCAGCAGGAGCAGAAACACGCTCCGGGAGCCCCGGCCTCGCAGCACAGCAAGGGAGGCTCCCGCAATGATGCCCAGCACTGCCCAATGAATGTAACCCCACTGCCAGACTTTGCCCCCCCTCCCCCACCCCCAGCAGGTCAGGGGAGCAAACCAAAGACCCCCCCAAACACACCTCCCCCCTCCCCCCCCCATTCCACGTGGCACTGTGAGGATGCGCAACCGAGGGGTGTGGGGAAGGCTCTCTCCATCACCTCCCGACACTATCCCTTTAGTTAGACTAACATAGGCAGAGAGAGAGAGAAAGAGAGTTTTTATTATTCTTTTTTTAAAATTTTTTCATTTCCTAAAAGCCACCCGGTTTTCATCCCAGGCATGGCCAGAGGAGCTCACCCAGTGTTGAGGGGGGGAGGTTGGGCTGCGTCGCGCAGCGCAGCGGCTCATCAGTTTTTAGAATTAATGTAACAATAACAAAACTAATGGCGATTTTTAAGTTTTTTAAGGATTTTAATTCTTTATTTATTTCATTTCAGAGGGGGTGGGGGCAGGAGGAGGATGTTTATTTTTTAGCACAAGCCGGATTTTCTAGAGGTTAAAGGAAAGGCCATGCTCGGCTGTAAACACTTTGGGGAATGATCCCGGTTGTAAGGAGAGAAGGGGGAAAGAGGGGCAGGGGTGGAAAGCCAGATTTCCAAGAGGCTGTCAGCCCAGGGCTGGGGGAAAAAAAAAAAACACACTAGCAAAATAACTTATTTTTTTTTTAATTTCAAAAATAAAACGCATACAACCCTCAACCCCAGATGACACACACACAACCACACACAAAAACTACCTCAGGGTTTACCTCAGCACATTGCGCTTCTGTTTCCCTTTTAGAGATTTTGTGTGCCTTACAAAACTGATAGCTGGCACATTATTTTTGTTTCTTTTCTTAATAAAAAAAAAAAAAAGAGTTGGAAAACACGCTCTACTGAGTGCGAGGCGGGAGAAGGAAAGCAATCCCACGGGTGCCAGAGCTCTTCCATAGTCTCCTTCTGCTGGCTGAGAGCCAGGGGCCGTTCCTTCGGACAAAGCTTGAGATGTTTAAAAAGAGAAAGAGAAAAAAAAAATAAAAGAAAAAAAGAGGGGGAGGAAAAAAACGAGGGGAAAGAAGAAAAAAGGGAAAAAGAGATAAAAAGGGGGGAAAAGAAAAAAAAAGGGAAAAAAAACCAACAACCCCAAATATAAAAAAAGAAAGGTAGAAAGGAAAAAAAACCCTAAAAAAACCAAGCAAAGTAAGTGGTGAAAGCCTTCGGGCAAGAGGAGGGACAAGAGCCAGGGGGTGAGGTGGTGGTGCCAGCGCCGGCCCCGGGGGCTGTGACACCACACTGCAAAGTGTTCTGTGAAAAAAAAACAAACAAATCCCATCCAACGACAACAACATAAAAAAACAAAGAGAAATCTCTCCAGCTCACAAGAGCCTGAGCTCGCTCTCCGTTGCTCTCTTTCCAGTGACTCGGGGTGGGGGGGGGGGGGGGGGGGGTCATAGCTGAGCTGAGAGTGGGGTGGTGGTGGGAGTTTGCCCCATGGCTGTGATGGGGGAAGAAGGGGTGGGTGGGGAGTGGGGGATGTGGTGTGGGGTTTTTGAGGGTGGTGTGGGTTTTTTTGCCAGGTGTCGCTTTACCCAGTGGCTCGGGGAGCGTGATGAAACGGGAAAAAGGACTTCACTGAGAGGTTCAAATTAACAATTTCTTTGGACTTCACTCACAGGTCCAATACATCACTATTGCAAGTTCTGTGTGTGCGATGGCGATTGCACTATTGCGGTTTAAAAGAAATTAGCGGGATCCACTATTGCGAGCTACAAATGCCCCCGACAAGTAGCAACACAAACCACAAGGGCGCTAGATATTAATGCCTTAGAAGAGTGCACCAGTCACAAACTCAATCGCATGCCCTATACCGTACGGGTGTTTCTTAGTCACTTACCCTCTCTCTCTCAGGTGAGGTCGCTCCATCCCGGGGAAGTTACCCTGTACAGCGTCCTGGATGGGGGGGGCGGATCTCCTAGGGGCCAGCTGTATCCTTGGAGGATTCCCCATTTGTCTCCCCAGACCCTGCGGTTTATATTTCCTGACTCGGTGAGGGTGCAGGATTATGCCTGAGTGGATTACACTGTCTGGGATATTTCCCTCTGGTGGTGCCATAGCGAAGTCTCTGTTGCCAATTTGTGATGTCCGGCGCTCAACGTCACGGGAAGAGTGGTGGGATGGGACTCGGGGCATTTTGTTTGTTAAGGGCCATTTGGTTTTGGTTGTTCTGTGCCATCTGGAGATAAGCCCGGGCTGAGCTGTTTTGCAGCTCCCCCCAAGTTCTCTCTGCACAGCCAAGGCACGGCGGGGATGGAGCTGAGTGGGATGGCAGCTCCCTGCCTCTCACCTCTGGTGCTCTGAAACCGGCTTGGCTGGCTGCTCCCACACAGTGTGTTACTGGCTTGCCCAGCAGGTAAAGAACCCAGATTTGGGACGCCACTGGGGTGTGCGTAAGGGGTCCTGGGCTGCCCTTATGGGGTCCTGGGGGGGACTCCTGCAGGCCAGAGGGAGTCTGGGGCAGCCCTTCAAGGATCTGGGGGTCCCCTCTGGTGCCTCTGGGGAGGGTTTTGTGTCTGGAGAGGGCCCAGCTGGTTTCAAGAGGTGCTTCCTCCCTTTCTCCAGCCCACCCAGCTCCCCCGAAACCACCCCCCCCCCAGGTTGGTGGGTGCCAGCAGTGCCAGCCTGTCCCACTGGGTCGGGCACTGAGGGGGGCACAGCCCCAGCCGCGGGATGGGAAGATGAACCACAGCACCAGGGATAGAGACCAACATTTTATTTCTTTAACATTTCCCATGGGGGGCACCCCAGGGTTGCACGGCTGCACTGCAGCTGGTGCCAGGAGGGACTCCAACGTCCCCCCCACAGCTCACCTGGCTCCGCGCGTGATGCTTTTGATGGGGCTCAGCGCGGTCTCTTCTGTGCTACGGACCAAGCGGCTCCAGGTAGGCGACTGCTGCACCGCACTGTGCCGCAGCGTGGGGTAGGGTGGGGGGCTGTGGCATGGGGCTGGGAGCTGCTCCCACTCACCCAGCTCCCGGGGTCCAGGAGACGGACTGGAAGTAGCCAAACCAAGGGACGGGGCCGTGCCCAGGGCTGCTGGCCGCTCACTCCGTCCCCTCCCTCAGCAGCTTCTCGGCTAGCGGATGAAGGATGGGAGCTAGAGTCAACACAGGAGAAGCAGGGAGTGTGGGGGAGACCCCCAGATCCTGCCCCAGACCCTCAGCCCATGCCCTGCCCTGCCTGCGCTGGGCAGCCCTGCCCGCCTGCTGAGGAAGGGGTGCTGCCTGCGGGCCCCGACGGAGGAGACGGGGTGCAGCGGGCTCTCTTCACTCTCCTCTTCTGCAGGGCAACCGAGGAGGCAGAGAGGAGGGAGCACCGGGCCCCACAGGACCCACTGGGCTCCCTGCCAACCATATACCATCTGAGCAGTGATGCCTCTCTCTACCCCCTGCACACCCCAAGCCCCCACGTCCCCCTGCCCTCCTCTGCCGCCTATAGGTCCTATCAGTGGGGACACCTCCTTCTGGTCCAGGCACCCCCTGGGCTCCTGGGCCCCCCCGAGGGCCACCGCAACAGCCCCTGCAGCCTGTGCTCGCTGGACAACTCGGAGGACTGCAGCAGCCTGTTGAGGAGCAGCTCCTCTTCCCAGAGCTCCCTCTACGACATCCTGGAGGCCTGGCCCAGTGCAGCAACAGAGCCAGTGGTGCTCACACACTCAGGACAACCCCGCTCTCCCATGGCTGCTGATGGAGCAGTGGGGAAACCGGGGCCGGTCCTCGGACATGAACCTCCACAGGAGCTGCCAGCAGGGACCGAGAAAGAGCGGGTTCCCAGGCAGGGGACGGGACTGAGTGTGGAAGCACACGCTGTGGGGCTCTGAGCTGCTGCGTGGTGCCAGGTCTATCCAACGTCAGGCAGTACGTTGCCAGGAGACGTCACCGCTAACAACTCTTCCGAGGAAGTCGGGCCATTTCTGTAGTCGTAGCCTGCCTGGAGAAAGATCCCCACGGAGCTAATAGTCTGCTGAGCAGCAAGGGAGCAGAGTCGCTGACTCTCAACCAAGGACTGAAATACAGCAACCCACTCTATTGCCTTCCCCCTTCGCCCGCTGCCTCCCACAGTTTGGAAGAAAAGAACCAGTGAGCTCCAAGTGAGGGGACCCCTCCCCCACTCCCCCAAATCTGCCCAACATCCCCAAACCTCCCTCACGACACGGGACTCCTCCCACACACCTCCACTCCCCACACCGACAACCCTCCCCCTCCCCCAACGCTCCAAAAAGCAGCAGTCCTTAGGGCAGACTCCTTAAGCTGACTCCACAGCTACGGCTCCCCGTTGGCTCTGGGGGAGACAACGGGGCCCCGGGGCTCTCCGTAGGCTTTAAGGGGGTCCCAGGGCTGCCCACGGGCTCCCAGCAATGCCCGTGCCCACCACCAACCCCCGCTTCAGGGGGCCCAGCGCTGACACCCCCCGACCCATCTCGGGGGTACCTGGGGGGACTCGGCCGTGGGCTGGAGGCGGGCGAAGGGGGCACGGCCGGGCTGACCTGCCGGGGGGGGCTGAGAGCGGAGCCCAGAGCGGAGCCAAGCGCCCGGCCAGGCCGGCCCCGGGCACCCTGCGCTGCGGCCGGGGCTGCCGCCACCTGCGGGGAGCGAGCGGGGGGTGAGGGGGCGGCAGCGGGGGACGGGGGAGCCTGAATCGGCCCTGTTCTCCCCGGGGACCCCCCACTCGGCTCTGCCCCCCCCAAACAGGCCCAGGCCACCCCCGAGCCCCCCAGCCCGGTCCCGCCACCCCACAATCCCCCGAACTGGCCCTGGACACCTCCGCACCACCGCTCCTGCCGCCACCCCCCCCGGTCCCCCGTCTCCCCCGGTACCGACCGCCGCCGCACACCGGAAACGTTCTCCTCCGCGTCCGCCCACCCGCGCGTGCGCCGAGGGGCAGACCCGGGCCACGCCCCCCAGCGGGGGGGGGGGCCGCGCCGAGGAGAACGAGGCCCCCTCAGCCCCGCGCCACCGCTTTCCTCCGCCCCGGGCACTGCGAGGCCGAAGAAACCAGCCCAGCCCTCCCCAAAAAGAGCCGGAACCCCCCCCGAAACCAGCCCAGCCCTCCCCAAAAAGAGCCGGGACCCCCCGAAACCAGCCCAGCCCTCCCCAAAATGAGCCGGGACCACCCCAAAACCAGCCCAGCCCTCCCCAAAATGAGGGTGTGTCGTTGTTGGGACGGACACGACACTGGACATCAAGTTGCAGCAATCCAATTTCTTTATTTAACAAGCAGTGCTTTTTTATATTCTTTATCCAGGTGCTTATCTATGCATATATTCAGCATTCTACTTTTGCCCGATACGCTCTCACATCACACGCTGTTCATGCTCTGGTCAGAGCCAGGATGTTTGCCAACCCTTATCCTTTTACTTAGCTCTTCTCAGGACTCCCCAGTCTCTTCAAGGGTCCACGGATATCTGCTCAAGGTCAATGTTAAACTCGCATTCTGATCCCTCGGACCAGCCGAGGTTTCCCACAGGGGACAAGAGTCCCCTGGTCCATGGTGCTGCACTGCCTCAGCTAAGCAGCGTTGGGTTTTGTTTGCAGTACAACCTGTGCAAAGCGAGGAAGATCTTCGTGGGCACCAAAGGAATCCCTCATCTGGTCACCCACAATGCCCGCACCATCCGCTATCCAGACCCCCTCATCAAGGTGAATGATACGGTCCAGACTGACCTGGAGACAGGCAAGATCACAGATTTCATCGTTTGACACAGGTGGGTCTTGCATCCCATGTGGCAGTTCCCCACTGTGGAGAGCAGTACAGGAGTTAAGTACAAATGCCAAACAGCTTTTCTCTAAAATAAAGAAGCAGTGGTGGCAGTCTTGGGAAAGGGGTGGTTTCCCAAGAAACCACCTGGAGCAGGGTTTCCTCCCGTGTAGGAGGCGTTTGGCATAGGGACTTGGAGGGATTCCAAAAGCAAGCAGGCACCAGGTAAAAGCAATGAGCTGGTGGAGGGGTTGCTTGAGTCTTGGGACCAGAGAGAGCTCTTTGGCTCCTCGAAGTGTGCCAGTGTTCCTGTGGGACATACAGGTGTCCCCAGGTGCTCTGGTGGCCGCTCCGTGGGCCAGTGTGGCCCTGTCGCTGCCCTTCTCCAGTGGTGCTCCTCAAGGAGCCAAGCGGAAGGCCTTCACCACAGCTCCTGGTGCCAGCTCTTCTCACACCTGTATTCCGTGCCAACTTGGGCCATACTGGAGTGATCACCAACCGGGAGAGACACCCCGGGTCATTCGACGTGGTTCACGTGAAGGATGCCAATGGCAATAGCTTTGCTACCAGGCTCTCCAACATCTTTGTTATTGGCAAAGTAAGGCTGCGTGGGCACAAGGCGGGTGGGTGCTCTCCTAGCTCCCCAGGGCTCGGTGCTGGGGCCGGTTCTGTTTAATGTCTTTATCAACGATGTGGAGGAGGGGATCGAGTGCAGCCTCGCTAAGTTTGTAGAGGACACCAAGTTGGGTGGGAATGTTGATCTAGTGGTGGGTAGGAAGGCTCTACAGAGGGATCTGGACAGGCTGGCTGGCTGGGCTGAAGACAATGGTATGAGTTTCAACAAGGCCAAGTGTCAGGTCTTGCACTTGGGTGACAACCCCGTGCAGTGCTACGGGCTTGGGGAAGTGTGGCTGGAAAGCTGCCTGGCAGAAAGGGACCTGGGGGTGTTGGTCAATAGCCATCTTTCTCCTGAGATGGGCCAGGCACAGACAAGCATTGGGGGAAAATTGTCATCTTTTATTGGCCTCAGAAAGCCTCCATAGCCGAGCGGAGGCTGGCAGCACGATGTCCTCAGGGCAGATGAATGTCTGGGGCGCTGTCCATGCACCCATCCTTCGGTTGCCTGGATGCTGTGCAGGCTCAGGGCCAGATGCCACCTCTGGGGACCCGCCTGGCACTGGCAGCAGGACACTACTGTTCTTTCTGTCCCGCTATGCAGGTACAGCGGAAAGCCCTGCGCAGAGCCCTGAGTGCCCTCCTGAAGAAGGAGGGCCGTCGCTGTCGAGCCGGGGTGTGTGGCAGGGCCACGATGCCTGCGGGGAACAGAGAGCTGTAGGTGAGGGGCTGGGCAGGCAACGGGCAAGCCGCTGCCAGCCCCCTGCCACCGAGGCGGTTGCCCAGGGAGGGGTGGCCACAGCACGGCCAGTCCCCATGTGTGCAGTGCTGCCGACCTGCCCTGGGTGCCGCTGGCTGGGATGAGCAGCACCCAGCCAGGCCTGCCCTCGGCTCAGGGACCTACCTGGGACATCCTCCGGCACGTCCCTGCAGCCGCAGGAGGGCTGTGCACCGCCTGGATGCTCGGAGAGCGCCTGCAGGGGAAGAGCAAGAGCAGAGGTAGGGGAGGGAGGGGATGTCAGCGGGAGACCTGGAGGGCACCAGGCAGCAGCCTGGGCGCTGCGCCTGCCTTCGGCAACTCAGGATGCCCGGTGCTGGCCACGTGCGCCTGGCTCACCTGGTGCTGAGGTTCCTGAGCCACGGGAGAAGCTGCTGCACCTCCCTGGTCGTCTGCAGCTGGGGCGACAGGGGCTGTGCTGGCCTCTACGTGAGGCTCTGCAGCCAAGAGACGCTCAGTGTCTTGGTGTGCTGCAGGTGTTCTCGCAGCCATCTCTGCATCCGCGCTCTGTGCCTGCTCCTGCTGGATCACAAGCACAGCACCGGCCATGGCCTCCCGCACAGTGTGCCAGGCAACGTCCTGCAGAGCCTCCTCATATGCTGTGGGGCTGTGCGGGGCAGGTGCCTGGCTCTCTGCCTCTTCTGCTGGGGCAAAGTGGGGTGCGCCAACGTCTGCCGGAGCGTTTTGGAGCACTGAAGCAGCCACTTCATCCTCCTGCGCTGCCGGGGAGACAACAGCTGTGCTGTCCTCTCCATGAGCCTCTGTGGTCACCGGACCCTCGGTGCCCTGAGGTACTGCCGGTGTTCTTGCTGCCTGTTCTTGTTGGAATACAAGCACAGCGCTGGCCACAACCTCCCTCACAATGCACCAGGCTGTGTCCTGCAGTGCTGCCTCGTAGCCTGCGGGGTTGTGTGGGGCAGCTGCCCGGCTCTTTGCCTCTGCTGCTGGGGCCTGCTCGCCAAAGGCTTCTGCTGGCTCCTCTGCCTCCTCTTGTGCCACAGGAGCGAGTGGTGCACGCTGCCCCTCTTCCTCATGAGCTCCGGCCAAGCCAGAAGCTGTTGGTTCAATGTCCCTGGGACCATAGCTGGGACTTTGCAGATCCCCAGCTCTGTCTCCGGTCCCCTCTGTGTCCATGCTGCTGGGCCAGCCAGGCCCCTCCTGAGGACTAGAGTGGGCATCCTGGAAGAGCTCCTGGACCAAGGAGTTGTTGACACAGATGCTGGGGATGTTGATGTCTTCCCCCTGGGTCAGCTCTTTGTCCCTGTCGTTCTGACACTCCTCCTCGGCCAAGGCCTTTTCCTCTGGGCAGTCCCGCTGACACTGCAGGCTGGCATTCCTGAGCTGGGCCAGACTGTGCCCGGTGCGGGCCAGGAAGCTCCTCCCCAGCTCCTCCGGAGCCTGCATCTTAATGGATAGGATGTCCACATGCTCTGCAGAAGCCTGGTGGTTCACCCCTGGTGATCGCTTGTAGAGGTCGCACCTGATCCACATCGCCCACATTGCTGGGTTGTGCTCTGCTGCGTGTCCCCAGCACCCTGGCCTCATATGCTGTCCCCGGGCAGCTGGTGCAGGGCCCCTGACGGCAGCATCAGTGTCCCCCCCATGCATGGGGATCAGGCGAGAGCTGAGCTGCAGGAGCCTTGCTCCCATTGACACCTGGACCTCGTCTGTTCTTGCTGTTATTGACAGGGCCCTGTTACGTGCCCAGTCCCACGGTGCCACTGCCTGCTGGCTGTGACTCCAGCTCCCGCGGAAAACCTTGCCTGGGACCTCACTGGTGAGGCACGGAGCTGTCCCCTTCACAGCTGGTGTATAGGCCGCAGGGCTCTGCGTGGCAGGCCTGAATCTCCTGACCCTCGCAGGTCTGCCCCGCTCACCGCAGGTGCCCCGAGGAGGTGGGACTGGCTGTCGGTGTCTGATGGCTGCAGTGCTGCTGGCCGTGTCCCATGCCCCGGCAGAAGGTGCAGCGGGTGCTGCTGGCAGAGCAGGCAGCCTGCAGCGGGTGCTGTCAGCTGCTGGTAGCCGAGCTGCGGGTGCGTATCCGGGTGCCGCTGCCCGCCCGGGCAGAGTCTCCAGTTTCTCCACGATGCTGGGCAGTACCATCGGGTTGCAGGGCAGTGCCTCCATGTGTGCCACGCTGTCTGTCTGCAAAAGAAGCTGAGGAGAGAGGCTGTGAGACGGTGGCCCTTGCCCCCCTTGTAACAGCTGGAAGAGCTCCTGTGGCCGGGCTCCCCCGCCAGCCCCCAGGGCAGCGCTCAGCCCCACAGGCAGCTGCCGCCCTGTTCCCACAGCCGGCTGGGAGAGGGCTGGTCCCTGCAGGAGCATCCCCGGCATGCCCAGGCAGCCTGATGGGCATGGCACAGGGGGTCCAGCTTGCTACAGGGGCCGAGCCCGCCTGTCCTCTCCTGCACCTCCCACCTGCCCGTTGGCAGCTCCCCAGGGTCGGGAAAACATTCAGCCCCGTCTCTCGCAGGTTCCCTACCTGTGCGTGGCGACTCCCAGCGGCCTGCAAGCTCTCTGGGCAGTGCAGGTCTGGCAGCCTGACCCCGTGGAGGGACGAGGCCGGGCTCTGCCTGCCCTGCGGCGCTGGCGTTGGTGGCCTCTGGCCCACCTGCGGGCAGAAGAAGGCATGGGATGGAGGTGGCTGCCTTGGCACAGTGGCCCCCAGAGTGCCATCCAGCCCGGCCTCGGCACCAAGGCAGCTCAGTGCGGCCCCGTCCCACCAGCAGCCTCTCCCTCCTGCCCTATCCCTCACCTGACGCCTCTTCTGCAGGCTCGGCAGCCCCTTGTTGGTCTGAAATGGCATGTTCGCCTCTCTGTCCATGGGCATCTTCGGCGTCCTGTGCCGTAGAGCTGCCGTGGGCACCCAGGGGAGATGCTGCCTCCTGAGGCAGGTGCTCTCCTGGGAGTGGGCACCCCAGGGCTCTGGCCCCTTCTATACCCCACGGTCACCGTGGCCACCCGTGTCACAATGGCTGCTGGGCATGATGCGGTGCCCCCATCACAAAGCGCTGGCAGTCGCCATGGTGATGCCCACGCCCGTGACCGGCTGGAACCAGCTTGGACTGGTTGTGCCATGGCTCCGAGGTGGCCATGCCCGGCATGGGTCAGCCCCTGCTCTCCCCTCAGAGAGCCCCTGGGAGGCCCGAGCCAATGCCTCCTGCACAGCCCGGTGCCAGCGGCCTCTGCAGAGCTCAGACCTGGGTGCCTTCAGCAGCTCGGAGTGCCACCGCCCTGGGCCTTGTCCCCCGGCATTGCTCCTGTCCGGCTCCTGGAGGTGTGCCAGCGTTCCTGCGGGACATGTAAATTGAGCCCGGTGGTGAACTGGTTGAGCCTGGTGATGAACTGGATTTTCCTCTCCCTGAACTTACTGGCCTGTCTGGATCTACTGGCTCTCCATGACAGCAACCATCAGACAGGCACCAGGAGCATGTTCGGTGTCTGCGCAGCTGTCGCACTGCTGGCTGTTGGCCGCCTCTTTGCCCTCAGCTGCCACAATGCTGAGCTCTGCACTGCCGGACAAGCTGATGCCGACACCACACGTGAGCTGTGATGGGGTCCTGCAATGGGTGTCACCCCCCTGAGGGATCGGGAAAGGGTCATGGGGACACCCTGACCCGCTGCTACAGGATGAGTGGCCCCCCCTGGGTGGCTGGTGACCCCCAAAGCATCCTTGTCCCCAGTGCCTCTGTGGTGGCAGGGGGGGTTGGAAGCAGATGGGGAGGTGTATTCTCCCTATTTAAAAAAAAAAAAAAAGGTGTTTCTGCAGATCCCCACCCTTCCTCTGCATGTTTTTTTTGGGGGGGGAACCTACTCCAGATCTGCCCCCTGCCCAGCACGGGGCTCTGTGCACGTGCGAGTTGCACGGTGGAACCGTGTTGTCCCGCGCAGTGGTGCCGGAGTCAGGCTCACACGAGTGTTCCTGGTACACGGGGCGCCTCTGTGCACACCCGCCGTTGTGTTGCACAATCGCCCCTGGTGCAGGGTGGGGGTTCCGTGAGCACCAATGCTTCTGTTGCACAATGGTCCCTGGTGCACGGGGGAGTTTCTGCGTCCACAGACACCGCACAAACACGCGTCGGCACTATGCTCCGCCCGTTCTGCTCCCGAGCCCTAGCGGCTCTGCCCCGGGCAGCGCGGTACAGCGGGGACGGCGTGAGGCGTCGTGCGGATGCGCACCCCAAGGGAATGGCACGGGGACTACAACTCCCGCGTGCCCCGCGCCGCCAGCCGGCCGAAACCGCACTCGAGGCTGCGAGTGGGGCTCTGTGTGTGTCAGAGTGGGCGATGGTGTCATTTGGGGCAGCCCAAGGTCACCGGGGGTGGGGGGTGGGGGGCAGTGCTGCGGTGGAGGAGCAGGGGAGTGGGGGATGGGGAGGGTCACGCGGGGGTCGCTCCAAAAGAGGTGGGTCACAGCCCCCAAATGTCTGGAAGTTCATGGGGGGATTAAATACCATTAAAACCTGTGAATGTGGGTGTGAGGCACTGAAATGGAGAAAAAGCCTTTATTTTAATCTATGTTGATAAATGAGCATTCATTTATGTATATCGAAGGAGTTCAAAATAAAAACCTACTCTAAAAAAAAATATCTACTCTATTATATAGGAGAAAGGTTAACAAAACTGCCACCTTAGACTTCCGGAGGGCAAATTTTAATCTGTTCAGAAGACTGCTAGACAGAATCCCTTGGGAGGATGCCCTGATGGATACAGGAGTCCAGGAAGGATGGACATACTTCAAGAAAGAAGTCTTAAAGGCACAGGAGCAGGCTGTTCCCATGTGCCGAAAAACAAGTAGGCGGGTGTCCTGGTTTGAGAGACACAGGACTAATTTCTCTTCTAACACTTGGGAAAAGTGCACTTTCAGAAGACTCCAGTGTCTGAATTTGTGAAAATATTGACTTTACAGCCAGCTATGGTGTGTGGGTCTCAAGGTCTCAGTGTTTTCGAGCTAGCCAGGTGCAGGGATGAGGAGGAGCGAGACCCGGGCACTTGACCCAAGCTGGCCAACAGGATTATTTCATACCATCAACGTCACACTCATTATAAATTAAAAAGTTTGCTGCAAAGTTCGCTCTCTCCCTTGATGGCTGCCATCCTGAGAACTTCGTGCCCTGGTGCCGGAGCCCTGAGGCCTTCCCTTCCTCCTGAAGCCGTAGCGCTCGCAGTGTCCCACATTTGCTGTCCACTGCTGGGAGTGCACAGCTTCCTACTGATAGAATTGGCGGAGTATAATCTTTGCATATTCTGTATTGGTGTCGGGATCAATATCAGCTCTTTAGTGCTGTTAATGTTAATTATCTAATCTTATTCTATTAAATCTGTTTATACTTCAGCTCTCGGGTTTTCTTGTTTTTCCCAATTTCCCTTTCCCAGGTGGGGAGGGGTCATCGGGTGATAGAATGATTGTCTAAATGACAACAAATTGTTATGGGTCTCTCAAACCATAACACTCCTGAAGACACCATTGCAAACTGAAATTAACATCACCGTGCACCAGTTATTCTTTATGTTGTCTCTATTTTTTCAGTCTTTCCCTGTCTGTTTTGTGCTGGGGTTGTGTCTTTCTGATGGCCAGAAATGGCCTTGTCATTACAATTCTCAGAGAAGGACTGGCAGTGTAACATGCTCTTGTTGTTGTTTCCCCAGCATCATCTTTTTGCCACTCCAGCATCTTTTTGGTGGAAAGAACTGACCTGGAAGCACTGATTGTTGTGGAAAGGTAAACTTGTAGTGTGACTGTTTGGTGGTATTGTTTCTTGTGTAACTCTGCTTTTCACATTGCTGGTCTCAGCTAGTGAATGCTTTAAGTGAAATGCTACTTTGTTTATGTTTCCAAATTGATGTACTGAAGGTGTTGGGTTGGAATGTGTTTTTCTGCACAACCTAGAGTTTTGGGGAAAAGAGCAACAAGCTTTAAGATTTTGATCCTTGCGTGTCACAAAGTGGCAATGTGACTTTGAAAAACTGTTCTATGGGATTCTAATAAAAGAAGCAGCAACTTGGAACTTGGTGTTATTTTAATCAGTCTTTAATCAGTCTTGCCCCGGCAGAAAACACTCATTCCCTCCAAGAAGCAGCAGAGGTTTCTAGTATGAGCCGGGCCTCTGCTTCCCAGCATGAAAAGGTCAAGATTGGTGAAGATACGGTGGCCTTGTGGAAGGAAAGGGAAAGGTACTGGAAGCAGAGGAGCCGCAGCAAGGCAGCGGGGCTGCGTCTGGGGGCCTCTTCCCGCTCTTGCCCTCGGCATCCCGTCGGGGCGGGAAGAGGCGGACGCCTCCAGCGGCGCCTGTGCTGTCGGCACCGGTGACTCGGGGCCCGATGCTCCTGGCTGCCGCCGTCAGTGCCACCGGCCCCGAGCTCGCTGGCGGGAGCAGTCGGGGCGGGAAAAGGCTTCTGCGTTGCTCCTCTTGCGCAGACGTGGCTGTGCTACTTACCCGCCCCGACGGGGGCTCCCCCGGCCGGGGGCTGCCCCTCCTGCCGCTGCCTGTGCCGCTGCGCTGCGCTGCGGGGGCTGCTCTGGGCGGCCCCTCGGGCTCCTTTCGCTCCGCATCGGGCAACCTGCGGCGCTCGGTGACTCCCGGGCGCAGCCCCACAGGGCTCTGCCCCCCCCGCGGTGGCCCCACCGCCCTCCCAGCGGGGGAGAGGGCGGGTACGGACGGGACGGTGTGTGCGGCACAGAGCCCGTGCGGCGGGGCCCGGGGCAGGCAGGAGGGTCCGGCCGTGCCCCCCGCCGGCTGCCCCGCCAAAGGGGGATGGCCGCCGGGACGGAGCCGGCCCCAGCCCAGCCCAGCCCCGGGGCTGCCCCGACGCCCGGACAGCGGGGACCCGAGGGACACCGAGCGGCTGCCCCGGACCGGCCGGGACCTCGGGGCAGCGCAGGAGGGGAGCGTCCCGCGGCCGCCTCCCGGGGCGGCTCGGCCCCTCCGCCCGCCGCTCCTCTGCCCGCCCTGCGCCAGCCCGGCCCCGCCGCCGCGCTCGGGGACGGCCCTGACCGGCCGAGAGGGGCCGCGAGATGACGAGCCGATCCGAGCGGGGCCGAGTGTTGCCGAGCGGAGCCGAGCGGCAGCCGGTACCTCTCGCCACAGCCGCTGGCGAGACCTGGGCGTTGCCCGGGCAACGGCGGGAGGCTCAAACGCGCCGCAGCGGAGGGAGCGGCCGGTGGCCGAGGGAGCCGCTCCGGGGCCGGCCCGCTCCGCGGCGGAGAGCAGCGCAGCGTGAGGGGGGAGCAGGGGGACGGTGCGCTCGGCCTGGCGGCAGAGCCGGGGGGGAAGGAGAAAGGCTGAGGAGCAGCCGGGAGCGTGAGCGAGAGAGAGAGGGGCCGCTGGAGCCACGCTCTGCCCTCCCGGAGACGGGGACGGGAACGGAGGACCCGATCTGCCGGGCAGACCCTCCTCTTGGGGAAGTCTGCTGCCCCCCCGGGCCCGGGTTAAGGACGTCACTAGGAAACTTCCCGGCCTGGTACGGCCCTCGGACTATTGCCCAGCGCTGCTCTTCCCTGTGGGTGGCCACGAAGCCACAATGCGTAGTCCGAGGGCGATCCGGAGAGACTTCAGGGCCTTGGGATGGGTGGTAAGGGAATCTGGAGCGCCGGCTATTTTTCCTCTCTCCTTCCAGTTATGCGCAGCGACACTGGAAGGAACAGACAGACCTGGTCTCTTAATACATGGTTCCGTGGCTGCTGTCATCACCACAATTTTGTTGGGTGGTTTTTTTTTTTTTTGGTTGGTTGTTGTTTTTTTTTTTTTTTATTTATTTTTTCACAAATAGGGTGGCCTCCATGGTGCCAGGCCTGCTGGGGTCAGATGGGATTGAGCTTTCTGAAAGGGGGAAGAGGGTCTTTGCTCAGGAGCCAGTGGGGCTCATTGGCAGAGCTTTAAACTAGACTTGAAGGGGTCAGGGATAGGATCAGGCTTGCCCGTGACAAGCTGCGGGAACGTGCTAAGGTCAGGGGGACGGGGCGCCAGCGAGGACCCTCAGCCTGTTGGTCTGAGACGTGCTGGGTGCAGCAGACTCGGAGTCTTATGGAGATGAGCCAGGGGCTTCTGACGGAACAGAAGCCAACAGGGAAACATCAGTGAAATCACAGTGTCATAGAATCATTTGGGTTGGAAGGGACCTTTAGAGGTTGTTGAGTCCAACCCCCTGCAATAAGCAGGGATGGGGCATCTGGGAAGATTATGTTTTTTGATGATGAGGGTGGGGAGACACTGGCCCAGGTTGCCCAAAGAGGTGGGAGATGGCCCATACCTGGAAACATTCCAGGTCAGGTTGGATGGGGCTCTGAGCAAACAGATCCAATTGAAGACGACCCAGATCATTCTATGATTAAGTACCGCTTGGAAGAAACATACAAAGGAAAACTGAGTTAGAATCAAGTTAGGCTGATTCACACGGGGACTGGAGACACAAAGAGTAAGGAAGACCCTCCCATTGAGTCACGAGGTTCAGAGTGGATCCCCTTGCCTTCTAAACTCCTTATGGAGCCCCGGTCTCACACTTGGAGAACAGCTTATGTCTAACGGAATTATCTATACAATGTTTGCAATAATATTGAGTAGCTGCATGGATTAGTAATGTCTCATTAGTACTAATTCAGCACGCTCTCAGTCACTTACTGAGGATCTGCCGCAGCTAAGGCATCTCTCCGCCGTGGGTGAGGAAGGCTCTCAGTCTCAGGTAAGGAATCTCTAACCTTGAGAGTCACCCCTGCCCACGGGGAGAGTCGCCTGGCGTGCAGTCCAGCTGCCATTCAGGGAGAGGTCAAATTGGGCTCCTCCTGACGGTGATATTTATCGAGGGGAGTAGTTGGCTGCTAGGCGATAGCACAGACAAGAGAGATGTCTTTTGTTTAGCTCGGGTATCTCGTTCTGTACTTTGGTTATCTTGCATTTTTAGGGTTTGAAACCACCTTTAGTTCTTAAAGCAAGCAAACAAATAAACTTCTCCTGTACAACAGAATTTTACATTGTGTAACAGTTCTTTGGTTCCTTTTCCTTTCAGAATTCCTCCAAAGAAAAGGAGTGTGACTTTAGTCCAGCATCCCTTAGCATGGGCTGTAGCCAAGTGAGATTCTGTAAGTAAAGAATTCCTGGACTGTTTCATTCAATTCGGTCATATTAGACTGCTTGCCCTCACTATCCCTTGGCAGCACTTTCACAGCCCGACCAACACTGGGGCTCTGCGCTTTCCTTGCACCGTAACGCTCCCAACACTCTCTCCCACACTCGCCAGAGCCCCGCTCCAAAATGGAAAACATCCAGCGACTGCTCCTACACAAAAGGAGCAAGGATGGAAAGCTGTTCCTGCCTTCACCATCCCGTAGCAGCGCTTTGACAGGCAGCTAATGGCAGCGTGGGCTGAGGCTGAGGTCCCCAGCAGCACGGGTGGCCCAGAGGAGAGAGGTGTCTGTTGCGGATGGAGCGATGCACTTCACTCGTAGAGAGAAGCAGCGACACGTTTATTGATACAAAACAGGGATTTAACAAAGTTTGAGAGTAAATGCGACAGTGCTTTAGCAGGATTCGATGGCAAGGTACACTTGGTTATTTCCTGCATGGAGGACAGGGTCAGGCAGAACTGCCAGGGAGACCCTCCTGTTGGGCTGAGGTTCGGAAAGGAGCCCCTTGCTTTCTAACCTCCTTCTCAGAGAGGAGTCTGGGTGCGGCTGGATCCAATCCTGGTCCCGGACTGGGTCAACGGTTTATGTCTAAGGGATTATATATGTGCAATCAATCCTTTCTATCACTTAGCTAAGATTTCACAGTTTCGGTTGCTATTAGTCACTGACCGAGGATCTCTTGCGGCAAAGAATCTGTGAAGCTCGAGGAGTAACCTTGAGAGGCGTCCCCGCTCATGGGGAGATCCTGGCGTGCAGGGGAGCTCAAAGGGCTCTTGGGCTGTTCACTATTGATGTGGGTGAGATGATTGACCTATAGTCATATCTGCATATTGGCCACAGTACCAGCACTGCTCAAGTTAGCCCTTGGCTACTGTGGTGTTATGTGTTTCCCCGAAACCACATCGAGCCGGGGACAGCCATCACATGTACACGTGCCCATTGTGACCACCACGGGTGTTAGTGCTTGGGCAGGGTCACGGGAGATAAAGGTCAGGTTGGAAGGCGGGGAGGGGGAGCACACCATCACAGTGTCAAGGAAGCGATGTTGGTGCAATGCCGTTCCCTCCTCGACATACCTTTTCCAGCCACATGTCCCTGGAGCTGTGGGATTCTCATACAGAACGCACACCCCAACCTAACGCTAATGGGAGGGTTGGATGGATCCAGGAACAGAGGCCTATTGGCAAAACAGAAGGAAGGTTCCTTGGAAGAGTCTTGGTAGCTACCTGTGATATCAGGTCCCTCAACTAGAGATCAAAAGTCTCTGGGAGATGCCTGGGAGGAGCCATGGGTTTATTGCGGGGTAAAAAGCTTTGCCTAAAAGAGAAAAAACATGATAGGTTACTTCCCAGTGAGAAAAAACCATCACAGTTATCTCCCTTTGGAGAGTCTGGAGGTCCTACCAGGGATCTCAGGTCCATAAAATACATGACAAAAGACAAAACAGAAGCCTGGAAGGAGTCTCGGGTGAAACCCAGAGGATGGAACATTGACCAAGGAGAAAAATCATCTCAGGTATCTTCCCTGGAGGAGTCTGGGGATGCTACCCGGGATCAGAGGAACGCAAACCACCAGAATAAAGACTCAGGGACATACCAGCAAGGAGTCTCGGATGCATGCCAGAGGATGGAGCATTGTCCAAGGAGAAAAATCATCTTGGGTATCTTCCCTGGAGGAGTCTGGGGTTGCTACCCGGGATCACAGGGCCCTAAAGCATTGGAGAAAACTTTGCGGGACATGCCTGGGAGGAGTTCTGGGTAGATCCCGCACTATGGACCACTGTCAAGAGAGAAAAATCATCCTGGGTATCTTCCCTGGAGGAGTCTGGGGTTGCTACCCGGGATCACAGGGCCCTAAACCCCATGAGGAAAGCACTCAGGAAGAGAGCTGGGAGGAGTCTCGGGTGCATCCCGCAGGATGGACAATAGTCCAAGGAGAAAAATAAACTTGGGAATCATACACGGAGGAGTCTGGGATTGCTACCCGGGATGACAGGGCCCCAAAACACTGGAATGAAGACTGAGGAACATACCTGCAAGGAGTCTCGATGCTTCCCGGAGGAAGGAGCTTTGTCCAAGGAGAAAAATCATCTTGGGTAACTTCCCTGGAGGAGTCTGGGGTTGCTACCCGGGATTACAGGGACCCAAACCACAGGAAAAATGTCTGCGGGAGACGCCTGGGAGGAATCTCAGATGCATCCCAGAGGATGGAGCATTGTCCAAAGAGAAAAATCATCTCGGGTATCTTCCCTGGCAGAGTCTGGGGTTGCTACCTGGGATGACAGAACACTAAACCGCGAGAAAAAAGACTCAGGGACATAGCTGCGACAAGTCTCGGATGCATCCCAGAGGATGGAGCTTTGTCCAAGGAGAAAAATCATCTCGGGTATCTTCCCTGGAGGAGTCTGGGGTTGCTACCCAGGATTACAGGGACCCAAACCACAGGACAAATGTCAGCGGGAGATGCCTGGGATTAATCTCAGATGCATCCCAGAAGATGGAGCATTGTCCAAGGAGAAAAATCATCTCGGGTATCTTCCCTGGAGGAGTCTGGGGTTGCTACCCGGGATCACAGGGACCCAAAACACCAGAATAAACACTCAGGGACATACCTGCAAGGAGTCACAGATGCTTCCCAGAGGATGGAGCATTGTCCAAGGAGAAAAATCATCTCGGGTATCTTCCCTGGAGGAGTCTGGGGTTGCTACCCAGGATTACAGGGACCCAAACCACAGGAAAAATGTCTGTGGGAGACGCTTGGGAGGAAACTCAGATGCATTCCAGAAGATGGAGCATTGTCCAAGGAGAAAAATCATCTCGGGTATCTTCCCTGGATGAGTCTGGTGTTGCTACCCGGGATTACAGGGACACAAACCACAGGAAAAATGGCTGCGGGAAGCGCCTGGGAGGAATCTCAGATGCATCCCAGAAGATGGAGCATTGTCCAAGGAGAAAAATCATCTCGGGTATCTTCCCTGGAGGAGTCTGGGGTTGCTACCCGGGATGACAGGGCCCTAAACCACCAGAATAAAGACTCAGGGACATACCTGCAGGGAATCTCGGATGCCTCCCAGAGGATGGAGCATTGTCCAAAGAGAAAAATCATCTCGGGTATCTTCCCTGGAGGAGTCTGGGGTTGCTACCCGGGATCACAGGGCCCTAAAGCACTGGAGAAAACTCTGTGGGAGACGCCTGGGAGGAGTTCTGGGTAGATCCCGCAGGATGGACCACTGTCAAGAGAGAAAAATCATCTTGGGTGTCTTCCATGGAGGAGTCTGGGGTTGCTACCCGGGATCACAGGGCCTCAAACCACAGGAAAAATGTCTGCGGAGACACCTAGGAGGAATCTCAGATGCATCCCAGAAGATGGAGCATTGTCCAAGCAGAAAAATTATCTCGGGTATCTTCCACGGAGGAGTCTGGGGTTACTACCCGGTATCACAGGGCCCTAAACCCCAGGAAGAAAACACTCAGAAACAGAGCTGGGAGGAGTATCGGGTGCATCCCGCAGGATGGGCAATAGTCCAAGGAGAAAAATCATCTTGGGTGTCTTCCCTGGAGGAGTCTGGGGTTGCTACCCGGGATCAGAGGGCCCCAAAACACCGGAATAAACACTCAGGGACATACCTGCAAGGAGTCTCGGATGCTTCCCAGAGGATTGAGCATTGTTCAAGGAGAAAAATTATCTCGGGTATCTTCCCTGGAGGAGTCTGGGGTTGCTACCCGGGATTACAGGGACCCAAACCACAGGAAAAATGTCTGCGGGAGACGCCTGGGAGGAATCTCAGATGCATCCCAGAGGATGGAGCATTGTCCAAAGAGAAAAATCGTCTCGGGTATCTTCCCTGGAGGAGTCTGGGGTTGCTACCCGGGATCACAGGGCACTAAAGCACTGGAGAAAACTCTGCGGGAGACGCCTGGGAGGAGTTCTGGGTAGATCCCGCAGGATGGACCACTGTCAAGAGAAAAAAATCTTATTGGGTGTCTTCCCTGGAGGAGTCTGGGGTTGCTACCTGGGATGACAGAACCCTAAACCGCGAGAAAAAAGACTCAGGGACATAGCTGCGACAAGTCTCGGTTGCATCCCAGAAGATGGAGCATTGTCCAAGGAGAAAAACCATCCCGGGTATCTTTCCTGGAGGAGTCTGGGGTTGCTACCCGTGATTACAGGGAACCAAACCACAGGAAAAATGTCTGCGGGAGACGCCTGGGAGGAATCTCAGATGCATCCCAGAGGATGGAGCATTGTCCAAAGAGAAAAATCGTCTCGGGTATCTTCCCTGGAGGAGTCTGGGGTTGCTACCTGGGATCACAGGGCCCTAAACCCCAGGAAGAAAACACTCAGAAACAGAGCTGGGAGGAGTCTCGGGTGCATCCCGCAGGATGGACAATAGTACAAGGAGAAAAATCAACTTGGGTATCTTCCACGGAGGAGTCTGGGGTTGCTAACCGGGATCACAGGGCCCAAAAGTACCGGAATAAACACTCAGGGAAAAAGCTGCAAGGAGTCTCGGATGCTTCCCAGAGGATGGAGCATTGTCCAAGGAGAAAAATCATCTCGGGTATCTTCCCTGGAGGAGTCTGGGGTTGCTACCCGGGATCACAGGGCCCCAAAACACCGGAATAAAAACTCAGGGACATACCTGCAAGGAGTTTCGGATGCTTCCCAGAGGATGGAGCATTGTCCAAGGAGAAAAATTATCTCGGGTATCTTCCCTAGAGGAGTCTGGGGTTGCTACCCGGGATCACAGGGCCCTAAAGCACTGGAGAAAACTCTGCGGGAGACGCCTGGGAGGAATTCTGGGTAGATCCCGCAGGATGGACCACTGTCAAGAGAGAAAAATCATATTGGGTGTCTTCCCTGGAGGAGTCTGGGGTTGCTACCTGGGATGACAGAACCATAAACCGTGAGAAAAAGACTCAGGGACATAGCTGCGACAAGTCTCGGATGCTTCCCAGAGGATGGAGCTTTGTCCAAGGAGAAAAATCATCTCGGGTATCTTCCCTGGAGGAGTCTGGGATTGCTAGCCAGGATGCCAGGGCGCTAAACCACCGGAATAAAGACTCAGGGACATACCTGGAAGGAGTTTCGGATGCTTCCCAGAGGATGGAGCTTTGTTCAAGGAGAAAAATTATCTCGGGTATCTTCCCTGGAGGAGTCTGGGGTTGCTACCTGGGATCACAGGGCCCCAAAACACCGGAATAAAGACTCAGGGACATAGCTGCAAGGAGTTTCGGATGCTTCCCAGAGGATGGAGCATTGTCCAAGGAGAAAAATCATCTCGGGTATCTTCCCTAGAGGAGTCTGGGGTTGCTACCCGGGATCACAGGGCCCTAAAGCACTGGAGAAAACTCTGCGGGAGACGCCTGGGAGGAATCTCAGATGTATCCCAGAAGATGGAGCTTTGTCCCAGGAGAAAAATCACCTCGGGTATCTTCCCTGGAGGAGTCTGGGGTTGCTACCCGGGATCACAGGGCCCCAAAACACCGGAATAAACACTCAGGGACATACCTGCAAGGAGTCTCGGATGCTTCCCAGAGGATGGAGCTTTGTCCAAGGAGAAAAATCATCTCGGGTATCTTTCCTGGAGGAGTCTGGGGTTGCTACCTGGGATTACAGGGACCCAAAACACAGGAAAAATGTCTGCGGGAGACGCCTGGGAGGAATCTCAGATGCATCCCAGAGGATGGAGCATTGTCCAAAGAGAAAAATCATCTCGGGTATCTTCCCTGGAGGAGTCTGGGGTTGCTACCCGGGATCACAGGGCCCTAAACCCCAGGAAGAAAACACTCAGAAACAGAGCTGGGAGGAGTCTCGGGTGCATCCCGCAGGATGGACAATAGTCCAAGGAGAAAAATCAACTTGGGTATCTTCCACGGAGGAGTCTGGGGTTGCTACCCGGGATGACAGGGCCCAAAAGCACCGGAATAAACACTCAGGGAAAAAGCTGTAAGGAGTCTCGGATGCTTCCCAGAGGATGGAGCATTGTCCAAGGAGAAAAATCATCTCGGGTATCTTCCCTGGAGGAGTCTGGGGTTGCTACCTGGGATGACAGAACCATAAACCGTGAGAAAAAGACTCAGGGACATAGCTGCCACAAGTCTCGGATGCTTCCCAGAGGATGGAGCTTTGTCCAAGGAGAAAAATCATCTCGGGTATCTTCCCTGGAGGAGTCTGGGGTTGCTACCCGGGATTACAGGGACCCAAACCACAGGAAAAATGTCTGGGAGATGCCTGGGAGGAATCTCATATGCATCCCATAAGATGGAGCTTTGTCCAGGAGAAAAATCATCTCGGGTATCTTCCCTGGAGGAGTCTGGGGTTGCTACCCGGGATCACAGGGCCCCAAAACACCGGAATAAACACTCAGGGACATACCTGCAAGGAGTCTCGGATGCTTCCCAGAGGATGGAGCTTTGTCCAAGGAGAAAATTCATCTCGGGTATCTTCCCTGGAGGAGTCTGGGATTGCTACCCAGGATGACAGGGCGCTCAACCACCGGAATAAAGACTCAGGGACATACCTGCAAGGAGTCTCGGATGCTTCCCAGAGGATGGAGCTTTGTCCAAGGAGAAAAATCATCTCGGGTATCTTCCCTGGAGGAGTCTGGGGTTGCTACCCGGGATTACAGGGACCCAAACCACAGGAAAAATGTTTGCGGGAGACGCCTGGGAGGAATCTCAGATGCATCCCAGAAGATGGAGCATTGTCCAAGGAGAAAAATCATCTCGGGTATCTTCCCTGGAGGAGTCTGGGGTTGCTACCCGGGATCATAGGGCCCCAAAACACCGGAATAAACAATCAGGGACATACCTGCAAGGAGTCTCGGATGCTTCCCAGAGGATGGAGCTTTGTCCAAGGAGAAAAATCATCTCGGGTATCTTTCCTGGAGGAGTCTGGGGTTGCTACCCGGGATTACAGGGACCCAAAACACAGGAAAAATGTCTGCGGGAGACGCCTGGGAGGAATCTCAGATGCATCCCAGAAGATGGAGCATTGTCCAAGGAGAAAAATCATCTCAGGTATCTTTCCTGGAGGAGTCTGGGGTTGCTACCCGGGATTACAGGGACCCAAACCACAGGAAAAATGTCTGCGGGAGACGCCTGGGAGGAATCTCAGATGCATCCCAGAGGATGAAGCATTGTCCAAAGAGAAAAATCAACTTGGGTATCTTCCACGGAGGAGTCTGGGGTTGCTACCCGGGATGACAGGGCCCAAAAGCACCGGAATAAACACTCAGGGAAAAAGCTGTAAGGAGTTTCGGATGCTTCCCAGAGGATGGAGCATTGTCCAAGGAGAAAAATCATCTCGGGTATCTTCCCTGGAGGAGTCTGGGGTTGCTACCCGGGATTACAGGGCCCTAAAGCACTGGAGAAAACACTGCGGGAGACGCCTGGGAGGAATCTCAGATGCATCCCAGAGGATGGAGCATTGTCCAAAGAGAAAAATCATCTCGGGTATCTTCCCTGGAGGAGTCTGGGGTTGCTACCCGGGATCACAGGGCCCTAAACCCCAGGAAGAAAACACTCAGAAACAGAGCTGGGAGGAGTCTCGGGTGCATCCCGCAGGATGGACAATAGTCCAAGGAGAAAAATCAACTTGGGTATCTTCCACGGAGGAGTCTGGGGTTGCTACCCGGGATGACAGGGCCCAAAAGCACCGGAATAAACACTCAGGGAAAAAGCTGCAAGGAGTCTCGGATGCTTCCCAGAGGATGGAGCATTGTCCAAGGAGAAAAATCATCTCGGGTATCTTCCCTGGAGGAGTCTGGGGTTGCTACCCGGGATCACAGGGCCCTAAACCACTGGAGAAAACTCTGCGGGAGACGCCTGGGAGGAATTCTGGGTAGATCCCGCAGGATGGACCACTGTCAAGAGAGAAAAATCATATTGGGTGTCTTCCCTGGAGGAGTCTGGGGTTGCTACCTGGGATGACAGAACCATAAACCGTGAGAAAAAGACTCAGGGACATAGCTGCCACAAGTCTCGGATGCATCCCAGAGGATGGAGCTTTGTCCAAGGAGAAAAATCATCTCGGGTAACTTCCCTGGAGGAGTCTGGGGTTGCTACCCGGGATCACAGGGACCCAAAACACCGGAATAAAAACTCAGGGACATACCTGCAAGGAGTTTCGGATGCTTCCCAGAGGATGGAGCATTGTCCAAGGAGAAAAATGATCCCGGATATCTTTCCTGGAGGAGTCTGGGATTGCTACCCGGGATTAAAGGGACCCAAACCACGCGAAAAATGTCTGCGGGATACGGCTGGGAGGAATCTCAGATGCATCCCAGAAGATGGAGCATTGTCCAAGGAGAAAAATCATCTCGGGTATCTTCCCTGGAGGAGTCTGGGGTTGCTACCCGGGATCACAGGGCCCAAAAGCACCGGAATAAACACTCAGGGAAAAAGCTGTAAGGAGTCTCGGATGCTTCCCAGAGGATGGAGCATTGTCCAAGGAGAAAAATCATCTCGGGTATCTTCCCTGGAGGAGTCTGGGGTTGCTACCTGGGATGACAGAACCATAAACCGTGAGAAAAAGACTCAGGGACATAGCTGCCACAAGTCTCGGATGCTTCCCAGAGGATGGAGCTTTGTCCAAGGAGAAAAATCATCTCGGGTATCTTCCCTGGAGGAGTCTGGGGTTGCTACCCGGGATTACAGGGACCCAAACCACAGGAAAAATGTCTGGGAGATGCCTGGGAGGAATCTCATATGCATCCCAGAAGATGGAGCTTTGTCCCAGGAGAAAAATCATCTCGGGTATCTTCCCTGGAGGAGTCTGGGGTTGCTACCCGGGATCACAGGGCCCCAAAACACCGGAATAAACACTCAGGGACATACCTGCAAGGAGTCTCGGATGCTTCCCAGAGGATGGAGCTTTGTCCAAGGAGAAAATTCATCTCGGGTATCTTCCCTGGAGGAGTCTGGGATTGCTACCCAGGATGACAGGGCGCTCAACCACCGGAATAAAGACTCAGGGACATACCTGCAAGGAGTCTCGGATGCTTCCCAGAGGATGGAGCTTTGTCCAAGGAGAAAAATCATCTCGGGTATCTTCCCTGGAGGAGTCTGGGGTTGCTACCCGGGATTACAGGGACCCAAACCACAGGAAAAATGTTTGCGGGAGACGCCTGGGAGGAATCTCAGATGCATCCCAGAAGATGGAGCATTGTCCAAGGAGAAAAATCATCTCGGGTATCTTCCCTGGAGGAGTCTGGGGTTGCTACCCGGGATCACAGGGCCCTAAACCCCAGGAAGAAAACACTCAGAAACAGAGCTGGGAGGAGTCTCGGGTGCATCCCGCAGGATGGACAATAGTCCAAGGAGAAAAATCAACTTGGGTATCTTCCACGGAGGAGTCTGGGGTTGCTACCCGGGATGACAGGGCCCAAAAGCACCGGAATAAACACTCAGGGAAAAAGCTGTAAGGAGTCTCGGATGCTTCCCAGAGGATGGAGCATTGTCCAAGGAGAAAAATCATCTCGGGTATCTTCCCTGGAGGAGTCTGGGGTTGCTACCTGGGATGACAGAACCATAAACCGTGAGAAAAAGACTCAGGGACATAGCTGCCACAAGTCTCGGATGCTTCCCAGAGGATGGAGCTTTGTCCAAGGAGAAAAATCATCTCGGGTATCTTCCCTGGAGGAGTCTGGGGTTGCTACCCGGGATTACAGGGACCCAAACCACAGGAAAAATGTCTGGGAGATGCCTGGGAGGAATCTCATATGCATCCCATAAGATGGAGCTTTGTCCCAGGAGAAAAATCATCTCGGGTATCTTCCCTGGAGGAGTCTGGGGTTGCTACCCGGGATCACAGGGCCCCAAAACACCGGAATAAACACTCAGGGACATACCTGCAAGGAGTCTCGGATGCTTCCCAGAGGATGGAGCTTTGTCCAAGGAGAAAATTCATCTCGGGTATCTTCCCTGGAGGAGTCTGGGATTGCTACCCAGGATGACAGGGCGCTCAACCACCGGAATAAAGACTCAGGGACATACCTGCAAGGAGTCTCGGATGCTTCCCAGAGGATGGAGCTTTGTCCAAGGAGAAAAATCATCTCGGGTATCTTCCCTGGAGGAGTCTGGGGTTGCTACCCGGGATTACAGGGACCCAAACCACAGGAAAAATGTTTGCGGGAGACGCCTGGGAGGAATCTCAGATGCATCCCAGAAGATGGAGCATTGTCCAAGGAGAAAAATCATCTCGGGTATCTTCCCTGGAGGAGTCTGGGGTTGCTACCCGGGATCATAGGGCCCCAAAACACCGGAATAAACAATCAGGGACATACCTGCAAGGAGTCTCGGATGCTTCCCAGAGGATGGAGCTTTGTCCAAGGAGAAAAATCATCTCGGGTATCTTTCCTGGAGGAGTCTGGGGTTGCTACCCGGGATTACAGGGACCCAAAACACAGGAAAAATGTCTGCGGGAGACGCCTGGGAGGAATCTCAGATGCATCCAGAAGATGGAGCATTGTCCAAGGAGAAAAATCATCTCAGGTATCTTTCCTGGAGGAGTCTGGGGTTGCTACCCGGGATTACAGGGACCCAAACCACAGGAAAAATGTCTGCGGGAGACGCCTGGGAGGAATCTCAGATGCATCCCAGAGGATGGAGCATTGTCCAAAGAGAAAAATCAACTTGGGTATCTTCCACGGAGGAGTCTGGGGTTGCTACCCGGGATGACAGGGCCCAAAAGCACCGGAATAAACACTCAGGGAAAAAGCTGTAAGGAGTTTCGGATGCTTCCCAGAGGATGGAGCATTGTCCAAGGAGAAAAATCATCTCGGGTATCTTCCCTGGAGGAGTCTGGGGTTGCTACCCGGGATTACAGGGCCCTAAAGCACTGGAGAAAACACTGCGGGAGACGCCTGGGAGGAATCTCAGATGCATCCCAGAGGATGGAGCATTGTCCCAGGAGAAAAATCATCTCGGGTATCTTCCCTGGAGGAGTCTGGGGTTGCTACCCGGGATCACAGGGCCCTAAACCCCAGGAAGAAAACACTCAGAAACAGAGCTGGGAGGAGTCTCGGGTGCATCCCGCAGGATGGACAATAGTCCAAGGAGAAAAATCAACTTGGGTATCTTCCACGGAGGAGTCTGGGGTTGCTACCCGGGATGACAGGGCCCAAAAGCACCGGAATAAACACTCAGGGAAAAAGCTGCAAGGAGTCTCGGATGCTTCCCAGAGGATGGAGCATTGTCCAAGGAGAAAAATCATCTCGGGTATCTTCCCTGGAGGAGTCTGGGGTTGCTACCCGGGATCACAGGGCCCTAAACCACTGGAGAAAACTCTGCGGGAGACGCCTGGGAGGAATTCTGGGTAGATCCCGCAGGATGGACCACTGTCAAGAGAGAAAAATCATATTGGGTGTCTTCCCTGGAGGAGTCTGGGGTTGCTACCTGGGATGACAGAACCATAAACCGTGAGAAAAAGACTCAGGGACATAGCTGCCACAAGTCTCGGATGCATCCCAGAGGATGGAGCTTTGTCCAAGGAGAAAAATCATCTCGGGTAACTTCCCTGGAGGAGTCTGGGGTTGCTACCCGGGATCACAGGGACCCAAAACACCGGAATAAAAACTCAGGGACATACCTGCAAGGAGTTTCGGATGCTTCCCAGAGGATGGAGCATTGTCCAAGGAGAAAAATGATCCCGGATATCTTTCCTGGAGGAGTCTGGGATTGCTACCCGGGATTAAAGGGACCCAAACCACGCGAAAAATGTCTGCGGGATACGGCTGGGAGGAATCTCAGATGCATCCCAGAAGATGGAGCATTGTCCAAGGAGAAAAATCATCTCGGGTATCTTCCCTGGAGGAGTCTGGGGTTGCTACCCGGGATCACAGGGCCCAAAAGCACCGGAATAAACACTCAGGGAAAAAGCTGTAAGGAGTCTCGGATGCTTCCCAGAGGATGGAGCATTGTCCAAGGAGAAAAATCATCTCGGGTATCTTCCCTGGAGGAGTCTGGGGTTGCTACCTGGGATGACAGAACCATAAACCGTGAGAAAAAGACTCAGGGACATAGCTGCCACAAGTCTCGGATGCTTCCCAGAGGATGGAGCTTTGTCCAAGGAGAAAAATCATCTCGGGTATCTTCCCTGGAGGAGTCTGGGGTTGCTACCCGGGATTACAGGGACCCAAACCACAGGAAAAATGTCTGGGAGATGCCTGGGAGGAATCTCATATGCATCCCAGAAGATGGAGCTTTGTCCCAGGAGAAAAATCATCTCGGGTATCTTCCCTGGAGGAGTCTGGGGTTGCTACCCGGGATCACAGGGCCCCAAAACACCGGAATAAACACTCAGGGACATACCTGCAAGGAGTCTCGGATGCTTCCCAGAGGATGGAGCTTTGTCCAAGGAGAAAATTCATCTCGGGTATCTTCCCTGGAGGAGTCTGGGATTGCTACCCAGGATGACAGGGCGCTCAACCACCGGAATAAAGACTCAGGGACATACCTGCAAGGAGTCTCGGATGCTTCCCAGAGGATGGAGCTTTGTCCAAGGAGAAAAATCATCTCGGGTATCTTCCCTGGAGGAGTCTGGGGTTGCTACCCGGGATTACAGGGACCCAAACCACAGGAAAAATGTTTGCGGGAGACGCCTGGGAGGAATCTCAGATGCATCCCAGAAGATGGAGCATTGTCCAAGGAGAAAAATCATCTCGGGTATCTTCCCTGGAGGAGTCTGGGGTTGCTACCCGGGATCATAGGGCCCCAAAACACCGGAATAAACAATCAGGGACATACCTGCAAGGAGTCTCGGATGCTTCCCAGAGGATGGAGCTTTGTCCAAGGAGAAAAATCATCTCGGGTATCTTTCCTGGAGGAGTCTGGGGTTGCTACCCGGGATTACAGGGACCCAAAACACAGGAAAAATGTCTGCGGGAGACGCCTGGGAGGAATCTCAGATGCATCCCAGAAGATGGAGCATTGTCCAAGGAGAAAAATCATCTCGGGTATCTTTCCTGGAGGAGTCTGGGGTTGCTACCCGGGATTACAGGGACCCAAACCACAGGAAAAATGTCTGCGGGAGACGCCTGGGAGGAATCTCAGATGCATCCCAGAGGATGGAGCATTGTCCAAAGAGAAAAATCAACTTGGGTATCTTCCACGGAGGAGTCTGGGGTTGCTACCCGGGATGACAGGGCCCAAAAGCACCGGAATAAACACTCAGGGAAAAAACTGTAAGGAGTTTCGGATGCTTCCCAGAGGATGGAGCATTGTCCAAGGAGAAAAATCATCTCGGGTATCTTCCCTGGAGGAGTCTGGGGTTGCTACCCCGGATTACAGGGCCCTAAAGCACTGGAGAAAACACTGCGGGAGACGCCTGGGAGGAATCTCAGATGCATCCCAGAAGATGGAGCATTGTCCAAGGAGAAAAATCATATTGGGTGTCTTCCCTGGAGGAGTCTGGGGTTGCTACCCGGGATTACAGGGAACCAAACCACAAGAAAAATGTCTGCGGGAGACGCCTGGGAGGAATCTCAGATGCATCCCAGAGGATGGAGCATTGTCCAAAGAGAAAAATCATCTCGGGTATCTTCCCTGGAGGAGTCTGGGGTTGCTACCCGGGATCACAGGGCCCTAAACCCCAGGAAGAAAACACTCAGAAACAGAGCTGGGAGGAGTCTCGGGTGCATCCCGCAGGATGGACAATAGTCCAAGGAGAAAAATCAACTTGGGTATCTTCCACGGAGGAGTCTGGGGTTGCTACCCGGGATGACAGGGCCCAAAAGCACCGGAATAAACACTCAGGGAAAAAGCTGCAAGGAGTCTCGGATGCTTCCCAGAGGATGGAGCATTGTCCAAGGAGAAAAATCATCTCGGGTATCTTCCCTGGAGGAGTCTGGGGTTGCTACCCGGGATCACAGGGCCCTAAAGCACTGGAGAAAACTCTGCGGGAGACGCCTGGGAGGAATTCTGGGTAGATCCCGCAGGATGGACCACTGTCAAGAGAGAAAAATCATATTGGGTGTCTTCCCTGGAGGAGTCTGGGGTTGCTACCTGGGATGACAGAACCATAAACCGTGAGAAAAAGACTCAGGGACATAGCTGCGACAAGTCTCGGATGCATCCCAGAGGATGGAGCTTTGTCCAAGGAGAAAAATCATCTCGGGTAACTTCCCTGGAGGAGTCTGGGGTTGCTACCCGGGATCACAGGGCCCCAAAACACCGGAATAAAAACTCAGGGACATACCTGCAAGGAGTTTCGGATGCTTCCCAGAGGATGGAGCATTGTCCAAGGAGAAAAATGATCCCGGATATCTTTCCTGGAGGAGTCTGGGATTGCTACCCGGGATTAAAGGGACCCAAACCACGGGAAAAATGTCTGCGGGATACGGCTGGGAGGAATCTCAGATGCATCCCAGAAGATGGAGCATTGTCCAAGGAGAAAAATCATCTCAGATATCTTCCCTGGAGGAGTCTGGGATTGCTACCCAGGATGACAGGGCGCTAAACCACCGGAATAAACACTCAGGGACATACCTGCAAGGAGTCTCGGATGCTGCCCAGAGGATGGAGCTTTGTCCAAGGAGAAAAATCATCTCGGGTATCTTCCCTGGAGGAGTCTGGGATTGCTACCCAGGATGACAGGGCGCTAAACCACCGGAATAAAGACTCAGGGACATACCTGGAAGGAGTCTCGGATGCTTCCCAGAGGATGGAGCTTTGTCCAAGGAGAAAAATCATCTTGGGTATCTTCCCTGGAGGAGTCTGGGGTTGCTACCCAGGATGACAGGGCGCTAAACCACCGGAATAAAGACTCAGGGACATACCTGGAAGGAGTCTCGGATGCTTCCCAGAGGATGGAGCTTTGTCCAAGGAGAAAAATCATCTCGGGTATCTTCCCTGGAGGAGTCTGGGGTTGCTACCTGGGATGACAGAACCATAAACCGTGAGAAAAAGACTCAGGGACATAGCTGCCACAAGTCTCGGATGCTTCCCAGAGGATGGAGCTTTGTCCAAGGAGAAAAATCATCTCGGGTATCTTCCCTGGAGGAGTCTGGGGTTGCTACCCGGGATTACAGGGACCCAAACCACAGGAAAAATATCTGGGAGATGCCTGGGAGGAATCTCATATGCATCCCAGAAGATGGAGCTTTGTCCCAGGAGAAAAATCATCTCGGGTATCTTCCCTGGAGGAGTCTGGGGTTGCTACCCGGGATTACAGGGACCCAAACCACAGGAAAAATGTCTGGGAGATGCCTGGGAGGAATCTCATATGCATCCCATAAGATGGAGCTTTGTCCCAGGAGAAAAATCATCTCGGGTATCTTCCCTGGAGGAGTCTGGGGTTGCTACCCGGGATCACAGGGCCCCAAAACACCGGAATAAACACTCAGGGACATACCTGCAAGGAGTCTCGGATGCTTCCCAGAGGATGGAGCTTTGTCCAAGGAGAAAATTCATCTCGGGTATCTTCCCTGGAGGAGTCTGGGATTGCTACCCAGGATGACAGGGCGCTCAACCACCGGAATAAAGACTCAGGGACATACCTGCAAGGAGTCTCGGATGCTTCCCAGAGGATGGAGCTTTGTCCAAGGAGAAAAATCATCTCGGGTATCTTCCCTGGAGGAGTCTGGGGTTGCTACCCGGGATTACAGGGACCCAAACCACAGGAAAAATGTTTGCGGGAGACGCCTGGGAGGAATCTCAGATGCATCCCAGAAGATGGAGCATTGTCCAAGGAGAAAAATCATCTCGGGTATCTTCCCTGGAGGAGTCTGGGGTTGCTACCCGGGATCATAGGGCCCCAAAACACCGGAATAAACAATCAGGGACATACCTGCAAGGAGTCTCGGATGCTTCCCAGAGGATGGAGCTTTGTCCAAGGAGAAAAATCATCTCGGGTATCTTTCCTGGAGGAGTCTGGGGTTGCTACCCGGGATTACAGGGACCCAAAACACAGGAAAAATGTCTGCGGGAGACGCCTGGGAGGAATCTCAGATGCATCCCAGAGGATGGAGCATTGTCCAAAGAGAAAAATCAACTTGGGTATCTTCCACGGAGGAGTCTGGGGTTGCTACCCGGGATGACAGGGCCCAAAAGCACCGGAATAAACACTCAGGGAAAAAGCTGTAAGGAGTTTCGGATGCTTCCCAGAGGATGGAGCATTGTCCAAGGAGAAAAATCATCTCGGGTATCTTCCCTGGAGGAGTCTGGGGTTGCTACCCGGGATTACAGGGCCCTAAAGCACTGGAGAAAACACTGCGGGAGACGCCTGGGAGGAATCTCAGATGCATCCCAGAAGATGGAGCATTGTCCAAGGAGAAAAATCATATTGGGTGTCTTCCCTGGAGGAGTCTGGGGTTGCTACCCGGGATTACAGGGACCCAAACCACGGGAAAAATGTCTGCGGGATACGGCTGGGAGGAATCTCAGATGCATCCCAGAAGATGGAGGATTGTCCAAAGAGAAAAAGCATCTCGGGTATCTTCCCTGGAGGAGTCTGGGGTTGCTACCCGGGATCACAGGGCCCTAAACCCCAGGAAGAAAACACTCAGAAACAGAGCTGGGAGGAGTCTCGGATGCTGCCCAGAGGATGGAGCTTTGTCCAAGGAGAAAAATCATCTCGGGTATCTTCCCTGGAGGAGTCTGGGATTGCTACCCAGGATGACAGGGCGCTAAACCACCGGAATAAAGACTCAGGGACATACCTGGAAGGAGTCTCGGATGCTTCCCAGAGGATGGAGCTTTGTCCAAGGAGAAAAATCATCTCGGGTATCTTCCCTGGAGGAGTCTGGGGTTGCTACCTGGGATGACAGAAACATAAACCGTGAGAAAAAGACTCAGGGACATAGCTGCGACAAGTCTCGGATGCATCCCAGAGGATGGAGCTTTGTCCAAGGAGAAAAATCGTCTCGGGTATCTTCCCTGGAGGAGTCTGGGGTTGCTACCCGGGATTACAGGGATCCAAACCACAGGAAAAATGTCTGCGGGAGACGCCTGTGAGGAATCTCAGATGTATCCCAGAGGATGGAGCATTGTCCAAAGAGAAAAATCATCTCGGGTATCTTCCCTGGAGGAGTCTGGGGTTGCTACCCGGGATCACAGGGCCCTAAAGCACTGGAGAAAACTCTGCGGGAGACGCCTGGGAGGAATTCTGGGTAGATCCCGCCGGATGGATCACTGTCAAGAGAGAAAAATCATATTGGGTGTCTTCCCTGGAGGAGTCTGGGGTTGCTACCTGGGATGACAGAACCCTAAAACGTGAGAAAAAAGACTCAGGGACATAGCTGCCACAAGTCTCGGATGCATACCAGAGGATGGAGCTTTGTCCAAGGAGAAAAATCATCTCGGGTATCTTCCCTGGAGGAGTCTGGGGTTGCTACCCGGGATTACAGGGAACCAAACCACAGGAAAAATGTCTGGGAAATGCCTGGGAGGAATCTCATATGCATCCCAGAAGATGGAGCTTTGTCCCAGGAGAAAAATCATCTCGGGTATCTTCCCTGGAGGAGTCTGGGGTTGCTACCCGGGATCACAGGGCCCCAAAACACCGGAATAAAGACTCAGGGACATACCTGCAAGGAGTCTCGGATGCTTCCCAGAGGATGGAGCTTTGTCCAAGGAGAAAATTCATCTCGGGTATCTTCCCTGGAGGAGTCTGGGGTTGCTACCCGGGATTACAGGGACCCAAAACACAGGAAAAATGTTAGCGGGAGACACCTGGGAGGAATCTCAGATGCATCCCAGAAGATGGAGCATTGTCCAAGGAGAAAAATCATCTCGGGTATCTTCCCTGGAGGAGTCTGGGGTTGCTACCCGGGATCACAGGGCCCTAAACCCCAGGAAGAAAACACTCAGAAACAGAGCTGGGAGGAGTCTCGGGTGCATCCCGCAGGATGGACAATAGTCCAAGGAGAAAAATCAACTTGGGTATCTTCCACGGAGGAGTCTGGGGTTGCTACCCGGGATGACAGGGCCCAAAAGCACCGGAATAAACACTCAGGGAAAAAGCTGCAAGGAGTCTCGGAGGATGGAGCATTGTCCAAGGAGAAAAATCATCTCGGGTATCTTCCCTGGAGGAGTCTGGGGTTGCTACCCGGGATCACAGGGCCCTAAAGCACTGGAGAAAACTCTGCGGGAGACGCCTGGGAGGAATTCTGGGTAGATCCCGCAGGATGGACCACTGTCAAGAGAGAAAAATCATATTGGGTGTCTTCCCTGGAGGAGTCTGGGGTTGCTACCTGGGATGACAGAACCATAAACCGTGAGAAAAAGACTCAGGGACATAGCTGCGACAAGTCTCGGATGCATCCCAGAGGATGGAGCTTTGTCCAAGGAGAAAAATCATCTCGGGTAACTTCCCTGGAGGAGTCTGGGGTTGCTACCCGGGATCACAGGGCCCCAAAACACCGGAATAAAAACTCAGGGACATACCTGCAAGGAGTTTCGGATGCTTCCCAGAGGATGGAGCATTGTCCAAGGAGAAAAATTATATCGGGTATCTTCCCTAGAGGAGTCTGGGGTTGCTACCCGGGATCACAGGGCCCTAAAGCACTGGAATAAACACTCAGGGACAAAGCTGTAAGGAGTCTTGGATGCTTCCCAGAGGATGGAGCATTGTCCAAGGAGAAAAATCATCTCGGGTATCTTCCCTGGAGGAGTCTGGGGTTGCTACCCGGGATCACAGGGCCCTAAAGCACTGGAGAAAACTCTGCGGGAGACGCCTGGGAGGAATTCTGGGTAGATCCCGCAGGATGGACCACTGTCAAGAGAGAAAAATCATATTGGGTGTCTTCCCTGGAGGAGTCTGGGGTTGCTACCTGGGATGACAGAACCATAAACCGTGAGAAAAAGACTCAGGGACATAGCTGCGACAAGTCTCGGATGCATCCCAGAGGATGGAGCATTGTCCAAGGAGAAAAATGATCCCGGATATCTTTCCTGGAGGAGTCTGGGGTTGCTACCCGGGATTAAAGGGACCCAAACCACGGGAAAAATGACTGCGGGAGACGCCTGGGAGGAATCTCAGATGCATCCCAGAAGATGGAGCATTGTCCAAGGAGAAAAATCATCTCGGGTGTCTTCCCTGGAGGAGTCTGGGGTTGCTACCCGGGATCACAGGGCCCAAAAGCACCGGAATACACACTCAGGGACAAAGCTGTAAGGAGTCTCGGATGCTTCCCAGAGGATGGAGCATTGTCCAAGGAGAAAAATCATCTCGGGTATCTTCCCTGGAGGAGTCTGGGGTTGCTACCCGGGATCACAGGGCCCTAAAGCACTGGAGAAAACTCTGTGGGAGATGCCTGGGAGGAATTCTGGGTAGATCCCGCAGGATGGACCACTGTCAAGAGAGAAAAATCATATTGGGTGTCTTCCCTGGAGGAGTCTGGGGTTGCTACCTGGGATGACAGAACCATAAACCGTGAGAAAAAGACTCAGGGACATAGCTGCCACAAGTCTCGGATGCTTCCCAGAGGATGGAGCTTTGTCCAAGGAGAAAAATCATCTCGGGTATCTTCCCTGGAGGAGTCTGGGGTTGCTACCCGGGATTACAGGGACCCAAACCACAGGAAAAATGTTTGCGTGAGATGCCTGGGAGGAATGTCAGATGCATCCCAGAAGATGGAGCATTGTTCAAGGAGAAAAATCATCTCGGGTATCTTCCCTGGAGGAGTCTGGGGTTGCTACCCGGGATCACAGGGCCCCAAAACACCGGAATAAACAATCAGGGACATACCTGCAAGGAGTTTCGGATGCTTCCCAGAGGATGGAGCTTTGTCCAAGGAGAAAAATCATCTCGGGTATATTCCCTGGAGGAGTCTGGGGTTGCTACCCGGGATTACAGGGAACCAAACCACAGGAAAAATGTTAGCGGGAGACGCCTGGGAGGAATCTCAGATGCATCCCAGAGGATGGAGCATTGTCCAAAGAGAAAAATCATCTCGGGTATCTTCCCTGGAGGAGTCTGGGGTTGCTACCCGGGATCACAGGGCCCTAAACCCCAGGAAGAAAACACTCAGAAACAGAGCTGGGAGGAGTCTCGGGTGCATCCCGCAGGATGGACAATAGTCCAAGGAGAAAAATCAACTTGGGTATCTTCCACGGAGGAGTCTGGGGTTGCTACCCGGGATGACAGGGCCCAAAAGCACCGGAATAAACACTCAGGGAAAAAGCTGCAAGGAGTCTTGGATGCTTCCCAGAGGATGGAGCATTGTCCAAGGATAAAAATCATCTCGGGTATATTCCCTGGAGGAGTCTGGGGTTGCTACCCGGGATTACAGGGACCCAAAACACAGGAAAAATGTTAGCGGGAGACACCTGGGAGGAATCTCAGATGCATCCCAGAAGATGGAGCATTGTCCAAGGAGAAAAATCATCTCGGGTATCTTCCCTGGAGGAGTCTGGGGTTGCTACCCGGGATCACAGGGCCCTAAACCCCAGGAAGAAAACACTCAGAAACAGAGCTGGGAGGAGTCTCGGGTGCATCCCGCAGGATGGACAATAGTCCAAGGAGAAAAATCAACTTGGGTATCTTCCACGGAGGAGTCTGGGGTTGCTACCCGGGATGACAGGGCCCAAAAGCACCGGAATAAACACTCAGGGAAAAAGCTGCAAGGAGTCTCGGAGGATGGAGCATTGTCCAAGGAGAAAAATCATCTCGGGTATCTTCCCTGGAGGAGTCTGGGGTTGCTACCCGGGATCACAGGGCCCCAAAACACCGGAATAAAGACTCAGGGACATACCTGCAAGGAGTCTCGGATGCTTCCCAGAGGATGGAGCTTTGTCCAAGGAGAAAATTCATCTCGGGTATCTTCCCTGGAGGAGTCTGGGGTTGCTACCCGGGATTACAGGGACCCAAAACACAGGAAAAATGTTAGCGGGAGACACCTGGGAGGAATCTCAGATGCATCCCAGAAGATGGAGCATTGTCCAAGGAGAAAAATGATCCCGGATATCTTTCCTGGAGGAGTCTGGGGTTGCTACCCGGGATTAAAGGGACCCAAACCACGGGAAAAATGACTGCGGGAGACGCCTGGGAGGAATCTCAGATGCATCCCAGAAGATGGAGCATTGTCCAAGGAGAAAAATCATCTCGGGTGTCTTCCCTGGAGGAGTCTGGGGTTGCTACCCGGGATCACAGGGCCCAAAAGCACTGGAGAAAACTCTGCGGGAGACGCCTGGGAGGAATTCTGGGTAGATCCCGCCGGATGGATCACTGTCAAGAGAGAAAAATCATATTGGGTGTCTTCCCTGGAGGAGTCTGGGGTTGCTACCTGGGATGACAGAACCCTAAAACGTGAGAAAAAAGACTCAGGGACATAGCTGCCACAAGTCTCGGATGCATACCAGAGGATGGAGCTTTGTCCAAGGAGAAAAATCATCTCGGGTATCTTCCCTGGAGGAGTCTGGGGTTGCTACCCGGGATTACAGGGAACCAAACCACAGGAAAAATGTCTGGGAAATGCCTGGGAGGAATCTCATATGCATCCCAGAAGATGGAGCTTTGTCCCAGGAGAAAAATCATCTCGGGTATCTTCCCTGGAGGAGTCTGGGGTTGCTACCCGGGATCACAGGGCCCCAAAACACCGGAATAAAGACTCAGGGACATACCTGCAAGGAGTCTCGGATGCTTCCCAGAGGATGGAGCTTTGTCCAAGGAGAAAATTCATCTCGGGTATCTTCCCTGGAGGAGTCTGGGGTTGCTACCCGGGATTACAGGGACCCAAAACACAGGAAAAATGTTAGCGGGAGACACCTGGGAGGAATCTCAGATGCATCCCAGAAGATGGAGCATTGTCCAAGGAGAAAAATCATCTCGGGTATCTTCCCTGGAGGAGTCTGGGGTTGCTACCCGGGATCACAGGGCCCTAAACCCCAGGAAGAAAACACTCAGATACAGAGCTGGGAGGAGTCTCGGGTGCATCCCGCAGGATGGACAATAGTCCAAGGAGAAAAATCAACTTGGGTATCTTCCACGGAGGAGTCTGGGGTTGCTACCCGGGATGACAGGGCCCAAAAGCACCGGAATAAACACTCAGGGAAAAAGCTGCAAGGAGTCTCGGAGGATGGAGCATTGTCCAAGGAGAAAAATCATCTCGGGTATCTTCCCTGGAGGAGTCTGGGGTTGCTACCCGGGATCACAGGGCCCTAAAGCACTGGAGAAAACTCTGCGGGAGACGCCTGGGAGGAATTCTGGGTAGATCCCGCAGGATGGACCACTGTCAAGAGAGAAAAATCATATTGGGTGTCTTCCCTGGAGGAGTCTGGGGTTGCTACCTGGGATGACAGAACCATAAACCGTGAGAAAAAGACTCAGGGACATAGCTGCGACAAGTCTCGGATGCATCCCAGAGGATGGAGCTTTGTCCAAGGAGAAAAATCATCTCGGGTAACTTCCCTGGAGGAGTCTGGGGTTGCTACCCGGGATCACAGGGCCCCAAAACACCGGAATAAAAACTCAGGGACATACCTGCAAGGAGTTTCGGATGCTTCCCAGAGGATGGAGCATTGTCCAAGGAGAAAAATTATCTCGGGTATCTTCCCTAGAGGAGTCTGGGGTTGCTACCCGGGATCACAGGGCCCTAAAGCACTGGAATAAACACTCAGGGACAAAGCTGTAAGGAGTCTTGGATGCTTCCCAGAGGATGGAGCATTGTCCAAGGAGAAAAATCATCTCGGGTATCTTCCCTGGAGGAGTCTGGGGTTGCTACCCGGGATCACAGGGCCCTAAAGCACTGGAGAAAACTCTGCGGGAGACGCCTGGGAGGAATTCTGGGTAGATCCCGCAGGATGGACCACTGTCAAGAGAGAAAAATCATATTGGGTGTCTTCCCTGGAGGAGTCTGGGGTTGCTACCTGGGATGACAGAACCATAAACCGTGAGAAAAAGACTCAGGGACATAGCTGCGACAAGTCTCGGATGCATCCCAGAGGATGGAGCATTGTCCAAGGAGAAAAATGATCCCGGATATCTTTCCTGGAGGAGTCTGGGGTTGCTACCCGGGATTAAAGGGACCCAAACCACGGGAAAAATGACTGCGGGAGACGCCTGGGAGGAATCTCAGATGCATCCCAGAAGATGGAGCATTGTCCAAGGAGAAAAATCATCTCGGGTGTCTTCCCTGGAGGAGTCTGGGGTTGCTACCCGGGATCACAGGGCCCAAAAGCACCGGAATACACACTCAGGGACAAAGCTGTAAGGAGTCTCGGATGCTTCCCAGAGGATGGAGCATTGTCCAAGGAGAAAAATCATCTCGGGTATCTTCCCTGGAGGAGTCTGGGGTTGCTACCCGGGATCACAGGGCCCTAAAGCACTGGAGAAAACTCTGTGGGAGATGCCTGGGAGGAATTCTGGGTAGATCCCGCAGGATGGACCACTGTCAAGAGAGAAAAATCATATTGGGTGTCTTCCCTGGAGGAGTCTGGGGTTGCTACCTGGGATGACAGAACCATAAACCGTGAGAAAAAGACTCAGGGACATAGCTGCCACAAGTCTCGGATGCTTCCCAGAGGATGGAGCTTTGTCCAAGGAGAAAAATCATCTCGGGTATCTTCCCTGGAGGAGTCTGGGGTTGCTACCCGGGATTACAGGGACCCAAACCACAGGAAAAATGTTTGCGTGAGATGCCTGGGAGGAATGTCAGATGCATCCCAGAAGATGGAGCATTGTTCAAGGAGAAAAATCATCTCGGGTATCTTCCCTGGAGGAGTCTGGGGTTGCTACCCGGGATCACAGGGCCCCAAAACACCGGAATAAACACTCAGGGACATACCTGCAAGGAGTTTCGGATGCTTCCCAGAGGATGGAGCTTTGTCCAAGGAGAAAAATCATCTCGGGTATATTCCCTGGAGGAGTCTGGGGTTGCTACCCGGGATTACAGGGAACCAAACCACAGGAAAAATGTCTGCGGGAGACGCCTGGGAGGAATCTCAGATGTATCCCAGAAGATGGAGCATTGTCCAAGGAGAAAAATCATCTCGGGTATCTTCCCTGGAGGAGTCTGGGGTTGCTACCCGGGATCACAGGGCCCTAAAGCACTGGAGAAAACTCTGCGGGAGACGCCTGGGAGGAATTCTGGGTAGATCCCGCAGGATGGACCACTGTCAAGAGAGAAAAATCATATTGGGTGTCTTCCCTGGAGGAGTCTGGGGTTGCTACCTGGGATGACAGAACCCTAAACCGTGAGAAAAAGACTCAGGGACATAGCTGCCACAAGTCTCGGATGCATCCCAGCGGATGGAGCTTTGTCCAAGGAGAAAAATCATCTCGGGTATCTTCCCTGGAGGAGTCTGGGGTTGCTACCCGGGATCACAGGGCCCCAAAACACCGGAATAAACACTCAGGGACATACCTGCAAGGAGTCTCGGATGCTTCCCAGAGGATGGAGCTTTGTCCAAGGAGAAAATTCATCTCGGGTATCTTCCCTGGAGGAGTCTGGGGTTGCTACCCGGGATTACAGGGACCCAAACCACAGGAAAAATGTTTGCGGGAGACGCCTGGGAGGAATCTCAGATGCATCCCAGAAGATGGAGTATTGTCCAAGGAGAAAAATCATCTCGGGTATCTTCCCTGGAGGAGTCTGGGGTTGCTACCCGGGATGACAGGGCCCAAAAGCACCGGAATAAACACTCAGGGAAAAAGCTGCAAGGAGTCTCGGATGCTTCCCAGAGGATGGAGCATTGTCCAAGGACAAAAATCATCTCGGGTATCTTCCCTGGAGGAATCTGGGGTTGCTACCCGGGATCACAGGGCCCTAAAGCACTGGAGAAAACTCTGCGGGAGACGCCTGGGAGGAATTCTGGGTAGATCCCGCAATATGGACCACTGTCAAGAGAGAAAAATCATATTGGGTGTCTTCCCTGGAGGAGTCTGGGGTTGCTACCCGGGATTACAGGGAACCAAACCACAGGAAAAATGTCTGCGGGAGACATTTGGGAGGAATCTCAGATGCATCCCAGAAGATGGAGCATTGTCCAAGGAGAAAAATCATCTCGGGTATCTTCCCTGGAGGAGTCTGGGATTGCTACCCAGGATGACAGGGCGCTAAACCACCGGAATAAAGACTCAGGGACATACCTGCAAGGAGTCTAAGATGCTTCCCAGAGGATGGAGCTTTGTCCAAGGAGAAAAATCATCTCTGGTATCTTCCCTGGAGGAGTCTGGGGTTGCTACCCGGGATTACAGGGACCCAAACCACAGGAAAAATGTCTGCGGGAGACGCCTGGGAGGAATCTCAGATGCATCCCAGAAGATGGAGCATTGTCCAAGGAGAAAAATCATCTCGGGTATCTTCCCTGGAGGAGTCTGGGGTTTCTACCCGGGATCACAGGGCCCCAAAACACCGGAATAAACACTCAGGGACATACCTGCAAGGAGTCTAGGATGCTTCCCAGAGGATGGAGAATTGTCCAAGGAGAAAAATCATCTCGGGTATCTTCCCTGGAGGAGTCTGGGGTTGCTACCCAGGTTTACAGGGACCCAAACCACAGCAAAAATGTCTGCGGGAGACGCCTGGGAGGAATCTCAGATGCATCCCAGAGGATGGAGCATTGTCCAAAGAGAAAAATCATCTCGGGTATCTTCCCTGGAGGAGTCTGGGGTTGCTACCCGGGATCACAGGGCCCTAAACCCCAGGAAGAAAACACTCAGAAACAGAGCTGGGAGGAGTCTCGGGTGCATCCCGCAGGATGGACAATAGTCCAAGGAGAAAAATCAACTTCGGTATCTTCCCTGGAGGAGTCTGGGGTTGCTACCCGGGATGAAAGGGCCCCAAAAGCACCGGAATAAACACTCAGGGACATACCTGCAAGGAGTCTCGGATGCTTCCCAGAGGATGGAGCAGTGTCCAAGGAGAAAAATCATCTCGGGTATCTTCCCTGCAGGAGTCTGGGGTTGCTACCCGGGATTACAGGGACCCAAACCACAGGAAAAATGTTTGCGGGAGACGCCTGGGAGGAATCTCATATGCATCCCAGAGGATGGAGCATTGTCCAAGGAGAAAAATCATCTCAGATATCTTCCCTGGAGGAGTCTGGGGTTGCTACCCGGGATTACAGGGACCCAAACCACATAAAAAATGTTTGCGGGAGACGCCTGCGAGGAATCTCAGATGCATCCCAGAAGACGGAGCATTGTCCAAGGAGAAAAATCATCTCGGGTATCTTCCCTGGAGGAGTCTGGGGTTGCTACCCGGGATCACAGGGACCCAAACCACAGGAAAAATGTCTGCGGGAGACGCTTGGGAGGAATCTCATATGCATCCCAGAAGATGGAGCATTGTCCAAGGAGAAAAATCATCTCGGGTATCTTCCCTGGAGGAGTCTGGGGTTGCTACCCGGGATCACAGGGCCCTAAAGCACTGGAATAAACACTCAGGGACAAAGCTGCAAGGAGTCTCGGATGCTTCCCAGAGGATGGAGCATTGTCCAAGGAGAAAAATCATCTCGGGTATCTTCCCTGGAGGAGTCTGGGGTTGCTACCCGGGATCACAGGGCCCCAAAACACCGGAATAAAAACTCAGGGACATACCTGCAAGGAGTTTCGGATGCTTCCCAGAGGATGGAGCATTGTCCAAGGAGAAAAATTATCTCGGGTATCTTCCCTAGAGGAGTCTGGGGTTGCTACCCGGGATCACAGGGCCCTAAAGCACTGGAGAAAACTCTGCGGGAGACGCCTGGGAGGAATTCTGGGTAGATCTTGTAGGATGGACCACTGTCAAGAGAGAAAAGTCATATTGGGTGTCTTCCCTGGAGGAGTCTGGGGTTGCTACCTGGGATGACAGAACCCTAAACCGCGAGAAAAAAGACTCAGGGACATAGCTGCGACAAGTCTCGGATGCATCCCAGAGGATGGAGAATTGTCCAAGGAGAAAAATCATCTCGGGTATCTTCCCTGGAGGAGTCTGGGGTTGCTACCCGGGATTACAGGGACCCAAACCACCGGAAAAATGTCTGCGGGAGACGCCTGGGAGGAATCTCAGATGCATCCCAGAAGATGGAGCATTGTCCAAGGAGAAAAATCATCTCGGGTATCTTCCCTGGAGGAGTCTGGGGTTGCTACCCGGGATCACAGGGCCCTAAAGCACTGGAGAAAACTTCGGGAGACGCCTGGGAGGAATTCTGGGTAGATCCCGCAGGATGGACCACTGTCAAGAGAGAAAAATTATATTGGGTATCTTCCCTGGAGGAGTCTGGGGTTGCTACCTGGGATGACAGAACCCTAAACCGTGAGAAAAAAGACTCAGGGACATACCTGCAAGGAGTCTCGGATGCTTCCCAGAGAATGGAGCATTGTCTAAGGAGAAAAATCATCTCGGGTATCTTCCCTGGAGGAGTCTGGGGTTGCTACCCGGGATTACAGGGACCCAAACCACAGGAAAAATGTCTGCGGGAGACGCCTGGGAGGAATCTCAGATGCATCCCAGAAGATGGAGCATTGTCCAAGGAGAAAAATCATCTCGGGTATCTTCCCTGGAGGAGTCTGGGGTTGCTACCTGGGATGACAGAACCCTAAACCGTGAGAAAAAAGACTCAGGGACATACCTGCAAGGAGTCTCGGATGCTTCCCAGAGAATGGAGCATTGTCCAAGGAGAAAAATCATCTCGGGTATCTTCCCTGGAGGAGTCTGGGGTTGCTACCCGGGATTACAGGGCCCTAAAGCACTGGAATAAACACTCAGGGACAAAGCTGCAAGGAGTCTCGGATGCTTCCCAGAGGATGGAGCATTGTCCAAGGAGAAAAATCATCTCGGATATCTTCCCTGGAGGAGTCTGCGGTTGCTACCCGGGATCACAGGGCCCTAAAGCACTGGAATAAACACTCAGGGACAAAGCTGCAAGGAGTCTCGGATGCTTCCCAGAGGATGGAGCTTTGTCCAAGGAGAAAAATCATCTCGGGTATCTTCCCTGGAGGAGTCTGGGGTTGCTACCCGGGATGACAGGGCGCTAAACCACCGGAATAAAGACTCAGGTACATACCTGCAAGGAGTCTAAGATGCTTCCCAGATGATGGAGCTTTGTCCAAGGAGAAAAATCATCTCGGGTATCTTCCCTGGAGGAGTCTGGGGTTGCTACCCGGGATTACAGGGAACCAAACCACAGGAAAAATGTCTGCGGGAGATGCCTGGGAGGAATCTCAGATGTATCCCAGAAGATGGAGCATTGTCCAAGGAGGAAAATCATCTCGGGTATCTTCCCTGGAGGAGTCTGGGGTTGCTACCCGGGATTACAGGGACCCAAACCACAGGAAAAATGTCTGCGGGAGACGCCTGGGAGGAATCTCAGATGCATCCCAGAAGATGGAGCATTGTCCAAGTAGAAAAATCATCTCGGGTATCTTCCCTGGAGGAGTCTGGGGTTGCTACCCGGGATCACAGGGCCCTAAAGCACTGGAATAAACACTCAGGGACAAAGCTGCAAGGAGTCTCGGATGCTTCCCAGAGGATGGAGCATTGTCCAAGGAGAAAAATCATCTCGGGTATCTTCCCTGGAGGAGTCTGGGGTTGCTACCCGGGATCACAGGGCCCCAAAACACCGGAATAAAAACTCAGGGACATACCTGCAAGGAGTTTCGGATGCTTCCCAGAGGATGGAGCATTGTCCAAGGAGAAAAATTATCTCGGGTATCTTCCCTAGAGGAGTCTGGGGTTGCTACCCGGGATCACAGGGCCCTAAAGCACTGGAGAAAACTCTGCGGGAGACGCCTGGGAGGAATTCTGGGTAGATCTTGTAGGATGGACCACTGTCAAGAGAGAAAAGTCATATTGGGTGTCTTCCCTGGAGGAGTCTGGGGTTGCTACCTGGGATGACAGAACCCTAAACCGCGAGAAAAAAGACTCAGGGACATAGCTGCGACAAGTCTCGGATGCATCCCAGAGGATGGAGAATTGTCCAAGGAGAAAAATCATCTCGGGTATCTTCCCTGGAGGAGTCTGGGGTTGCTACCCGGGATTACAGGGACCCAAACCACCGGAAAAATGTCTGCGGGAGACGCCTGGGAGGAATCTCAGATGCATCCCAGAAGATGGAGCATTGTCCAAGGAGAAAAATCATCTCGGGTATCTTCCCTGGAGGAGTCTGGGGTTGCTACCCGGGATTACAGGGACCCAAAACACAGGAAAAATGTCTGCGGGAGACGCCTGGGAGGAATCTCAGATGCATCCCAGAAGATGGAGCATTGTCTAAGGAGAAAAATCATCTCGGGTATCTTCCCTGGAGGAGTCTGGGGTTGCTACCCGGGATTACAGGGACCCAAACCACAGGAAAAATGTCTGCGGGAGACGCCTGGGAGAAATCTCAGATGCATCCCAGAAGATGGAGCATTGTCCAAGGAGAAAAATCATCTCGGGTATCTTCCCTGGAGGAGTCTGGGGTTGCTACCCGGGATTACAGGGCCCTAAAGCACTGGAATAAACACTCAGGGACAAAGCTGCAAGGAGTCTCGGATGCTTCCCAGAGGATGGAGCATTGTCCAAGGAGAAAAATCATCTCGGATATCTTCCCTGGAGGAGTCTGCGGTTGCTACCCGTGATCACAGGGCCCTAAAGCACTGGAATAAACACTCAGGGACAAAGCTGCAAGGAGTCTCGGATGCTTCCCAGAGGATGGAGCTTTGTCCAAGGAGAAAAATCATCTCGGGTATCTTCCCTGGAGGAGTCTGGGATTGCTACCCAGGATGACAGGGCGCTAAACCACCGGAATAAAGACTCAGGGACATACCTGCAAGGAGTCTAAGATGCTTCCCAGAGGATGGAGCATTGTCCAAGCAGAAAAATTATCTCGGGTATCTTCCCTGGAGGAGTCTGGGGTTGCTACCCAGGATTACAGGGCGCTAAACCACCGGAATAAAGACTCAGGGACATACCTGCAAGGAGTCTAAGATGCTTCCCAGAAGATGGAGCATTGTCCAAGGAGGAAAATCATCTCGGGTATCTTTCCTGGAGGAGTCTGGGGTTGCTACCCGGGATTACAGGGAACCAAACCACAGGAAAAATGTCTGCGGGAGACGCCTGGGAGGAATCTCAGATGCATCCCAGAGGATGGAGCATTGTCCAAAGAGAAAAATCATCTCGGGTATCTTCCCTGGAGGAGTCTGGGGTTGCTACCCGGGATCAGAGGGCCCTAAACCCCAGGAAGAAAACACTCAGAAACAGAGCTGGGAGGAGTCTCGGGTGCATCCCGCAGGATGGACAATAGTCCAAGGAGAAAAATCAACTTGGGTATCTTCCACGGAGGAGTCTGGGGTTGCTACCCGGGATCACAGGGCCCAAAAGCCCCGGAATAAACACTCAGGAAAAAAGCTACAAGGAGTCTCGGATGCTTCCCAGAGGATGGAGCATTGTCCAAGGAGAAAAATGATCCCGGATATCTTTCCTGGAGGAGTCTGCGGTTGCTACCCGGGATTAAAGGGACCCAAACCACGGGGAAAAATGTCTGCGGGAGACGCCTGGGAGGAATCTCAGATGTATCCCAGAAGATGGAGCATTGTCCAAGGAGAAAAATCATCTCGGGTATCTTCCCTGGAGGAGTCTGGGGTTGCTACCCGGGATCACAGGGCCCTAAACCCCAGGAAGAAAACACTCAGAAACAGAGCTGGGAGGAGTCTCGGGTGCATCCCGCAGGATGGACAATAGTCCAAGGAGAAAAATCAACTTCGGTATCTTCCCTGGAGGAGTCTGGGGTTGCTACCCGGGATGACAGGGCCCCAAAAGCAACGGAATAAACACTCAGGGACATACCTGCAAGGAGTCTCGGATGCTTCCCAGAGGATGGAGCATTGTCCAAGGAGAAAAATCATCTCGGGTATCTTCCCTAGAGGAGTCTGGGGTTGCTACCCGGGATCACAGGGCCCTAAAGCACTGGAGAAAACTCTGCGGGAGACGCCTGGGAGGAATTCTGGGTAGATCCCGCAGGATGGACCACTGTCAAGAGAGAAAAATCATATTGGGTGTCTTCCCTGGAGGAGTCTGGGGTTGCTACCTGGGATGACAGAACCATAAACCGTGAGAAAAAAGACTCAGGGACATAGCTGCGACAAGTCTCGGATGCATCCCAGAGGATGGAGCATTGTCCAAGGAGAAAAATGATCCCGGATATCTTTCCTGGAGGAGTCTGGGATTGCTACCCGGGATTAAAGGGACCCAAACCACGGGAAAAATGTCTGCGGGATACGGCTGGGAGGAATCTCAGATGCATCCCAGAAGATGGAGCATTGTCCAAGGAGAAAAATCATCTCGGGTGTCTTCCCTGGAGGAGTCTGGGGTTGCTACCCGGGATCACAGGGCCCTAAAGCACTGGAATAAACACTCAGGGACAAAGCTGTAAGGAGTCTCGGATGCTTCCCAGAGGATGGAGCATTGTCCAAGGAGAAAAATCATCTCGGGTATCTTCCCTGGAGGAGTCTGGGGTTGCTACCCGGGATCACAGGGCCCTAAAGCACTGGAGAAAACTCTGCGGGAGACGCCTGGGAGGAATTCTGTGTAGATCCCGCAGGATGGACCACTGTCAAGAGAGAAAAATCATATTGGGTGTCTTCCCTGGAGGAGTCTGAGGTTGCTACCTGGGATGACAGAACCATAAACCGCGAAAAAAAAGACTCAGGGACATAGCTGCCACAAGTCTCGGATGCTTCCCAGAGGATGGAGCTTTGTCCCAGGAGAAAAATCATCTCGGGTATCTTCCCTGGAGGAGTCTGGGGTTGCTACCCGGGATCACAGGGCCCCAAAACACCGGAATAAACATTCAGGGACATACCTGCAAGGAGTCTCGGATGCTTCCCAGAGGATGGAGCTTTGTCCAAGGAGAAAAATCATCTCGGGTATCTTCCCTGGAGGAGTCTGGGATTGCTAGCCAGGATGACAGGGCGCTAAACCACCGGAATAAAGACTCAGGTACATACCTGCAAGGAGTCTAAGATGCTTCCCAGAGGATGGAGCTTTGTCCAAGGAGAAAAATCATCTCGGGTATCTTCCCTGGAGGAGTCTGGGATTGCTACCCAGGATGACAGGGCGCTAAACCACCGGAATAAAGACTCAGGGACATACCTGCAAGGAGTCTCGGATGCTTCCCAGAGGATGGAGCTTTGTCCAAGGAGAAAAATCATCTCGGGTATCTTCCCTGGAGGAGTCTGGGGTTGCTACCCGGGATTACAGGGACCCAAAACACAGGAAAAATGTCTGCGGGAGACGCCTGGGAGGAATCTCAGATGCATCCCAGAAGATGGAGCATTGTCCAAGGAGAAAAATCATCTCGGGTATCTTTCCTGGAGGAGTCTGGGGTTGCTACCCGGGATTACAGGGAACCAAACCACAGGAAAAATGTCTGCGGGAGACGCCTGGGAGGAATCTCAGATGCATCCCAGAGGATGGAGCATTGTCCAAAGAGAAAAATCATCTCGGGTATCTTCCCTGGAGGAGTCTGGGGTTGCTACCTGGGATCACAGGGCCCTAAAGCACTGGAGAAAACTCTGCGGGAGACGCCTGGGAGGAATTCTGGGTAGATCCCGCAGGATGGACCACTGTCAAGAGAGAAAAATCATATTGGGTGTCTTCCCTGGAGGAGTCTGAGGTTGCTACCTGGGATGACAGAACCCTAAACCGTGAGAAAAAGACTCAGGGACATAGCTGCCACAAGTCTCGGATGCAGCCCAGAGGATGGAGCTTTGTCCATGGAGAAAAATCATCTCGGGTATCTTCCCTGGAGGAGTCTGGGGTTGCTACCCGGGATCACAGGGCCCCAAAACACCGGAATAAAAACTCAGGGACATACCTGCAAGGAGTTTCGGATGCTTCCCAGAGGATGGAGCATTGTCCAAGGAGAAAAATTATCTCGGGTATCTTCCCTAGAGGAGTCTGGGGTTGCTACCCGGGATCACAGGGCCCTAAAGCACTGGAGAAAACTCTGCGGGAGACGCCTGGGAGGAATTCTGGGTAGATCCCGCAGGATGGACCACTGTCAAGAGAGAAAAATCATATTGGGTGTCTTCCCTGGAGGAGTCTGGGGTTGCTACCTGGGATGACAGAACCATAAACCGTGAGAAAAAAGACTCAGGGACATAGAAGCGACAAGTCTCGGATGCATCCCAGAGGATGGAGCATTGTCCAAGGAGAAAAATGATCCCGGATATCTTTCCTGGAGGAGTCTGGGATTGCTACCCGGGATTAAAGGGACCCAAACCACGGGAAAAATGTCTGCGGGATACGGCTGGGAGGAATCTCAGATGCATCCCAGAAGATGGAGCATTGTCCAAGGAGAAAAATCATCTCGGGTGTCTTCCCTGGAGGAGTCTGGGGTTGCTACCCGGGATCACAGGGCCCTAAAGCACTGGAATAAAAACTCAGGGACAAAGCTGTAAGGAGTCTCGGATGCTTCCCAGAGGATGGAGCATTGTCCAAGGAGAAAAATCATCTCGGGTATCTTCCCTGGAGGAGTCTGGGGTTGCTACCCGGGATCACAGGGCCCCAAAACACCGGAATAAACATTCAGGGACATACCTGCAAGGAGTCTCGGATGCTTCCCAGAGGATGGAGCTTTGTCCAAGGAGAAAAATCATCTCGGGTATCTTCCCTGGAGGAGTCTGGGGTTGCTACCCGGGATCACAGGGCCCTAAAGCACTGGAGAAAACTTTGCGGGAGACGCCTGGGAGGAATTCTGGGTAGATCCCGCAGGATGGATCACTGTCAAGAGAGAAAAATCATATTGGGTGTCTTCCCTGGAGGAGTCTGGGGTTGCTACCTGGGATGACAGGGCCCAAAAGCACCGGAATAAACACTCAGGGAAAAAGCTGCAAGGAGTCTCGGATGCTTCCCAGAGGATGGAGCATTGTCCAAGGAGAAAAATCATCTCGGGTATCTTCCCTGGAGGAGTCTGGGGTTGCTACCCGGGATCACAGGGCCCTAAAGCACTGGAGAAAACTCTGCGGGAGACGCCTGGGAGGAATTCTGGGTAGATCCCGCAGGATGGACCACTGTCAAGAGAGAAAAATCATATTGGGTGTCTTCCCTGGAGGAGTCTGGGGTTGCTACCTGGGATGACAGAACCATAAACCGTGAGAAAAAGACTCAGGGACATAGCTGCCACAAGTCTCGGATGCATCCCAGAGGATGGAGCTTTGTCCAAGGAGAAAAATCATCTCGGGTATCTTCCACGGAGGAGTCTGGGGTTGCTACCCGGGATGACAGGGCCCAAAAGCACCGGAACAAACACTCAGGGAAAAAGCTGCAAGGAGTCTTGGATGCTTCCCAGAGGATGGAGCATTGTCCAAGGAGAAAAATCATCTCGGGTATCTTCCCTGGAGGAGTCTGGGGTTGCTACCCGGGATCACAGGGCCCTAAAGCACTGGAGAAAACTCTGCGGGAGACGCCTGGGAGGAATTCTGGGTAGATCCCGCAGGATGGATCACTGTCAAGAGAGAAAAATCATATTGGGTGTCTTCCCTGGAGGAGTCTGGGGTTGCTACCTGGGATGACAGAACCCTAAAACGTGAGAAAAAAGACTCAGGGACATAGCTGCGACAAGTCTCGGATGCATACCAGAGGATGGAGCTTTGTCCAAGGAGAAAAATCATCTTGGGTATCTTCCCTGGAGGAGTCTGGGGTTGCTACCCGGGATCACAGGGCCCCAAAACACCGGAATAAACACTCAGGGACATACCTGCAAGGAGTCTCGGATGCTTCCCAGAGGATGGAGCTTTGTCCAAGAAGAAAATTCATCTCGGGTATCTTCCCTGGAGGAGTCTGGGGTTGCTACCCGGGATTACAGGGACCCAAACCACAGGAAAAATGTTAGCGGGAGACACCTGGGAGGAATCTCAGATGCATCCCAGAAGATGGAGCATTGTCCAAGGAGAAAAATCATCTCGGGTATCTTCCCTGGAGGAGTCTGGGGTTGCTACCCGGGATCACAGGGCCCTAAACCCCAGGAAGAAAACACTCAGAAACAGAGCTGGGAGGAGTCTCGGGTGCATCCCGCAGGATGGACAATAGTCCAAGGAGAAAAATCAACTTGGGTATCTTCCACGGAGGAGTCTGGGGTTGCTACCCGGGATCACAGGGCCCAAAAGCACCGGAATAAACACTCAGGGAAAAAGCTGCAAGGAGTCTCGGATGCTTCCCAGAGGATGGAGCATTGTCCAAGGAGAAAAATCATCTCGGGTATCTTCCCTGGAGGAGTCTGGGGTTGCTACCCGGGATCACAGGGCCCTAAAGCACTGGAGAAAACTCTGCGGGAGACGCCTGGGAGGAATTCTGGGTAGATCCCGCAGGATGGACCACTGTCAAGAGAGAAAAATCATATTGGGTGTCTTCCCTGGAGGAGTCTGGGGTTGCTACCTGGGATGACAGAACCATAAACCGTGAGAAAGAGACTCAGGGACATAGCTGCCACAAGTCTCGGATGCTTCCCAGAGGATGGAGCTTTGTCCAAGGAGAAAAATCATCTCGGGTATCTTCCACGGAGGAGTCTGGGGTTGCTACCCGGGATTAAAGGGACCCAAACCACGGGAAAAATGACTGCGGGAGACGCCTGGGAGGAATCTCAGATGCATCCCAGAAGATGGAGCATTGTCCAAGGAGAAAAATCATCTCGGGTGTCTTCCCTGGAGGAGTCTGGGGTTGCTAGCCGGGATCACAGGGACCCAAACCACAGGAAAAATGTCTGGGAAATGCCTGGGAGGAATCTCATATGCATCCCAGAAGATGGAGCTTTGTCCCAGGAGAAAAATCATCTTGGGTATCTTCCCTGGAGGAGTCTGGGGTTGCTACCCGGGATCACAGGGCCCCAAAACACCGGAATAAACACTCAGCGACATACCTGCAAGGAGTCTCGGATGCTTCCCAGAGGTTGGAGCTTTGTCCAAGAAGAAAATTCATCTCGGGTATCTTCCCTGGAGGAGTCTGGGGTTGCTACCCGGGATTACAGGGACCCAAACCACAGGAAAAATGTTAGCGGGAGACACCTGGGAGGAATCTCAGATGCATCCCAGAAGATGGAGCATTGTCCAAGGAGAAAAATCATCTCGGGTATCTTCCCTGGAGGAGTCTGGGGTTGCTACCCGGGATCACAGGGCCCTAAACCCCAGGAAGAAAACACTCAGAAACAGAGCTGGGAGGAGTCTCGGGTGCATCCCGCAGGATGGACAATAGTCCAAGGAGAAAAATCAACTTGGGTATCTTCCACGGAGGAGTCTGGGGTTGCTACCCGGGATGACAGGGCCCAAAAGCACCGGAATAAACACTCAGGGAAAAAGCTGCAAGGAGTCTCGGATGCTTCCCAGAGGATGGAGCATTGTCCAAGGAGAAAAATCATCTCGGGTATCTTCCCTGGAGGAGTCTGGGGTTGCTACCCGGGATCACAGGGCCCTAAAGCACTGGAGAAAACTCTGCGGGAGACGCCTGGGAGGAATTCTGGGTAGATCCCGCAGGATGGACCACTGTCAAGAGAGAAAAATCATATTGGGTGTCTTCCCTGGAGGAGTCTGGGGTTGCTACCCGGGATCACAGGGCACTAAAGCACTGGACAAAACTCTGCGGGAGACGCCTGGGAGGAGTTCTGGGTAGATCCCGCAGGATGGACCACTGTCAAGAGAAAAAAATCTTATTGGGTGTCTTCCCTGGAGGAGTCTGGGGTTGCTACCTGGGATGACAGAACCCTAAACCGCGAGAAAAAAGACTCAAGGACATAGCTGCGACAAGTCTCGGTTGCATCCCAGAAGATGGAGCATTGTCCAAGGAGAAAAACCATCCCGGGTATCTTTCCTGGAGGAGTCTGGGGTTGCTACCCGGGATTACAGGGACCCAAACCACAGGAAAAATGTCTGCGGGAGACGCCTGGGAGGAATCTCAGATGCATCCCAGAGGATGGAGCATTGTCCAAGGAGAAAAATCATCTCGGGTGTCTTCCCTGGAGGAGTCTGGGGTTGCTACCCGGGATCACAGGGCCCAAAAGCACCGGAATAAACACTCAGGGACAAAGCTGTAAGGAGTCTCGGATGCTTCCCAGAGGATGGAGCATTGTCCAAGGAGAAAAATCATCTCGGGTATCTTCCCTGGAGGAGTCTGGGGTTGCTACCCGGGATCACAGGGCCCTAAAGCACTGGAGAAAACTCTGTGGGAGATGCCTGGGAGGAATTCTGGGTAGATCCCGCAGGATGGACCACTGTCAAGAGAGAAAAATCATATTGGGTGTCTTCCCTGGAGGAGTCTGGGGTTGCTACCTGGGATGACAGAACCATAAACCGTGAGAAAAAGACTCAGGGACATAGCTGCCACAAGTCTCGGATGCTTCCCAGAAGATGGAGCTTTGTCCAAGGAGAAAAATCATCTCGGGTATCTTCCCTGGAGGAGTCTGGGGTTGCTACCCGGGATTACAGGGACCCAAACCACAGGAAAAATGTTTGCGTGAGATGCCTGGGAGGAATGTCAGATGCATCCCAGAAGATGGAGCATTGTTCAAGGAGAAAAATCATCTCGGGTATCTTCCCTGGAGGAGTCTGGGGTTGCTACCCGGGATCACAGGGCCCCAAAACACCGGAATAAACAATCAGGGACATACCTGCAAGGAGTTTCGGATGCTTCCCAGAGGATGGAGCTTTGTCCAAGGAGAAAAATCATCTCGGGTATATTCCCTGGAGGAGTCTGGGGTTGCTACCCGGGATTACAGGGACCCAAAACACAGGAAAAATGTCTGCGGGAGACGCCTGGGAGGAATCTCAGATGCATCCCAGAAGATGGAGCATTGTCCAAGGAGAAAAATCATCTCGGGTATCTTTCCTGGAGGAGTCTGGGGTTGCTATCCGGGATTACAGGGAACCAAACCACAGGAAAAATGTCTGCGGGAGACGCCTGGGAGGAATCTCAGATGCATCCCAGAGGATGGAGCATTGTCCAAAGAGAAAAATCATCTCGGGTATCTTCCCTGGAGGAGTCTGGGGTTGCTACCCGGGATCACAGGGCCCCAAAACACCGGAATAAGCACTCAGGGACATACCTGCAAGGAGTCTCGGATGCTTCCCAGAGGATGGAGCTTTGTCCAAGGAGAAAATTCATCTCGGGTATCTTCCCTGGAGGAGTCTGGGATTGCTACCCAGGATGACAGGGCGCTAAACCACCGGAATAAAGACTCAGGGACATACCTGCAAGGAGTCTCGGATGCTTCCCAGAGGATGGAGCTTTGTCCAAGGAGAAAAATCATCTCGGGTATCTTCCCTGGAGGAGTCTGGGGTTGCTACCCGGGATTACAGGGACCCAAACCACAGGAAAAATGTTTGCGGGAGACGCCTGGGAGGAATGTCAGATGCATCCCAGAAGATGGAGCATTGTCCAAGGAGAAAAATCATCTCGGGTATCTTCCCTGGAGGAGTCTGGGGTTGCTACCCGGGATGACAGGGCCCAAAAGCACCGGAATAAACACTCAGGGAAAAAGCTGCAAGGAGTCTCGGATGCTTCCCAGAGGATGGAGCATTGTCCAAGGAGAAAAATCATCTAGGGTATCTTCCCTGGAGGAATCTGGGGTTGCTACCCGGGATCACAGGGCCCTAAAGCACTGGAGAAAACTCTGCGGGAGACGCCTGGGAGGAATTCTGGGTAGATCCCGCAGGATGGACCACTGTCAAGAGAGAAAAATCATATTGGGTGTCTTCCCTGGAGGAGTCTGGGGTTGCTACCCGGGATTACAGGGAACCAAACCACAGGAAAAATGTCTGCGGGAGACATTTGGGAGGAATCTCAGATGCATCCCAGAAGATGGAGCATTGTCCAAGGAGAAAAATCATCTCGGGTATCTTCCCTGGAGGAGTCTGGGGTTGCTACCCGGGATCACAGGGCGCTAAACCCCAGGAAGAAAACACTCAGAAACAGAGCTGGGAGGAGTCTCGGGTGCATCCCGCAGGATGGACAATAGTCCAAGGAGAAAAATCAACTTGGGTATCTTCCACGGAGGAGTCTGGGGTTGCTACCCGGGATGACAGGGCCCAAAAGCACCGGAATAAACACTCAGGGAAAAAGCTGCAAGGAGTCTCGGATGCTTCCCAGAGGATGGAGCATTGTCCAAGGAGAAAAATGATCCCGGATATCTTTCCTGGAGGAGTCTGGGGTTTCTACCCGGGATCACAGGGCCCCAAAACACCGGAATAAAAACTCAGGGACATACCTGCAAGGAGTCTCGGATGCTTCCCAGAGGATGGAGCTTTGTCCAAGGAGAAAAATCATCTCGGGTATCTTCCCTGGAGGAGTCTGGGTTTGCTACCTGGGATCACAGGGCCCTAAAGCACTGGAGAAAACTCTGCGGGAGACGCCTGTTAGGAATTCTGGGTAGATCCCCCAGGATGGACCACTGTCAAGAGAGAAAAATCATATTGGGTGTCTTCCCTGGAGGAGTCTGGGGTTGCTACCTGGGATGACAGAACCATAAACCGTGAGAAAAAAGACTCAGGGACATAGCTGCGACAAGTCTCGGATGCATCCCAGAGGATGGAGCATTGTCCAAGGAGAAAAATGATCCCGGATATCTTTCCTGGAGGAGTCTGGGGTTGCTACCCGGGATTACAGGGACCCAAACCACGGGAAAAATGTCTGCGGGATACGGCTGGGAGGAATCTCAGATGCATCCCAGAAGATGGAGCATTGTCCAAGGAGAAAAATCATCTCGGGTATCTTCCCTGGAGGAGTCTGGGGTTGCTACCCGGGATTACAGGGACCCAAACCACATGAAAAATGTCTGGGAGATGCCTGGTAGGAATCTCATATGCATCCCAGAAGATGTAGCTTTGTCCCAGGAGAAAAATCATCTTGGGTATCTTCCCTGGAGGAGTCTGGGGTTGCTACCCGGGATTACAGGGACCCAAACCACAGGAAAAATGTCTGCGGGAGACGCCTGGGAGGAATCTCATATGCATCCCAGAAGATGGAGCATTGTCCAAGTAGAAAAATCATCTCGGGTATCTTCTCTGGAGGAGTCTGGGGTTGCTACCCGGGATCACAGGGCCCTAAAGCACTGGAGAAAACTCTGCGGGAGACGCCTGGGAGGAATTCTGGGTAGATCTCGTAGGATGGACCACTGTCAAGAGAGAAAAGTCATATTGGGTGTCTTCCCTGGAGGAGTCTGGGGTTGCTACCTGGGATGACAGAACCCTAAACCGCGAGAAAAAAGACTCAGGGACATAGCTGCGACAAGTCTCGGATGCATCCCAGAGGATGGAGAATTGTCCAAGGAGAAAAATCATCTCGGGTATCTTCCCTGGAGGAGTCTGGGGTTGCTACCCGGGATTACAGGGACCCAAACCACCGGAAAAATGTCTGCGGGAGACGCCTGGGAGGAATCTCAGATGCATCCCAGAAGATGGAGCATTGTCCAAGGAGAAAAATCATCTCGGGTATCTTCCCTGGAGGAGTCTGGGGTTGCTACCCGGGATCACAGGGCCCTAAAGCACTGGAGAAAACTCTGCGGGAGACGCCTGGGAGGAATTCTGGGTAGATCTCGCAGGATGGACCACTGTCAAGAGAGAAAATTCATATTGGGTGTCTTCGCTGGAGGACTCTGGGGTTGCTACCTGGGATGACAGAACCATAAACCGTGAGAAAAAAGACTCAGGGACATAGCTGCGACAAGTCTCGGATGCATCCCAGAGGATGGAGCATTCTCCAAGGAGAAAAATCATCTCGGGTATCTTCCCTGGAGGAGTCTGGGATTGCTACCCAGGATGACAGGGCGCTAAACCACCGGAATAAAGACTCAGGGACATACCTGCAAGGAGTCTCGGATGCTTCCCAGAGGATGGAGCTTTGTCCAAGTAGAAAAATCATCTCGGGTATCTTCCCTGGAGGAGTCTGGGGTTGCTACCCGGGATTACAGGGACCCAAATCACAGGAAAAATGTTTGCGGGAGACGTCTGGGAGGAATCTCAGATGCATCCCAGAAGATGGAGCATTGTCCAAGGAGAAAAATCATCTCGGGTATCTTCCCTGGAGGAGTCTGGGGTTGCTACCCGGGATCACAGGGCCCCAAAACACCGGAATAAACACTCAGGGACATACCTGCAAGGAGTCTCGGATGCTTCCCAGAGGATGGTGCTTTGTCCAAGGAGAAAATTCATCTCGGGTATCTTCCCAGGAGGAGTCTGGGATTGCTACCCAGGATGACAGGGCGCTAAACCACCGGAATAAAGACTCAGGGACATACCTGCAAGGAGTCTCGGATGCTTCCCAGAGGATGGAGCATTGTATAAGGAGAAAAATCATCTCGGGTATCTTCCCTGGAGGAGTCTGGGGTTGCTACCCGGGATCACAGGGCCCCAAAACACCGGAATAAACACTCAGGGACATACCTGCAAGGAGTCTCGGATGCTTCCCAGAGAATGGAGCATTGTATAAGGAGAAAAATCATCTCGGGTATCTTCCCTGGAGGAGTCTGGGGTTGCTACCCGGGATTACAGGGACCCAAACCAGCGGAAAAATGTCTGCGGGAGACACCTGGGAGGAATCTCAGATGCATCCGAGAAGATGGAGCATTGTCCAAGGAGAAAAATCATCTCGGGTATCTTCCCTGGAGGAGTCTGGGGTTGCTACCCAGGATGACAGGGCGCTAAACCACCGGAATAAAGACTAAGGGACATACCTGCAAGGAGTCTCAGATGCTTCCCGGAGGATGAAGAATTGTCCAAAGAGAAAAATCATCTCGGGCATCCTCCACGGAGGAGTCTAGTGTTGCTACCCGGGATCACAGGGCCCTAAACCCCCGGAACAAAACACTCAGAAACAGAGCTGGGAGGAGTCTCAGGTGCATCCCGCAGGATGGACAATAGTCCAAGGTGAAAAATCAACTTGGGTATTTTCCACGGAGGAGTCTGGGGTTGCTACCCGGGATCACATGGCCATAAAGCACTGGAGAAAACTCTGCGGGAGACGCCTGGGAGGAGTTCTGGGTAGATCCCGCAGGATGGACCACTGTCAAGAGAGAAAAATCATATTGGGTGTCTTCCCTGGAGGAGTCTGGGGTTGCTACCTGGGATGACAGAACCCTAAAAGGCGAGAAAAAAGACTCGGGGACATAGCTGCGACAAGTCTCGGATGCATCCCAGAGGATGGAGCTTTGTCCAAGGACAAAAATCATCTCGGGTATCTTCCCTGGAGGAGTCTGGGGTTGCTACCCGGGATTACAGGGACCCAAACCACAGGAAAAATGTCTGCGGGAGACGCCTGGGAGGAATCTCAGATGCATCCCAGAAGATGGAGCATTGTCCAAGGAGGAAAATCATCTCGGGTACCTTCCCTGGAGGAGTCTGGGGTTGCTACCCGGGATCACAGGGCCATAAAGCACTGGAGAAAACTCTGCGGGAGACGCCTGGGAGGAGTTCTGGGTAGATCTTGCAGGATGGACCACTGTCAAGAGAGAAAAATCACCTTGGGTGTCTTCCCTGGAGGAGTCTGGGGTTGCTACCTGGGATGACAGAACCCTAAACCGCGAGAAAAAAGACTCAGGGACATAGCTGCGATAGTCTTGGATGCATCCCAGTGGATGGAGCTTTGTCCAAGGAGAAAAATCATCTCGGGTATCTTTCCTGGAGGAGTCTGGAGTTGCTACCCGGGATTACAGGGACCCAAACCACCGGAAAAATGTCTGCGGGAGACACCTGGGAGGAATCTCAGATGCATCCGAGAAGATGGAGCATTGTCCAAGGAGAAAAATCATCTCGGGTATCTTCCCTGGAGGAGTCTGGGGTTGCTACCCAGGATGACAGGGCGCTAAACCACCGGAATAAAGACTCAGGGACATACCTGCAAGGAGTCTCAGATGCTTCCCGGAGGTTGAAGAATTGTCCAAAGAGAAAAATCATCTCGGGCATCTTCCACGGAGGAGTCTAGTGTTGCTACCCGGGATCACATTGCCCTAAACCCCCGGAAGAAAACACTCAGAAACAGAGCTGGGAGGAGTCTCAGGTGCATCCCGCAGGATGGACAATAGTCCAAGGTGAAAAATCAACTTGGGTATTTTCCACGGAGGAGTCTGGGGTTTCTACCTGGGATCACAGGGCCCAAAACCACCGGAATAAACACTCAGGGACAAAGCTGCAAGGAGTCTCGGATGCTTCCCAGAGGATGGAGCATTGTCCAAGGAGAAAATTCATCTCGGGTATCTTCACTGGAGGAGTCTGCGGTTGCTACCCGGGATTGCAGGGCCCTAAAGCACTGGAGAAAACTCTGCGGGAGACGCCTGGGAGGAGTTCTGGATAGATCCCGCATGATGGACCACTGTCAAGAGAGAAAAATCATCTTGGGTGTCTTCCCTGGAGGAGTCTGGAGTTGCTACCCGGGATTACAGGGACCCAAACCACCGGAAAAATGTCTGCGGGAGACGCCTGGGAGGAATCTCAGATGCATCCCAGAAGATGGAGCATTGTCCAAGGAGAAAAATCATCTCGGGTATCTTCCCTGGAGGAGTCTGGGGTTGCTACCTGGGATCACAGGGCCCTAAACCCCAGGAAGAAAACACTCAGAAACAGAGCTTGGAGGAGTCTCAGGTGCATCCCACAGGATAGACAATAGTCCAAGGAGGAAAATCATCTTTGGTATCTTCCCTGGAGGAGTCTGGGGTTGCTACCCGGGATCACAGGGTCCTAAAGCATTGGAGAAAACTTGCGGGAGACGCCTGGGAGGAGTTCTGGGTAGATATCTTGCAGGATGGAGTACTGTCAAGAGAGAAAAATCATCTCGGGTATCTTCCCTGGAGGAGTCTGGGGTTGCTACCTGGGATGACAGGGCCCTAAACAACCGGAAAAAACTCTCAGACACATAATTGCGAGGAGTCTCGGATGCATCCCAGAGGAAGGAGCATTTTCCAAGGAGAAAATGCATGTGGGGTATCTTTCCTGGAGGAGTCTGTGGTTGCTACCCGGGATGACAGGTCACCAAAACACTGGAAAAAAAGACTCAGGGCCATACCTGGGTGGGGTGTCGGGTGCATCCCAGAGAATGGGGCATTGTACAAGGAGAAAAATCATCTTGGGTATCTTCCCTGTATGAGTCTGGGCTTGCTTCCTGGGATCTCAGGTCCCTAAAGCAGTGATCAAATGGCTCCAGGAGTTGCCTGGGAGGAGTCTTGGGTGGACCCTGGAAGATACATTTTCATAGTAAAAGAGTGTTTTGGTAGAGAATACCATGTCAGGTTTCCATGCTGGGATGGCCCTGACGTGCCCCCAGTGGAAGTAGAGGAGGGGTTGGGCAGTGCACGTGTCCCCTGGAGCCACCGCTGCCCTGGAGGTCACGCAAAATGTCTTGCTCGAGTGCTCAGGGAACAGGCGATCGCCAGTTTTGGGGTCAGGAAGGAATTTTTCCCCCGGGGCACACTGGCACGGGCCCCCGGGGGTTTTTCGCCTTCCTCTGCAGCCCCGAGCACGGCCCCTTGCCAGGGCTCCTCGGGGCCAGTTGTGGCCAGCGGTTCCCTGTCCTGGCAGGAGCGGGAGTCCAGCGGTGCCCTCCATCCCTCCGCCTCTCCTCCCTGTGCCAGCTTGGCAGGGGCACCTCCGGGACCTCCCTGCACGAGCCCCCCGGGGGTCTTCTGCCCTGGGCCGGGCACGGCCTGCTTGCACAGGCTGCAGGCGCCATGCTGCCTCAGGACGGAGCGGGCAATCGAAGCGGAGCCTCCGTCTCCTCTGCCAGAGCCGCCGGCTGTGCCTCGTCTGTCCCGGCCGCAGCCCGAGAGCGTCTCCACCGGCCCGGGCCCGACCCTGTGCCCCGGGGGAGCCCCGCAGCCTCTGCCCCGCCGCCAGCCCGCCTCTCCCCGTCCCCGTCCCCGTCCCCGTCCCCGCCGGCACCGGGGGGAGCGCAGCCAGCGGCCGCAGCCCGGCCCCTCTCCGCACCCCCGCTGCCCGCCGACGGCCGCCCCGCCAGACCCCCGGCAGCAGCGGGCAGGGGCGGGGCCGCGCCCGGGGGACGCCCGACGGCTGCGCCGCTGCCCGCTCCCGCGGGGACCCGCTCCCGGGCCCGCCGGCCCCGCGCTTCTGCCCTCGGGCCCCGCCGCGGCCTCCGCAGCCTCCGCGGAGCGAGGCCCACACGCCCCCTGCCCGCAGCCCCCGCACGCACCCACCGGGACCCCCGGCCCCCTCCGCGCCCACACCTGCCCCGCCGCTCTGCCGGGGCTCCCGCCGCACGGCCCGGCCCGGGCCCGCAGGGTCGCAGCCCACTCGAGCCGAGCCGAGCCGAGCCCAGCCCAGCCCGGCCCAGCCCAGCCCAGCCCAGCCGATCCAGCCAGCCGTGCGGGCAGAGCCGGGCCGAGCCGGGCGGGGGGAGCAGGCGGCAGGCGCGGCCGGAGCGAGGCAGTGCCGCCTCCCCGGGACTCCCTCCCGCCTCTGCCGGGGATGGGGGGCGGGTGGCCGAGCAGCGCAGCGGCCCCGCAGGGCCCTCCCTGCCCTCTGCACCTGCGGGAGCAGACAAGTCCCCCCCAGGAGAGGCACTCCACGCTGTTCCATCCTTCCCCCGCTCTCTGCCCCCCTGCCCGTCCCCAGCGTCTTCCCGTCCTTTGGGACCTGCTCCTTGCTGCCCGGCCAGCTCCTCTGGGAAGCCCCTTCCCGGGCACTCTTGGGCCAGCAGGCAGTGCCAACGGCGGCCCTGGCAAGGGCCTGTGGCCCAACGCCTGTGGCAACCCAGCCCCGTCCTGCTGGGGAGGGCGAGGATGGGGCTGTGCTCGTGGCCGGGCGGGAGCAGTGTGGGTTGGGGGGATGCTGCCATGCCCCCAGGGATGCCATACCCGTGGACATGCTGTGCCCGCAGGGATGCCATGCCCATGGGGGTTGCCATGGCCATTGGGGTGCTGTGCCTGGGGGATTGCCATGTCTGTGGAGATTCTACGCCCGCAAGGAGGTAGGTGCTGTATCCCATGGGGATGCCGTGCCCCTGGAGATGCTGTGACCATGGTGGTGCCGTGCCCATTGGGATGCTGTGCGCGCAGCGTGCTGGCACTGTGCGAGGTCTGCTGGTCCCTGCTGCAGGACTGGGTGATCAGTGTGACCATCAGCTGGAACTGCAACCTGGACCTGTCCGACAGCGAGTGCCACCCTCGCTACTCCTTCCACTACCTCCACCCCAAAAGGACTTCGGCTTCCCCTTGGCTACAGCTACAGGTGATGGCCCTGGCCCTGCCCTGGCCCCACATCCTTTATCCAGCCCTGCCCCACCATCCCCACAGCGCCCATTGGTCTGAGGATGCTCTGTGGTGGGGGGGCATCACCCTGGGGTGCTCCAGCCTCAGGCCAGCCCATCCCGTCCCTGCCCGGGTACCACCGGAGCTGCAAAGGGCCATGGTGGCAGGCTGGGGTAACATTCGCTCTGCCCGAGACCATCCAAGTCCCCCCCAGCTCTGAGTGACATGCCGCCCCCAGAAGGAGTTGCACTCCTGCCTGGGTGGGACATGTCCTACAGCCCCCATGTGTCACCACTGCCAGCCCCAGGCCTGTCAAGAAACCCCCGTGCTCAGCATCCCTGCCTGGGGCTGCTCCCTGCAGGCAGAATGGAGGGGGGGGACGGGACGGGACAGGACGGGACGGGGGGGGGTGTCGTCCCCATCCTTGAGCCCTGCAGTGCTGACGTGCGGAAACAAACTCCACAACTCACGCAGAGTTACAAAGCAGCTATGTCTATTGCAGCGCTGTTGCAAGGGGGATCGCTCCTCCAAACTTGCACACCGTAAAGGGTTAGTTATACAGCTTATAGACATGCCATATATACACATTCACAAGGGTTTCAGGGAAATGATTAACATGTTCATGACTTTTCCGGGAACTCATTACCATAGGCTACTACCCGCCCCGGTATGCCCATTATAGTCTCTCGATGGTCCTTCAGAATCCTCTGGGAGTCGTTGACTCCTTTTTAATCACTGTATTGTTTTGGTCAACTGTCCTTATCTGGTTGCCAAAGCCGCTGCTCTGTGGCTCCAGATGGCTCTGCTCCTCTGCCACCTCCAAGGTAGAGCTGCCCCAGGGTCACCATTCAGGAGCCTCTCAGCTACGACTCTCGCTATGCATTTTGCCATGTTGCAATGTCTCTCTGGATGTTGTTTCCCCGTAGCGGGGCCATGGTGGGGACAGGCACATCCCCCAGCGCTCGTGGGGAGCTGGAGGGTCCTGGGGCTGCTTGCCCTGCTGCAGGCATGTGGGAAGAGCGCGGGGTCCCCCCAGCCCCCTCCGGGCACCGTCCCTGCCCACAGGCTGCCTGCAGAACCTGACACAGGCAGGCACCTTGGTTCGGGCGTCATTGCCCCCCCCGCTGCTACTGCAAGAGGAGGTCGCCCCTGACGGCACCTTGGCGTTGTCCCGAGAGCCCCCGGGGAGCACAGGAGGGGCTCTGCCCGCAGCCCCGGTGACCCGTTTCCCCCGGAGGGGGGCAGGAGCAGGAGCCGCCTGTCCGACGCTGGCAGCCCCTTCCCCTAGAGCTGCAGGGGGACAGCCGGGGGGGCTGCAGGGATCAGACACGGACGGGTCCGTGGTCCTTCCTGCCCAGCAAGGACACAGCTCCACCCCCTCAGCTGCATGCACCCCCCCACGGCCACAGCTCCTGCTTCCCCCCTCCCCAAATCTACACCTGCCTTCTACAAGCCAGTCATTTACAGAAATTTCACATTAAAACCGCACCTGGGGGCCAGCACAGCCCTGCGGAGCACAGCTCCAGCCCTCGGTGCCCCCCAGACCCCCGTGCCCGGCAGCGGGGGGCAGGACAGCCCCATGGTCCAGCTCTTCTCCCGCAGCTCCTCCGCGTTCGGCTCCCCTTCCCCCTCCTCTTCTGCCCCCGCCACCTCCTCCTCCCACACTCCTCTCTTGCCGCTGTCCTTCTGGAGGGAGACAGGGACGGCGCAGCAGTTCCTCCTGCCCGGCCAACACCTCCCTGCTCAGCTCAACCCCCCCCGCTGCTGCCGGGGTACGGAGCGCTTCCCAGCTCTGACCTCCCCGTAGCGGACGCGAGAGTCCAACTTCCCTCGGTACCTCCATAACCGGCTGGATCCATCCAGAGCAGGAACTCCCCGCAGCGGGAGCAGGAGATGGTCCGAGAGCGGAAGATCCCTTCGGAGTGGGTGCGGGAGGGCAGAGACTGCAGTCCCCCCCCGCGTTGGCATCGTCCCGAGTTCAGAGCCTTCTCTGGGGGACACTGTGGGGAGGAGGCGGTGCTGGCAAAGAGGGGGGGTTCCCTTCTCCCCTCCCACCACTGAGGCAGCGATGGGCCGTACCCATCCGAGCCCAGCCGAGCGGAACTGACCGGAGCCGACCCCATCCGAGCCTATCCGAACGCAGCCGAACCGAGCCCAGCCCACCAGAGCCGACCCCATCCGAGCGGAGCCGACCCCATCCGAGCGGAGCCGAGCCCCGCCGGTGCCCGCGGGCGCGGTGCGGCTCCTCCCGCTGCGGGTGACGGCGCGCAGGAACCGGCCCCGCGGCACCGGGCGCTGCAGCTGCTCGTCCCGCTGCGCTCCGGCGGGGCGGCGCGGGCTCGGGGAGCTCCTGCCCAGGGCGGGGGCGGACGGGCGGAGCGGGGCGCTGCCGGGGCCGGGGGGCGGCCCGCGGGGGAGGGGGCGTGTGGCGGTGGGAATGCGCGGACTGCGATATGCAGGATCGAAACCGGAATCCGCTGTATTAAGCAAGCGTGCTCTTTACATACCTTTCTACCAAGGCAGTAATTGCCTACTGTACTTGTTTACACCATCGCGTACTCTAAAAGATCACGTTCCCACCGAAAAGGGAATCTCTCTTCCCTGTGAGCAGCACCTCCTTATCTCGGGAGGAGCTTCACACAACTTCATCGTCTGCCAGAACAGTGCTGCAGCTGCTTATTCCTCCCTATTAGTTCTACCCCACTTAACCCTTCTTTTGCCTCAGTCCCCACAAAATTATCCTTAGAGACACAGATGCCGTGGACAAAATGCTTGCCTCTAGCACTACTGAGGATCAGAGTGGCCCCAAGAAGAGACTTGGGGATCTCTCCGTATGAAATTATGTTCGGCCTCCCCTACACGGGCAATAGGGAAAGGATCCTAGTCCCGGAACTAGGAGAGTCCTGTGCTCGTAAGTATGTTTGACCATTGTAAAGACATTAGAGCTACTCCGAGAGAAGGGGAAGCTCCCACAAACCACTCCATTAGACTTTAAAATACACAATATCCAGGCGGGAGATTGGGTATTAGTGAAAACAGGGAAGGAAGAAACTACTTGGGAAGGACCTTTCCAAGTGCTGCTAACTACCGAAACAGCAATTCGAACAAAAGGAAAAGGGTGGACTCACATAATGCGAGTAAAAGGACCGGAAGAGCCGCCTGGGGATTGGGTGGTAGAGACAAACAAAGACCCCTTGAAATTAACCATGAGAAGGAAGTGTCATGTTTTTGCTTTGACAGGAAAAAGCCCTGGAGAGCCTTCAGAAGGCGCATAAGAGTCAGCACTGCTGCATGAGAGCAACAGACAGCAAAAGCCTCGAGAGTGCCTTCGGACTCAGGCAGCACCCAACCCCTTCGACCCTACTTTGCTGCGATTGTAATTGTTGCGTGTATCTATGGGTTAAGTGTAAGAATTGTAATAAGGTCATTTTAGGTCCCCATGGCAGACAGGAGCAGTACCTCTCCCAAGTCCTCGATCTTTAGTGTATCCGATGTGGGAATACAACCCCAATAGATAAGTGTATTATTGTTGCAGAATCCACAAAGAATCACTTAATGTGGACCGACCCAACCAGAACGTTCACAGATCCTCGAAATATCAACTCCCATATGAGTTCCAGGACCAAAGATAGAACCCTATTGTGCCACAAGGACCAGAGATACCGAACTAAAGAGGATGGAGGGCAAGACCAGGTTGGCCTCTGGACTCGCTGCCAAGAAGAACTATTTCTCGACTGTTGGAAGCACCCCAATAGGCACGAGAGGTAGGAGTATAAGCCATGCTGGACCTCCACTTCTAGTGGTATTATCAATAGTGGTATCTCTAGTATCTGGTGACGAATGCCGGAAGTGCCCTCAGACGGTCTCCTGGGGTAGATAGTCCTTTTACACTATGACCGTGCACACGCATATCAATCACCAATGTTATACCCGTGAGAGTTTAAAAGTGTGCAAATATGGCGGACAAGAATATTGGGTTGGACAGAATTTAGGAACAGGCGGAACAAGATTAGGAGTAGGGTGTCCTAGAGGGGAAAAAAGGCTCTGCTTCACTAAGGCAGGTCACTGGGATATTCCAGATGGAAGGGGAGTACAAGAGATGGTGAAGGAAGAACTAGTGAAGAGCGTGACAAAGGTTACAAAACAGAGAAGGAAAAAATTAAAAGTACAAAATGAGAGCATATACCAGAAGCTGCAAAAACAGTTACAAAAAGAATTAGGATTCCCCACTCTTGGGCAAAACTTTTTTTTAAATCTAGCAACAGACATAGCTAAGGAATTAAATGTGACTGACTGCTGGGTCTGTGGGGGGACCTTTAATGACTGAAGAGTGGCTGTGGAGAGGCACAAGTTTGAGTCCGATTGAAATCCTGGAATGGAATTATACTCTCACCATGAGAGGAAATAAGAGACCTGACGGGCGGGTGTTAAGTTCCACAGGAATCGGAAAAGTCTGTTTGACCCGGGAGGGAGAGAACTTTTCAGATCGAATGGGGGAGACCCCATGTAAAAGGGTCTTAAAGATAGATCCAAATTTCACCCAAACTTGGTTTCCTCGAAAACCAAGGTCATATCTAGCGTTTCAAAATGAGACTAAAAATTGCACCTGGGTAACAAACAGTAGTGTCTTTAGATGTAAGAATGAGGGTATGAATCCATTCTCAGGAGTTAAAGACATCTCGCAATATTGGGAAAATATAGGAGATACAACAAAAGAATTCTGGCAGACACCGGATGGGTTGTTTTGGATATGTGGAAACCGGGCATTCCCGACACTACCACCTAACTGGGGAGGGACCTGCACCTTAGGAATAATTCAACCCGGATTTTTCTTACTGCCATCTAAAGATGGTGATGAGCTAGGAGTACCGGTAGATGAAAGCTTAAAGAGACAGAAGCGGGACATAATAGGAGGACATCAAAGGTGGGGAGAAGATGAGTGGCCCCCTCAACGAATCATAGAGACATATGGACCGGCCACGTGGGCCCAAGATGGTAGCTGGGGATATAGAACCCCCATCTATATGCTGAATCAGATTATAAGACTACGAGCCATAGTTGAGCTGATCACTAACAAACGGCTTCAGGACTAGAGCTGTGAGCTCACCAACAAACTCAGACAAGGGCGGCAGTCTACCAGAATCGGCTCGCACTGGACTATCTACTAGCAGTAGAAGGGGGTGTGTGTGGAAAATTTAACATATCCGATTGTTGTTTAAAAATTGATGACAATGGAGAAGCACTACGAGAAATTGCTACTGATATCCGGAAAATAGCACATGTACCGGTGCAGAAATGGAAATCAATAGCAGACGCCAGTTGGTGGGATGGATTGCTAGGGGTCATTTGGTGGAAAAAATTAGGACTGATTTTGCTGTGTGCCTTAGCAAGTTTCTTATTTCTGCCTTGTTTAATACCTTGTTTGATAAGATTAATTCACAGTGTAGTCCAAGGAATGCAGGAACAGCCACGTCTATAGATCCAAAGATGGCAGCATCAGAGCCTCAGAAAATCACGATCTTGAAAAAACCCAAGAAAAAAGAAAAACTTGAAGAGGCCACTCAAATTCTCGCTAAAATGGAAGAATCCTGCGAGATGGATGTAAAATGCTTCAGCAAAATTAGATGATAAAAAGAAAAAAAGGGCAGAATTGTCATAAGTAATTTAGCAAAAGAATTTTGCTTCAGCTAAAATGGATGTGTGTTCGCTATGGCTTCAGCTAAAGATGGGTATATGCTTGCTATGCGTTTGATAGATGTGTGCTCGCTATGGCTTCAGCTAAAGGTAGTTATGTGCTTGCTATGCGCTTGGGAAAGGGGATAGTGTTAGACAGGGGATCAGACGAAACCAACAGTTGGAAGCACCGAACCATTGCAGAACAAAGGGTGTTGTAGTTAGCTAACATAACCACAGGAGTGTAAAGAATGAAGAAGCCACAAGAAGGACATGGTGATAAGACTTTGGCCCTCCCTCCATGGACTATCAGGAAGACCCCTGAGGAAGCATGCCGCCTGGGAGGGGGGAATGTTGCATTCCCAGAACTCATTGACTATGTATTTGGGGGCATGTTGCATTCCCAGAACTCATCGATTATGTATTTGGGGGTGGGTCGCGTTCCAAAAACTCATTGACTATGCAAACTATGTTCCAAGAAGAAACATGAATAATTATAAGGAATACAAAATAAAAACAAGCGGTTGTAAAGGGAAAAATGAGGCACAGGAGGAGAAATCCCCTGTGTAATTCCCAGTGCTGCAATAAATATTCTTTGCTCCACCGAATTTGCCCCAGACTAAAATTCAATACAGTGAGCGCGTTTCTCACACCCCCAACCCCAGATGACACACACACATCCACACACAAAAACTACTTCAGATTCTCATACCTCAGCACATTGTGCTTCTGTTTCCCTTTTAGAGATTTTGTATGCCTTGTAAAACTGATAGCTGGAGCATTATTTTTGTTTATTTTCTTACTTAAAAAAAAAAAACAGTTGGAAAACACGCTCTACTGAGTGCGAGGTGGGAGAAGGAAAGCAATCCCACGGGTGCCAGAGCTCTTCCATAGTCTCCTTCCGCTGGCTGAGAGCCAGGGGCCGTTCCTTCGGAGAAAGCTTGAGAAATGTTTGAAAAGAGAAAAAGAAAAAAAAAAAAAACAACAAAAAGAAAAAAATGGGGGGAGAAAAAAAAAAAGAGGGGAAAGAAGATCAAAGAGAAAAAGATAAAAGGGGGGAAGAAAAAAGGGGGAAAAAGAAAAAAAGGGAAAAGGAAAAAAGGGGAGGGAAGAGGAAAAAAAAGGAAAAGGAAACAAAACCCCCAAATATAAAAAAAAAAGAAAGGTAGAAAGGAAAAAAAAAAAAACAACCAAACCAAGCAAGGCAAGTGGTGAAAGCAATCGGGCAAGAGGAGGGACGAGAGCCGGGGGTGAGGGGGCGGTGGCAGCGCCGGCCCCGGGGTCACGGCCGACCTGAGATTGGGGGGTGGTGGTGGGAGTTTGCCCCATGGCTGTGATGGGGGGAGAAGGGCTGGGTGGGGAGTGGGGGATGTGGTGTGGAGTTTTTTGGGGTGGTGGTGGATTTTTGCCAGGTATCGCTTTACCCAGTGGCTCGGGGAGTGTGACGAAACGGGAAAAAGGGCTTCACTGAGAGGTTCAAATTGACAATTTCTTTGGACTTCGCTCACGGGTCCAATACGTCACTATTGCAAGTTCTGTGTGTGCGATGGCGATTGCACAGTTTAAAAGAAATTAGCGGGATCCACTATTGAGAGCTACAAATGCCCCTGACAAGTAGCAACACAAACCACAAGGGCGCTAGATATTAATGCCTTAGAAGAGTGCACCAGTCACAAACTCAATCGCATGCCCTATACCGTACGGATGTTTCTTAGTCACTTACCCTCTCTCTCAGGTGAGGTCGCTCCATCCCGGGGAAGTTACCCTGTACAGCGTCCTGGATGGGGGGGGGGGGGGGGGGGGGCGGATCTCCTAGGGGCCAGCTGTATCCTTGGAGGATTCCCCATTTGTCTCCCCAGACCCTGCGGTTTGTATTTCCTGACTCGGTGAGGGTGCAGGATTATGCCCGAGTGGATTACACTGTCTGGGATATTTCCCTCTGGTGGTGCCATAGAGAAGTCTCTGTTGCCAATTTGTGATGTCCAGTGCTCAACGTCACGGGAAGAGTGGTGGGATGGGACTCGGGGCATTTTGTTTGTTAAGGGCCATTTGGTTTTGGTTGTTCTGTGCCATCTTGAGATAAGCCCGGGCTGAGCTGTTTTGCAGCTCCCCCCAAGTTCTCTCTGCACAGCCAAGGCACGGCGGGGATGGAGCTGAGTGGGATGGCAGCTCCCTGCCTCTCACCTCTGGTGCTCTGAAACCGGCTTGGCTGGCTGCTCCCACACAGTGTGTTACTGGCTTGCCCAGCAGGTAAAGAACCCAGATTTGGGACACCACTGGGGTGTCCGTAAGGGGTCCTGGGCTGCCCTTATGGGGTCCTGGGGGGGACTCTTGCAGGCCAGAGGGTATCTGGGGCAGCCCTTCAAGGATCTGGGGGTCCCCTCTGGTGCCTCTGGGGAGGGTTTTGTGGCTGGAGAGGGCCCAGCTGGTTTCAAGAGGTGCTTCCTCCCTTTCTCCAGCCCACCCACCTCCCCCGACACCACCACCACCACCCCCCCAGGTTGGTGGGTGCCAGCAGTGCCAGCCTGTCCCACTGGGTCGGGCACTGAGGGGGGCACAGCCCCAGCCGCGGGATGGGAGGATGAACCACAGCACCAGGGATAGAGACCAACATTTTATTTCTTTAACATTTCCCATGGGGGGCACCCCAGGGTTGCGCGGCTGCACCGCAGCTGGTGCCAGGAGGGACTCCAACGTCCCCCCCGCGGCTCACCTGGCTCCGCTCGTGATGCTTTTGATGGGGCTCAGCGCGGTCTCTTCTGTGCTACGGACCAAGCGGCTCCAGGTAGGCGACTGCTGCACCGCACTGTGCCGCAGCGTGGGGAGGGGTGGGGGGCTGCAGCGCGGGGCTGGGAGCTGCTCCCGTCTCACCCAGCTCCCGGGGTCCTGCAGAGGGACTGGAAGAAGCCAAAGCAAGGGACGACGCACGTGAGAGCCCGCCCGCAGGAGCAGAGCGGTGAGTGGCCCTGGCACCGAGCACCATGCAAACAGCCCACACCCCACAGCAGCCCTGAGCCGGGGCTGTGCCGGGGGCTGCCGCCCGCTCACTCCGTCCCCTCCCTCAGCATCTTCTTGGCTAGCGGATGAAGGATGGGAGCTCAAGTCGACACAGGAGAAGCAGGGAGTGTGGGGGAGACCCCCAGATCCTGCTCCAGACCCTCAGCCCATGCCCTGCCTGCGCTGGGCAGCCCTGCCCGCCTGCTGAGGAGGGGGTGCTGCCCACGGGCCCCGACGGAGGAGACAGGGTGCAGTGGGCTCTCTTCTTTCTCCTCCTCTGCAGGGCAACCGAGGAGGCAGCACCGGGCCCCGCAGGACCCACTGGGCTCCCTGCCAACTATATACCATCTGAGCAGTGATGCCTCTCTCTACCCCCTGCCCCCCCCAAGCCCCCACGTCCCCCTGCCCTCCTCTGCCGCCTATAGGTCCTATCAGTGGGGACAGCTCCTTCTGGTCCAGGCACCCCCCGGGCTCCTGGGCCCCCCGAGGGCCACCCCAAGAGCCCCTGCAGCCTGTGCTCGCTGGCCAACTCGGAGGACTGCAGCAGCCTGTTGAGGAGCAGCTCCTCTTCCCAGAGCTCCCTCTACCACTTCCTGGAGCCCTGGCCCAGTGCAGCAACAGAGCCAGTGGTGCTCACACACTCAGGACAACCCCGCTCTCCCATGGCTGCTGGTGGGGCAGTAGGGAAACTGGGGCTGGTCCTCGGCCAGGAGCCTCCACAGGAGCTGCCAGCAGGGACCAAGAAAGAGTGGGTTCCCCAGCAGGGGATGGACAGGGCACAGAGGCCCACGGATGAGCACCTGTCCCCCGGAAGGCCCCCAGCCATGGACATGGACAAGGTGGAGCGGGTGCAGGAGATCACCTGTGCTTTCCAGGCCTTGAAGGCAAAGACAGAGGAGTCCTGCAAGACCACGGGCAGGGAGTGTGGCCAGGCAGACCCAGGGCTGTGCAGGGCAGGAAGGTGCCCGCAGCAGGGCTGCGCCTGGCTGTGGGGCTACCTGAAGGGCTGGTGGAGATGCAACTAGCCGTGTCTGCTTCTGCCAGCCCTGCAAGTGGTGACAGCGCCAGGCCCAGAAGACCAACAGTGCCCCTAATACTGAGCAGCTGTGGGGAGTGGGGCCAGGAAGCCCTCTGGGGTACCCCCTATGTGAAACGTTAAAGAAATAAAATGTTTGTCTCTAGCCCTCGTGCTGTCCTTCCTCCTCCCATCCCACGGCTGCGGGTGCTCCCCCGAGGGAGCAGGTGCAATCAGCAAGCACTGTGTGTTGAGCTCCCCTGCTCACAGCCATGCTCCGCCTGAAGGCGGCGAGGCAGGAGCAGTCCCCAGCCAACTTGGGTGCAAAAAGGTTCATCTGACTCAGCGGGTGAGGAACAGCCCGTTTCAACTCTGTACCTTTGGCATTCTCAGGTCAGAGGATTTGATGGAGCCAACTGGGAGCGGCAGCATACGCTGCGGGGCTCTGAGCTGCTGCGTGGTGCCAGGTCTATCCAACGTCAGGCAGTACATTCCCAGGAGACGTCACCGATAACAACTCTTCTGAGGAAGTGGGGCCGTTTCTGTAGTCGTAGCCTGCCTGGAGAAACAGCCCCACGGAGCTAAGAGTCTGCTGAGCAGCAAGGGAGCAGAGTCGCTGACTCTCAACCAAGGACTGAAATACAGCAACCCACTCTATTGCCTTCCCCCTTCGCCCGCTGCCTCCCACAGTCACCAGCGAGCTCCAAGTGAGGGGACCCCTCCCCCACTCCCCCAAATCTGCTCAACACCCCCAAACCTCCCTCAAGACACGGGACTCCTCCCACACATCTCCACTCCCCACACCGACAACCCTCCCCCTCCCCCAACGCTCCAAAAAGCAGCAGTCCTTAGGGCAGACTCCTTAAGCTGACTCCACAGCTACGGCTCCCCGTCGGCTCCGGGGGAGACAACAGGGCCCCGGGGCTCTCCGTGGGCTTTAAGGGGGTCCCAGGGCTGCCCACGGGCTCCCAGCAATGCCCGTGCCCACCACCCACCCCCGCTTCAGGGGGCCCAGCGCTGACACCCCCCGACCCATCTCGGGGGTACCTGGGGGGGCTCGGCCGTGGGCTGGAGGCGGGCGAAGGGGGCACGGCCGGGCTGACCTGCCGGGGGGTGCTGAGAGCGGAGCCCAGAGCGGAGCCAAGCGCCCGGCCAGGCCGGCCCCGGGCACCCTGCGCTGCGGCCGGGGCTGCCGCCACCTGCGGGGAGCGAGCGGGGGGTGAGGGGGGGGCAGCGGGGGACGGGGGGGGCTGAATCGGCCCTGTTCTCCCCGGGGACCCCCCACTCGGCTCTGCCCCCCCCAAACAGGCCCAGACCGCCCCCCGAGTCCCCCAGCCCGGTCCCGCCACCCCACAAACCCCCCGAACTGGCCATGGACTCCACCGCCACCGCCCGCCCGCTCCTGCTCTCCTCGGCTCCCGTCCCCCCCGTCTCCCCCGGTACCGACCGTCGCAGCTCCCGACCGCCGCCGTACACCGGAAGTGCTCCCCCTCACGTCCGCCCAACCGCGCATGTGCCGAGGGGCAGACCCGGACCCACGGCAGACCACGGACATCACGGGGATGGGGGGAAAGAAAACAACCAGAAAGGTACTGAAAATAACGTGGAGACGGTGCTTAGAGATCCTTCCGAGAGGCAAAACACGGCCTTTGTTCTCATTTTCGAACACGGGGTTTCGCAGTGCTTCGCGGGCAGTGGTTATCCAGGGGCATCAGCTATCCCGGGAAGCGAACGTTCCCATCCCGTGTGGCAAAAATCCACTCGCATGAATAACTTAGACAGAACCAGCCCACAAAAGGACAAGAGGCACCTTTGGTCACCCTTTGCTTGAAGCTTCGCTAAAACTGTATCCTCAGATTGGCCCTGTCCTGCAGTTTCTTTCCCAGAGTTTTGCCCCAAACCCACGCTTCTAGCCCCGCTCCCCAAGCCCTCCCTCGGGGCCACCACCTTTCCCCAGCCCAGCCTGTCCTTAAAGCTTTTCTTTCCACACACAGCCCTTTCCACTCACCTCCCTCCGGGGCGGTGTTTTGTTTTGGTGTTTTTTTTTTTTTTTTTTTCCTAGCTTTGGAGCAAAAAGCGGGTTTTAAAGGTGGGAAATGAGGGGGTCTCCCAGCTTCCCGGTGGAAAAAAGCCGGTTTTAGCACTTCCTTAAAGCAGCTTTTAACCCTTCCTATAAAGTGTTGTTCGTTCCCCCCCCGCCCCTTTACGTTTTTTTTTTTTCCCCTCCCTCCTTTTTGGAGCAGTTTCCCCCCATTTCTCCCCCTTTTTTAGGGGTGCTTTTTCCTACTTTTTTTTGGGGCAGTTTTCCCACCTTCCTAAATACAATTTTCTTCGTTGGTGGTGAATCTATAAAAAGCTCTTTTTCATAGTGTTTTAAAACGCATTAAATCCTCACAACGCTGCCTCTACCTCCTTTTTTTCAGGGCTTAAAACCAGAGTTTTGGACAAATACACAGAGGAGCGCTCCTCTCACCACCAAACCCCCTTCTCCCTCCCCGCTTTTATTCCCCAGTTATTTTTTTATTATTATTATTTTCTACCCAGGATTCAGGAAATATCATTGGACAAATCTAAACAATTTTGGGGGAAGAAAGCTGAGAATTGTTGGGTGCTGTAAATTCTTTTTGTCAGCGACATTTGTGTGTCCCCGTGCATGTCGTCTTTGTCTGGGTGATGCTGTCACCGGCACCTTAAAAGGAATCGGGAGTAATTTGGTGCTTTATTTGTCTATAACATAACTTGGGGAACTGGATTTTTTTAAAACAAATGGGGCCTGGGAGAAGCTACCAGCGCAATTTGGGATTTTTTCCCATCCCCAACTCCATTTGGACGCCTGTTCCGCACTTTCAGTGCAGCACCTCTGGAAAACCCCTCAAAAACTAAACTATTCTGGAGCTTTGATACTGCCTGAGCACCTTTGGGTGAATTCCGGCCCAAAAATTATGTTTAAACCCCACTTTTTTCCCTTTTTTGGGCTGTTTCATCCAAAAGTGAATGTTGGAATAGGCCAAGAATGGGATGGAGGGGAGGTCTTCCCCCAAACGCGGAGCCTTCCGGGACCCCGAGCGGGAGGAACCGGCTGCCCGGTCTTTCCCCGGGCCATCTGTGGGTTTTGCTAGTCCCGTTCCTCGCCCGGGGTGAGTGGCCTCTGGTAGGTGGGTGGTGCGAGGGGGCGTGGCCTATGCAAATATGTGTGACTATGGGCGTGGTGCATCCAAATATAGCGAGTCGGGGGCGTGGCGCATGGGAGGACTCGTTCTGGAGGCGCCGTGTGTGGAAACCTATGGGAGGGGGCGTGGTCTATGCAAATGAGGCGTCGGTTTTGGGGAGGCAGGCGCGGGGCCGTGTGTGCGTTATTTTTTGCCTGTACCGAGCCGGGGTGTCCCCGCCGCCGCCGTCCACCCCCCGGTAGCCGTGGGCGGGTCGGCGCGGGGGTGCGGGTGGCGGTCAGGCAGCGCGCTGAGCCCCTGTGCGTCAGTGCCGGGCGGGGCCCTGCCTCCGGAGCCCGTGCGGGGGGGTGTGGGAGCCCCCCGCTGCTCAGACGTCACGGGGGGTTTCTGCCAATGCCGCAATTCCGCCTGAAATCGCTCAACTCCGCTACCGGCGGCGGCGGGCCGGGGGGGCTGCCCCCTCCCCGGGCACCGGCCCGGCCGTCTCTTCCGCCCCCATTCCCCGAGGCCCGGCCCCGCCGCCCCCGGACAGCCCTCCCGGTGCGGCGGCTGCGCGCCACGTCTCCGAGTACAATGTACCTCCCCAAAAGGAGGTGTCACCTGTCGCCTCCTCATCCCCTCCCGAAACGCAGCCCCCCCTCCCCCCACTGTTACCGTAAATCGGCAGAACCAAACTTTCTAAGCCTTAATTTAAGTTTAGAAAGCAGGCACTGCCTTATTACGGCGCCGGGCGCACAGGGGATCACTCCACCCAGTGTGCGTACCGAGTTGCTCCACTACAAAAATTAAAATATACATATTCATTACATTTCCGAGAAACAATTGACATATTCATATGATTTCCAGGACCTCATTAATATATGTAAATGTCCGTGACGCATGCACCTTCAGGTACACTGGTGGTTGTCCAGGGTCTTCTGGTGGTCGTCCAGGGTCTTCCTCACTCTGTCCGCTGGTTGAACCCGGTCCTTGCGCGTGCTCAGCTTGGTCACAGAGTTCCACGCCACCTTTAATCTTGGAACCTCCAGAAGATTTTCTCGGTTTACTAACCAGGCCTACAACTCCTCGCTTTCTTGACAGGTACTTCAAAGCTACATTGTTCAACAGCTAGGTTAGGTCATACCTAGTTCCCAAATACATCTTATGGGTTTGATTTTCACTGATTGGTCCCTTGACTATACATTACTCTCAATACCCATATCCAAATAATCAATGGTTATTTCTATTAATATCTATTAATTTGAGTGTAGATATTTAAACCAAGATGGGAAGGGTAAGGGGGTTTCTAAGCAGCGTCACTGGTGTATAACAGGTTTCTATAATTACTAGCCTCAAACAAAACTTCTCTATTCTGTTCTTCATTGTTTCATCTGGGTTCTACTTGTTCCTTGATACAAAACAACGATTACCTAGTGAGGGCTCTATGGTTACAACTTTCAGAACACACAGTGCTCTCACATTCTACTTCTGCTATAACCAAAATCTGGTGATTTTACAACAAGGGAGAGCCCCAAATCCATTCCTGCAGTTGCCCTACAGACTCCTGCAAGGCCGGGAGCAGCAATTCCTTCAGGGAGAGCCCCCAGGTCCATGCCTGGGTGTCTCCACAGCCTCCTGCGTGGCCAGGAATTGCATTTCCCTCAGGGAGAGACCCCAGACCCATGCCTAGGGCATCAGCACAGCCTCCTGTGAGGCCGAGAGCAGCGTTATCCCTCAGAAAGAGCTACCAAACTCCCCCAAATCCATCCCCGGGGCAGCCCCACAGCTTCCTGCATGGCTGGGAACGGCGTTTCCCTCAGGAAGAGCCCCCAAACCCATTCCCAGGGTGTCCTCACAGCCTCCTGTGTGGCCGGGAATGGTGTTTCCCTCAGGGAGAGCCCCCAGATCCATCCCTGCTGTTGACCTTCAGCCTCCTGCATGGGTGGGAGCAATGATTCCCTCAGGGATAGAAACCCCCTTAACCCCAAACCTATCCCCAGGGTGTCCCCACAGCCTCCTGCAGGGCTGGGAGCAGCGTTTCCCTCGGGGAAAAGCCCCCAAACCCATCCCTGGGGCAGCCCCACAGCTTTCTGCAAGGCTGGGAATGGTGTTTCCCTCAGGGATAGCCCCCAGATCCATCTCTGGGGTGGCCCCACAGCCTCCTGCGAGGCCGGGAGCAGCGTTTCCCTCAGGGATGGAGCCCCTTTGTTCCTCCAACCCCACTCCTGGGCAGTCTTTTCCTCCCTCCCACCTCTCCCCACACCTCAGCGCTTGGGCAGCCCCACACCTCTTCCAGGGCTGGGAAAACACTCCTGCCCTTTCTCCTCCTGCGGGTTTTGAGAAGAAGAGCCCCCCATCTCCCCAGCCCACACGTGGGGTCTGGGCAGCTCCACGCCTTGTGTTTGAAGTGGGAATTGGGATATTTCAGTTTTCTTCTGCGATCAGGCCTGGTTGTGAAAGGGCCAGTTGTAGTGGTTAGGGTTTGATGGGTGAGTAACAGCAAATCTTATTGAACTTTTCCTTTTTTTTAGATTTTGTGTAGGAGGCTTGTTGTCCTCACGCCCGCGAGTTCTGCTCCAGGTCAAGCGAAGCCCCATGGAACTGGCCCTAAGGGCGGCGGCGGCCATGGACCAGCACCACTTCGGCATCAAGAACATGGTTCATTTCGAGGTGAATCTCCCTGTTTTTTTATTTTTTTCAAAAGCGGGGGTCTGGTTTGTAGCGAGGCTTAAAACCCCGGGTTGTGCCTAAGTGTGGGGCTGATTTCAACCTCAGGGGCTGCGACTATGTCCAGCTCTGACTCACAGCCCTGGCAGCACCGTCAGCGCGCTGGGCTCAGCGTTCTCTTGTATTTTGAAGGGTTTCTTACGGATCGGCAGCAGCCGGGGATATTTAGCAGCTGTGTATTGGTGGTGGAATCTGTGTGGTGAAAAGATCTTTGGGGTAAAGAGGTGAATAGGTGGGGGTTTTTTGCACCTTGAGAATGTTTCTTGTTGCCTTGTACCTGTAAAAAGATATTCAGATTGATAAGGCTGAAGAAGACGGTAACAATCATAACCCCTCTGTTTCACAGGAATTTCACTTCTGTCCTATTTTCATAAAATTACCCCCTACACAGGAATATGTTCTGTGGTTGGATTTTTTTGTTTTGTTTTATTTTATGAGAGTCCTTTCAACCTGCCCTCCAGCTGGAAATGGGCAATGCAAAGGCATTACAATGATAGATTTGCTAAATATGTTGCCAAGGTCTATATTAGTGGCTTTCCCTGAAGCGGGGAAAAGACGTCCTGTTTAATTCTATTTTGCATTTGAAATTCTCTGTGAAATGGATTAAGCAGAGAGGGCTTCTTTTTGTGGGTCTGCCCTTGGAAGGAGAGCGCCTTTAGGAAAAGGCTTTTCTGGATGGGACGGAGAACTTAATTGCTGATGTCTATAAAAGCGTGCCCTCTTTGGGTTGCTTGAAAAGAAAACACGTGAAAATCCATGACTGAAAAATGAGACTTTCTCCTAATGATTGGGCTGGTTGCTCTTAATCTTGTTCTGCCTATTCTTAAGTTCGTCACCAGATACTAGAGATACCACTAGTGATAATACCACTGGAAGTGGAGGTCCACCCTGGCTTATACTCCTACCTCTCGTGCCTATTGGGGTGCCTCCAACAGCCGAGAAATAGTTCTTCTTGGCAGCGAGTCCAGAGGCCAACCTGGTCTTGCCCTCCACCCTCTTTAGTTCGGTATCTCTGATTCTTGTGGCACAATAGGGTCCTTTCTTCAGTCCCGGAACTCCTATTGGAGTTGATATTTCAAGGATCTATGAACATTCTGGTTGGGTCGGTCCACATTACGTAATTCTCTGTGGTTCTGCAACAGTAATGTCTAATCCAGTTACACTTATCTATTGGGGTTGTATTCCCACATCGGATACACTAAAGATCGAGGACTTGGGAGAGGTACTGCTCCTGTCTGCCACGGGGACCTCAAATGACCTTATTACAATTCTTACACTTATCCTGTAGATACACGCAACAATTACAACTGCAGCAAAGTAGGGTCGAAGGGGTTTGGTGCCACCCCAGTCCGAAGGCACTCTCAAGGCTTTTGCTGTCTGTCGCTCTCATGCAGCAGCACTGATTCTTATACGCCTTCTGAAGGCTCTCCAGGGCTTTTTCCTGTCAAAGCAAAAACACGAGACTTCCTTCTCATGGTTAATTTCCATATGCGTACTTTGAATCTGTATAGATAATGCCTTCTTTTCCCTGGAGATAATCTAAAGCTCTCTTCAGAGCATATAGTTCACAACTCTGGGCTGACTAATTTGCTGGTAATCCTCCTTCTTCAATTACTGCTTTTTCTTCCCCCAAAATGATGACATAACTACTTGCTCTCTTTCCATCTATACATCAGGAGGAACCGTCTCTAAAAAGTTGTTGGATAGTTTTTTGGTTTTGTTTTTGTTGTTTTTTTTTTTTACATAGGGCATTGGTGTGTTTATTAGGTCTTCTCTTACCCTGGTTTGGTAATTTATAACATCTAATCAATCATGATGCGGCTCCCCACTTGCCTGTTCCTACAGGAGTTGTGAAGGATTCAGGTTTCCGTCTACTACGAGGGTCAAATCATTCTTTTCTATTAAAATGGTTTCGTACTTCAAAGTTCTGGAATCTGTTAACCACTGGCCAGACTTTTGAGATAATATAGTTCTTACAGTGTGTGGGGGGTATGTACGATTAGGGTTCTTCTAGAGGTTAATTTTTGGCTTTTTTCTACTAATATTGCTGTGGCCACTACTGCCTGTATGCATGTGGGCCACCCCCAACATACTGGGTCCATTAATTTTGGATAGGTATGCCACCGGTTTCCTTTCTCCGCCCCGTTCCTGCATTACGACTCCATGCGCTGTCCCTTCTTCCGTGTTTAGAAGAAGGTGAAATTCTTTGTTTTTTTTTTCTAGGGAGGGGAGGGCTAAAACCGGGGCTTCTATTAACTTCTGCTTTAATTCTTTAAATTGCTCTTGTTTGTCTTCTGTCCACTGTATTGGACTGTCTTTTACAAGTTTGTCATAGAAAAATTTTATTGACTGACTGTATCCTTTAACCCATAATTTACAGTACTCTAGTAACCTTAAAATCTTCTTTATTTCTTATTTCGTTCTTGGCACACTTAATGCTGTAATTCGTTCTGGATTGATTTTGCTTTTTCTATTGATAATTAGATGCCTTAAATACTTCTTTTTGTACAAACTGCAGTTGTGTCGTTGAGACTCTTAACTCTTGTTCTCCAAAAAAAACCATTCAGCAAACGTATCGATGTCTCCTTCTGACTTTTTGCTCCCTCTCTCCTGATACCAACAGATCATTTCCATATTGCAAGATTCGTACTCCGGGTTCTGCCTGGAACTCCTCTAAAATTTTCTCTAGTGTCTGTTCAAATAGATTTGGGTATATTGTGAATCCTTGAGGCAGGAAGGTCCAGCGGAGTTGCTGCTTCTTCCCGGTGTCCGGATCTTCCCATTCAAAGGCAATTTCATAATACAAGACTTCTCAGCTCCTGAGTCTACTAAAAAGGTGTAAATTTCCTCCTGGGGGCCTGATTTTAAATTTATCAAGGGCTCACTAATTCTTTCTTCCCCCAGCAGGTAGAGCCCTTGACACCCTTATTCTTCCTGTTGATAGATTTTAAACACTCGTTGATCTCTCTTTTGCCTGGGACACTCTCTCTTAAAATGTTCTTCCTGCCCACAATGGTGACACTTTCCGCCCTCTGGGGCTCCTGATTTCATTCACATGGGCTTTTTGAGCAGCAGCAGATGGGCTCCCTGTATCTTGTGTGCTCTCATCCCTGGCCCCGGATTCTGGGGCCCTTTATCTTTAGTCTTTGTTATTTCTTTTTGTTATGGTTTGAGAGACCCATAACAATTTGTTGTCATTTAGACAATCATTCTATCACCCGATGACCCCTCCCCACCTGGGAAAGGGAAATCGGGAAAAACAAGAAAACCTGAGAGCTGAAGTATAAACAGATTTAATAAAATAAGATTAGATAATTAACATTAACAGCACTAAAGAACTGATATTGATCCCGACACCAATACGGAATATGCAAAGATTATGCTCAGCCAATTCTATCAGTAGGAAGCTGTGCACTCCCAGCAGTGGACAGCTAATGTGGGACACTGCGAGTGCTACGGCTTCAGGAGGAAGGGAAGGCCTCAGGGCTCCGGCACCAGGGCACGAAGTTCTCAGGATGGCAGCCATCAAGGGAGAGAGCGACTTCGCAGCAAACTTTCTAATTTATAATGAGTGTGACGTTGATGGTATGAAATAATCCTGTTGGCCAGCTTGGGTCAAGTGCCCGCGTCTCGCTCCTCCTCATCCCTGCACCTGGCGAGCTCGAAAACACTGAGACCTTGAGACCCACACACCATAGCTGGCTGTAAAGTAAATATTTTCACAAATTCAGACACTGGAGTCTTCTGAAAGTGCAGTTTTCCCAAGTGTTAGAAGAGAAATTAGTCCTGTGTCTCTCAAACCAGGACATTTTTACAGTCACTACCATTAGTTTTGCTTTTGCCCTCTGTTTCCCCTCATCGCACCTCACATACACTCTTTGTGCTTCTCGTAACAGCTCATTCATTCCTCTCTCATGCCAGTCTTCCATCTTTTCCATTTTTTTCCTAATACCTGGCCAGGCATGGGTGACAAAATTTATTTTTTAATAATTCCTGGCCAGCAACAGTCTCTGGATCAGTCCCAGAAAACTGCTGAATATTCCTTCAGAGCCTCTTCAACTTCCATCAGCGATTCCTCTTGAGTTCTTGGAACACAACCCACCCTCAAATACATAATCAATGAGTTCTTGGAATGCAGCCCACCCCCGAACATGCCCCCCCCTTCCAGCGGCGCAGGCGCTGTGCTGCCTCAGGGGTCTTCCTGACAGTCATTGGAGGGAGGCTCGAAGTCTTTACCACCATGTCCTTCTTGTGGCTTCTTCATTCTTTACACTCCTGTGGTTATCTTAGCTAACGACACCACCCTTTGCCCTGCAAGTTTCTGTACTTCCAACTGTTGCTCTCGTCCGATATCCTGTCTAACACTCTCCCTTTCCCAAACGCACAGCGAGCACAGACCCATCTTAGCTGAAGCCATAGAGGGCACACATTCATTTGAGCTGAAGCAAAATTCTTTTGCTAAATTAGTTATTACAACAGCAACACACACTGACACACACCCCGACTGCATAGGAACACACACACTGATACAGACCAACACACACTAACACCCCACACACGCCCCCACCACACATGGAACACCCCACGTAATGCACACAGTGCTCGTGCACGTCATGCACAGAGCGTGGAAGGCATGCACATGCAGCACGCACACACACACACAGTGCGGGCACGCACAGCCTGCCAGCATACGCACAAAATGCCCGCACACACGGCACGCGCTCGACCCAGTGAACGCATACCTGCAGTGTGCACGCTCACAGGCTCATCTACACCACACTGCACGTAAACAGTGTGCACCCACCGTGTGGGTACCGGGACACGGAGTGCACCCAGACACCGAGTGCACCCACACACAGGGCACACACGATGCGTGCACACACAGAGTGCAGCACACAAACTGACGCGCCGGCATTTCCCAGTCCCTGAAGGGCCGACGGGAGAGCTGGGGAGGGACTTTTTACAAGGGCGTGTAGTGACGGGATGAGGGGGAAGGGCTTCAAACTGGAAGAGGGGAGGTTTAGAATAGATCTTAGGAAGAAATTCTTGACTGTGAGGGTGTTGGACCCCGGCGCAGGTTGCCCAGAGAAGCTGTGGCTGCCCCATCCCTGGAAGTGTTCAAGGCCAGGTTGGATGGGGCTCTGGGCAACCTGGGCTGGTGGGAGGTGTCCCTGCCCAGGGTGGGGGGGTTGGAACTTGATGGTGTTCAAGGTCCCTTCCAACCTAAACCATTCTGTGATTCTGTGTGTGCGCCCAGGCGTGCGCATAGGTACGGAGTGCAGCATGTGGGTGTGCTGGACTCGTCCCACTCGCACATCACCGCTTGCCTGCTGCGGCTGTAGCCAGATGGGCCCCTCAACACCCAAAACCGTGCATGCTGCCTGTAGCAGTTCTGTTTTCTGGTGTATGTGTTTTGGGAAGGCCCTGGTGGCACAGGGCTGCAGAGAGCGGGGTGGCAGTGAACTTCCCCAAGAGGCCGCGATGCCACACGGGGTTTTTTGCTGCCAGCTGTCAGCAGGCAGCGCTCGCAGCCAGGCGCTGCTGCCTGCCGCGGGGCCTGCACAGCCTCGTCCCGCAGGCAGAGTGTTCAGCAGGGGTCTGTCGGGGGTGTCCCATGCCGGCTTCTGCCTCCCCTCCTGCCGGGAACCCCCCATGGTGCCCCCCCTTCTGCCAAGAGGCCACCGGGCCCGGTGCCCGGAACCAGCGACTCTGTGACATCAGCCCCGGGAACAAGAGCACCGTGGGCAGCGTGAGCACTGCGGGCACTACGTCGGCTGCGGCACTGGTGGCGACAGGCCCTCGGTTCGCTTCTTGCAGGTGCCACGTGCCGCCACTGGCAGCAATGAAACTGCTCCTCGTCGTCGTCCTGCTGGCCCTGTGCTGGCCTGTGCAAGGCGCGTGGGACAGCTGTGGGTAAGTGGCCCCAGGCTCTGGGGGGGAGCTTGGGCAACCCTGATGGGGTTCACTGGAGGGAGCCCGCTTGTCCCCCGTGGCCACAGCTTCCCCAACCCCGCCTGGGAGCCTCAGATCCTGGCCAGCACCCCGGCTGCTGGCACAGCTCCTCTGCGGGGCTCAGGCAGAAACAGGGGCGCCCGCCCGCCCGCCCCAGGGGGTTCCCTGGCCCTGCTGTCCGTGCAGCGCCTTGTGGGGAGGGAAGAGGGCTGACCTTCAGCCTGAAGCGCAGCACGCCGTGGAGCAGGACAGTCATGAGTTTCTGGTTACAGAGGGACCTGCGGGCTCCGGCCCATGGCTTACCAGTACGGCATGTCGCGCGTGGTGGGTGGCACCGATGCCCGTCCAGGAGCCTGGCCCTGGATCGTCAGCATCCAGGACCCCTGGGAAGCAGGCACGGGGCACATCTGCGGAGGGTCCCTCATCAGCCCACAGTGGGTGCTGACGGCGGCACACTGCTTCATCGAGGCCAGGTAAGGAGGGCCAGGGAAGGGGGCTGTCCCCACCACCCTCGCGGGTGCCCTGCGCGCAGCACCGCCTGCTACTCCCATCCCCGTTCCTGCCAGTACGCCCAGTGCCTGGGCACTGCCGAGCCCAGCCCAGAGACTGCTCAGGAGAAGGCTGGGCTCGGGCCACTGCTTCCTAGCAGCCTCCAGCGCCACATGGCTCGTGCCTAAGGCATGCCAGGGCAGTGGCAGCCTGCGTGGCACTGCTCTCCTCTCTGCCCTGGGAAGCAGAAGGCAGGGAACGGCGGGGCTGCTGCAGCGCGTGGCTCCGCTCCCTCTGACCCCCCTCTCCATCTGCCTTCCAGGAACATCAGCATGTGGCGCGTGGTGATCGGGGCCACCCAGTTGACTCGGCTGGGCCCCGAGGCCCAAGTGCGCCATATTAAGCGGCTGCTGGTTCACGAGCACTACAGGAATATCACGCAGAGGAACGACATCGCCCTGCTGGAGCTGGACCAGCCGGTCCAGTGCAACTCCTACACCCAGCTTGCCTGTGTGCCCGACGCCTCACTGAGAGTGTCAGAGCTGCACACCTGCTACGTCAGCGGTTGGGGCGCCACCACTGCAAGATGTGAGTTCCCCAAAAGTGCTGGTGTCCTGAGTGCAAGCTCGGCACACTGGGGAGAGGGGTTGGGCTTCCCGAGAGCGGAGGCGAAAGCCAGAGTCAGGCTGCGGGGACGTATGCCTCCGGAGAGAATGGGCTGACCCACCGCCCAAAGCCAGACAGAGGGGAAACACGGGCACAGTGCCTTCAGGACGCAAAGCCAAGCCCTAGGGAAGGGGTTCACCCAGGCAGGGGGGGAGCTGCTGGGGCTTCATTGCTTTCTGTGCTCACAGCTGCAGGGTCAACGGATGTCCTGCAGGAGGCCAAGGTCCAGCTCATTGATGTCAACCTCTGCAACAGCAGCGGGTGGTACAGAGGGGCCATCCACAGCCACAACCTGTGTGCTGGCTATCCGCAGGGTGGCATCGACACCTGCCAGGTAGGACATGCTGCAAGTCAAGCCCCGGCAGCACCGGCAGCCCTCTCGCAACGCCCAAACATCGCCCGGCACGTGCTTGGCCTGGCAAGTCACCCTGCCACCGCTGGGTCTCCACCGCTGCTGGTGCTCACCTCCCCTTCCCCAGCTGCAGGTCCTTGCCCAGTGCCCACCTTGTCCCAGAGCCCGGGGACGCTGCCCAGAAAGCCCATCCTGTGCTCCCGGCAGCCCATAGGTCCAGATCCCAAAGCATCCCCCTTCCACACAGCCGGGAGCACTGTGCAGAGATGAGAGAGCGCCCGACCTTACAGGCCCTCCACCCTCTCCCAGATGAGGCTCTGTAGGCTCCAGCGCCGGAGCAGCGCCGTTGTGTGCAGTGAGCAGAGCTCTGGCAGGTGCTGGGAGAGAGAAGGAGCCGGCCAGAGCGCTGACAGCGGCCACCCACCACCACCTCAACCCTCTCTCCTCCCCTGCAGGGTGACAGCGGTGGTCCTCTGGTGTGCAAAGACAACAACGCGGACTACTTCTGGCTTGTTGGGGTGACCAGCTGGGGGAGAGGCTGTGCCAGAGCCAAACGGCCCGGAGTCTACACCTCCACCCAGCACTTCTATGACTGGATCCTGGTCCAGATGGGACTGCGCCCAGCACCATCGGCTACTACAACACCACAGCCAGTCTTGGCCCCCTATCAGAGGCCAAGGCCAATACCCACACAGTCGGGCGGGTTTGCACCATGTCCATTTCCACGCCAGAAGCTGGTGGAATTTTTTAAGCTGCTGCAGGAGCTGCTGCAGGTCCTGTGGGGGAAAAAGACTCGAGCAGCATGACAAACAGGCTCCAGAGCAGGCTGCGCTGTTCCACGACCATTTCCTTCCGGGGCAATGCCTGCTGAGCCAAAGGCAGCCTCAGTGCCAAGGCCTGCTCTGTCCTGCCCGCGCTCCTCTGAGCGCAGAAGGGCTGATGTTGACTCGGTTGTAGAAATAAAGTTCCTGATTTTCACAGCTGAGCGTGCTTGAGTCCAATTCAGTCTCCGGTGCAAGGCAAGGACTTGCGTGCCCGGCGCCTGCCAATGAGGCTGCAGGCAGACAGCAGGGCACGAAGGGAAAGAGTGACTCCCAAGGGCTGAAACGGTGCCTGGTCAGAGAGGAGGGTGCTCAGAGCCACCATGGGACGGAGAAGACTGGCACATGGAGGATAGGAAACAGTGATGTGACCTGCAGATGACTTTGGGGGTATGCATTAAGGCACACAGCTGGAGATTAGGGCCCAGCGTAAGCCGTAGCTAATTGAACAGACGGTGTGAAACTCCTGAGCGTGACAAGAGAAATTGCTGACCACAGCAAAGAGTGAGAAGCCAACAGGGCTCTCAGTCCCAGAAGGAAGAGCTGGATTTCAGGTGTAGTTAACGGGGGATTGATCCCCCCTTGTCTCCATTTTCCCTGCTTGAACATCCCCCTCATCTTCCTTGACTCCTCCCTTTCTCCTCCCTTGTCTCTCCTCCCAAAAAAGGGACCCACCCCAGGTCACTTCCTTCCTCTCCTCCCAGGTTTGCTCCATCGCTGAAGAGATGGGGTGTTTCAGGTGCTGGTAGCTCGGTCGCCTGGGACTGCCTCGGTCCCCGCCACTGCCTGCATGCATGTGGGCCACCCCCACGTACTGGGTCCATTAATTTGGACAGGTATGCCACTGGTTTCCTTTCTCCGCCCCATCCCTCCATTAGGACTCCATGCGCTATCCCTTCTTCCACGTTTACAAGAAGGTGAAATGGTTTTGGTTTCTTTTTTTTTTTTTTTCTAGGGAGGGGAGGGCTAAAACCAGGGCTTTTCTTAGCTTCTGTTTCAGTTTTTGTAATGGCTCCTGTTTGTCTTCTGTCCACTGTATTGGACCTTCTTTTACTAGTTTGTCATACAGAAATTTTACTAATTGAGTGTAGCCCTCAACCCATAGTTTACAGTACCCTAGTAACCCTAAAATCTTCCTTATTTCTCTTTTTGTTCTTGGGACACTTAAAGCTGTAATCCCAGAAATTCGTTCTGGATTGATTTCTGTTTTTCCTCCACTAATTAAATGCTCTAAATACCTTACTTCCTTTTGTACAAACTGCAGTTTTGCCTTTGACACTCTTAATCCTTGTTCTCCTAAAAAATTCAGCAAACGTATTGATGTCTCTCTGACTTTCTGCTCTTTCTCTCCCGATAACAACAGATCATTTACATACTGCAAGATTCGTACTGGGGGTTCTGCCTGGAACTCCCCTAAAATTTTCTCTAGCGTCTGTCCAAATAGATTTGGGGATTCTGTGAACCCTTGAGGCAGGGAGGTCCAGCGGAGTTGCTGCTTCCTCCCGGTGTCCGGATCTTCCCATTCAAAGGCAAATAAGTTTCTACTCTCCTTTGCTAATGGACAGGCCCAAAAGGCATCTTTAAGGTCTATTACACTAAACCATTTATGATTATGTGATATTTTACTCAGGAGGGTATATGGGTTCGAAAGCACAGGCTGCCGAGTCTGTACTCGTTTATTGACTTCTCGTAGGTCTGCGACTAATCTCTATCTCCCCTCAGCCTTCTTGACCGGTAGAATTGGACTATCATAAGGTGACATCCAGGGTTCCAACAATCCATCCTTCAACAATGAATCAATTTCTGGTTTTAGACCTTTCCTCCCCTCATAAGATACGGGATATTGTTTTATCCTTACTGGCCGGTCCTCTTTAACTTCTATTTTTGCACGGGTTCATTTACTTGTGCTGTTTTCTTCTCCTGGCAACGCCAGCAGCAGAGTGGTCAGAGGAGAAGGGTGAGTGCCAGGCTGGTGGTGTGGAGGGGCGTGTGAGTGTGATGTGCGCGGTGGCCCCGGAGGGCACTGAGAAGGGTCGGTTGGTCTGGCTGTGCGGGGGGATGCTCTGCCCGCGGCGACGGCCCGAGCAAGCGCGGCCTTGGGGAAGCGTCTGGTTGAGTGTTTGTTGGTGTGCTGGAGAAGAGCTGGGCAGGTGTCCCAAAGGGCAGCGTTTGGTGGGACCTCCTTCACCCCAAAGCTTTGTGGGACCTTATTGAAGCCACCCTGGTGAGGCCTCTGCTCCTTCCACCCAAGTACTTTACGTTTCACACCGTGGAGTGGTCATTTCTGACTGCATCCTCAGCAGGACCTGGGGCCGGTGGCAGTAGCTTCAACTGTGGAGCTGTAGAGACCTGGGAAGGATGGAGGAGAAGGAATGAGGCTCCTGGTGAAGGGAGGGAAGTGAGGAGGTGCAGTGTCCACGCTGGCGTTGAGGAGTGGCTGGGCAGGAGAGGACATGTTGGTGTATGAGCCCTGGAGCAGCCCGTGGCCAGAAGCAGAGGGTGGACACGGGGAGTGTGGGCTCAATGTGAGAGGGAGCACAACCTCGGCACAGCGGGTTTAACTAGAGGGCTGGGAGCGAGAGCGGCGTCCAGCCTGGGCAGGGGAGCTGGGTCTGCTCGTTCTCCATGTGAGCAATGGTGGTTTGCAGGTAGCATCTGGTTGCACTTGCTGGAACGCAGAGCAGGAGAGAGTTGTGTCCTGGTTTTCCCCTACAAAGGCAAGACATGGGTGGAAACGTGGCAGTGGGGAGGGACTGGGAGTAACTGGGACCCCCCATCCGCCTCCCAGCCCCATCGCGCTGGGATGGGGCTGCACATCACCCCAGGGTTTCAGGGCTTGAAGCGTTGTCCCCGTGTCCCTGCCGGGCTCACAGTGGTGGCATGCTGCTCTGCGTCGGGCTGGGGGTGGCTGGGAAAGGTCTGGCACGCTGGGGCCATCACTGACTCTCATTTTCTCTCCCACCATAGAGCTCCTGGGCGTACCTCTCAGGTCTGTACGGAGTCCCCCTGACCGGCGCCTGCTCCAGGCTGAACAACCCCAACTCTCAGCCTGTCCTCCCAGCAGAGGGGCTCCAGCCCTCACAGCATCTCCGTGGCCTCCTCTGGCCCTGCTCCAGCAGGTCCATGTCTTTCCTATGTTGGGGGCTCCAGAGCTGGACACAGTACTCCAGGTGGTGTATCACCAGAGCAAAGCAGAGTGACAGAACCACATCCTTCGCCCTGCTGGCCACACTTCTGATGCAGGCTGGGATATGTGTGGTTTTCTGGGCTGTGATCACACATTGCCATCTCATGTTGAGCTTCTCATCAGTCAGCACCCCCAGGTCCTTCTCCCCAGGGCTGCTCTCCATCCATTCTCCGCCCAGCCTGGATTTGTGCTTGGATTGCCCCGACCCAGGTGCAGGACCTTGCACTGGGCCTGGTTGAACTTCATGAAGTTGGCATGTGCCCACCTCTCCGGCCTGTCGTTAGTAGAAGGCCAGGCCTGCAGCACCCTGGTTATCAACCCGGCTCGGGTGGGAGGGGATGCTCCTGCATGGTGGGGTTGCCCTGCGCTGGGGTGGGACATCCCACCGAGGGAAGGTCTTGCTGAAGTGGGGGCCGCGCTCATGCTCCCTCTCCCCCATCCCTCCCCAGATCGCCCCGTCAGAAGGTCCCGAGGCCAGATGGTCATCATCATGGGGACGCCCGAGGCTCAGTTCAAGGTGTGCTGGGTGGGGGCTGTGGGTGGGGGAGACAGTAAGGGCCAAGTCGAGAGCATCCCTGTGGTCACCACTGTGCTGCCAGCCTGGCTTGGCCTCCCTCAGCGCCAGGGGAGCTCTTTGCTGGGTACAGTGGTTTTGATGCTGCTGGACATGGGGACATCATCAGCTTTGGGGATGGAGGGGCACAGCGGGCGCTGCCTGATGGTTTTCCTTCCCGTCCGTCTCCTCCCCAGGCCCAGGGGTGAATATTTGGGAAGCTGAAAGAGGATAACTTCTTTAACCTGAAAGAAGAAGTGAAGCTTGAAGTCCACATCAAGGTGCCTTCCTTCGCCGCCGGCCACGTGACAGGCAAAGGTGGCAAAACGGTGGGGGGTGGTGCCCCGGGGATGAAAAGTTGGGCATCACCCATCACCCCTGCCCACCCCAGGCGGATAAATCCTGGGTGCTCAGTGGTCTCAGCGACATCTTGACCCTCAGCCCCCATGTCCTGGTGGTGGTTCTCGTTGGTTCCAAGGAAGGAGGAGACACACAGGGTGCCTGGTGCCGTCGTGACTGTGGCAGTGGAGGATTTTGGCTCTTCCACAACAGAAGCCTCTTGTGGTTCGCTCCAGGTGAACGAACTGTAAAACTTAACCAGTGCGGAAGTCATTGTGCCACGAGACCAAACCCCGGACAAGAACAAGGAGGTCATCATTAAAATCATTGGGCATTTCTTTGCCAGTCAGGTACGGTTTGGCCGCGGCTTTACCCGATCCTCCCCGGCCGCTTTCATCCACCGAGGAAAGGCACGGGGCTTGCTGAGCCCAGCAGCACCCGAGCACCCTGCCACTCTTCTTTTGGGAGGTCCCTGTGCCCCCAAGATGCACTGAAGGTGTTTCAGTAGCTCCCCCTGGCTGTGCGAGAACTGAAATTGAAGATTGGCTTGATTGAGCTAAAAATGGGTGTTTTGAATGCTGTGCAGAGCAGCACCCAGGGTGTGAATGGACTCCTCTGTGCAGGCAAAGCCATGCGCGTCCCACCTGGGTGCATCTTCCATAACCTTGTCTCCTGTCCACTCGAGCAGGATCTCAGCACCCCAGAAAAATTCAGGTGCTCTCGAGGAGCGATGGAGGAAGCACAAAAAAAAAAAAAACACACCCAAAACCGCCCCCAGAATTAATTATGGCTTGTCCAGAGTGACAAGTTGGGAGCAGTGAGATGCTCGGTGGGGGCTCGGCGGGGGGGTGAGAGGGGGAGAAGCGGTGCCCTGACCCCCACCGCTTGCTTTTCCCCTCTCCTCCCCAGGACTGCACAGCGCAAGATGAGGGAAATGCTCCAGCAGGTGAAGCAGCAGGAGCAGAAACACGCTCTGGGAGCCCCGGCCTCGCAGCACAGCAAGGGAGGCTCCCGCCGTGCCGCCCAGCACCGCCCGATGAATGTAACCCCACTGCCGGATATCCCACCCCCACCCTCCCCAAACCCTCGTCCCCCACCCCCAGCAGGTCAGGGGAGCAAACCAAAGACCCCCCCAAACACACAGCCCCCCATTCCCCGCGGCGCTGCGAGGATGCACAGCCGAGGGGTACGGGGAGGGCTCTCTCCATCCCACAGCCTCCCCCTTCCTCCTCCCTCGCCTCCCGACGCTCTCCCTTTAGTTGGACTAACAGAGGCCGAGAGAGAGAGAGTTTTTAGGTTTTTTTTTTTTATTATTTTTAATTTACTAAAAGCCACCTGTTTTTCACCTCAGGCACAGCCGGAGGAGCCGGAGGATTTTTCAGTTTTGTAAGGATTTTAATTTTTTTTTTTTTTTTTTTTCAGAGGGGGTGGGGGCGGGAGGAGGATGTTTGGTTTTTAGCCAAAGCCGGCTTTTCTCGAGGTTCAAGGACAGGAACTAGTCCAGTGGTTCTCTAATGCCCAGTAGAGCAGGGATGTAGGATTGCCAGCAGGGGGTGAAACCCCCCATAATAATTAAAGGAGCGTTAAAAAGCGATTTCTTAAGGGCTTTGAGAAGAGCAGTGCCTGTATGAGCCAAGAGAAGGGATCCCGTCTCCTCAAAGAGGCATTTCTCTTTCACGCGCCCTTTCCTCTTTGCTTCCCTGAGTCCCAAACTGGGGTTGGCATCTGCTGCGTCCCCCTGTCCCGGCTGTCCCTCTGTCCCTTCGCTCTCCATCACCGCCCCGACGCGGCTGAAAGATGCGGGTTGCAGGAGAGAAGGGGGGAAAGAGGGGCGGGGGGTGTCCTGGTTCCGGCAGGGATGGGGTTAATTTCCCCGAGGAGCCGGCAGGGACACAGGTATCCCATCCCCTGTGAGCCATGCCCGGGGCTGGGGGGAGCTCGCCGGGGGAGGGGGCGGGAAGTCGCGGCTGGGAGCGGGCTGCGGCGGTGCGGGGCCGGTCGGTGCGCGGAGGCGCTGTCATCGCGTCCGTCTATTCCTTTACCGCTGTTATTGGGATTGTTTGCCCTTCCCGTTGCTCTTCTCTTAAACTGCCTTTATCTCAACCCGCGAGTTTTTTGCCTTTTTCTTCCGATTTTGCCCCCGGCTGCGGGAGTGGAGCGAGCGGCCGCGTGGTTCTTTGTTGCCGGCTGAGGCCAAACAACGACGGGGGAAACACCGGATTTCCAAGAGGTTGTCAGCCCAGGGCTGGGGAAAAAAAAAAAAAAAAAACAAACAAAAACAACCTAGCAAAATTATTATTTTTTTTTAAATTTCAAAAATAAAGCACACACAACCCCCAACCCCATATGACACACACACATCCACACAGAAAAAAACACCTCAGGTTTTCATACCTCAGCACCTTGCGTTTGTGTTTCCCTTCTAGAGATTTTGTGTGCCTTGTAAAACTGATACTTGGAGCTTTTTTTGTTGTTTAATTTGTTAAAAAAAAAAAAGACGAGTTGGAAAAAAAGATCTCGACGGAGTGTGAAGCAGGAGAAGGAAACCACTCCCACGGGTGCCAATGCTCTTCCGTAGTCTCCTTTGGCTAACTGAGAGCCAGGGGCTGTTCCTTTGGAGAAAGCTTGAGAAATGTTAAAAAGGAGAAAAAAAAAAGGTGAAAAAAAAGTGGTGGAAAGAAAAAGAAAGGGGGAAAAGAAAAAAAAGCAAAAGAAAAGAGGAGAAAAGAAAAAAAAAAGGATAAAGAGAAAAAAGGGGGGGAAGAAAGGCGGAAAAAAAAGGGAAAAAGAACCCCAACCCAAATATAAAAAAAGGTTGTAAGGAAAAAAAAAAAAAACAACCACAAAACAAAACCAAGCAAGGAAAGTGGTGAAAGCCGCTGGGAAGAGGAGGGACGGGAGCTGGGGGGGGGGGGTGAGGGGGGTGAGGTGGCAGTGCCAGTGTGGCCCCAGGGGCTGTGACACCATATTTTTGTCCTCTACTGCAAAGTGTTCCGTGAAAAAAAAACAACCAAACCCCACCCAACGACAACATCATCACAAGAAAAAGAGAAATCTCTGCAGCTCACACGAGCCTGAGCTCGCTCTCCGTTGCTCTCTTTCCAGTGTCTCGGGGGGGTCACGGCCGAGCTGAGATTGGGGGGTGGTGGTGGTGGGAGTTTGCCCCATGGCTGTGATGGGGGGAGAAGGGGTGGGTGGGGAGTGGGGGATGTGCTGTGGGGTTTTTTTGGGATGGTGGTGGTTTTTTGCCAGGTGCAGCTTTACCCAGTGGCTCGGGGAGGTGTTGGCATCAGGAAGCCTGTGCTAAAGCGGGGTGGGGGCCTCACCGCAGTTGGTTAGCAGAGCCAAAGTGGTTATTAATGGTGCACTAATTACGCCCTTGTAACTGGGAAGCTCAGATGCCCCCAGTCACCCACCCCCATCCCCCACCCCGTGCTTCTCTAGCCAGGCGAGCGCTGGGCGTCCCCCCCGCAGGAGAGGAGCGCACCTCCGGGGTGGGTGGAAGGGCGTCACCCAACGGGGAGAGGACCAAGATGGGGCTTGGGTGTCCCTTGGGGTGGCCGTGTGGCGGGGTAGGGCTGCTGGGGGCTGCCACGATGAGGGACACCCCCACGCCTTTCTCCATGGCTCCCAGAGCTGTGCTCCCTCCCTCCCTCCCACCCATCCAGTGCCACCAGAGAGGTGGTGTCCCCCCTCCCGGGGCGGGCAGGGGCTGTGCCACCCCATCTAACACCTCAACGCACCAAACCAGCTTTCAGCAGTCACAGCCACCCGGGCACTGCCAAGGGGGCAGCAGGGGCTCCCCACAGGGGGTTTACAGAACACAGAGAGTGTCCGTACACCACTAACCCCTCTCCAGGGGCGGATTTTCGGGATGCTGCTTGCTCATCTCACCGCTGAACAACTCCCCGATTGCCCCTTCAGCACATTGTGACCATCGCTTCGTGGCTTTTGTGCTCCGATGCTCCTCCTGGCTCCAATCCTCTTCCTGGGGGATTGTGAGGGAGCGAAAAACCACATCACTACATCCAACTTTTTTTCAGTTAAATAAAAAAAAGAATAAATCACCCTCTCTTATTACCAGGTAGAGTTTTGTTCCCTTAAGGCTCTTTTTATGAAAATAAATATTTAAATTATATAAAGAAATAAATACTTCTCTTTTCACATTAGATAACTCCCTGGAGACAGCAAAAAACAACCCAACACCACTGTGCACCAGTGTCCACCAGGGCTTTATACTTTTGTGGCTCTCATGTGCCAGGCCATCGAATCCACACAGTCCAATAAAGTTGGTTGTCCCTCTCCTCCTCCTGGCTGGAGGCAGGGCACCTCTACTGTTGACCGTAGTACCTACGATTATCAGATCGGTTCCTACCTGGTCCGTAGGATCGCCTACCGTAGGTCGGAGCAGCTTTCCTCCTGTGCCTGTAGGGCTGAGGTAGGTTCTCCATCCCTCTTCTTCATGTCTTCTGCATATTCACAGAGGCAAACCCACAGGATATCTCGCATCGGGTTTGATTTGTCTTGAGTCGGAGGGTGCTTTTTCTCTTGAGTAGGAGGGCGTTTCCTCTTAGCAGCTGCAACATGAGTCTGTACAGGGAAAGCATGGAGTTTTTCCTCCACCTTGGTTAGTTTCTCAAACAGTTTATCGGTTTGCTCAACTAATTTCTGGGTCATTTGCTCAATTTTCTCAGTCAGTTTCTCAGTCATTTTCTCGGTGGTCACAGTCAGCTTTTCTATGGCTGCCACAGAGAAGGGACGAGAGAGACTGTCTTCATACTGTCGTACCTTCTTAACCCCTTCATTTACAGTTGGTGTGACAGTATCGGATCCTCCCCAGACCACTGTTGACAATGGGTGGGAATATGTTGATGGTGCACTTTGTACAAACTTTTTCAGCATAGACCGTTTGCATGGCATTTCATCAGGGTCTACAATCACTTGCCCATCACTATAAATCACCTCTCACACAGCCATTTCTCTCAGGTACTTAATACCTTTTTCCATGTTGGTCCATTTACTTGGACGGCATTCGATATCGTCCTTAAAGGGATACCTGCGCTTTACGGCTGACACCAGTCGCCTCCAGAGACTGAGAATGCTTGTCTTTCTCCCAATTTCTTTATCAATCCCTCCATCCTTGGCCAGGTTTCCCAATCGCCTAGCTTCTCTGCCATCTCAATCTAGGGTATCTGCCCCACTATCCCAGCATCGGAGCAACCAGGAGACAAGTGTTTCACCTTCATGACGACTAAAGTCCTTCCTGATATTTCTCAGATCTTTCCTAGAGAAGGATTTAACAACTCCCTCTACATCTGAGTCCTCCTGTGGGGAGGCTGCCCCAGAAGGGGCCTCTCCAGGATCTGCTCTAGAAGGACTCTCGCCTCTGTCTGTTTTCAAAGGTCTCTTTCCCTTCTCTGGTCTTGAAGGACCCTCCCCTGGATCTTCTTCAGAACCCTCCCCCAAGCTATCTGACTTGAGGTGGTCTTTGTCGTAAGGGGCAGGGGAAGGAGTTGACCTCTTCTTCTTCCTCCTGGTTACTGGGGCAGCTTGTACCGATTTTGATGGAGTTGGAGTAGTTTTGGTACTGGTTGTAGTGGCTGCAGTAGCTTGTGCCGGGACGGGCGGCGGAGGGGCCGGTGGTGTTGCAGCGGGGGGGGGCGGCTGCCGATGGTGCCGGTGCCGGTGCCGGTGCAGGCGGCGGCGGAGGCGCCTGTGCCGTTGCGGTGGGGGGGGGCGGCTGCCGGTGGCGCCGGTGCCGTGGGGGAGGCGGCTGCCGGTGGTGCCGTTGCTCCGGGGGGGGCGGCTGCGGCCGGGCCGGGCGGGGCCGCGGTTCGCGCCGCTGCAGATCGCCGAGCGGCTGCGCGGGTCTGAGTGGCGGCAGCGCACGGTCCCCTACGGCTCCCCCTGCACAGATGTTTCACAAGAAACCACCCCTGCACCACATTCAGGAGCCCCAACAACAAAATCACGATCTTGAGAAGGTACCAGTCCTTATCCTCAGAGCCCAGGAGGTTTCCATGCCCCAGCTCTGAGGGTGTCACATCAGCATAAGTATCAAAGGGCGAAGTAAACATTCCCCAGGTAGAACCGAAAGTATAACTAATAACAGAATCCATCACCTGATGCCCGAGATATACAGGTAGAGCCGTTACCCAACTCATCGTGTTATACATCTGAATTGCGAACCACACCAAAACAGCACCTTTAAACCTTCGCATAAAAAGACAAAGAATAAATGAACTTTGTAACACATTTGGCAGGTTAGACCAACTTCACTGCATTAAGGTCCAACAAAGCTGTTTAAAGGCATGATACAATATTTCCTCTAAGAACGACATGATGCAAGCTGTCTGTTCTAATCTCCGAGCAAACTGGAATTCAGACTATTTGGACAATTTATCACAGCTCTGGTGGAGCACTGCTCAGGCCCCACATTGGGCGCCAATTAATCTGTCGTGGTTTAGGCCAAATCCACCACTGGGGACCCGAGGGACCCCAAATGGGACTGACAGATGGTCCCCTCTACCCCTCTTCAAAGAGAGAGGCAGAGGAGGAAAAAGAGACTTAGGAGTTTAGAAGGAACTAAACGACTTTAATGAAATATTAATAATAAAATAAAAAGAAATAATGAAAAATATATACAAAACCGTATCAAGCTCCCAAGATGACAATCACGTCACCGGCTGGCACTGGGGCAGTCCCAGGCTGGACTCAGTGACGGACAGGAACTGGATTCCGGATCTGCATTCAGGATGGGGATCACAGGCAGACAAACACAGTCCCCCTCAGACGTCGGCCATTGAAGGAAGAGCGCTGACCCTTTGATCCCTCAGCTTTTATACTGAGCATGAGGCAGATGGGATGGAATACTCTGTTGGTCAGTTTTGGGTCACCTGTTCTGTCTGCTCTTCTCTGCAGGTGGGACCCCACTATGCTTTTCCGCTTCCGACCCTCCAACGGGGCAAATCACAAAGTTGTTTGGCCGTGGGGGGTATAGCAATGAGTATAAGCAGAGCCTCTCTGCATCCCACGCCCGGGCATCAGCTGTAACCATTGGTCTGACCTCTCTGAGAGAGTGAACACTGTCTGCACCATATGCAGTTAACTTCAGTAGTTAGAAGAGGCCCCGCTAAGAAGCGAAGTTACTGAACAAAATTGGTTCTGTTTTACCTCAAACCAGGACACAGGGAGAGTTTCGTTCCATTAAGGCTCTTTTTATTAAAATAAATATTTAAATTATATAAAGAAATAAATACTTCTCTTTTCACATTAGATAACTCCCTGGAGACAGCAAAAAACAAACAACCCCAAACCAGCCCAAAGGACAGGGGCTTTGGTGAGAAATCAAGAGATGGTAAACGCTTTCTTTCCGTGGTCATGACAAATCCAGTTTTAGGAATCAAGTAGACGGTAGATATTCCAGAAACAGAGGAAAACTCTCTTTGAGGAGACGGTAGTTCAGCACGTTGTCCTTGGGAAGGTAAGTTGGGCAAACACGACTGTAACCACCACCACGGATGTTTCCCATTTGTCTGTAATGTGGTCGCGTGCGCTGCGAGGCGCGAGTGTGCGGCTCAGCCATGGAAGTTGACGATGTTCCTTCTTCACTCTGCCCTTAACGAGGTCACACCCATCTTTCTGGCTCTCGCTTAAGGTGCGTTAACTAATTTCAAAGAGAGTTACTGTCTCCAAAATAAGGGGGGGGGGGGCGGGGAAATAAACTGTCTTAACCCACTACTTCATAACTTGAAGAGGAAAATTTGTGTGCCTGCTGCTGTTCCAAATAAGGTCTAAGAAATGTAACTACAATAACTACTAGTCACCCGGAGGTGATCACAGCGTTGTTCTAATAGTGCACATCTCACAGCAGCTGTTGGTGGTGCTGGCAAAAAAAACCCCCAAAACCCCAGAGTTACTGTCTCCAAAATAAGGGAGGTGGGGGGAATAAACCATCTTAACTTCTACTTCATAACCTGAAGAGGAAAATTCGTCTAAGAAATGTAACTAAAGGTCTAAGAAAAGTAACTAAAGGTCTAAGAAATGTAACTAAGGTCTAAGAAATGTAACTAAGGTCTAAGAAATGTAACTAAGGTCTCAGAAACGTAATTAAAATAAGAACTCTAATAGTCCACGTGTCACAGCAGCTGTTGGTGGATTATCTCCCACACCATCTTCTTGCGGAAGTACGGCATGTGACTCTGAAAAGAGAAGAGAAATCCATTAAATAATGACGTCACGGTAGAAAGAGGCGGCAAACAGGCATAAATGCCCAGCGGAGTCCTTAATATGAAGTTCCCTTTAAGAACTGTCAACCGTTTGGGTACAACACCCCACGCGGCTCCTAAGAGGGTGACACGACAACCCGACAAAACCAGATTGACTTGACCGCGCGACAGCTTACAAGCACGCTAACAAACAAAACGCTATAAAACAAAATCAATAAAAATAAGCAGTGTCTTGACTGGTCAAAGGGTAGAAGCCATTTCTCCAAAAGATACCGAGCCCAGATATGCCAAACCCGCTGGCGGCAGTACCTTGCCCAAGAGGAATCTCACCGGCAGCAGCTCCCAAAGGCGGGGATGGAGAACCACAGCTCTGCCCTGCCCAGGCCACTTGGAAGTTCTGACCCCAGCAACTACGCACCGAAACGGGGCACGAAACCTCAGCCCCTGCCCCGGACACAATTAAGAGCTGCTGCCTAACCTCCCTGGCTCCTGTCCCTGCGCGAAAGGGGCTGGAGGGGTTTATGACCTTCACTCACCTGGGTAAAGTTGAACGGTTTCTCTCTGGCGATGTACTCTGCGTATTTACACATAAAGACGCCGCAGTCGCTTCCGTTCAGCTGCTGAGGGATCTCCTAAGGAATACAAAGAAGATGGAGGATTTCCCTCTGTCTCAAAAGAAAAGCAACTCGGAAGTAGCGCACATTACCCACACCGACACTGCGCTCACCACACACTCCTGACCCTACTTGCGTAATCCTGAATACCCACTCCCGCCCACGAGGAACAGACCCAGTTCACTGCGCACCATCCCTCCCCTCTGCCTTCCGGACTCAGACACTACAACCCAAATTCTTGGCAGGCCCAGAAGGGGCAGCAGCCCTCCTCCCTGCGAGGCCTCTCGAGGTTCGCACGGCGTCTTTCTCAAGTGACCTTTCTTAAATCCAGTCTGTAGGGACCGCTTTTTACTATCAACTCCTTGAGAAACATCAGCTCAACCCTTTCTTTGTCACGTGCCAGGATCTGGGCCCCAAAGAAGCACTTACAGTTCCCATTTCAAACCCAAGTGGTGCTCACGTACACGTGGCTCCATGCTGTGAAGAGTCCACTCCGAAACATTCAGCTCCAGGTTTCTTTTTTCCCGACTTTCTTTTTGCAGGTATTGGCTGGTTAAAACAAAAGGGAACAAAAAATCCCTTTTCATCTCTGTAATTTAGGCCAACAACAAAATAAAGCAGCTGAAGGATCACAGGAAGATGAACGGCAGGACGGGAAAACGTCAGAGGATCCTCACAGCAGCTGATTTAAGGCTGATTTGGGAGGAAAAATCCCAATCTTCAATTTATAAACACGCTGAGAGGCTGTGAGCTAATGGTCAAGAATGAGACCAACAATTCCAACAGAGGCTTCCACACAAACCTAAGTTCATTGCTTCGGAGAGGTCAAAAAGCCCCAAATCACATGTTATCAGAGGACTAAGAGACAAACCAAGCAGGGAACTGTAATGCTGTAATTCCACCGTGTGCCTTCATCCCACATCCTGGGCTCCGACTAACAAAGTCGGCACACGTGTGCCACGGGGCTATGGCGTATTTGGCTGTGCCTATCACGGGAAGGTGGCAGAATCCAGGCACCCCAGACCCTGGGCGGAGGGGTCGCTGTGACACCAGATAAGCAGCCGATGCCAGACAACTCGCAGCAAGCAACGCCAAGATTCCTGCTTGGTTATCTACAAGCCACGTGAAAACTTGCAGTCGCCTTACAGGGACTAAATCTAAAATCCCTCTCCTCATTCACACCATAATAGCAGTGACGGAGCGGTTACTTACAGCAAAGTCTGACAAATCTTGTCCCCTTTCTGGCCCAGCGAGTCCAAGTACCTGATGGTCTTCTTCCTGAGATCTATGACCTGTTATTAAAAGGTGACCATTAGACAAAGCACAACCTTCTGCCACACAACCCCCAACACCTAAATGACTTCTCTTGCCAGTTTTTGCTCCCTGTCCAATTCTAAAGAAAAAGCCCGTGGGACTCACGGCTAGTGTCCAGTGTGCTCGCAAGTTCACAGGCACGAAGATGATGTCCTGCTTGAAGACATCGACACTTCTGGTCCATCTTCTTACTGCATCGTAGCCCCCAGATGTTAGTTTGGGATAAAAGAAAGTACTGAACGCGTGGACCGCTGGATAGCCTTCCTTCTTCCCTCTTTCCATCAGCAGACCCATGTAGAAATTAACCACCTGTACCATAAAGAGGAAACATGAGGTGTAAAAATAAGACGCTGCCTTCCCCAACCAAAAATACAGCACCACCTCTTTTCTGGCCACCCTCAAGCACGCAGCGGAGAGAACTCCAGCCTCAGCTGGAGGCTTTTGTTCCCAGAATTGCACACGGGGTTACATCGGCAGTTTGATCAAAACACCTGCCCCCCACGCCAATAACCCGGACGAACTCCTGGAAGCTGCATCATACAAGAAGTAACGGAACTTCCAGAAACGATCGACCCTTCAACACCTCAAATAAGAAGTGTACAGAGATTTCTAGGCTCTGCAGCGGAGGTCGTCAAAGAACGTTGACGCGACTTCTGTACAGGGCGGAGGGGTATTTTTCAATAAAGGCTGAATGAGACTATCCCTGTGCTCCAGTTGGTTTTACCTCATCATTTAGCCAGCAAAGGTTCCTGAGCGTGTGGATGTCCTCACGAGTGACCTTTAGTTTGAAGGCACTGCTCATGATCTCATCTGGCTCACCTCTGCCAAATGCGGCACTGACCTCTCTCTCCATGGCCTGAAAGGAACAGTTCAATGGGGAAGGACTTGTGAAACAGCGCATGGAGCACGCTGACCTGGGGGCAGCTTTCCACTGAAACACGGCCTGTAAATTCAGCTCAGGTGACAGAGCAACTGCCTTTGATGGTTTCTTGGCTCAGTGAGCGGTAGCGCTTTTGCCTTGCTTGGTTGGTTTCAGCATCTGCACTTTGGACTTTAGAGCCCAGGCTTGCTGCCATTTCTTTTCACCAAGGACGTTGGGATAAAACCCGTAAACTCAGCAAACGCGCTAAAGCAGCTGAAAATGGAACACAAGTTTGGCAACCCCCTTTCCCAGGTGCTGCCGCGGCCCTCACAATACCCAGGTTTAAGCCAACCCCAGCGGGCATCCTCCGTACCGAGGCAGCTAAGTCAGGAGACTGAAAGAGTGTGAAGGTGGGGGACTTCAAAGGGAATGGCAAAGGGGGAAACTGAGGCAGCTACACTGGAGTCAGGCAATGGGGAGTCCAGCTTGTGCACACAACTGGTCCCAATTTGCACGTTCCCATCTAAGTCTGCCTAGGGAATGCAAAGAAACCACTACGGATGGTGGTATAAAATACTCTGATCTGCAATAGCATCTCCTTCTTGCTTGAATCTGGGCAGGCAAAATAAGAAAACCACCCGGTTTCCCTTGTACCCAGCGTCAACGCTGCAGACCTTGTAAACTCTGCATTTGCTCGCCCTTTCCAAGTCCATCCTCAACAGGCAGGAAAAGGCGGGGGGAGCTCAATTAGACTGCAACTCCAAAGAATAAAAGCAGCCAAAATTCATACAAGCAGGGGAAACTGAACTCCCACTCCCCGGTGGACGGCACCACGGATCAGCACAAGCTGATCTTTCAGGTTCTATCACCACGGTAGGACAAGAGGCACATCCAATATAACTGGATGAGTCGGGTTAGCACTGCTCTGGAGACTGGTGTTCAACCTGGACTCATTTTTTGTCCTGCTAACAGAAGGCCCACAAACCCTCAGGTCAGCACAACTGAAGGAGCGCGGGGAGCACACGAAATCCTTCAAACCAGCTTTAGTGCTGACCCTCGCACTGTGAAGTCACAGCCGCAGACACTCGCTAACAGGTTCAATGCAAGTTCTTCAGATTTCAAAGAGCCTTAAGAACCACCGAGAATAAGAGGAGTTCCCTGCAGCTCTGTCACAACCTTCTCTTTTGTCTCACAGACTGTCGCCTACGGTACCTCTGTGAGCGGAGGAAAGCGTTCCGCTGTTTTTCCCAAGCCTGGCACTTTCTTTCCTTCCACATTGAGGCTGACTGACTTTTTGGACTGAACATGTGTTGGGTGTCCTCGGAATAACACATCTTCTGAGATTTCAGTGCCACGCTGCCTCTGTTAGACAAACGGACATTAAGCTAGCAATCAAGCACAGATTTGTTTGCTTGGGGATAGGACAGAAAATCTTGCTTATATAGGAAACCGGAAGGGCTTTTGTACACACATCCAACCAGCAAACCCCAAAGTTACTTTTTATTGACGACTGCATTCCAACTGTGCACCCATGGAGTGCTGCACTTGGAGGCAAGAGAGGCAGAGAGCTCGTTTGGCTTGGGCTAGCGTTAAGAACCCCAGCAAAGCCTCCACGTGTAGGTATTAAGTTGAGAGTGAGACTACTATTTATGATTTCCATGATTAAAATTTTATTTTTGACCTCAATCCTGACCAGAGGTGGAAGTCGGAGATGTACTTCCCATCCCAGCAAACAAGAAAAGACTAAAGACACCCCAGTCCAGCTTTGCAGGTCAACTAAGGCTGTGCGCTAAAGATTTTGAGGCTATACCCAACACATTAAAGGGGAAGAATCAAAATGCTATAGTGTAGTGTGCTCCTAATAGTCCAGAAACAAAATTAACAGCAGAGGAAAACACTTTGCCATAGCGCTACTCATCAAATAATGCTCCCGCTTTCCCGGGGAAAAACAACCTGAGGAAATACAGATATTGTTGAGTGAGTCATGTGAAGTGGAGAGTGCTGAAGTTTCTGATCACAAATAGCTGTATTTTCCTTGTGAAAAACACAAGCTTACCCCTGCGATGGTTTGTTTTGCTGCTCCTTCCTCTTCCTGACAGATTTCTTCTGGTGTGCAGTACCTGCCAGGAGAGGGAGAGAGAGAAGTGAGCTTTGTATCTGTCCTCTACCACGGAATTCTCAGGAATTCACCTTCTGGACAAGAAAGGCTTTTTCAAGGCTTATTCTGACTACAGCCCCGGTTGCACACATCAACACGTGACAATATCGCCTCAACGTCCAGCACCATTCTTTCTTAGCAGCAGGACTGGGATAGAATGAAGAGCTGGGAGCTTTGCAATTTTTTTTTTTTCCCATTTACTTGTACAAGACTCCTTTTCCTTCTCTTTATCAGTTGCATTATTTAGAAAACAGGGAAGCAACCAGCACTTCCTCTATCGAGTGCTTTGTGATCTACCGCTGATAAACACTGCATGCTGGGTGTTCTACTGCAAGGTATAACAGGAACATCTGCAACTAGACTTGCACCCAAACAGAGTGAGCTTCGGGAAACTAAGGCCAGCACACTGAATTCCAAATGGGACAGCCACAGGATGTTTACTTGCCTTCTACAGGCCAGTCAAGAGAGTGACTATCCCCATTTGGAGAGGATTGTCATTCAAACCACGCAGACTCTGAAGAGCAAACAAATACACAGACATTAAAGTTGTCCAGATATATGTCCCTGCTTCAAAAACAAGAATTCGCATTGTCACCAAAAGACCCCTTTGAGAGAGGCTGCTGGCCTCTCAAACCCAACCGCACGCTGCTTTTTTCCCCCTTCTAGTCAAACCCCACGCATCCTCTAAGTCCCAAAAACTGCCTCAAGTCCCACCAGGCTTTACAAGCTCTCTAATCCTTATGCTCAGGATGTGAGTTTCCAAGTGAAAGAAATGAAATGTCAGCTCGTTGATGGCTCGGCAGAATGACTCACAAACAAAAATGGATTCTGCACATCCAAGGACAACTTGGGACGGCCACCACTCGCACCCTTACTGGCTTTCTTCCCACAGCAAACACCACACCAGCACAACCCTCTTTGTCACGCAGCACGGCTCTCGCATGGCAGCTGTGTTGGAGATGCAACTGGCTTGCGAGCAATTCCGGAGCCGCAAGGTAGCTACTCATTACTACATTAAAAGGGACTCTACCTGATCGTATCACCTCTCTGCGACCACTGCGGGCAGCAAACATCTATACATTCGACACCTGCACAGAAAAGAAGTAGTAAGAAAACAAGAAGTCGATTTTCAATCACCAATGGATGTACATAGCTCTCCATTTCTGAGTGATAATTAAAAAAAAAAAAAGAAAAACTTTGAATGCTGACTGTATGGTCAGGAAGTTCGAATTCTGGCAAGCGCTTTGAACATCATCTGCCAGTCTATAAGAAATGCCCTATTCTGATTTGAAGTCTACCTACAAAGTGGAACAGATTGGAATCATGGGGATACTCACCGGTCCTTAGTGTTGGATGTGGATAGACCTCTCCTCTGTATTTTGGTTCTTCCAGGTGACTCACAGTCGTCACTGGTTCCTTAGAGGAGGCTTGAACACTTTGGGGCAGGAAAGAACAACAGAGGAGAATCACAATTTTTATATGTGGGGCATTTGTTATCAGTGTATACCAATTCACGGTGGCTTTTGGGGTTTTTCTTTGAAAAGAAAAAAATATTCTTTGCACATCCGACAAATATCTGCATCAACCTGAGGAGGACACTTTACTCTGCGGGACAAGACAGCGTTCATTTCAACCAGCCTTGACCAATTCTGCTCAATCTATTTGTTAAAGATTATGCTGACGCTGAGAATGGCAATGTCCACAGCATCCACACTGCTGGGACATTTTACTTCAGACCTGCCCTGCTCTGACCTCAGGGACTATATGCTCAGTAGCAGTTGGAATGCATTAGACACGTTCCCCAGGAACCTTCTCTGGTTTACCTTCCTCTGAAAGGAATCTCTTTCTCATGCTCCAGATCTGCTCCAAAATATGAGCCAAACCACAATAAGCAACGACTGGCAGATTAGACGCCGAAAGCAGAGTCTTGACCCGCTCTCAAATGCAGTGCACTTAAACTCAGTGCAGCCAAAGTTACATGAGAAACTGTTTTCTGTATCATTTTCATGATATGGATTTTCATCTGAAGTGGCGGATTCTGGCGCAGCGCGCTCCTTCATGGGCGGCCTCAGTGGTAAGAAGCTGTCTGGAGCAGCTTTGATGCTCTGTTTGCCATTCCGGCTTGTGCTGAAAACATCAATGGCAAAAGAAATCGTATCCAGAGAACATTCAAATATGCACCTCCACCACCAACTACTTTGTCAAGCACGTACACCGATGATGATGGAGACAGACACGAGATGTTCATGACTTTCAGATGAAGATACGCTGTTGATTGTGTCCTCAGCCTCCTCTCAAGTTCAACACTTCCTCTTACTGCAGACCTTTAATCTCTACCTAATCTCCTGCGTCAATTAAGTAGCTGGGTTTAAAGAAAAAGTTGAAAATTGGTTCTTCGGGGGGGAAGCAGCTGGAGACCTCCCTTACCATAGGCAGTAAACCTTTTGGGGAAGAAGTCAAAGAAAACAGAAGGATTTTTACCTCAGACGTGGAATTATCTTGTGAGGATGGGATAGTGGTTCCTTCGTCAGGTGAGCATGGGTTCCACACGGCATCTGACCTACGAGGGAAGAGCATAAGGCATCAGGAACTCTAAAAGGAAACTGAAGAGGTTCATGAGTTTACAGTAACGAGCTTCACCAAAGATAAATTGTCATTTTCTCTCTCACATCATCATATTATTTCTGTTATGTCACTTGAGGACATTTTCAGGTTTTCACACCGGCAACTACAGCAAGTTGTGCACACAAGGTATTGACAGCCAAAACCTGAAATACAAAAGGCTTCTCGGGATCTACTACCTAAAATGAGCATTGAAAACAATTTACTTCTGGCAAGCTAACAGTGGACCTATCAGAACGGAAGGACTGCATCCAAGGCAGCTCTGGTACTGAGATGACAAGATAAATGCCCGTCCCCACTCCAGAAGCAATGCAAGGATGCAGGTAAGAAACAGAGGTCACGCTCAAGTCTTCCCAGATGCCGCCTCGTCCTGTGCCTGCAATAATCTGTACAGAACCCCAGGGGCAGGCTTGGACAGTACACAAGGTAGGGTGAAAATGAAACAAGTCGTATAACTTGATGTCAGCCTTACCAATTTGTAGCATTGCTACATTGAGCGATGAAAATCTTGGTCTTTTACTTGAAGGCTCAAAAGAAGTGGACTGAATCTTAAAAGAAAACAAAAAAAAGTACCAATGTGAGTATAACCTGAATGAGAATCCAAGCAAACACACTTCCTGAGACTTAGTCAGCTCTGCTATGACTTGCGGACCATGACTTGCTGGGTCAGATTGCAGAAGAATGCCAATCTTTGCAGGACCTTTGACAGGTACGCTTTAATTTTTGAATACAGGCTCTCATACATGCAGTCAGCTCCTAAACATTCCAAAGTGTGATAATTCAGCCCTTGAAAAATATATTTTGTACAAATAAGAGTTAACGACTCTCTCAGGAATGAAGAATTAGAGCCCAACAGTCTCTTAGGCCTCTAATTCCATGGGGTAATAAGAAAAATAGCACTACACCTTTGAACCAAACTAGGGAGTCAAGCAGTAGGTGGCTCATTTTTACAGAGCCAAAGTCCTACAGGAATCCTCTCCTGGGCTGCTGGCTAATGAGCAGAAAGAGGTTTATCCACAGGAAGCACGCAGTTTTTCTTCTCAGGTAGTGTATTTTGATTCCTTAACCACAAACTCGAGAAAGAGAATAACGCAGACTTGAGTAAGGCAAACCCAGCCCACATTAGAGCTGCCTGCTAGAAATGGAAAAGAACCACCTACAGCTGTACAGGCTCAGAGCAGGCTCAACCTCAAGATGCATTAGGGAGAGCCGCTTGCTCTCGCACCTTGCACAGATCCTAATATTTCAAACCCCTCGCTAACCTCTTCCGCACACTCTGTGAATGGAACATCTTCGCTGACGGAGGCCGCCGGGCGTTTGGTTGCCTTGGTCGGCAACTGCACCACAGCAGAAACTTTCTCTTTCTGTTCAGAGATGGAATAATCTAAAAAACAAAGACAGGCCATAGAAGAACATGATAGAAAACCAACAGAGGTACATTGCGAATACAGCCAGGAGGGAGCACACAGCTTTGATTTAAAATACTCTTTCTGCTGACACACGCGGGCTCACCGCCAGAGACCTGGGCTATCTCCTGCTGGCAGTAAAAGTATTGTGCCCTGCCACAGTCACCGCAGATAACGTCATACAGAGGGCTAAGCCCTACCGTACACCCTCAAGCCATTGGCTATAGGGATAGATAGCCACAAGGAAAGAACAGCTTGAAAAGCCACAGCTTCAGGAAGAATGCCAGCGCACAAAAGCCAGACTTTTCCAAGGGACACGAAACCTCAGAAAAATCAGGCATATTCAATACTTCTGTAATGTGCAATACCTGATGTTCTCTTTTTCGGCGGACTCTCGTCACCATCGTCCACAGGTATCCAAACGCTGAGGAAAGAACACACACAACAGTGTTTTGCAGCCCTAGGGAAGCTCCCAACAGGCTGACTTCCCTTCACAGGGCCCAAACTTCCAAAGTTACCTTTCCTATCCCGAAGATCTCCCCCTCCAAGCGCCCCTGGGATCATCTCAGGCACATACACCTAACTGCAGCCCTCCTCAACACCCCCCAACCTCTCCCAGCCAACGACCGCTCGCAGAGAGCTAATTATCCCGCTGCAGCACATTAGGCCTCTTTTTCTCATTCTGTTAATGCTTCCTAACATTTTACATTTGTTCCTATTGCCAAAAAATTGAGTTTATATGTAATGTTTTCCTCTTTCCTCAGGGAAAGCAGCACACCAGAGATTACTACGCCATCTCATTTCCTAAACCACTACACTGAGTTGCAAAGAAAAGTCTAAGGAGGACAGGAAATAAAAGGTGGGAAAGCAACTCGTGCATACACCCACTTCAATCACTTTTTCCTTTGGGAATGGAGCACAAAGGTTGGTCCTAGGTGGGGTTTTGCCTCTATTTGCCCCCCCAAATGTCATGACAGACGGCAAGGATTCTTTGAAGAATTCTATGGTCTTTCTTACACAAAGGAATTTCTTTTAAACTGTTATGCCCCCAAACCCTGATGATAGCATTGCTTCTGGACTATCTTCTCTCTGTATCAGGAGCACAAAGAAGTCCCTAACGGCACCTTTCATACAATGTCAAGAGTATTGGCTATTACTATGCTATTAAAGTCAGGCAGAAAATATCGAGGGGTAGGCATTAGAGGCAAATATCTTCCCATGAAAATGCATTCTTACTCAGCATATTTGATACTTCAGAAGGCAAAAGTAGAGAAGGCAAAATCTTTGTATCCTCCTGCTCAATTGTTCGCAGGAGCTAACTCCTTCTGAGCTGCTCTCCAGGCTCAAGGCTACGTCCTGAGAGAAGCGCAGTTTCAATACCTGACGGCACTTACGGCAACTGCCTGTGAACAGAAATGCCGCTTTCTCCAGTTTTACCAGAGCACCCGGCACCTGGGAGAGCCTTGTTTTGTCCTTTTTTACCTTACCAGCCACTTGGAGGTTTAGAATCAGTTTGATGGTGAGAAAAGAGGAATTCTCTCCTGGGAAGTTGTACTAAGCTGCTCCCCGCTCCTTCACCACTCCAAGTCTCCACCCCCTCTTTTTCCCTTTTCAAGCCCCCGCTGTGCAGACGGAAAGCCAACGAGGGGGTGGCTTTGCCCACGGATTTGGGGGGAACATCTGGAAGCCACAGTCATCTCAGCATCACAGGGGAACGACTCTGACTGCGGCCCGGGGCGAGCCCACAGCGGCAGGAGCCACAGCCGCCGCACAGGGCCGGAAGGACGGGGCTGCCGGGCTGGGAGAGGGCGGGGGGGGCACGGGGCTGCCGGGGCCCACCACGAGCCCCACCGCCCCGGAGGGGGGGCTCTGGGCGGGCAGAGGGGCCGAGCCCAGCCCAGGGGAGGGCAGCCAGAGCCAGGGGAGCCCCAGAGCAAGACCCCGCCCTGCACCCGAGCCCACGGAGCGACTAACGCCGCTCCCGGCCGAGGCGCCGGGCGGGCTCCCGCCAAGGAGCCCCGGGGGTCCCGCAGGCCCCAGGCGGAGGGGGGAGTGGGCGCCGGGGCGATGCCCGGGGGCGGCTCTGAGGCGGCGGGGCGGCTCGCTGCCCTGGGGGGCGGCCTCTTCCGCGGCGGCGGGGCCGGGGGCGGCGAGGAGGGCGCCGAGGGCCCCCCGCAGCCATCGGTACAGGGGCGGGTGAGGGGGGAGAGAGGGGCGGGGCGGTGGGGGCGCGCAGGCGCGCCGCGTCTGTGCTCTGCCTGAGGGGGCCGTTAAGGGCCGCCCGGCCCGCTTCTGCCTCTGCCCTGCGGTGGGGCCGGGCGGGCGCCGTCCCGCCTCGCCCTCCTCTGTCTTGGGGAGGCGCTGGCCCTTCTCCGGAAGCCCCGAGCCGGGCGCCGGGAGGCGGGGGGTGCCCGGAGGCGGGGAAGAGGCCTGTCTGCCCTCGGGGAGAGGCCCCCCCAGAGGCCGGAGGGGGCCCCCCAGAAGCCCTCCAGAGACGGAGGGGCCCCCCAGAAGCCTCCCAGAGAGCGGAGGGCCCCCCCCGAGAGCGGAGAAGCCTTTCGGCGTCCCGCAGGCCTGAGGCGAGCGGCACCGCCCGGCGGCGCGGGCTCTTGCGCGCCCCCTCCTGCCTCCTCTGCCCGCGGTGGGTGAGGGAATGCCAATCCCGGGCTTACCGAGCCCTTTCCTCCGCGCTCGCACGGCGCTTTGCGCCCCTCTGGCGGGGAGCTGCGCTCGCTGCACCCGGCTGCGCCATGGCTGCGGTGCGACTGGAAGGACGCGGACTGCGTTCGGCGTTCCACCATGGTGAGCGGCTGTGACGGAGCGGCGCCCGACCGCCGGCCGCGGGCAGCCCCGCTCGAGCCGCTGCTGCGGGGGCCGGCGGGCGTGTGGTGAGTGCTGAGCTGTGTGCTGGGGGGTTGGGCTGGCTCTTGGGGCGCTGCCTTGCTCCTAAGGGGGCTTTGAAATGCGGTGCTCGCCCCTCGTTAACGAGCTGTTTCCTGTGGGGTGGAAATGTGCGGCTGTTGCTGCAGCCCCGTCCTGGAGAGGCTTTTTTTCCAGGGCTGGGAGCGAGAGCGGCGTCCAGGCTGGGCAGGGGAGCCGGGTCTGCTCGTCCTCCAGCTGAGCAGTGGTGGTTTGCAGGTAGCATCCGGTTGCACTTGCTGGAATGCAGAGCAGGAGAGAGTTGTGTCGTGGTTTTCCCCTGCAGATGCGGGACACGGGCGGCAAGGTGACAGCGTGGGGGGAGTGGGGGTAACTGGGAGCCCCCGTCTGACTCCCAGCCCCATGGTGGTGTCTTGCTGCTGTAATAAGTAATTTGGCAAAAATTTTGCTTCAGCTAAAAATGAATGTGTGCTCGCTATGGCTTCAGCTAAGATGGGTGTGTGCTTGCTATGCGTTTGGAAAAGGGATAGTTTTAAATAGGATATCAGACGAAAGCAACAGTTAGAACTACCGAAAATTTGCAGAACAAAGGGTGGTGTAGTTAGCTAAGATAACCACAGAAGTGTAAGGAGTGAAGAAGCCACAAGAAGGACATGGTGATAAAGACTTTGGCCCTCCCTCCATGGACTATCAGGAAGACCCCGGAGGAAGCATGCCGCCTGGGAGGGGGGCATGTTGCATTCCCAGAACTCATTGACTATGTATTTGGGGGTGGGTTGCATTCCCAGAACTCATTGTTTAGGTATTTGGGGGTGGGTCGCGTTCCAAAAACTCATTGATTATGCAAACTATGTTCCAAGAAGAAACATGAATAATTATAAAAAATACAAAATAAAAACAAGCGGTTGTAAAGGGAAAAATGAGGCACAGGAGGAGAAACCCCCTGTGTAACTCCCAGCGCTGTAATAAATATTCTTTGCTCCACCGAATTTGCCCCGGACTAAAATTCAATACAGTGATCGCGTTTCTCACACTGCTGTGCGTGGGTCTGGGGGTGGCCGGGAAGGGTCTGGCATGCTGGGGCCATCACTGACCCTCATTTTCTCTCCCACCATAGAGGTCCTCGGCGTAGCTCTCAGCCAGCTCTCGGCGGAGCTCCCCCAGCCAGCGCCTTCCCACATCAGCACCCTTTAGGTGCCTGGCCCCCCTCTCCAGGAGATCTTTGCTGGGGCACCTTGGTAGGGTGGGCAACCACTACCATGGGATGGTGGGATGGGGACAGCCACCTCCGTTGTCCCCTGTCCAGCTGGTGCCCTGACCCTCTCACTCTTCCATGCCCCCGCAGCTTCCGGAGCAAGAGGTTGTGAACGTGTTCATCGGGACGCAGGCGGTGGGGGCCATCATCGGGAAGAAGGGGCAGCACATCAAGCAGCTGGTGCGGTTTGCGGGTGCCTCCATCAAGGTGAGGAAGGCGCTGCGGGGCTGGTCCTGCGCTTCGTGCCTCAGTTTCCCCTCTGCACTGCCGAGGTCAGGGAATGGGAGTGTGCGGGGAGCAGTTTTGCTCCCCAACTTATCACAGAACGGTTGAGGTTGGAAGGGACCTTGAAGATCATGGAGTCCCACCCCCCTGCCCTGTTCAGGGACACCTCCCCCCAGCCCAAGTTGCTCCAAGCCCCGTCCAACCTGGCCTTGAACACCTCCAGGGCTAGGGCAGCCACAGCTTCTCTGGGCAAGCTGGGCCAGTGATTCACCACCCTCACAGTGAAAAATTTCTTCCTGTTATCTCCTCTAAATGTCCCCTCTTCCACTTTGAAGGCACTCCGCCTCGTCCTGTCACCCCATGCCCTTGTAAAAAGTCTCTCCCCGGCTCTCCTGTACCCGTTGGCATGGGCCCACCTCTCCCGCCTGTGTTTAGTAGAAGGCCAGGCCTGCAGCACCCTGGTTATGAGCCCGGCTCGGGTGGGAGGGGATGCTCCTGCATGGGGGGATTGCCCTGCGTTGTGGGGGGACATGCCACCGAGGGAAGGTCTTGCTGAAGCGGTGGCTGCACTCACGCTCCTTCTCCCCCATACTTCCCCAGATTGCACCGGCAGAAGGTCCCAAGGGCAGCGAGCGCATGGTCATCATCACAGGGCCGCCCGAGGCTCAGTTCAAGGTGCGCTGGGTGGGGGCTGTGGGTGTGGGGGACAGTAAGGGCCAAGTTGAGAGCGTCCCTGTGGTCAGCACTGTGCTGCCAGCCTGGCTTGGCCTCCCTCAGCGCCAGGGGAGCTCTTTGCTGGGTACCATGATTTTGATGCTGCTGGACGTGAGGACATTGTGAATGGACTCCTCGGTGCGGGCAAAGCCACCCGCATCCCACCTGGGTTCATCTTCCATAACCTTGTCTCCTGTCCACTCGAGCGGGATGGCGGCCCCCCCCCCAAAAAATTGAACCTCTCTCAAGGAGCGATGGAGGAAGCACAAGTTAAAAAAACCCAGAAACCTGAAATTAATTAGGGCTTGTCCGGGGTGAAAAGTTGGGAGCGGCGAGATGCTCGGTGGGGGCTCAGGGGTGGGTGGTGGTGGGAGAAACAGTGCCCTGACCCCCAACTCTTGCTTTTCCCTTCTCCTCCCCAAGACTGCACAGTGCAAGATGAGGGAAATGGTCCAGCAGGTGAAGCAGCAGGAGCAGAAACACGCTCCGGGAGCCCCGGCCTCGCAGCACAGCAAGTGATGCTCCTGTCGTGCCGCCCAGCACCGCCTGATGAATGTAACCCCACTGCCGGACAACCCCCTCCAACCTCCTCCACCACCCCCAGCAGGTCAGGGGAGCAAACCAAAGACCCGCCCAGACACACAGCCCCCCATTCCCGCGGCGCTGCGAGGATGCGCAGCTGAGGGGTACGGGGAGGGCTCTCTCCATCCCACAGCCTCCCCCTTCCTCCTCCGTCGCCTCCCGACGCTGTCCCTTTAGTTGGACTAACAGGGGCAGGTTTTGGTACCTCAGCACCTCACGCTTGTGTTTCCCTTTTAGAGATTTTGTGTGCCTTGTAAAACTGAGAGTTGGAGCATTTTTTCATTAATTTTTTTAATAAAAAAGAATGAGTTGGAAAAAACCATGTCGAGCGAGTGCGAGGCGGGAGAAGGAAAGCAATCCCAGGGGTGCTGACGTGGGGAAAGAAACTCCCCAACTCGGGGCGAGTTACAAAGCAGCATGTTTATTGCAGCGCTGGGTGCAAGGGGGATGGCTCCCAACTCGCCCAGGGGCTGGTAAAGCAAGCGTTCCTTTCTGATGCAAAGGCGTACGTATTCATTAGTGTAGGCTGGGAATAGGCACCACTCTGGTCATGATCTGTGGGTTGTTGTGGAGGAAGACTCCCAGTCTTCCTGCCGGTGTACTTTTCCCCTTTGGCTCAAGAGTGCTGCTGTGGCTGAGCTCTGAGCCGCCAGACCGGTTCTCAGCAGATGGTTACTTCGCGCAGACAATAAGGCCCTGAATAGCCCTTCCTGTTCTCTGGGTGGCTCTGGGTGGCTCTGCTCCACTGCTGCTTCTAAGGTCGGGCTGCCCCAGTGTCATCATTGAGGAGCCTTTTGTCTATCCAGTTCTCACTTGTGGGTGTTCCTGCCCATGTCAGTGCCAGAGCTCTTCCGTAGGCTCCTTCTGCTAGCGGAGAGCCAGGGGCCGTTCCTTCAGGAGAAAGCTTGAGAAATGTTTAAAAAGAGAAAAGGGAAAGTAGGAAAAATAAAGTGGGAAAATAAAAAAGAGAAAAAGAAAAAAAGGGGGGGAAAAAGGGGGAAAAAGCAAAAAAGGTCAAAAGAAAAAAGGGGTAAAAGAGAAAAAAGGGGGAAGCGAAAACATATTAAAAAAGAAAGGTAGAAAGGAAAAAAAACCAACCAAACCAAGCAAGGAAAGTGGGAACAGCTGCGGGGCAAGAGGAGGGACAGGAGCTGGGGGGAGGAGGTGGCAGTGCCGGCGCTGACCCCGGGGGCTGCGACACCACGTTTTTGTCCTCTACTGCAAAGTGTTGTGTGAAAAACAACCAACCAAACCCCATCCAAGGACAACATCAAAAACCAAAGAGAAATCTCTGCAGCTCACAGGAGCCTGAGCTTGCTCTCGGTTGCTTTCTTTCCAGTGTCTTGGGGGTGTCACGGCCGAGCTGAGATTGGGGTGTGGTGGTGGTGGGAGTTTGTCCCATGGCTGTGATGGGGGGAGAAGGGGTGGGCGGGGAGTGGGGGATGTGGTGTGGGGTTTTCTTTGGGTGATGGTGTTTTTTTGCCAGGCGTCGCTTTACCCAGTGGCTCAGGGAGGTGTTGGCATCACAAAGCCTGCGCTAAAGCGGGGTGGGGGCCTCGCCGCAGTTGGTTAGCAGAGCCAAAGTGGTTATTAATGGTTCTTAAGGGCGCCCTAATTATGCCCGTGTAACTGGGAAGCTCAGATGCCCCCTAAGCACCCCCCCCGGTGCTTCTCTAGCCAGGCGAGTGCTGGGCGTCCCCCCCTGCAGGAGAGGAGCGCACCTCCAGGGCGGGTGGAAGGGCATCACCCAAGAGGGAGAGGACCAAGATGGGGCTTGGGTGTCCTTGGGGTGGCCGTGTGGCGGGGTAGGGCTGCTGGGGGCTGCCGCGATGAGGGACACCCCCACGCCTTTCTCCATGGCTTCCAGAGCTGTGCTCCCTCCCTCCCTCCCACCCATCCAGTGCCACCGGAGAGGTGGTGTCCCCCCTCCCGGGGCGGGCAGGGGCTGCTGCCACCCCACCTAACACCTCAACACACCAAACCAGCTTTCAGCAGTCACAGCCACCCGGGCACTGCCAAGGGGGCAGCAGGGGCTCCCCAAAGGGGGCTTACAGAACACAGAGAGCGTCCGTACACCGCTGACCCCTCTCCAGGGGCGGATTTTCGGGATGCTGCTTGCTCATCTCACCACTGAACGACACCTCGATTGCCCCTGCAGCACTGTGTGACCATCGCTTCGCGGCTTCTGTGCTCCGATGCTCCTCCTGGCTCCAATCCTCTTCCTGGGGGATTGTGAGGGAGCGAAAATCCACATCACTACATCCAACTTTTTTTCAGTTAAATAAAAAAAAAAGAATAAATCACCCTCTCTCATTACCAGGTAGAGGTTCGTTCCCTTAAGGCTCTTTTTATGAAAATAAATATTTAAATTATATAAAGAAATAAATACTTCTCTTTTCACATTAGATAACTCCCTGGAGACAGCAAAAAAAAAAGCACCACCACTGTGCACCAGTGTCCACCAGGGCTTTATACTTTTGTGGCTCTCATGTGCCAGGCCATCGAATCCACACAGTCCAATACAGTCGGTTGTCCCTCTCCTCCTCCTGGCTGGAGGCAGGGCACCTCTACTGTTGACCGTAGTACCTACGATTATCAGATTGGTTCCTACCTGGTCCGTAGGATCGCCTACCGTAGGTTGGAGCAACCTTCTTCCTGTAAGAATCCTTTCTTCTATCGGCTTCATTTTGCAACTCAAGCACCTGTGCCTGTAGGGCTGAGGTAGGTTCTCCATCCCTCTTCTTCATGTCTTCTGCATATTCACAGAGGCAAACCCACAGGATATCTCGCATCGGGTTTGATTTGTCTTGAGTCGGAGGGTGGTTTTTCTCTTGAGTAGGAGGGCGTTTCCTCTTAGCAGCTGCAACATGAGTCTGTACAGGGAAAGCATGGAGTTTTTCCTCCACCTTGGTTAGTTTATCAAACAGTTTATCGGTTTGCTCAACTAATCTCTGGGTCATTTGCTCTATTTTCTCAGTCAGTTTCTCAGTCATTTTCTCGGTGGTCACAGTCAGCTTTTCTATGGCTGCCACAGAGAAGGGACCAGAGAGACTGTCTTCATACTGTCGTACCTTCTTAACCCCTTCATTTACAGTTGGTGTGTCAGTATCGGATCCTCCCCAGACCATTGTTGACAATGGGTGGGAATATGTTGATGGTGCACTTTGTACAAACTTTTTGAGCAGAGATCGTTTGCATGGCATTTCATCAGGGTCTACTATCGCTTGCCCATCACTATAAATCACCTCTCGCACAGGCAGTTCTTTCAGGTACAATCCCTCCATCCTTGGCCAGGTTTCCCAATCGCCTAGCTTCTCTGCCATCTCAGTCTAGGGTATCTGCCCCGCTATCCCAGCATCGGAGCAACCAGGAGACAAGTGTTTCGCCTTCATGACGACTAAAGTCCTTCCTGATACTTCTCAGATCTTTCACGGAGAAGGATTGAACAACTCCCTCTACATCTGAGTCCTCCTGTGGGGAGGCTGCCCCAGAAGGGGCCTCTCCAGCATCTGCTCTAGAAGGACTCTGGCCTTTGTCTGTTTTCAAAGGTCTCTTTCCCTTCTGTGGTCTTGAAGGACCCTCCCCTGGATCTTGTTCAGAACTCTCCCCCAAGCTATGTGACTTGAGGTGGTCTTTGTGGTAAGGGGCAGGGGAAGGAGTTGACCTCCTCTTCCTGCTCCTGGTTCCCGGGGCGGCTTGTACCGATTTTGATGGAGTTGGAGTAGTTTTGGTACTGGTTGTAGTGGCTGCAGTAGGTTGTGCCGGGAGAGGCGGCGGCGTGGCTTGTGCCGCTGCAGGGGGGGGCGCGGCTTGTGCCGGGACGGGCGGCGGAGGGGCCGGTGTTGTTGCGGTGGGGGGGGCGGCTGCCGGTGGTGCGGGTGCCGGTGCCGGTGCAGGCGGCGGCGGAGGCGCCTGTGCCGTGGCGGTGCGGAAGACGGCTGCCGGTGGCGCCGTTGCTCCGGGGGGGGCAGCTGCCGGTGGCGCCGGTGCCGTGGGGGAGGCGGCTGCCGGTGGTGCCGTTGCTCCGGGGGGGACAGCTGCGGCCGGGCCGGGCGGGGCCGCGGTTCGCGCCGCTGCAGATCGCCGAGCGGCTGCGCGGGTCTGAGTGGCGGCAGCGCACGGTCCCCTCCAGCTCCCCCTGCACAGATGTTTCACAAGAAACCACCCCTGCACCACATTCAGGAGCATCAACAACAAAACCACGATCTTAACAAGGTACCAGTCCTTATCCTCAGAGCCCAGAAGGTTGCCATGCCCCAGCTCTGATGGGGTCACATCAGCATAATTATCAAAGGGCGAAGTAAACATTCCCCAGGTAGAAGAACCCTTTGATCCCTTTGGTCTCTTTTCTACTGAGCATGAGGCAGATGGGATGGAATACCCTGTTGGTCAGTTTTGGGTCACCTGTCCTGTCGCTCCTCCCCGCAGGTGGGACCCCACTATGCTTTTCCGCTTCCGACCCTCCAACGGGGCAAATAACAAAGCTGGTTGGCCGTGGGGGTTATAGCAATGAGTATAAGCAAGAGCCTCTCTGCATCCCATGCCTGGGCATCAGCTGTAACCATTGCTCTTATCGCTCTGAGAGAGTGAACGCTGACGGCACAATAGGCAGTTAATTTCAGTTGGTAGAAGAGGCCCAGCTAAGAAGCCAAGTTACTGAACAAAATTGGTTCTCTTTTACCTCAAACCAGGACACAGGGAGAGTTTCCTTCCATTAAGGCTCTTTTTATTAAAATAAATATTTATATTATATAAAGAAATAAATACTTCTCTTTTCACATTAGATAACTCCCTGGAGGCAGCAAAACAAGCCAACCCCAAACCAGCCCAAAGGACAGGGGCTTTGGTGAGAAATCAAGAGATGGTAAACGCTTTCTTTCTGTGGTCGTGACAAATCCAGTTTTAGGAATCAAGTAGACGGTAGATATTCCAGAAACAGAGGAAAACTCTCTTTGAGGAGACGGTAGTTCAGCACATGTCCTTGGGAAGGTAAGTTGGGCAAACGACCCCAGAGTTACTGTCTCCAAAATAAGGGAGGTGGGGGGAACAAACCATCTTAACTTCTCCTTCATAAGCTAAAGAGGAAAACTTGTGTACCAAAACCCCAGAGTTACTGTCTCCAAAATAAGGGAGGTGGGGGGAATAAACCATCTTAACTTCTCCTTCATAAGCTAAAGAGGAAAACTTGTGTACCAAAACCCCAGAGTTACTGTCTCCAAAATAAGGGAGGTGGGGGGAACAAACCATCTTAACTTCTCCTTCATAAGCTAAAGAGGAAAACTTGTGTACCAAAACCCCAGAGTTACTGTCTCCAAAATAAGGGAGGTGGGGGGAATAAACCATCTTAACTTCTACTTCATAACCTAAAGAGGAAAATTCGTCTAAGAAATGTAACTAAAGGTCTAAGAAAACTAACTAAAGGCCTAAGAAAAGTAACTAAGGTCGAAGAAACGTAATCAAAAGAAGAGCTCTAAGAGTCCACGTGTCACAGCAGCTGTTGGTGGATTATCTCCCACACCATCTTCTTCCGGAAGTATGGCATGTGAGTCTGAAAAGAGAAGAGAAAGAAAAGAGAAATTAAATAATGACGTCACGGTAGAAAGAGGTGGCAAACACGCATAAACGCCCAGCGGAGTCCTTAATAGGAAGTTCCCTTTAGGAACTGTCAACCGTTTGGGTACAACACCCCACGCGGTTCCTAAGAGGGTGACACGACAACCCGACAAAACCAGATTGACTTGACCACGCGACAGCTTACAAGCACGCTAATAAAAGACCCGTCTAAAACGAAATCAAGAAAAAGAAGCGGTGTCTTGACTGGTCAAAGGGTAGAAGCCATTTCTCCAAAAGATACCGAGCCCAGATATGCCAAACCCGCTGGCAGCAGTATCTTGCCCAAGAGGAATCTCACCGGCAGCAGCTCCCAAAGGCGGGGATGGAGAACCACAGCTCTGCCCTGCCCAGGCCACTTGGAAGTTCTGATCCCAGCAACTACGCACCGAAACGGGGTACGAAACCTCAGCCCCTGCCCCGGACACAATGAAGAGCTGCTGCCTAACCTCCCTGGCTCCTGTCCCTGGGCGAGAGGGGCTTGGAGGGGTTTATGACCTTCACTCACCTGGCTAAAGTTGAACGGTTTCTCTCTGGCAATGTAATCTGCGTATTTACACATAAAGACGCCGCAGTCGCTTCCATTCAGCTGCTGAGGGATCTCCTAAGGAATGCAAAGAAGATGGAGGATTTCCCTCTGTCTCAAAAGAAAAGCAACTTGGAAGCAGCGCACATTACCCACACCGACACTGCGCTCACCGCACACTCCTGGCCCTACTTGCCTAATCCCCGATACCCACTCCCGCCCACGAGGAACAGACCCAGTTCACTGCTCACCATCCCTCCCCTCTGCCTCCCGGACTCGGACACTACGATCCAAATTTTTGGCAGGCCCAGAAGGCGCAGCAGCCCTCCCCCCTGCGAGGTGTCTCAAGGTTCGCACCGCCTCTTTCTTAAGTGACCTTTCTTAAATCCGGTCTTTAGGGACTGCTTTTTACTATCAACTCCTCGAGGAACATCAGCTCAACCCTTTCTTTGTCACGTGCCAGGATCTGGGCCCCAAAGAAGCACTTACAGTTCCCATTTCAAACCCAAGGGGTGCTCACGTACACGTGGCTCCATGCTGTGAAGAGTCCACTCTGAAACATCCAGCTCCAGCTGTCTTTTTTCCCAGCTTTCTTTTTGCAGGTATTGGCTGGTTAAAACAAAAGGAAAAAAAAAAATCCCTTTTCATCTCTGTAATTTAGGCCAACAACAAAATAAAGCAGCTGAAGGATCACAGGAAGACGGACGGCAGGACGGTAAAATGTCAGAGGATCCTCACTGCAGCTGATTTAAGGCTGATTTTGAGGAAAAATCCCAATCTGAAACTTACAAACACGGGGAGAGGCTGTGAGCTAATGGTCAAGAACTAACAAAGTCGGCACACGTGTGCCACGGGGCTATGGCGTATTTGGCTGTGCCTCTCACGGGAAGGTGGCAGAATCCAGGCACCCCAGACCCTGGGTGCAGGGGACGCTGTGACAGCAGATAAGCAGTCGATGCCAGACAAGTCGCAGCAAGCAACTCCAAGATTCCTGCTTGGTTATCTACAAGCCACGTGAAAACTGGCAGTCGCCTTACAGGGACTAAATCTAAAACCCCTCTCCTCATTCACACCAGAAAAGCAGTGACGGAGCGGTTACTTACAGCAAAGTCTGACAAATCTTGTCCCCTTTCTGCCCAAGCGAGTCCAAGTACGTGATCGTGTTCTTCCTCAGATCTATGACCTGTTATTAAAAGGTGACCGTTAGGCAAAGCACAACCTTGTGCCGCACACCCCCCAACACCTACATGACTTCTCTTGCCAGTTTTTGCTCCCCGTCCAATTCTAAAGGAAAAGCCCGTGGGACTCACGGCTAGTGTCCAGTGTGCTCGCGAGTTCACAGGCACGAAGAGGATGTCCTGCTTAAAGACATCGACACTCTTGGTCCACCTTCTGACCGACTCGTAGCCCCCAGATGTTAGTTTTGGATAAAAGAAACTACTAAACGCGTGGACTGCTGGATAGCCTTCCTTCTTCCCTCTTTCCATCACCAGACTCATGTAGAAATTAACGACCTGCACCATAAAGAGGAAACGTGAGGTGTCAAAATAAGACGCTGCCTTCCCCAACGAAAAATACAGCACCACCTCTGTTCTGGCCACCCTTAAGCACGCAGCGCAGAGAACTCCAGCCTCAGCTGGAGGCTTTTGTTCCCAGGATTTCACACGGGGCTACATCGGCAGTTTGATCAAAACACCTGCCACCCACGCCAATAACCCGGACGAACTCCTGGAAGCTGCGTCATACAAGAAGTAACGGAACTTCCCGAAACGCTCGACCCTTCAACACCTCAAATAAGAAGTGTACAGAGATTTCTAGGCTCTGCAGCGGAGGTCGTCAAAGAACGTTGACGCGACTTCTGTACAGGGCGGAGGGGTATTTTTCAATAAAGGCTGAGTGAGACTGTCCCTGTACTGCCGCTGGTTTTACCTCATCGTTTAGCCAGCAAAGGTTCCTGAGCGTGTGGATGTCTTCGCGAGTGACCTTTAGTTTGAAGGCACTGCTCATGATCTCATCTGGCTCACCTTTGCCAAATGCGGCACTGACCTCTCTCTCCATGGCCTGAAAGGAACAATTAAATGGGGAAGGACTTGTGAAACAGCGCATGGAGCACGCTGACCTGGGGGCAGCTTTCCACTGAAACACGGCCTGTAAATTCAGCTCAGGTGACAGAGCAACTGCCTTCGACGGTTTCCTGCCTCAGTGAGCGATAGCGCTTTTGCCTTGCTTGGTTGGTTTCAGCATCCTAACTTTGAACTTCACAGCCCAGGCTTGCTGCCGTTTCTTTTCACCAAGGACGTGGGGATAAAACCCGTCAACTTAGCAAACACGCTCAAGCAGCTGAAAATGGAACACAACTCTGGCAACCCCCTTTCCCAGGTGCTGCTGCGGCCCTCGCAATACCCAGGTTTAAGCCAACCCCAGCGGGCATCCTCCGTACCGAGGCAGCTAAGTCAGGAGCCTGAAAGAACGTGAAGGTGGGGGACTTCAAAGGGAACGGCAAAGGGGGAAACTGAGGCAGCCGTCCCGCTAACAGAAGGCCCACAAACCCTTAGGGCAGCACAACTGAAGGAGCGCGGGGAGCACACAAAATCCTTCAAAGCAGCTTTAGTGCTGACCCTCGCACTGTGAAGCCACAACCACAGCCACTCGCTAACAGGTTCAATGCAAGTTCTTCAGATTTCAAAGCGCCTTAAGAACCACTGAGAAGAAGAGGACTTCCTTGCAGCTCTGCCACAACCTTCTCTTTTGTCTCACAGACTGTCGCCTACGGTACCTCTGTGAGCGGAGGAAAGCGTTCCGCTGTTTTTCCCAATCTTGGCACTTTCTTTTCCTCCACATCGAGGCTGGCTGACTTTTTGGACGGAACAGGTGTAGGGTGTCCTCGGAATAAGGCATCTTCTAAGATTTCTGTGCCACGCTGCCTCTGTTAGACAAACGGACGTTAAGCTAGCAATCAAGCACAGATTTGTTGAAGTTTCTGACCACAAAGAGCTCTATTTTCCTTGGGAATAACACAAGCTTACCCCTGCGATGGTTTCTTTCACTGCTCCTTCCTCTTCCGCAGAGTTTTCTTCTGGTGTGCAGTACCTGCCAGGAGAGGGAGAGAGAGAAGTGAGCTCTATATCCGTCCTGTCCCATGGAATTCTCAAGAATTCACCCTCTGGACAAGAAAGGCTTTTGCAAGGCCTATTCTGACTAGCCCCGGTTGCACACATCAACATGTGACAATATCGCCTCAACTTCCAGCACCGGTCTTTCTTAGCAGCAAGACTGGGATAGAATGAAGAGCTGGGAGCTTTGGAAGTTTGTTTTTTTTTTCCCATCTACTTGTACAAGACTCCTTTTCCTTCTCTTTATCAGTTGCATTATTTGGAAAACAGGGAAGCAACCAGCACTTCCTCTGTCGAGTGCTTTGTGATCTGCTGCTGATAAACACTGCATGCTGGGTGTTCTACTGCAAGGTATAACAGGAACATCTGCAACTAGACTTGCACCCAAACAGAGTGAGCTTCGGGAAACCAAGACCTGTTTCCATAAAGACCGCAAAGCCGTCGCAACTCACAGTCCTGCCAGCTCAGACAGCCAATACCAATGAGGCCGCTGGCCTCTCAAACCCAACTGCACGCTGCCTTTTTCCCCCTCCTAGGCAAACCCCAGGCATCCTTTGGGACTTACAAAGTCCCCAAAACTGCCTCAAGTCCCACCAGGCTTTACAAGCTCTCTAATCCTTCTGCTTAGGATGCGGGTTTCCAAGTGAAAGAAGTGAAATGTCAGCTCATTGATGGCTCGGCAGAACGACTCACAAACAAAAACGGATTCTGCACATCCAAGGGCAACTTGGGACGGCCACCACTCGCACCCTTACTGGCTTTCTTCCCACAGCAAACACCACACCAGCACAACCCTCTTTGTCACGCAGCACGGCTCTCGCTTGTGTTGGAGATGCAACTGGCTTGCAAGCAATTCCGGAGCCGCAAGCTAGCTACTTCTCTTTCACAGCACTGAGACGATCAAAGACCGTTGGTCATCTTCGAGACTCTACCAGCGGCTGAAAGAGATACACGTGCAGAGCCAAAAGGAACAAGAAGCATCATTAGAAGAGACTCTACCTGATCGTATCACCTCTCTGCGACCGCTGCGGGCAGCAAACATCTATACATTCGACACCTGCACAGAAAAGCAGTAGTAAGAAAACAAGAAGTCGACTTTCAATCACCATCAGATGTACACAGCTCTCCATTTCTGAGTGATAAATAAAAAAAAAGGAAAAACTTTGAAGGATGACGGTATGGTCAGGAAGTTCGAATTCTGGCAAGCACTTTGAACTCGGAACGTCATCTGCGAGTGTGTAAGAAATGCCCTATTCGGATTTGACGTCTACCTACAAAGTGGAACGGATTGGAATCATGGGGATACTCACCGGTCCTGAGTGTTGCACGTGGATAGACGTCTCCTCCGTATTTTGGTTCTTCCCGGTGACTCACAGTCGCCACTGGTTCCTTGGAGGAGGCTTGAACACTTTGGGGCAGGAAACAAACAACAGAGGAGAATCACAATTTTTATACGGGGGGCATTTGTTATCAGTGCGTACCAATTCACGCTGGCTTTTGGGGTTTTTCTTTAAGAAGAACAAAATATTCTTTGCACATCCGACAAATATCTGCATTAACCTGAGGAGGCCACTTTACTCTGTGGGACAAGACAGCGTTCATTTCAACCAGCCCTGACCAATTCTGCTCAATCTATTTGTTAAAGGTTATGCTGACGCTGAGAATGGCAATGTCCACAACATCCATACTGCTGGGACATTTTACTTCAGACCTGCCCTGCTCTGACCTCAGGGACTATATGCTCAGTAGCGGTTGGAGTGCATTAGACACCTTCCCCAGGAACTTCTCTGGTTTAGCTTCCTCTGAAAGGAATCTCTTTCTCAGGCTCCAGATCTGCTCCAAAATATGAGCCAAACCACAATAAGCAACGACTGGCAGATGAGACGCCGACAGCAGAGTCTTGACCTGCTCTCAAATGCAGTGCGCTTAAACTCAGCGCACCCAAAATTACATGAGAAACTCTCTTCTGTATCATTTTCATGGTATGGATTTTCATCTGCAGTGGCGGATTCTGGCGCAGCGCACTCCTTAACTGGTGGCCTCAGTGGTAAGAAGCTGTCTGGAGCAGCTTTGATGCTCTGTTTGCCCTTCCGGCTTGTGCTCAAAACATCAACGGCAAAAGAAACGGTATCAAGAGAACATTCCAATGTGCACCTCCACCACCACCTGCTTTGTCAAGCACGTACACCGATGACGATGGAGACAGACACGAGATGTTTATGACTTTCAGATGAAGACCTGCTGTCTTCAACTGGCTAATGGGGAAGTAGAGAGAAGTAAAAGTGAAAATCACAACAACTGCCTTGAAGATACGCTGTTGATTGTGTCCTCAGCCTCCTCTCAAGTTCAACGCTTCCTCTTACCGCAGACCTTTAATCTCTAGCTAATCTCCTGTGTCAATTAAGTAGCTGGATTTAAAGAAAAAGTTTAATATTGGTTCTTCGGGAGGGGAAGCAGCTGACGACCTCCCTTACCATAGGCAGTAAACCTTTCGGGGAAGAAGTCAAAGAAAACGGAAGGATTTTTACCTCAGACGGGGAATTGTCTTGTCAGGACGAGAGAGTGGTTCCTTAGTCAAGCGAGCATGGGTCCCACACGGCATTTGACCTACGAGAGAAGAGCGTAAGGCATGGGTAAGTATAAAAGGAAACTGAAGAGGTTTATGAGTTTACAGTAACGAGCTTCACCAAAGATAAATTGTCATTTTCTCTCTCACATCATCATATGATTTGTGTTATGTCACTTTAGGACATTTTCAGGTTTTCACACCGGCAACTGCAGCAAGTTGCGCGCACAAGGTATTGCCAGCCGAAACCTGAAATACAAAAGGCTCCTCAGGATCTACTACCTAAAAGGACCATTGAAAACAATTTGCTTCTGGCAAGCTAACAGTGGACCTATCAGAACGGAAGGACTGCATCCAAGGCAGCTCTGGTACCGAGACGACCAGATCGACGCCCGGCTCCACTCCAGAAGCAATGCGAGGATGCAGGTAAGAAACAGAGGTCACGCTCAAGTATTCCCAGATGCTGCCTCGTCCCGTGCCTGCCATAATCCCTACAGAACCCTAGGGGTAGACTTGGACAGTACACAAGGTAGGGTGAAAATGAAACAAGTCGTATAACTTGATGTCAGCCTTACCAATTTGCAGCACGGCTACCTCGAGTGACGAAAATCGTGGTCTTTTAGTGGAAGGCTCTAAAGAAGTGGACCCAGGCTTAAAAGAAAACAACAAAAAAGCACCAGCGTGAGTGTAACCTGAATGTGAATCCCAGCAAACACACTTCCTGAGGCGTAGTCAGCTCTACTATGACTTGGGGACCATGACTTGCTGGTTCAGATTGCAGAAGGCGGCAAATCTTGGCAGGACCTTTGACAGGTACGCTTTAAATTTTGAATACAGGCTCTCATATGTGCAGCAATTAAAAGAATACAGTCTTGTCACTGAGTTATCACTCAGTCGGCTTCTAAACATTCCAAAGGGTGATAGTTCGGCCCTTGAGAAATATATTGTGTACAAATAAGAGTTAACGACTCTCTCAGGAACGAAGAACTAGAGCCCGACAGTCTCTTAGCCCTCTAATCCCATGGGGCAATAAGAAAAACTGCACTACACCTTTGAACCAAACTAGGCAGTCAAGGTGGCTCATTTTTACAGAGCCAAAGTCCTACAGGAACGCTCTCCTGGACTGGTGGATAATGAGCAGAAAGTGGTTTATCCAGAGCAAGTATGCAGTTTTTCTTGTCAGGTAGTGTATATTGATTCCTTAACCACAAGCTTGAGAAAGAGAATAACAGTTTGCAAACACACTAAAACTATAAACTTGAACCATTCTCAAGTATCTGGAAGACAACAAACAGTTTGCTCCTCCCGCAGCTGCCAGTGCCGGAGCAGAGGACGCAGGCTTGAGTAAGGCAAACCCAGCCCACATTAGAGCTGCCTGCTAGAAATGCAAAAGAACCACCTACTGCTGTACAGGCTCAGAGCAGGCTCAACCTCAAGATGCAGTAGGGAGAGCCGCTTGCTCTCGCACCTTGCACAGACCCTAACATTTCAAAGCCCTCGCTAACCTCTTCCGCAGACTCTGTGCCGGCAGCATCTTCGCTGACGGAAGCCGCCGGGCGTTTGGTTGCCTTGGTCGGCAACTGCAGCACTGCAGAAACGTCAACTTTCTCTTTCTGCTCAGAGATGGAAGAATCTAAAAAACAAAGACAGGCCGTATAAGAACAGGATAGAAAACCAACAGAGGTACATTGCGAATACAGACAGGAGGGAGCACACAGCTTGGATTTAAGATACTCTTTCTGCTGACAGGCGCGGGCTCAGCGCCAGAGACCTGGGCTATCTCCTGCTGGCAGTAAAAGTATTGGGCCCTGCCACAGTCACCGCAGAGAACGTCCGTCATCTATAGGGCTAAGCCCTACCGGACACCCTCAAGCCATTGGCTATAGGCATAGAGAGCCACAAGGCAAGAAGCCAACAGCTTGAAAAGCCACCGTTTCAGGAACAATGCCAGAGCACAAAAGCCAGACTTTTCCAAGGGACACGAAACCTCAGAAAAATCGGGCATATTCAGTACTTGTGTAATGCGCGATACCTGATTTTTGCTTTTTCGGCGGAGTCTCGTCATCATCATCATCCACAACTATGCAAACGCTGAGGAAAGAACACACACAACAGTGTTTTGCAACCCTAGGGAAGCTCCCAGCAGGCTGACTTCCCTTCACAGGGCCCAAACTTCCCAAGTTACTTTTCCTATCCCAAAGGTCTCCCCCTCCAAGCGCCCCTGGGATCATCTCAGGCACATACACCTAACTGCAGCCCTCCTCAACACCCCCCAACCTCTCCCAGCCAACGACCGCTCGCAGAGAGCTAATGATCCCGCTGCAGCACATTAGGCCTCTTTGGCTCATTCCGTTAATGCTTCCCAACATTTTACCTTTCTTCCTATCGCCAACAAATTAAGTTCGTTTCGGAAATCCCTACACTGAGTTGCAAAGAAAAGTCTAAGGAGGACAGGACATAAAAGGTGGGAAAGCAACTCGGGCATACGCCCACTTCAATCACTTTGTCCTTTGGGAATGGAGCACACAGGTTGGTCCGAGGTGGGTTTTTTCCTCTCTTTGCCCCCCCAAATGTCAGGACAGCCGGATCCTTTGAAGAACTCTTTGGTCTTTCTTACACAAAGGAATTTCTCTTGAACTGTTATGCCCCCGACCCCTGCTGATAGCATTGCTTCTGGCCGGGGAGATGGGGGGGGAGTGGGCGCCGGGGCGATGCCCGGGGGCGGCCCTGAGGCGGCGGGGCGGCTCGCTGCCCTGGGGGGCGGCCTCTTGCGCGGCGGCGGGGCCGGGGGCGGCGAGGAGGGCGCCGAGGGGCCCCCGCAGCCATTAGTGGAGGGGCGGCTGAGGGGGGAGAGAGGGGCGGGGCGGGGCGGGGGGTGCGCGCGCGCAGGCGCGCCGCCGTCTGTGCTCTGCCTGAGGGAGCCGTTAGCGGCCGCCCGGCCCGCTTCTGCCCCTGCCCTGCGGTGGGGCCGGGCCGGCGCCGTCCCGCCCGGCCCTGCTCTGTCTGGGGGAGGCGCTTGCCCTTCTCCGGAAGCCCCGAGCCGGGCCCCGGCTGGCAGCTGGGCGCCGGGAGGCCGGGGAGTGCCCGGAGGAGGGGAAGAGGCCTTCGGGGAGAGGCCCCCACGGAGGCCGGAGGGGCCCCCCAGAAGCCCTCCAGAGACGGAGGGGCCCCCCAGAAGCCTCCCAGAGAGCGGAGGGGCCCCTCGGAGAGCGGAGAAGCCTTTCGGCGTCCCGCAGGCCTGAGGCGAGCGACAGCGGCCGGCGGCGCGGGCTCTCGCGCGCCCCCTCCTGCCTCCTCTGCCCTCGGTGGGTGAGGGAATGCCAATCCCGGGCTTACCAAGCCCCTTCCTCCGCGCTCGCACGGCGCTTTGCGCCCCTCTGGCGCGGAGCTCCGGTAGCCGCATCCGGCTGCGCCATGGCTGCGGCGCGACTGGAAGGACGCGGACTGCGTTCGGCGTTCCACCATGGTGAGCGGCTGTGACGGAGCGGTGCCCGACCGCCGGCCGCGGGCAGCCCCGCTCGAGCCGCTGCTGCGGGGGCCGGCGAGCGTGTGGTGAGTGCTGAGCTGTGTGCTGGGGGGTTGGGCTGGCTCTTGGGGCGCTGCCTTGCTCCTAAGGGGGCTTTGAAATGCGGTGCTCGCCCCTCGTTAACGAGCTGTTTCCTGTGGGGTGGAAATGTGCGGCTGTTGCTGCAGCCCCGTCCTGGAGAGGCTTTTTTTCCAGGGCTGGGAGCGAGAGCGGCGTCCAGGCTGGGCAGGGGAGCCGGGTCTGCTCGTCCTCCAGCTGAGCAGTGGTGGTTTGCAGGTAGCATCCGGTTGCACTTGCTGGAATGCAGAGCAGGAGAGAGTTGTGTCGTGGTTTTCCCCTGCAGATGCGGGACACGGGCGGCAAGGTGGCAGCGTGGGGGGAGTGGGGGTAACTGGGAGCCCCCGTCTGCCTCCCAGCCCCATGGCGCTGGATGCAGCTCAGATGCACCCACGCTCTGTGAGGGGGGGTTTGAGGGCCTGAAGGGTTGTCCCCGTGTCCCTGCCGGGCTTATGGTGGTATCTTGCTGCTGTGCGTGGGTCTGGGGGTGGCCGGGAAGGGTCTGGCATGCTGGGGCCATCACTGACCCTCATTTTCTCTCCCACCATAGAGCTCCTCGGCATAGCTCTCAGCCAGCTCTCGGCGGAGCTCCCCCAGCCAGCGCCTTCCCACATCAGCACCCTTTAGGTGCCTGTGTCCCCTCTCCAGGAGATCTTTGCTGGGGCACCTTGGGAGAGTGGGCAACCACTACCATGGGATGGTGGGATGGGGACAGCCACCTCCTTTGTCCCCTGTCCAGCTGGTGCCCTGACCCTCTCACTCTTCCATGCCCCCGCAGCTTCCGGAGCAAGAGGTTGTGAACGTGTTCATCGGGACGCAGGCGGTGGGGGCCATCATCGGGAAGAAGGGGCAGCACATCAAGCAGCTGGTGCGGTTTGCGGGTGCCTCCATCAAGGCGAGGAAGGTGCTGCGGGGCTGGTCCTGCGCTTCGTGCCTCAGTTTCCCCTCTGCACTGCCGAGGTCAGGGAATGGGAGTGTGCGGGGAGCAGTTTTGCTCCCCAACTTATCACAGAACGGTTGAGGTTGGAAGGGACCTTGAAGATCATGGAGTCCCACCCCCCTGCCCTGTTCAGGGACACCTCCCCCCAGCCCAGGTTGCTCCAAGCCCCATCCAACCTGGCCTTGAACACCTCCAGGGCTAGGGCAGCCACAGCTTCTCTGGGCAAGCTGGGCCAGTGATTCACCACCCTCACAGTGAAAAATTTCTTCCTGTTATCTCCTCTAAATGTCCCCTCTTCCACTTTGAAGGCACTCCGCCTCGTCCTGTCACCCCATGCCCTTGTAAAAAGTCTCTCCCCAGCTCTCCTGTACCCGTTGGCATGGGCCCACCTCTCCCGCCTGTGTTTAGTAGAAGGCCAGATGCTCGGTGGGGGCTCAGGGGTGGGTGGTGGTGGGAGAAACAGTGCCCTGACCCCCAACTCTTGCTTTTCCCTTCTCCTCCCCAAGACTGCACAGTGCAAGATGAGGGAAATGGTCCAGCAGGTGAAGCAGCAGGAGCAGAAACACGCTCCGGGAGCCCCGGCCTCGCAGCACAGCAAGTGATGCTCCTGTCGTGCCGCCCAGCACCGCCTGATGAATGTAACCCCACTGCCGGACAACCCCCTCCAACCTCCTCCACCACCCCCAGCAGGTCAGGGGAGCAAACCAAAGACCCGCCCAGACACACAGCCCCCCATTCCCGCGGCGCTGCGAGGATGCGCAGCTGAGGGGTACGGGGAGGGCTCTCTCCATCCCACAGCCTCCCCCTTCCTCCTCCCTCGCCTCCCGACGCTGTCCCTTTAGTTGGACTAACAGGGGCAGGTTTTGGTACCTCAGCACCTCACGCTTGTGTTTCCCTTTTAGAGATTTTGTGTGCCTTGTAAAACTGAGAGTTGGAGCATTTTTTCATTAATTTTTTTAATAAAAAAGAATGAGTTGGAAAAAACCATGTCGAGCGAGTGCGAAGCGGGAGAAGGAAAGCAATCCCAGGGGTGCTGACGTGCGGAAAGAAACTCCCCAACTCGGGGCGAGTTACAAAGCAGCATGTTTATTGCAGCGCTGGGTGCAAGGGGGATGGCTCCCAACTCGCCCAGGGGCTGGTAAAGCAAGCGTTCCTTTCTGATGCAAAGGCGTACGTATTCATTAGTGTAGGCTGGGAATAGGCACCACTCTGGTCATGATCTGTGGGTTGTTGTGGAGGAAGGCTCCCAGTCTTCCTGCCGGTGTACTTTTCCCCTTTGGCTCAAGAGTACTGCTGTGGCTGAGCTCTGAGCCGCCAGACCGGTTCTCAGCAGATGGTTACTTCGCGCAGACAATAAGGCCCTGAATAGCCCTTCCTGTTCTCTGGATGGCTCTGGGTGGCTCTGCTCCTCTGCTGCTTCTAAGGTCGGGCTGCCCCAGTGTCATCATTGAGGAGCCTTTTGTCTATCCAGTTCTCACTTGTGGGTGTTCCTGCCCATGTCAGTGCCAGAGCTCTTCCGTAGGCTCCTTCTGCTAGCGGAGAGCCAGGGGCCGTTCCTTCAGGAGAAAGCTTGAGAAATGTTTAAAAAGAGAAAAGGGAAAGGAGGAAAAATAAAGTGGGAAAATGAAAAAGAGAAAAAGAAAAAAAGGGGGGGAAAAAGGGGGAAAAAGCAAAAAAGGTCAAAAGAAAAAAGGGGTAAAAGAGAAAAAAGGGGGAAGCGAAAACATATTAAAAAAGAAAGGTAGAAAGGAAAAAAAAACAACCAAACCAAGCAAGGAAAGTGGGAACAGCTGCGGGGCAAGAGGAGGGACAGGAGCTGGGGGGGGGAGGTGGCAGTGCCGGCGCCGACCCCGGGGGCTGCGACACCACGTTTTTGTCCTCTACTGCAAAGTGTTGTGTGAAAAACAACCAACCAAACCCCATCCAAGGACAACATCAAAAACCAAAGAGAAATCTCTGCAGATCACAGGAGCCTGAGCTTGCTCTCGGTTGCTTTCTTTCCAGTGTCTTGGGGGTGTCACCGCCGAGCTGAGATTGGGGTGTGGTGGTGGTGGGAGTTTGTCCCATGGCTGTGATGGGGGGAGAAGGGGTGGGCGGGGAGTGGGGGATGTGGTGTGGGGTTTTCTTTGGGTGATGGTGTTTTTTTGCCAGGCGTCGCTTTACCCAGTGGCTCAGGGAGGTGTTGGCATCACAAAGCCTGCGCTAAAGCGGGGTGGGGGCCTCGCCGCAGTTGGTTAGCAGAGCCAAAGTGGTTATTAATGGTTCTTAAGGGCGCCCTAATTATGCCCGTGTAACTGGGAAGCTCAGATGCCCCCTAAGCACCCCCCCCGGTGCTTCTCTAGCCAGGCGAGTGCTGGGCGTCCCCCCCTGCAGGAGAGGAGCGCACCTCCAGGGCGGGTGGAAGGGCATCACCCAAGAGGGAGAGGACCAAGATGGGGCTTGGGTGTCCTTGGGGTGGCCGTGTGGCGGGGTAGGGCTGCTGGGGGCTGCCACGATGAGGGACACCCCCACGCCTTTCTCCAGGGCTTCCAGAGCTGTGCTCCCTCCCTCCCTCCCACCCATCCAGTGCCACCGGAGAGGTGGTGTCCCCCCTCCCGGGGCGGGCAGGGGCTGCTGCCACCCCACCTAACACCTCAACGCACCAAACCAGCTTTCAGCAGTCACAGCCACCCGGGCACTGCCAAGGGGGCAGCAGGGACTCCCCAAAGGGGGCTTACAGAACACAGAGAGCGTCCGTACACCGCTGACCCCTCTCCAGGGGCGGATTTTCGGGATGCTGCTTGCTCATCTCACCACTGAACGACACCTCGATTGCCCCTGCAGCACTGTGTGACCATCGCTTCGCGGCTTCTGTGCTCCGATGCTCCTCCTGGCTCCAATCCTCTTCCTGGGGGATTGTGAGGGAGCGAAAATCCACATCGCTACATCCAACTTTTTTTCAGTTAAATAAAAAAAAAAGAATAAATCACCCTCTCTCATTACCAGGTAGAGGTTCGTTCCCTTAAGGCTCTTTTTATGAAAATAAATATTTAAATTATATAAAGAAATAAATACTTCTCTTTTCACATTAGATAACTCCCTGGAGACAGCAAAAAAAAAAGCACCACCACTGTGCACCAGTGTCCACCAGGGCTTTATACTTTTGTGGCTCTCATGTGCCAGGCCATCGAATCCACACAGTCCAATACAGTCGGTTGTCCCTCTCCTCCTCCTGGCTGGAGGCAGGGCACCTCTACTGTTGACCGTAGTACCTACGATTATCAGATTGGTTCCTACCTGGTCCGTAGGATCGCCTACCGTAGGTTGGAGCAACCTTCTTCCTGTAAGAATCCTTTCTTCTATCGGCTTCATTTTGCAACTCAAGCACCTGTGCCTGTAGGGCTGAGGTAGGTTCTCCATCCCTCTTCTTCATGTCTTCTGCATATTCACAGAGGCAAACCCACAGGATATCTCGCATCGGGTTTGATTTGTCTTGAGTCGGAGGGTGGTTTTTCTCTTGAGTCGGAGGGCGTTTCCTCTTAGCAGCTGCAACATGAGTCTGTACAGGGAAAGCATGGAGTTTTTCCTCCACCTTGGTTAGTTTATCAAACAGTTTATCGGTTTGCTCAACTAATCTCTGGGTCATTTGCTCTATTTTCTCAGTCAGTTTCTCAGTCATTTTCTCGGTGGTCACAGTCAGCTTTTCTATGGCTGCCACAGAGAAGGGACCAGAGAGACTGTCTTCATACTGTCGTACCTTCTTAACCCCTTCATTTACAGTTGGTGTGTCAGTATCGGATCCTCCCCAGACCATTGTTGACAATGGGTGGGAATATGTTGATGGTGCACTTTGTACAAACTTTTTGAGCAGAGATCGTTTGCATGGCATTTCATCAGGGTCTACTATCGCTTGCCCATCACTATAAATCACCTCTCGCACAGGCAGTTCTTTCAGGTACAATCCCTCCATCCTTGGCCAGGTTTCCCAATCGCCTAGCTTCTCTGCCATCTCAGTCTAGGGTATCTGCCCCGCTATCCCAGCATCGGAGCAACCAGGAGACAAGTGTTTCGCCTTCATGACGACTAAAGTCCTTCCTGATACTTCTCAGATCTTTCACGGAGAAGGATTGAACAACTCCCTCTACATCTGAGTCCTCCTGTGGGGAGGCTGCCCCAGAAGGGGCCTCTCCAGCATCTGCTCTAGAAGGACTCTGGCCTTTGTCTGTTTTCAAAGGTCTCTTTCCCTTCTGTGGTCTTGAAGGACCCTCCCCTGGATCTTGTTCAGAACTCTCCCCCAAGCTATGTGACTTGAGGTGGTCTTTGTGGTAAGGGGCAGGGGAAGGAGTTGACCTCCTCTTCCTGCTCCTGGTTCCCGGGGCGGCTTGTACCGATTTTGATGGAGTTGGAGTAGTTTTGGTACTGGTTGTAGTGGCTGCAGTAGGTTGTGCCGGGAGAGGCGGCGGCGTGGCTTGTGCCGCTGCAGGGGGGGGCGCGGCTTGTGCCGGGACGGGCGGCGGAGGGGCCGGTGTTGTTGCGGTGGGGGGGGCGGCTGCCGGTGGTGCGGGTGCCGGTGCCGGTGCAGGCGGCGGCGGAGGCGCCTGTGCCGTGGCGGTGGGGGGGGCGGCTGCCGGTGGCGCCGGTGCCGTGGGGGAGGCGGTAAGGATTTTAATTTTTTTTTTTTTTTTCAGAGGGGGTGGGGGCGGGAGGAGGATGTTTGGTTTTTAGCCAAAGCCGGCTTTTCTCCAGGTTCAAGGACAGGAACTAGTCCAGTGGTTCTCTAATGCCCGGTAGAGCAGGGATGTAGGATTGCCAGCAGGGGGTGAAACCCCCCATAATAATTAAAGGAGCGTTAAAAAGCGATTTCTTAAGGGCTTTGAGAAGAGCAGTGCCTGTATGAGCCAAGAGAAGGGATCCCGTCTCCTCAAAGAGGCATTTCTCTTTCACGCGCCCTTTCCTCTTTGCTTCCCTGAGTCCCAAACTGGGGTTGGCATCTGCTGCGTCCCCCTGTCCCGGCTGTCCCTCTGTCCCTTCGCTCTCCATCACCGCCCCGACGCGGCTGAAAGATGCGGGTTGCAGGAGAGAAGGGGGGAAAGAGGGGCGGGGGGTGTCCTGGTTCCGGCAGGGATGGGGTTAATTTCCCCGAGGAGCCGGCAGGGACACAGGTATCCCATCCCCTGTGAGCCATGCCCGGGGCTGGGGGGAGCTCGCCGGGGGAGGGGGCGGGAAGTCGCGGCTGGGAGCGGGCTGCGGCGGTGCGGGGCCGGTCGGTGCGCGGAGGCGCTGTCATCGCGTCCGTCTATTCCTTTACCGCTGTTATTGGGATTGTTTGCCCTTCCCGTTGCTCTTCTCTTAAACTGCCTTTATCTCAACCCGCGAGTTTTTTGCCTTTTTCTTCCGATTTTGCCCCCGGCTGCGGGAGTGGAGCGAGCGGCCGCGTGGTTCTTTGTTGCCGGCTGAGGCCAAACCACGACGGGGGAAACACCGGATTTCCAAGAGGTTGTCAGCCCAGGGCTGGGGAAAAAAAAAAAAAAAAAAAAAACAACAAAAAACCTAGCAAAATTATTATTTTTTTTAAATTTCAAAAATAAAGCACACACAACCCCCAACCCCAGATGACACACACACATCCACACAGAAAAAAACACCTCAGGTTTTCATACCTCAGCACCTTGCGTTTGTGTTTCCCTTCTAGAGATTTTGTGTGCCTTGTAAAACTGATACTTGGAGCTTTTTTTGTTGTTTAATTTGTTAAAAAAAAAAAAGACGAGTTGGAAAAAAAGATCTCGACGGAGTGTGAAGCAGGAGAAGGAAACCACTCCCACGGGTGCCAATGCTCTTCCGTAGTCTCCTTTGGCTAGCTGAGAGCCAGGGGCTGTTCCTTTGGAGAAAGCTTGAGAAATGTTAAAAAGGAGAAAAAAAAAGGGGAAAAAAGTGGTGGAAAGAAAAAGGGGGAAAAGAAAACAAGCAAAAGAAAAAAGGAGAAAAGAAAAAAAAAAAGAGAAAGAGAAAAAAGGGGGGGAAGAAAGGCGGAAAAAAAAGGGAAAAAGAACCCCAACTCAAATATAAAAAAAGGTTGTAAGAAAAAAAAAAAAAAAAACAAACAAACACAAAACAAAACCAAGCAAGGAAAGTGGTGAAAGCCGCTGGGAAGAGGAGGGACGAGGGACGGGAGCGAAGGGGGGGGGGGGTGAGGTGGCGGTGCCAGTGTGGCCCCAGGGGCTGTGACACCATATTTTTGTCCTCTACTGCAAAGTGTTCCGTGAAAAAAAAACAACCAAACCCCACCCAACGACAACATCATCACAAGAAAAAGAGAAATCTCTGCAGCTCACATGAGCCTGAGCTCGCTCTCCGTTGCTCTCTTTCCAGTGTCTCGGGGGGGTCATGGCCGAGCTGAGATTGGGGGGTGGTGGTGGTGGGAGTTTGCCCCATGGCTGTGATGGGGGGAGAAGGGGTGGGTGGGGAGTGGGGGCTGTGCTGTGGGGTTTTTTTGGGGTGGTGGTGGTTTTTTGCCAGGCGCAGCTTTACCCAGTGGCTCGGGGAGGTGTTGGCATCAGGAAGCCTGTGCTAAAGCGGGGTGGGGGCCTCGCCGCAGTTGGTTAGCAGAGCCAAAGTGGTTACTAATGGTTATTAATGGTGCACTAATTACGCCCGTGTAACTGGGAAGCTCAGATGCCCCCAGTCACCCACCCCCATCCCCCCCCCCCCGGGTGCTTCTCTAGCCAGGCGAGCGCTGGGCGTCCCCCCCGCAGGAGAGGAGCGCACCTCCGGGGTGGGTGGAAGGGCGTCACCCAACGGGGAGAAGACCAAGATGGGGCTTGGGTGTCCCTTGGGGTGGCCGGGTGGCGGGGTAGGGCTGCTCGGGGCTGCCACGATGAGGGACACCCCCACGCCTTTCTCCATGGCTCCCAGAGCTCTGCTCCCTCCCTCCCTCCCACCCATCCAGTGCCACCGGAGAGGTGGTGTCCCCCCTCCCGGGGTGGGCAGGGGCTGTGCCACCCCATCTAACACCTCAACGCACCAAACCAGCTTTCAGCAGTCACAGCCACCCGGGCACTGCCAAGGGGGCAGCAGGGGCTCCCCACAGGGGGGTTACAGAACACAGAGAGTGTCCGTACACCACTAACCCCTCTCCAGGGGCTGATTTTCGGGATGCTGCTTGCTCATCTCACCGCTGAACAACTCCCCGATTGCCCCTTCAGCACATTGTGACCATCGCTTCGCGGCTTCTGTGCTCCGATGCTCCTCCTGGCTCCAATCCTCTTCCTGGGGGATTGTGAGGGAGCGAAAAACCACATCGCTACATCCAACTTTTTTTCAGTTAAATAAAAAAAAGAATAAATCACCCTCTCTTATTACCAGGTAGAGTTTTGTTCCCTTAAGGCTCTTTTTATGAAAATAAATATTTAAATTATATAAAGAAATAAATACTTGTCTTTTCACATTAGATAACTCCCTGGAGACAGCAAAAAACAACCCAACACCACTGTGCACCAGTGTCCACCAGGGCTTTATACTTTTGTGGCTCTCATGTGCCAGGCCACCGAATCCACACAGTCCAATAAAGTCGGTTGTCCCTCTCCTCCTCCTGGCTGGAGGCAGGGCACCTCTACTGTTGACCGTAGTACCTACGATTATCAGATTGGTTCCTACCTGGTCCGTAGGATCGCCTACCGTAGGTCGGAGCAGCCTTCCTCCTGTAAGAATCCTTTCTTCTATCGGCTTCATTTTGCAACTCAAGCACCTGTGCCTGTAGGGCTGAGGTAGGTTCTCCATCCCTCTTCTTCATGTCTTCTGCATATTCACAGAGGCAAACCCACAGGATATCTCGCATCGGGTTTGATTTGTCTTGAGTCGGAGGGTGGTTTTTCTCTTGAGTAGGAGGGCGTTTCCTCTTAGCAGCTGCAACATGAGTCTGTACAGGGAAAGCATGGAGTTTTTCCTCCACCTTGGTTAGTTTATCAAACAGTTTATCGGTTTGCTCAACTAATCTCTGGGTCATTTGCTCTATTTTCTCAGTCAGTTTCTCAGTCATTTTCTCGGTGGTCACAGTCAGCTTTTCTATGGCTGCCACAGAGAAGGGACCAGAGAGACTGTCTTCATACTGTCGTACCTTCTTAACCCCTTCATTTACAGTTGGTGTGTCAGTATCGGATCCTCCCCAGACCATTGTTGACAATGGGTGGGAATATGTTGATGGTGCACTTTGTACAAACTTTTTGAGCAGAGATCGTTTGCATGGCATTTCATCAGGGTCTACTATCGCTTGCCCATCACTATAAATCACCTCTCGCACAGGCAGTTCTTTCAGGTACAATCCCTCCATCCTTGGCCAGGTTTCCCAATCGCCTAGCTTCTCTGCCATCTCAGTCTAGGGTATCTGCCCCGCTATCCCAGCATCGGAGCAACCAGGAGACAAGTGTTTCGCCTTCATGACGACTAAAGTCCTTCCTGATACTTCTCAGATCTTTCACGGAGAAGGATTGAACAACTCCCTCTACATCTGAGTCCTCCTGTGGGGAGGCTGCCCCAGAAGGGGCCTCTCCAGCATCTGCTCTAGAAGGACTCTGGCCTTTGTCTGTTTTCAAAGGTCTCTTTCCCTTCTGTGGTCTTGAAGGACCCTCCCCTGGATCTTGTTCAGAACTCTCCCCCAAGCTATGTGACTTGAGGTGGTCTTTGTGGTAAGGGGCAGGGGAAGGAGTTGACCTCCTCTTCCTGCTCCTGGTTCCCGGGGCGGCTTGTACCGATTTTGATGGAGTTGGAGTAGTTTTGGTACTGGTTGTAGTGGCTGCAGTAGGTTGTGCCGGGAGAGGCGGCGGCGTGGCTTGTGCCGCTGCAGGGGGGGGCGCGGCTTGTGCCGGGACGGGCGGCGGAGGGGCCGGTGTTGTTGCGGTGGGGGGGCGGCTGCCGGTGGTGCGGGTGCCGGTGCCGGTGCAGGCGGCGGCGGAGGCGCCTGTGCCGTGGCGGTGGGGGGGGCGGCTGCCGGTGGCGCCGGTGCCGTGGGGGAGGCGGCTGCCGGTGGTGCCGTTGCTCCGGGGGGGGGCAGCTGCCGGTGGCCCCGGTGCCGTGGGGGAGGCGGCTGCCGGTGGTGCCGTTGCTCCGGGGGGGGCAGCTGCGGCCGGGCCGGGCGGGGCCGCGGTTCGCGCCGCTGCAGATCGCCGAGCGGCTGCGCGGGTCTGAGTGGCGGCAGCGCACGGTCCCCTCCAGCTCCCCCTGCACAGATGTTTCACAAGAAACCACCCCTGCACCACATTCAGGAGCATCAACAACAAAACCACGATCTTAACAAGGTACCAGTCCTTATCCTCAGAGCCCAGAAGGTTGCCATGCCCCAGCTCTGATGGGGTCACATCAGCATAATTATCAAAGGGCGAAGTAAACATTCCCCAGGTAGAAGAACCCTTTGATCCCTTTGGTCTCTTTTCTACTGAGCATGAGGCAGATGGGATGGAATACCCTGTTGGTCAGTTTTGGGTCACCTGTCCTGTCGCTCCTCCCCGCAGGTGGGACCCCACTATGCTTTTCCGCTTCCGACCCTCCAACGGGGCAAATAACAAAGCTGGTTGGCCGTGGGGGTTATAGCAATGAGTATAAGCAAGAGCCTCTCTGCATCCCATGCCTGGGCATCAGCTGTAACCATTGCTCTTATCGCTCTGAGAGAGTGAACGCTGACGGCACAATAGGCAGTTAATTTCAGTTGGTAGAAGAGGCCCAGCTAAGAAGCCAAGTTACTGAACAAAATTGGTTCTCTTTTACCTCAAACCAGGACACAGGGAGAGTTTCCTTCCATTAAGGCTCTTTTTATTAAAATAAATATTTATATTATATAAAGAAATAAATACTTCTCTTTTCACATTAGATAACTCCCTGGAGGCAGCAAAACAAGCCAACCCCAAACCAGCCCAAAGGACAGGGGCTTTGGTGAGAAATCAAGAGATGGTAAACGCTTTCTTTCTGTGGTCGTGACAAATCCAGTTTTAGGAATCAAGTAGACGGTAGATATTCCAGAAACAGAGGAAAACTCTCTTTGAGGAGACGGTAGTTCAGCACGTTGTCCTTGGGAAGGTAAGTTGGGCAAACACGACTGTAACCACCACCACGGATGTTTCCCATTTGTCTGTAACGTGGTCGCGTGCGCTGTGAGGCGCGAGCGTGCGGCTCAGCCATGGAAGTTGACGATGTTCCTTCTTCACTCTGCCCTTAACGAGGTCACACCCACCTTTCTGGCTCTTGCTTAAGGTGCGTTAGCTAATTTCAAAGAGAGTTACTGTCTCCAAAATAAGGGGGGTGGGGGGGGGGGGGTGGTGGTGGTGGTGAAATAAACTGTCTTAACCACTACTTCATAACTTGAAGAGGAAAACTTGTGTACCAAAACCCCAGAGTTACTGTCTCCAAAATAAGGGAGGTGGGGGGAACAAACCATCTTAACTTCTCCTTCATAAGCTAAAGAGGAAAACTTGTGTACCAAAACCCCAGAGTTACTGTCTCCAAAATAAGGGAGGTGGGGGGAATAAACCATCTTAACTTCTACTTCATAACCTAAAGAGGAAAATTCGTCTAAGAAATGTAACTAAAGGTCTAAGAAAACTAACTAAAGGCCTAAGAAAAGTAACTAAGGTCGAAGAAACGTAATCAAAAGAAGAGCTCTAAGAGTCCACGTGTCACAGCAGCTGTTGGTGGATTATCTCCCACACCATCTTCTTCCGGAAGTATGGCATGTGAGTCTGAAAAGAGAAGAGAAAGAAAAGAGAAATTAAATAATGACGTCACGGTAGAAAGAGGCGGCAAACACGCATAAACGCCCAGCGGAGTCCTTAATAGGAAGTTCCCTTTAGGAACTGTCAACCGTTTGGGTACAACACCCCACGCGGTTCCTAAGAGGGTGACACGACAACCCGACAAAACCAGATTGACTTGACCGCGCGACAGCTTACAAGCACGCTAATAAAAGACCCGTCTAAAACGAAATCAAGAAAAAGAAGCGGTATCTTGACTGGTCAAAGGGTAGAAGCCATTTCTCCAAAAGATACCGAGCCCAGATATGCCAAACCCGCTGGCAGCAGTACCTTGCCCAAGAGGAATCTCACCGGCAGCAGCTCCCAAAGGCGGGGATGGAGAACCACAGCTCTGCCCTGCCCAGGCCACTTGGAAGTTCTGATCCCAGCAACTACGCACCGAAACGGGGCACGAAACCTCAGCCCCTGCCCCGGACACAATGAAGAGCTGCTGCCTAACCTCCCTGGCTCCTGTCCCTGGGCGAGAGGGGCTTGGAGGGGTTTATGACCTTCACTCACCTGGCTAAAGTTGAACGGTTTCTCTCTGGCGATGTAATCTGCGTATTTACACATAAAGACGCCGCAGTCGCTTCCATTCAGCTGCTGAGGGATCTCCTAAGGAATGCAAAGAAGATGGAGGATTTCCCTCTGTCTCAAAAGAAAAGCAACTTGGAAGCAGCGCACATTACCCACACCGACACTGCGCTCACCGCACACTCCTGACCCTACTTGCGTAATCCCGAATACCCACTCCCGCCCACGAGGAACAGACCCAGTTCACTGCACACCATCCCTCCCCTCTGCCTCCCGGACTCGGACACTACGATCCAAATTTTTGGCAGGCCCAGAAGGCGCAGCAGCCCTCCCCCCTGCGAGGTGTCTCAAGGTTCGCACCGCCTCTTTCTTAAGTGACCTTTCTTAAATCCAGTCTTTAGGGACTGCTTTTTACTATCAACTCCTCGAAGAACATCAGCTCAACCCTTTCTTTGTCACGTGCCAGGATCTGGGCCCCAAAGAAGCACTGACAGTTCCCATTTCAAACCCAAGGGGTGCTCACGTACACGTGGCTCCATGCTGTGAAGAGTCCACTCTGAAACATCCAGCTCCAGCTGTCTTTTTTCCCAGCTTTCTTTTTGCAGGTATTGGCTGGTTAAAACAAAAGGAAAAAAAAAAATCCCTTTTCATCTCTGTAATTTAGGCCAACAACAAAATAAATCGGCTGAAGGATCACAGGAAGACGGACGGCAGGACGGTAAAATGTCAGAGGATCCTCACCGCAGCTGATTTAAGGCTGATTTTGAGGAAAAATCCCAATCTGAAACTTACAAACACGGGGAGAGGCTGTGAGCTAATGGTCAAGAACGAGGCCAACGACTCCATTGCTTCGGAGAGGTCAAAAAGCCCCAAATCACATGTTATCAGAGCACAAAGAGACAAACCAAGCAAGGAACTGTAATGCCGTAATTCCACCGGGTGCCTTCATCCCACATCCTGGGCTCCGACTAACAAAGTCGGCACACGTGTGCCACGGGGCTATGGCGTATCTGGCTGTGCCTCTCACGGGAAGGTGGCAGAATCCAGGCACCCCAGACCCTGGGTGCAGGGGACACTGTGACAGCAGATAAGCAGTCGATGCCAGACAACTCGCAGCAAGCAACTCCAAGATTCCTGCTTGGTTATCTACAAGCCACGTGAAAACTGGCAGTCGCCTTACAGGGACTCAATCTAAAACCCCTCTCCTCATTCACACCAGAAAAGCAGTGACGGAGCGGTTACTTACAGCAAAGTCTGACAAATCTTGTCCCCTTTCTGCCCAAGCGAGTCCAAGTACGTGATCGTGTTCTTCCTCAGATCTATGACCTGTTATTAAAAGGTGACCGTTAGGCAAAGCACAACCTTGTGCCGCACACCCCCCAACACCTACATGACTTCTCTTGCCAGTTTTTGCTCCCCGTCCAATTCTAAAGGAAAAGCCCGTGGGACTCACGGCTAGTGTCCAGTGTGCTCGCGAGTTCACAGGCACGAAGAGGATGTCCTGCTTAAAGACATCGACACTCTTGGTCCACCTTCTGACCGACTCGTAGCCCCCAGATGTTAGTTTTGGATAAAAGAAAGTACTAAACGCGTGGACTGCTGGATAGCCTTCCTTCTTCCCTCTTTCCATCACCAGACTCATGTAGAAATTAACGACCTGCACCATAAAGAGGAAACGTGAGGTGTCAAAATAAGACGCTGCCTTCCCCAACGAAAAATACAGCACCACCTCTTTTCTGGCCACCCTTAAGCACGCAGCACAGAGAACTCCAGCCTCAGCTGTCAGCTTTTGTTCCCAGGATTTCACACGGGGCTACATCGGCAGTTTGATCAAAACACCTGCCACCCACGCCAATAACCCGGACGAACTCCTGGAAGCTGCGTCATACAAGAAGTAACGGAACTTCCAGAAACGCTCGACCCTTCAACACCTCAAATAAGAAGTGTACAGAGATTTCTAGGCTCTGCAGCGGAGGTCATCAAAGAACGTTGACGCGACTTCTGTACAGGGCGGAGGGGTATTTTTCAATAAAGGCTGAGTGAGACTGTCCCTGTGCTGCAGCTGGTTTTACCTCATCGTTTAGCCAGCAAAGGTTCCTGAGCGTGTGGATGTCTTCGCGAGTGACCTTTAGTTTGAAGGCACTGCTCATGATCTCATCTGGCTCACCTTTGCCAAATGCGGCACTGACCTCTCTCTCCATGGCCTGAAAGGAACAATTCAATGGGGAAGGACTTGTGAAACAGAGCATGGAGCACGCTGACCTGGGGGCAGCTTTCCACTGAAACACGGCCTGTAAATTCAGCTCAGGTGACAGAGCAACTGCCTTCGACGGTTTCCTGCCTCAGTGAGCGATAGCGCTTTTGCCTTGCTTGGTTGGTTTCAGCATCCTAACTTTGAACTTCACAGCCCAGGCTTGCTGCCGTTTCTTTTCACCAAGGACGTGGGGATAAAACCCGTAAACTCAGCAAACACGCTAAAGCAGCTGAAAATGGAACACAACTCTGGCAAACCCCTTTCCCAGGTGCTGCTGCGGCCCTCGCAATACCCAGGTTTAAGCCAACCCCAGCGGGGAATGCAAAGAAACCACTACGGATGGTGGTATAAAATACTCTGATCTGCAATAGCATCTCCTTCTTGCTTGAATCTGGGCGAGCAAAATAAGAAAACCACCCGGTTTCCCTTGTACCCAGCATCAACTCTGCAGACTTTGTAAACTCTGCATTTGCCCGCCCTTTCCGAGTCCATCCTCAACAGGCAGGAAAAGGTGGGGGGAGCTCAATTAGACTGCAACTCCAAAGAATAAAAGCAGCCAAAATTCATACAAGCAGGGGAAACTGAACTCCCACTCCCTGGGGAACGGCATCACGGACCAGCACAAGCTGATCTCTCAGGTTCTATCACCACGGTAGGACAAGAGGCACATCCAATATAACTGGATGAGTCGGGTTAGCACTGCTCTGGAGACTGGTGTTCAACCTGGACTCATTTTTTGTCCTGCTAACAGAAGGCCCACAAACCCTCAGGGCAGCACAACTGAAGGAGCGCTGGAGCACACGAAATCCTTCAAACCAGCTTTAGTGCTGACCCTCGCACTGCAAAGTCACAGCCGCAGACACTCGCTAACAGGTTCAATGCAAGTTCTTCAGATTTCAAAAAGCCTCAAGAACCACCGAGAATAAGAGGAGTTCCCTGCAGCTCTGTCACAACCTTCTCTTTTGTCTAACAGACTGTCGGCTGTGGTACCTCTGTGAGCGGAGGAAAGCGTTCCGCTGTTTTTCCCAAGCCTGGCACTTTCTTTCCTTCCACGGTGAGGCTGGCTGACTTTTTGGACCGAACAGGTATAGGATGTCCTTGGAATAACGCATCTTCTGAGATTTCAGCTCCATGCTGCCTCTGTTAGACAAACGGACATTAAGCTAGCAATCAAGCACAGATTTGTTTGCTTGGGGACAGGACAGAAAACTGGAAGAGTTTTTGTACACACATCCAAACAGCAAACCCCAAAGTGACTTTTTATTGACGACTGCATTCCAACTGTGCACCCATGGAGTGCTGCACTTGGAGGCAAGAGAGGCAGAGAGCTCGTTTGGCTTGGGCTAGCGTTAAGAACCCCAGCAAAGCCTCCACGTGTAGGTATTAAGTTGAGAGTGAGACTACTATTTATGATTTCCATGATTAAAATTTTATTTTTGACCTCAATCCTGACCAGAGATGGAAGTCAGGGATGTACTTCCCATCCCAGCAAACAAGATAAGACTAAAGACACCCCAGTCCAGCTTTGCAGGTCAACTAAGGCTGTGCAGTAAAGATTTTGAGGCTATACCCAACACATGAAAGGGGAAGAATCAAAATGCTATAGTGTAGCGTGCTCCTAATAGTCCAGAAACAAAATTAACGGTAGCGGAAAACACTTGGCGATAGCGCTACTCATCAAATAACGCTCCCGCTTTCCCGGGGAAAAACAACCTGGGCAAATACAGATATTGTTGAGTAAGTCATGTGAAGTGGAGAGTGCTGAAGTTTCTGATCACAAATAGCTCTATTTTCCTTGTGAATAACGCAAGCTTACCCCCGCGATGGTTTGTTTCGCTGCTCCTTCCTCTTCCTGAGAGTTTTCTTCTGGTGTGCAGTACCTGCCAGGAGAGGGAGAGAGAGAAGTGAGCTTTGTATCTGTCCTCTCCCATGGAATTCTCAGGAATTCACCTTCTGGACAAGAAAGGCTTTTTCAAGGCTTATTCTGACTACAGCCCCAGTTGCACACATCAACACGTGACAATATCGCCTCAACGTCCAGCACCATTCTTTCTTAGTAGCAGGACTGGGATAGAATGAAGAGCTGGGAGCTTTGCAATTTTTTTTTTTTCCCATTTACTTGTACAAGACTCCTTTTCCTTCTCTTTATCAGTTGCATTATTTAGAAAACAGGGAAGCAACCAGCACTTCCTCTATCGAGTGCTTTGTGATCTACTGCTGATAAACACTGCGCGCTGGGTGTTCTACTGCAAGGTATAACAGGAACATCTGCAACTAGACTTGCATCCAAACAGAGTGAGCTTCGGGAAACTAAGACCAGCACACTGAATTCCAAATGGGACAGCGACAGGATGTTTACTTGCCTTCTACAGGCCAGTCAAGAGAGTGACTATCCCCATTTGGAGAGGATTGTCATTCAAACCACACAGACTCTGAAGAGCAAACAAATACACAGACATTAAAGTTGTCCAGATATATGTCCCTGCTTCAAAAACAAGAATTCGCATTGTCACCAAAAGACCCCTTTGAGAGAGGCTGCTGGCCTCTCAAACCCAACCGCACGCTGCTTTTTTCCCCCTCCTAGTCAAACCCCACGCATCCTCTAAGTCCCAAAAACTGCCTCAAGTCCCACCAGGCTTTACAAGCTCTCTAATCCTTATGCTCAGGATGCGGGTTTCCAAGTGAAAGAAGTGAAATGTCAGCTCATTGATGGCTCGGCAGAACGACTCACAAACAAAAACGGATTCTGCACATCCAAGGACAACTTGGGACGGCCACCACTCGCACCCTTACTGGCTTTCTTCCCACAGCAAACACCACACCAGCACAACCCTCTTTGTCACGCAGCACGGCTCTCGCATGGCAGCTGTGTTGGAGATGCAACTGGCTTGCGAGCAATTCCGGAGCCGCAAGGTAGCTACTCATTACTACATTAAAAGAGACTCTACCTGATCGTATCACCTCTCTGCGACCACTGCGGGCAGCAAACATCTATACATTCGACACCTGCACAGAAAAGAAGTAGTAAGAAAACAAGAAGTCGATTTTCAATCACCAATGGATGTACATAGCTCTCCATATCTGAGTGATAATTAAAAAAAAAAAAGAAAAACTTTGAATGCTGACTGTATGGTCAGGAAGTTTGAATTCTGGCAAGCGCTTTGAACATCATCTGCCAGTGTATAAGAAATGCCCTATTCTGATTTGAAGTCTACCTACAAAGTGGAACGGATTGGAATCATGGGGATACTCACCGGTCCTTAGTGTTGGATGTGGATAGACCTCTCCTCTGTATTTTGGTTCTTCCAGGTGACTCACAGTCGTCACTGGTTCCTTAGAGGAGGCTTGAACACTTTGGGGCAGGAAACAAACAACAGAGGAGAATCACAATTTTTATATGTGGGGCATTTGTTATCAGTGTATACCAATTCACGGTGGCTTTTGGGGTTTTTCTTTGAAAAGAAAAAAATATTCTTTGCACATCCGACAAATATCTGCATCAACCTGAGGAGGACACTTTACTCTGCGGGACAAGACAGCGTTCATTTCAACCAGCCTTGACCAATTCTGCTCAATCTATTTGTTAAAGATTATGCTGACAGTGAGAATGGCAATGTCCACAGCATCCACACTGCTGGGACATTTTACTTCAGACCTGCCCTGCTCTGACCTCAGGGACTATATGCTCAGTAGCAGTTGGAATGCATTAGACACGTTCCCCAGGAACCTTCTCTGGTTTAGCTTCCTCTGAAAGGAATCTCTTTCTCATGCTCCAGATCTGCTCCAAAATATGAGCCAAACCACAATAAGCAACGACTGGCAGATTAGACGCCCAAAGCAGAGTCTTGACCCGCTCTCAAATGCAGTGCACTTAAACTCAGTGCAGCCAAAATTACATGAGAAACTGTTTTCTGTATCATTTTCATGATATGGATTTTCATCTGAAGTGGCGGATTCTGGCGCAGCGCGCTCCTTAATGGGCGGCCTCAGTGGTAAGAAGCTGTCTGGAGCAGATTTGATGCTCTGTTTGCCGTTCCGGCTTGTGCTGAAAACATCAATGGCAAAAGAAATCGTATCCAGAGAACATTAAAATATGCACCTCCACCACCAACTACTTTGTCAAGCACGTACACCGATGATGATGGAGACAGACACGAGATGTTCATGACTTTCAGATGAAGATACGCTGTTGATTGTGTCCTCAGCCTCCTCTCAAGTTCAACACTTCCTCTTACTGCAGACCTTTAATCTCTACCTAATCTCCTGCGTCAATTAAGTAGCTGGGTTTAAAGAAAAAGTTGAAAATTGGTTCTTCAGGGGGGAAGCAGCTGGAGACCTCCCTTACCATAGGCAGTAAACCTTTTGGGGAAGAAGTCAAAGAAAACAGAAGGATTTTTACCTCAGACGTGGAATTATCTTGTGAGGATGGGATAGTGGTTCCTTCGTCAGGTGAGCATGGGTTCCACACGGCATCTGACCTACGAGGGAAGAGCATAAGGCATCAGGAACTCTAAAAGGAAACTGAAGAGGTTCATGAGTTTACAGTAACGAGCTTCAACAAAGATAAATTGTCATTTTCTCTCTCACATCATCATATTATTTCTGTTATGTCACTTGAGGACATTTTCAGGTTTTCACACCAGCAACTACAGCAAGTTGCGCACACAAGGTATTGCCAGCCGAAACCTGAAATACAAAAGGCTCCTCAGGATCTACTACCTAAAAGGAGCATTGAAAACAATTTGCTTCTGGCAAGCTAACAGTGGACCTATCAGAACGGAAGGACTGCATCCAAGGCAGCTCTGGTACCGAGACGACCAGATCGACGCCCGGCTCCACTCCAGAAGCAATGCAAGGATGCGGGTAAGAAACAGAGGTCACGCTCAAGTATTCCCAGATGCTGCCTCGTCCCGTGCCTGCCATAATCCCTACAGAACCCTAGGGGTAGACTTGGACAGTACACAAGGTAGGGTGAAAATGAAACAAGTCGTATAACTTGATGTCAGCCTTACCAATTTGCAGCACGGCTACCTCGAGTGACGAAAATCGTGGTCTTTTAGTGGAAGGCTCAAAAGAAGTGGACTGAATCTTAAAAGAAAACAAAAAAAAGTACCAATGTGAGTATAACCTGAATGAGAATCCAAGCAAACACACTTCCTGAGACTTAGTCAGCTCTGCTATGACTTGCGGACCATGACTTGCTGGGTCAGATTGCAGAAGAATGCCAATCTTTGCAGGACCTTTGACAGGTACGCTTTAATTTTTGAATACAGGCTCTCATACGTGCAGTCAGCTCCTAAACATTCCAAAGTGTGATAATTCAGCCCTTGAAAAATATATTTTGTACAAATAAGAGTTAACGACTCTCTCAGGAATGAAGAATTAGAGCCCAACAGTCTCTTAGGCCTCTAATTCCATGGGGTAATAAGAAAAATAGCACTACACCTTTGAACCAAACTAGGGAGTCAAGCAGTAGGTGGCTCATTTTTACAGAGCCAAAGTCCTACAGGAATCCTCTCCTGGGCTGCTGGCTAATAAGCAGAAAGAGGTTTATCCACAGGAAGTACGCAGTTTTTCTTCTCAGGTAGTGTATTTTGATTCCTTAACCACAAACTCGAGAAAGAGAAAAACGCAGACTTGAGTAAGGCAAACCCAGCCCACATTAGAGCTGCCTGCTAGAAATGGAAAAGAACCACCTACTGCTGTACAGGCTCAGAGCAGGCTCAACCTCAAGATGCATTAGGGAGAGCCGCTTGCTCTCGCACCTTGCACAGACCCTAATATTTCAAACCCCTCGCTAACCTCTTCCACAGACTCTGTGAATGGAGCATCTTCGCTGACAGAGGCCGCCGGGCGTTTGGTTGCCTTGGTCGGCAACTGCAGCACAGCAGAAACTTTCTCTTTCTGCTCAGAGATGGAATAATCTAAAAAACAAAGACAGGCCGTATAAGAACATGATAGAAAACCAACAGAGGTACATTGCGAATACAGCCAGGAGGGAGCACACAGCTTTGATTTAAAATACTCTTTCTGCTGACACGCGCGGGCTCACCGCCAGAGACCTGGGCTATCTCCTGCTGGCAGTAAAAGTATTGGGCCCTGCCACAGTCACTGCAGATAACGTCATACATAGGGCTAAGCCCCACCATACACCCTCAAGCCATTGGCTATAGGGATAGATAGCCACAAGGAAAGAACAGCTTGAAAAGCCACAGTTTCAGGAACAATGCCAGCGCACAAAAGCCAGACTTTTCCAAGGGACACGAAACCTCAGAAAAATCAGGCATATTCAATACTTCTGTAATGTGCAATACCTGATGTTCTCTTTTTCGGCAGACTCTCGTCACCATCGTCCACAGGTATCCAAACGCTGAGGAAAGAACACACACAACAGTGTTTTGCAACGCTAGGGAAGCTCCCAACAGGCTGACTTCCCTTCACAGGGCCCAAACTTCCAAAGTTACTTTTCCTATCCTGAAGGTCTCCCCCTCCAAGTGCCCCTGGGATCATCTCAGGCACATACACTTAACTGCACCCCTCCTCAACACCCCCAACCTCTCCCAGCCAATGACCGCTCTCAGAGAGCTAATTATCCCGCTGGAGCACATTAGGCCTCTTTTTCTCATTCGGTTAATGCTTCCTAACATTTTACATTTGTTCCTATCGCCAAAAACTTAAGTTCATATGTAATGTTTTCCTCTTTCCTCGGGGAAAGCAGCACACCAGAGATTACTACGCCATCTCATTTCGTAAATCACTACACTGAGTTGCAAAGAAAAGTCTAAGTAGGACAGGAAATAAAAGGTGAGAAAGCAACAACTGCATACACCCACTTCAATCACTTACTGCTAAATCAGTGCTCATCAATGAGTTCTTGAAATAATTCTTTGCTGCACCCTTTCTTACTAAGCATAAGTCCAAGTATTATATCAGTTGATAACAATGATAACATCTAGTAAAATTTTTTCCTTTGGGAATGGAGCACAAAGGTTGCTCCTAGGTGGGTTTTCCTCTATTTGGTTTTTTTTTTTTTTTTCTTCTATTTTCCCCCCCAAAATGTCATGACAGACTGCAAGGATTCTTTGAAGAATTCTTTGGTCTTTCTTACACAAAGGAATTTCTTTTAAAATGTTATGCCCCGAAACCCTGCTGATATCATTGCTTCTGGACTATCTTCTCTCTGTATCAGGAGCACAAAGAAGTCCCTAACGGCACCTTTCATACAACATCAAGAGTATTGGCTATTACTATGCTATTAAAAGTCAGGCAGAAAATATTGGGGGGTAGGCATTAGAGGGAAATATCTTCCCATGAAAATGCATTCTTACTCAGCATATTTGATACTTCAAAAGGCAAAATCTTTGTATCCTCCTGCTCAATTGTTAGCAGGAGCTAACTCCTTCTGAGCTGCTCTCCAGGCTCAAGGCTACGTCCTGAGAGAAGCGCAGTTTCAATACCTGACTGCGGTTACGGCAACTGTCTGTGAACAGAAATGCCGCTTTCTCCAGCTTTACCAGAGCACCCGGCACCTGGGAGAGCATTGTTTTGTCCTTTTTTACCTTACCAGCCACTTGGAGGTTTAGAATCAGTTTGATGGCGAGAAAAGAGGAATTCTCTCTTGGGAAGTTGTAATAAACTGCTCCCCGCTCCTTCACCACTCCAAGTCTCCACCCCCTCTTTTTCCCTTTTCAAGCCCCCGCTGTGCAGACGGAAAGCCAACGAGGGGGTGGCTTTGCCCACGGATTTGGGGGGAATATCTGGAAGCCACAGTCATCTCAGCATCACAGGGGAACGACTCTGACTGCGGCCCGGGGCGAGCCCACAGCGGCAGGAGCCACAGCCGCCGCACAGGGCCGGAAGGACGGGACTGCCGGGCTGGGAGAGGGCGGGGGGGGCACGGGGCTGCTGGGGCCCACCACGAGCCCCACCGCCCCGGAGGGGGGCTCTGGGCGGGCAGAGGGGCCGAGCCCAGCCCAGGGGAGGGCAGCCAGAGCCAGGGGAACCCCAGAGCAAGACCCCACCCTGCACCCGAGCCCACAGAGCAACTAACGCCGCTCCCGGCCGAGGAGAGCCGGCCGAGGCGCCGGGCGGGCTCCCGCCAAGGAGGCCCCGGGGGTCCCGCAGGCCCCAGTCGGGGGGGGGGGGAGAGAGGCGGAGGGGGGAGTGGGCGCCGGGGCGATGCCTGGGGGCGGCCCTGAGGCGGCGGGGCGGCTCGCTGACCTGGGAGGGGCGGCCTCTTGCGCGGCGGCGGGGCCGGGAGCGGCGAGGAGGGCGACGAGGGCCCCCAGCAGCCATTGCTACACAGGCCCCGGCCGGCCCCCGGCGGAAGTGCGGCCGACCCGCGCGCCCAGCGCCGCCTCCCCATTGGCTGCCGCCGCCGGGTTCCGGCCCCTACGAGCTGGAGGGGAGGCTGAGGGAGGGGAGGCTGAGGGGGGGGAGGGGGCGGTGGATATGCGCAGGCGCGTTGCCGTCTGCGCTCTGCCTGAGGGAGCTGTTGAGGGCCGCCCAGCCCGCTTCTGCCCCTGCCCTGCGGTGGGGCCGGGCCGGCGCCGTCCCGCCTCGCCCTCCTGTGTCTGGGGGAGGCGCTGGCCCTTCTCTGAAAGCCCCGAGCCGGGCGCCGGGAAGCCGAGGAGTGCCCGGAGGAGAGGAAGAGGCCTGTTTGCCCTCGGGGAGAGGCCCTCACAGAGGCCGGAGGGGGCCCCCTAGAAGCCCTCCAGAGACGGAGGGGCCTCCCAGAGAGCGGAGGGCCCCCCCAGAGAGCGGAGAAGCCTTTCGGCGTCCCGCAGGACTGAGGCGAGCGACAGCGCCCGGCGGCGCGGGCTCTTGCGCGCCCCCTCCTGCCTCCTCTGCCCGCGGTGGGCGAGGGAATGCCAGTCCCGGGCTTACCGAGCCCTTTCCTCCGCGCTCGCACGGCGCTTTGCGCCCCTCTGGCGCGGAGCTCCGGTAGCCGCATCCGGCTGCGCCATGGCTGCGGCGCGACTGGAAGGACGCGGACTGCGTTCGGCGTTCCACCATGGTGAGCGGCTGCGATGGAGCGGCGCCCAACCGCCGGCCGCAGGCAGCCCCGCTCGAGCCGCTGCTGCGGGGGCCGGCGAGCGTGTGGTGAGTGCTGAGCTGTGTGCTGGGGGGTTGGGCTGGCTCTTGGGGCGCTGCCTCGCCCTGCCCTTGCTCCTAAGGGGGCTTTTCAATGCAGTGCTCGCCCGTCGTTAACGTGGGGTGGGCATCTGCGTGTGTTGCTGCAGCCCTGTGGCGGAGAGGCTTTTCCAGAGAGTTTTTTAAGTGTAAGAGGAGCGAATGTCCTGAGCAGGAGCTGGTGTCGGTGGCTGTATCTTCAACTGTGGAGCTCTAGAGACCTGGGAAGGATGGAGGAGAAGGAACGAGCCTCCTGGTGAAGGAGGGAAGTGAAGAGGTGCAGTGTCCAGCCCGGCGTTGAGGAGTGTCTGGGCAGGAGGGGACACGTTGGTGTAGGAGCCGTGGAGCAGCTTGTGGCCCGAAGCAGAGGGTGGACACGGGGAGCATGGGCTCAATGCGAGGAGGAGCACGAAACCTCAGCGTGGGTGGTTTAAATGGAGGGCTGGGAGCGAGAGCAGCGTCCAGCCTGGGCAGGGGAGCTGGGTCTGCTTGTTCTCCATGTGAGAAATGGTGGTTTGCAGGTAGCATCTGGTTGCACTTGCTGGAATACAGAGCAGGAGAGAGTTGTGTCCTGGTTTTCCCCTACAAAGGCAGGACACGGGTGGAAACGTGGCAGCGGGGAGGGAGTGGGGTAACTGGGAGCCCCTATCCGCCTCCCAGCCCCATTGCGCTGGGTTGGGGCTGCAGCTCACCCCAAGGCACCCTCGGCTGCACCCACGCTCTGTGATGGGGTGTTTCAGGGCCTGAAGGATTGTCCCCGTGTCCCTGCTGGGCTCATGGTGGCGGCACGCTGCTCTGCGTGGGACTGGGAGTAGCTGGGAAGGGTCTGGCAGGCTGGGGCCATCACTGACCCTGGTTTTCTCTCCCACCATAGAGCTCCTCAGTGTACCTCTTCGGTGTGTATTGAGCTCCCCCCGGCCGGTGCCTTCCGCCATCAGCACCCAGTGAGTGCCTGGAGTCCCTTTCCAGGAGATCTTCGCTTGGGCACCTTGGGAGGGTGGGCAACTACTACCATGGGATGGTAGCATGGGGACAGCCACCTCCCTTATCCCTTGTCTGTCCGGTCCCCTGACCCTCTCGCTCTTCTGTGCCCCTTCAGCTGCTGGAGCAAGAGGTTGTGAACCTGTTCATCGGGACGCAGGCTGTGGGGGCCATCATCGGGAAGAAGGGGCAGCACATCAAGCAGCTGGTGCGGTTTGCGGGTGCCTCCATCAAGGTGAGGAAGGCACTGCGGGACTGGTCCTGCGTTTTGTGCCTCAGTTTCCCCTCCCCACTGCCAAGGGCAGGGAATGGGAGTCTGCGGGTTGTGGTGTTGCTCCCCAAATTATCATAGAATGGTTTCGGTTGACAGAGACCTTGAAGACCATCCAGTCTAACCCCCTGCCCTGGGCAGGGACACCCCCCACCAGCCCAGGTTGCTCCAAACCCCGACCAACCTGGCCTTGAACACCTCCAGGGATGGGGCAGCCACAGCTTCTCTGGGCAACCTGGGCCAGTGACTTACCACCCTCACAGTGAAAATTCCTTCCTGATATCTCATCTCAATCTCCTTTCTTACAGTTTGAAGCCATTCCCCCACGTCCTATCACTCCATGCCCTTGTAAAAAGTCCCTCCCCAGCTCCGCTGTACCCGTTTAGGGACTGGAAGGGGCTTTAAGGTGTCCACAGAGCCTTCTCTTCTCCGGGCTGAACCCCCACAACTCTCTCAGCCTGTCCTCCCAGCAGAAGGGCTCCAGCCCTCGCAGCATCTCCAGGGCCTCCTCTGGCCCCACTCCACCAAGTCCATGTCCTGCTGCTGTTGGAACCCCCCGAGCTGGAGGCAGCACTGCAGGGGGGTCTCCCCAGAGCGCAGCCGAGAGGCAGAATCCCCTCCCTTGCCCTGCTGGCCACGCTGCTTCTGTTGCAGCCCAGGATACGGGTGGCTTTCTGGGCTGCAATCATGTGTTGCCAGCTCATGTTGAGCTTCTCATCAATCAGCACCCCCAGGTCCTTCTCCCCAGGGCTGCTCTCCATCCATTCTCTGCACAGCCTGGATTTTTGCTGTGGATTGCCCCGACCCATGTGCAGGAGCTTGCACTTGGCCTGGTTGAACTTCATGAGGTTGGCATGTGCCCACCTCTCCAGCCTGTTGTTAGTAGAAGGCCAGGCCTGCAGCACCCTGGTTATCACCCCAGCCCAGGTGGTAAGGGGATGCTCCTGTGGGGGGACATCCAACCGAGGGAAGGTCTGGCCGATGTGGGCACCGTGCTCACGCTCCTTCTCCCCCATCCCTCCCCAGATCACCCCGGCAGAAGGTCCCGAGGCCAGCGAGTGGATAGTTATCATCACGGGGCTGCCCGAGGCTCGGTTCAGGGTGCGCTGGGTGGGGGGGGACAGTAAGGGACAAGATGAGAGCATCCCTGTGGTCACCACTGTGCTGGCAGCCTGGCTTGGCCTCCCTCAGCGCCAGGGGAGCTCTGTGCTGGGTACCGTGGTTTTGATGCTGCTGGACATGGGGTCATTGTCAGCTTTGGGGATGGAGAGGCACAGCGGGCACTGCCTGATGGTTTTCCTTTCTGTCCGTCTCCTCCCCAGGCCCAGGGGTGAATATTTGGGAAGCTGAAAGAGGATAACTTCTTTAACCCAAAAGAAGTGAAGCTTGAAGCCCACATCAAGGTGCCTTCCTTCACCTCCAGCTGCATGATAGGCAAAGGTGGCAAGACAGTAGGGGGGTGGGTGTGTGTGTGTGTGTGTGTGCGCATGGGTGCCCCCCCCCCTCTTTGCCCCAGGGACACAGAGTTTGGCATCAGCCGTCACCCCTGCCCACCCCAGGGGGACAAATCCCGGGTGCTCAGTGGCTTCAGCGACGTCTTGACCCTCAGCCCCCGTGTCCTGGTGGTGGTTCTCGTTGGTCCCGAGGAAGGGGGAGACACACAGGGTGCCTGGTGCCGTGGGGACACCGGCAGTGGAGGATTTTGGCTCTTCCACAACAAAACAAACCCTCTTGTGGTTTGCTCCAGGTGAATGAACTGCAAAACTTAACCAGTGTGGAAGTCCTTGTGCCACGAGACCAAACCCCAGACGAGAACGAGGAGGTCATCGTTAAAATCATTGGGCATTTCTTTGCCAGTCAGGTACAGTTTGGCCGTGGCTTTACCCGATCTTCCCCGGCTGCTTTCGTCCACCGAGGAAAGGCGCGGGGTGGCTGAGCCCAGCACCACCCGAGCATCCCACCGCTCTTCTTTTGGGTGGTCCCTGTGTCCCCAAGAGGCACTGAAGGTGTTTCATCAGCTCCCCCAGGCTGTGCGAGCGCTGAAATTAAAGATTGGTTTGTTTGAGCTAATAATGGGTGTTTTGGATGCTGTGCAGAGCAGCACCCAGGGTGTGAATGGAATCTTCGGCGCTGGGAAAGCCACGCACATTGCACCTGGGTGCATCTTCCATAACCTTGTCTCCTGTCCACTCGAGAGGGAGGGCGGCCCCCCCAAAAAATTCAGGCGCTCTTGAGGAGCGATGGAGGAAGCACAATTTAAAAAAACAAACAAAAAAAAAACCCCCAAAAAAACCCCAAAACCCCAACCAAACTTGAAATTAGTTACAGCTTGTCTGGAGTGAGAAGTTGCGAGCGTTGAGATGCTCGGTGGGGGGTGGAGAAGCGGTGCCCTGACCCCCACCTCTTGCTTTTCCCTTCTCCTCCCCAAGACTGCACAGCGCAAGATGAGGGAAATGCTCCAGCAGGTGAAGCAGCAGGAGCAGAAACACGCTCCGGGAGCCCCGGCCTCGCAGCACAGCAAGGGAGGCTCCCGCCGTGCCACCCAGCACTGCCTGATGAATGTAACCCAGCCACCGGACATCCCCCACCTCCTCTGTTATAGGTTAGTTTTATTTATATTCTGTCTTTGAGGAACAGATTCTTTAATTTCTTGATCAACTCTGGTGCGCAGATCCACCATATGAGTTTTATGTTCAGTGTCTTGATTAGTCCAGTTTGGCCGCTGCATTATTCGAAAAGTGTACCTATCCACGATGGCATATTCTGATTTTTGTTTCCCTTCCACTACCCATGAGGAGCCATGCACAAAGAATTTTTCTCTTTCATCTAATTCTTCTTCTTCTTCTAAATCTTCTCTTATTTTGGTCTGTAGAGTTATTAACTGGAGACAGTAGTCTTTCTTTGGGCTCTCCGTATAAAAATTGGGCCGGATTTTGAATGGAAGTCATTTCCATTTCTAATCTAGGGGAGTTAATCAGAATTCTCTCATACTTCAACAACCGACTGTCAGTAAGCCATTTATCAGCTCGTTGTTGCAACACTCCCCGGATGTTATGGGGGGTATATACTTTCAGTTCACCTCCTAAGGTGACTTTTCCGACCTCCTCTATCAATAATGCGGTTGTCACTACCACTTGCAGGCAAGTGGTCCACCCCCGCTTACAGGATCTAAGATTTTAGAATAATATCCTACAGGTTTTCTCTGCCCTGCCCATCCCTGGGTCAAAACCCCATATGTTGTTCTATTTTCTACATTGATGAAAATTTGAAAGGGTTTACGGATATCAAGTAAGTTGAGGACAGGTGCTTCTATCAATTTTCTTTTTGTCTCTTCCCAATGCCTCTTGTCCTTAGAGGTCTACTTTACTAGTTCATTTTTAGTTAATTTCGTTCATATAAATATTTTACTTTATTGCTCTAATCTTTTATCCATTGTCGACAGTACCCTAACAATTCTAATTGTCTTATTTGCCTTTTATTAGTAGGTATTGTTACAGACAAGATTCCCTTTACTCTTTCGGGATTTAATTTCTAATGCCCCTTTGTAAGCCAGTGCTCTAGATATTTTACTACTTCTTCTGTAAACTGTAATTTAGATCTTGAAACCTTTAGTCCCTGGAGACTTAGAAAATTTAGCAACTTAATGCTTTCAGTTCTAACATCTTCTTGAGTTTTTCCAGCAATTAGTAAGTTATCTACATATTGTATCAGAATCAACTCTTGATTTAATTCATAGGATTCTAATAATTGCTCTAAAGCTTGTCCAAACATATTTGGGGATTCTGTAAACACCTGGGGCAAGACGGTCCACCGTAATTGCTGTTTTCTATGTGTTTTGGGATTTTCCCATTTGAAGGCGAAATAATCCCTGCAATCTTCCTCTAAGGAGGAGGCCCAAAAGGCATTTTTTAAATTTATGACACTATACCACTTGTAATCTGGGCTTAATTGATTAAGTATAGTGTTGTACCAGACGATAGGACCCATCTGGCTGCTTTACGGGCAGGATGTGGGAGTACTGTGAGGAGACATACAGGGTTCTAAAAGTCTTCGGGTCAAAAATCTCTAGATTATTGGTTGCAACCCTTCTCTCCCTTCTCTGGAGATGGGATATTGTTTTATCTTAATTGGTTGGTCTGGGTCTCTTATGGAGACTGTTATCAGTTTAATTTTTTTTTTTTTTTTTCCCACCGATCCTGGGCTATACCAGGTTTCTGGATTAATTCTGGCTTCATGTTCCGCAGTTAATAAGCATAATTTTACTTTTAGTTTCTCCTGATCTACTCTCAAATTAATTCCTAATTTTACTATCAGGTCTCGTCTCAAAAAGTTATATTCAGCTTCTGGAACTAATAAAAATGTTCTCACTCCATATTTATTTGGAGTTTCTATTGTTACACTTTTTATCAGGGACAGTTTAAAAGTTTTCCCCTTTGCACCAATTACTCGGAGTTTTTCCTTTGATTCAACACATCCAGATGGTAACCTTTGGACGGTTGATCTTTTGGCGCCCAAGTTCACAAGGAACTCAGACACTTCGTGTTGGGGACTCAATTTTAACTTCATTTAGGGCTCGGTGACTTTACGAGTCACCAGTAAATAGAAACTTTGACCCCCCTAATCTTCATTAAAATCTTTTCGTCTTATATTCTTTTTCCACAATGTTTTTGTAAATGTCGGGGGGGTTATCTTTCCCTTGATATTCACTAAGAGTTTTATTTACATTCTGTCCTTGAGGAACAGATTCTTTAATTTCTTGATCAACTCTGGTGCGCAGATCCACCATATGAGTTTTATGTTCAGTGTCTTGATTAGTCCAGTTTGGCCGCTGTAGTAGCCATTTAATGTCTGCGCCTGGACTATGTCGATGTTCCCTCTCCTCTATTATAAAAATTCTTTTTCACTTAAGGCGAACACACAAACTCTGCACCTCACTCACTCAAACACTCACTCAGTCATATAAAAGGGTCTGTTACACTGCTCACTCACACCACAAGATTTTCTAATTAAAACAATAGCCAGTTACATGTAACTTAAATCTTAAATTATTTGCCGTTTACCACTAATCTGCACCAAGATAGTCAGACTGATCACAAATCTAAATTGGCCAATATAAACCTCTTCTTATTTGTTTCTTTCTCTCCATATTTCCATACAATAGTGAATCAATTTTACTTTGTCCTTACCCCGCCTAGAAGGGGTAATCATCCCAAATGGCCTTCAAAGAGAGAGAGAGAAACCATTGTGGCTGAAGTCAGAGCGAGACGGAGGAGCACTGAGTGCAGAGGAGATGGGAGGAGGATGGAACTGCCCAAGTAGGAACAATCCCGATGCGATCGTCACTCTAAAGGGCGCAGAGGAAAAGCGGAAATTAAACAAATGGTGGTGACAACTCGTGGCCGTGTGCAGCATGGGACAGGAGCCCCAACACCTCAGGGAAGAGACCGTGGGGCCTTCAAAGGCACAAGAAAACACAGCGGTTTCGGCTAAAAGTCCAACAAAAGCAGCAGGTGGCAGCGGGACGGGGGAATCCTCCAGCTGCCCTTAGTTCTGCTCCCCCGGGTCATCTCAGAGAGTTTCCATCTGTTTGAGCCCAAAGCAGTGAGTTTCAAGAAGAAAAACCGAGCGGCTCACCTTCCACACTGCCCGCAGGGAAACCCAGCCGCATCGCCTGCGCCTCCAGGTCTCGCGCGGAGCGTCCCCGGGATGGCGGGAGGGACTGCCTGTGCCACGGGGCGTCTTTTCGCTGCTTTTCTGCTTTCTTTGGGCATTCTCCTTTGGCCCGAGCCAGCGCCTCTTCTTCGGGCTGCAACCAGCCTGTAAACCAGACAGCTTGTGCTCATTTCTCCTTCTCCTCAGCAAGGGGGACAGCTAAAGTGAAAAACTGGCTGGAAACATCCCCAAACGGCCCAGACACTGAGGGGTTTATTTGTGTGCTGGGTGGAACGCGTTCTATCAGCCTCAGCCTGCCCCGCTGAGCTCCTCCGAACGCTGAAACAGCCCAAAAAATGCTGAAACTTGACGGGGAGGATGGGGTGCAAAGACAGATGGTGAAAGAAAAACCGTATTATTTCTACTGTCCTCAGTAGAACAGCACTTTCCCCCACAAAAGTCTGGCAAATGGGCTTAAAGCATAGAATTACCGAACACTGAAGGGACATGGTTACCCGGTTTCTACCACCAAAAAATCTCCTAAATAATATATATATTTCTGTGAACTGAATTCCTGTTTCCTGGCAAGGAACGTTTTGGCAACACCCACACAGAGGCGGGTCGCCGGCAGTTCCTGTGCCAGAGCACTGGGATGTTACGAAACATCCCCAAAAATCAGCAGCAGCAAGTTTAACGCAAAGGGGATTGTTTCCCAGAGCCCGGGATGATGCGTTCATAGGGGAGCGGCATCTGGCACCCATCCCCAGCAGTTTTCCTACCTTCTCTTCAGCCTCCTCCACCTCATCTGTGCCTCGCTGGAGCCTTTTGGCTGTCCGTCCAGGTCGGGTGGCGCCAAACCTGACGTGTTTTTTCCAGGTGTAGTAATATTCCACACACTGGGCCGCAGTCTTCATCTGAATCTGTCGGGAGAACACCAGAAGCGATCGATGAGGGAAATACCACAGGAAAACACTGAAGGCACAGACCCACAACAAATCTATCGAGCGTTGTTTGTCTGTCCCCCTCTGTCTGTGGTTCCCACAGCGCAATGCACGGGTGAGATCAGGCCGTAAATGAGCCCTCTTCTTCTGAAAGGGCTGTAAAGAAGCCTTGGGAGGGCAGAACATGTCACTATTCTTTTAATATTTCCCATATTTTGTACCAGAGAGATTAAATATTCTTTGGTAATTACACATTAGGGAAAATTATGTTTTGTATCGGTGTCTTTTTAGCATGAAGCTGCATCCCAAGGACAAGATTCCGACATGCCGTTCAAAAGACGACTTTTCTGGGTTAAAACTCCCCTCCACGCTAACAACACGTGACCCGCCTCGGTCTAACGGCTTTACCTTCTTCTGTATCAGGTGGAAATTCTTCTTATGCACATAAAAAGCCTCTTTAAACAACTGCTCCTCAAGGGGCGTCCAAGTGTCTGAGCCTGGGAAGAAACAGCCACGTGCAAATGATTAGACCACTCGCAGCCTACCTGAAATCCGCACAAGTTATTCATCACACATCCACATCTCTCCTCCTTTGGAAAGTGATTAGCCAATGCCACAGGGAGTTCGTTAGCATGAGCAGTTACAGCTGCCAGCAGAGCTGCCATGAAGCCGGCATTCGAAAGGAGGAGCGTACGGCGGCATGGGGCATCACTGCACGGGACATCAGTAGACTGGAACACAGGGATGAGGCACTCCCCGCGCCAAAAGGCCCCCGGAACAGATTAAAACGACTATTTTCCCTGTCCCGAAGAACACGCACCGCTGCTCACACGTTTTTAAAAATCACTTCTTTCAATCAGAACAAAGGGAACGGCAGTACCCGCTCGCATTCCCAGAGAAGCAACAAGCTCTGCTTCCACTTTACCTGCGTAATGATAATCAGCCAGGGGATGGGATTCAGGTCGCCGGGGTGCCCCAGACTGCAGCATTTCCAGCCTCTCCTGCGGGAGTTCAGAGAACAAGACTTCGATTCCCCCTCAGGAGGAGACAAAAGGTCAACTCTTCAGCCCACTGTAGGAAAATGGTGCTCAGTCGATGCTCAGCAACAGCGCATCGGGGTCGCCTCTGCCCACAGCAGCTGATGGGAATATTTCCTCAATCCACACTGATGTGTTTTAAGAAACCAGAACCTGCACAGATCTCCGGGGACCAAGCTGTGGCACCCCAACGGCCACCAACCCGGGAGAAGACTGCTCACTGCTGGAGTCCTTCTGGGCTCGTCCCTGCTGCAGACAGAGCCGCCTGCAGGAGTAGGAGGACTTCTATTCTCCAAATTGTCACAGAATTGACAAGAGACAAAACAAGCTCCTATTGATACACGGGGTCTGTCATTCCACGAGACCTTAATGCAGACGGCGGCCAACAGGCAGCACGCAAGAACTCTGCCCCTTTAGCAAAGGGATTCGAGCCTGCGGAACAGAAAACTCAGGAGCGACTCCCAGCTCATCCCAGTGCCAAAGGCTGTCCTAGTCCGGTAGGAATTCGAAAATAGCTGCTTCTTACCATAGCTTCATGCAGGCGGTGCAAGGTGTGCTCCAGGTTGCCTCTTCCCCCCGGCACCATATTGGAGCAGGCGAAATTGAGCAGATTTGTCACTAGAAATGCAACAAAAACCAACAGAAAGTCAGTTCCCATCAAGAAAGAGGAAAAGATACGATACAAGGCCGAGGGCAAACAGAGCAGACAGACTGGAGACCCAGAAAAGGCACTGAAAAAAAGGCAGGTTATCCGGTATCGCACTCTCTCCCTTCAGAGCAGCTTTGGGACCAGAAGCTCCAGAGACAGATCTCCCCTCTCCCGAGGTTGCTGAAGTTGGGACAGCTACAAATACCCCTGATCGTCTCTGCCAGAGGACGCGACTCAGAGCGCCACAGGTTGTTATCTGTTCACTGTCCCACCACATCTGAGCACCCTCGGGCGCTACCAGCCATGAAGGCAGTCAAGGAAAGGAGGGAGAGGGTCCCAACGGACAAACAGCTGCTGTGAAAACGTGCAGTTTTCGACCCTTAGTATCTCGGGGGGACCCGGGAAGAAAAGCATTAAGAGAAACCTCTGTCCTGTGTTTCCATGTTCGTTGCGATGTCTCCCCAGGGCTTCCACACCAGCGACGCTCCCTCCTCCTCCTCTTCCAAACGGGATCTGTCCTGCAGGTCTGGGATCTCGGCCTGAAATTCACTGCTGACGTTGATGTGTCTGAAATCGTTAAGGCAGAGGAGGTGAGGAAGCAGAGCTGGGAACAGCACGATAGCACGCACCCGCTTCGAAGGAGGGGACGTGTCAGGTACGGCAGTTATTTCCCAGCACAGCGTCACCAACTGCCCTCTAACAACTCCCACAGCCCCTTCTCGCCACCAACAGCATTACCGTTCCACCACGTGAGCCCTTTTGCGCCCCATCAGGCAAGAAAATTGCCACTTCCTTCCTCAAACCCTGAGCAAACTGGCGAGGTTCACTCCGAGAGCCACAGCCAGCAGCAGAAGAGCTGCGATGGCGGGCCAAGACCAACGTCCGAATGTTGTGTAGAACGCGGGAGGCCGGCAACCGGCATCATGAGGTCAGCCTGAGTGGCAAGCCCAGCCTGGGCTAGCTCTGGCCATTTCTGGCCAGCACGCGGGTATACTCCAGCCAAAAATAACCCTCCATTACCCTCCACAGTGCTATGGGGCAGTGGGAGAAGTGGCCAAGCCATGGGGAGAAGGTCAACGACAACAGGGAGGGCTGGCAGAGCCCCGGCGCCGAACCAACCACGCACCCACTCCTCAGCCCCCTTTCCCAGGGTCTGCGGTTATTCTGACTGCTGGGCCGGAGCTCACGGCCCAATGCGGATTTTAGAGTTAACCTTCATCGGCCTAAACACAACGTCCCCGCCCATTCTGCCCAAAAGATATATGAAAAAAACCGCTCACGGTAAAAATCGAGACCATCCTTTAGCCTTCCTCGCCACCCTCGTCATTGCACACCACTCCCCATTCTCCCCGAATTTCCCTCCTTTCGGGGAAATCGCTCACTGGACATGGAAGGTGTGGAGATGGACCCTCTGGATCTCCTGGCACAGCTGCCCCTCACCTGGGTCACAGTCGGCCCTGCACTGATTGAGCCATTCTGGGCTTTTTCCAAGCCAAAGCCAGGAGCGGAGTAAAACCCCGGTGGGCTGTTTCCGTCCCCTCTGCCACAAAAGCAATCCCAAAGGGGAAAGGCACATCCTTTTTCACTTTTCCAGACTTTCTTTGCAAGGCACGAGTCTTTTAACAATATAGTTTAATCACCGTCAACATTAGATCCGCGCTCGCATTCCCTCCGTAGAGCTCACTGCCTGTCTAGCTGGGAAATCTCTGCTGCTCAATTAGCGGCAAAAGATGGGAACTGGAGAAAAATCCCCAGCGGGACATCAATCCCCGGCGTTATCACGATACAGCCTGAAATAAGAGATGCGGTTAAGATCCCTTCTCCTTCCAGCGGCTACGTGAATTGCACCCATTGACAAATACGTACAAATATTTGCTTCAGAGTTACAGACGTTGCTTTTTAATTGCAACACCAAAAAGGAATAACCTGCATTAAAAATGCCAGGAGCGTTTTCTTCCCATACCGTGCTGGAATTTCTGAAAAATCCCGTTTCCTGCACAGAAAAACGCATCATTTGCAGATAATAAATGGTGAACTCAGCGTTTGGGGAAGGTGAGCTCCAAAGTGCTGAGGATTCATCTCTCCATTTGCAGGAGGAAGACAGCAAAGGCAGTCAAAGCTTCCCAGCACAGCATCCTTACTGCCTCCCTGTTCCTATAGCCCGGGAGATCCTCGGAGACTTCCCACAGGGAAAGGAAGGAGGGGGCTGACCACCAAGGCCGGCTGGACCACGTAATGATTGTCACCACATTCATTTCTTGCCAAAGAACGATGAAATTCATCCATCTGAACGAGACAGCAGGTCCCTTCCCTGCCATGGTTCCAGCGCTGGAGGAAAGGTGCCTCTCCCGAGGCCGCATTGGGATGGCAGTGCTGCACAGAAAGACAGAGATTTTTAAATCTCTTTGTTTCTTCCAGGGAAAAACTTGCTTTCTCACTCAGTAAAGGACAAGCTCCCCGGGCCGGGCAGGAAGGCGGCACAGCCATGATTTACTTACAGAGAAAGGACCAGAGGGGTGTGCAGTCCCTGCGCCCAAGGAAAGCGGCCATTGCCAAAGCAGAGGGAAGGACGTGTCTCATCCGCAGCAGAGAGAACCGAGTCACAGACTCACTCTAAAAAAAAAAGAATTAACCACAAAATTAGCTAATGGCTTCCCAAACCTAAACTCAGGGCCTGTCTCTGTGATTATAATGCAATAACGGTCTTTACAGGCAGGCAGCTCACCAGGAATGAGATGGAGAGTGACCCCCGTATTCCCCTGGAAACCCTTCCAATGAGGCAAGCCCCTGAACGCCCTCCCAGATTGTCGGTTCTTTACCTCCACGAGGAACTCGTGGCCTTTTATTGTCATAGTGTGTGACCAGAACAAGCCCTGCCATTCCTTATTCCAGTCTTAACAGCCTTCAGCGTTTCACTCTGGTCACCTCCCTGTCGCACTTCCGTCCCTGCACAATTTTTAAGATGGCGACTCAGAAATTAGATCTTGTGGTTCCCATTGAAACACCCATTAATTCATACAACCAAAAGCTAGGCAAATGAAAAGGCCATGTTAAACCTCAGCCCTCAGGGAAAAGAAATGTGCCCGAGGAGGTGCTAAGAGGCGCTCTGGCAAAACACCCCCCTCTCCAAACTGCAGTTTGCTCCAGGAAACTGACAAGTTTTCTTCCTCTGCGGCCTTAGCGAGGCTGTAGATTTTTCCACCCTGCAGGGAAAGAAACAATCCTCAAAAGCAGATGTCATTCTGCCTGCAAGGAAAGCTTTAAAATAGGCATTCTGCCTTTAAAAAAAGAAAAATAAACGGAACATCTGAGCTGGTTTCTCCATGAAAATAACACTTTGCACTTGCACAGCAAAGCAACGCTCATTAAACAATCTCGTAAAGCTTCACAGGCATTAAGAAACACTCCAAGTAACACACGTGTGTGCACCCTGTAAGCACACGTGCAAAGAGGAATCCCCGTTTACGCACCCCGGCTATATCAAACCACACTATTTCCCTCACAAGCTGTGATGGAAATGGGCCACGCTCCCATTCCTTGGCTCCAGAGCTCCGGCGATGCCGGGATCATGCCGACCCTCAGCCGCTGCGGTCATCAGCTCTGCTAACACCCCACTGCCGGGTCAGCGACAGGAATCTGGGAGCAGGAAGGGGATTATACCACCCAGGCTCCCCAAAATCCCCCACAGTTAAGAGGAATGCAAATCTCAGGCTCCCCTAAGCCAACACGTTTCTCACCGTGACCGCCGCACTAACACCCAGAGCAGTTTTTAAGCAGCACGCACCGGGTTTAACCTCCGCGCTTGAGAAAGTCCCTGTCCTGAGGGCTGCCGGTCCCCTCGGCCCAATGCAGGAGGCAGCAGCAAACCCCTCCAGACAGGGCAAGAGGTGCTTGGAAGAGTGACATCCAGCTAATAACCAAAAAGCACTTAAACCAACCCCAAACTCTGGAGACATTTAGTCCCGGAGCCAGCCGCAGCACCTTGCTCAGGAAGGCACACTTCCACGACTCCCCTCAATTAACTGTTACCTCCAGAGCCCCATCTCTGAAGGTGAGAAGTTCCTTTAGGTTGACTCTTGATGGCTCTTTCCCTCCCACAGGCAACGAGACACCAAATATTTCCACTTGAGAGTGTGGTTCCCCTTCCATGGGCACCCAGCTCACTCTGAAGTTTTGGATTACCACCGACCTTCAGCGTAACAAAGTTTACCATTTTTACACCCCTCTTTCTTGGTAAAAGACAGAGGGAACGAGACAACTCCAAACCGCTCTGTTTTATTTGATCTGCAGCGATTTGACCTGGTATTTGATCTGCAGCAATCTGACAACCCCAGCACTTCCCGCTGGATTAGGCTTTGGGAAACAATTCAAGGTTCCCCAGCCATGAGCAAGGAACGAGCCGTTACTAACTGGCGAATCAGTAGAAACACCAACCCAATCATTAGGAGAAAGTCTCATTTTTCAGTCATGGATTTTCACGGGTTTTGTTTTCAAGCCACCCAAACAGGGCGCGCTTTTATAGCCATCAGCAATTACGTTCTCCGTCCCCTCCAGAAAAGCCTTTTCCTAAAGGCGCTCTCCTTCCAAGGGCAGACCCACAAAGTGAAGCCCTCTCTGCTTAATCCATTTCACAGAGAATTTCAAATGCAAAATATAATTAAACAGGACGCCTTTTCCCCGCTTCAGGGAAAGCCAGTAATATAGACCTTGGCAACATATTTAGCAAATCTGTCATTGTAATGCCTTTGCATTGCCCATTTCCACCTGGAGAGCAGGCTGAAAGGACTCTCATAAAAAAAACACAAACCAACCACAAAAACATATTCCTGTGTTGGGGGTAATTTTATGAAAATAGGACAGAAGTGAAATTCCTGTGAAACAGAGGGGTTATGATTGTTACCATCTTCTTCAGCCTTAACGATCTGAACCTCTTTTTACAGGTACACGGCATCAAGAAACATTTTCGAGGTAAAAAAAAAAAACCCACCTATTCACCTCCTTACCCCAAAGATCTTTTCACCACACGGATTCCGCCACCAATACACAGCTGCTAAATATCCCCGGCTGCTGCCGATCTGTAACAAACCCTTCAAAATACAAGAGAACACCGAGCCCGGCGCACTGACGGTGCTGCCAGGGCTGTGAGTCGGAGCTGGACGGAGTCGCAGCCCCTGAGGTTGAAATCAGCCCCACGTTTAGGCACAACCCGGGGTTTTAAGCCTCGCTACAAACCAGCCCCCCGCTTTTGGAAAAAAATGAAAAACAAACAGGGAGATTCACCTCGAAAGAAACCATGTTCTTGACGCCGAAGGGGCGCTGGTCCATGGCCGCCGCTGCCCTTAGGGCCAGTTCCATGGGGCTTCGCTTGACCGGGAGCAGAACTCGCGGGCGTGAGGACAACGAGCCCCTTACACAAAATCTAAAAAAAAGGAAAAGTTCAATAAGATTTGCTGTTACTCACCCACCAAAGCCTAACCACTACAACTGGCCCTTTCACAACCATGCCTGATCGCAGAAGAAAACTGAATTATCCCAATTCCCGGTTCACACACAAGGCGTGGAGCTGCCCAGACCCCACGTGTGGGCTGGGGAGACGGGGGGGCCCTTCTTCTCAAATCCCGCAGGAAGAGAAAGGGCAGGAGTGTTTTCCCAGCCCTGGCAGAGGTGTGGGGAGAAGGTGGGAGGGAAGAAAAGGCTGCCCAGGAGTGGGGTTGGGGGAAGGAGAGGGCTCCATCCCTGAGGGAAACACTGCTCCCGGCCTCACAGGAGGCTGTGGGACCACCCTGGGCATGGGTTTGGGGGCTCTTTCTGAGGGAAACACAATTCCTGGCCATGCAGGAGGCTGTGGGGACACCCAGGCATGGACCTGGGGGCTCTTCCTGAGGGAATTGTTGCTCCAGGCCTTGCAGGAGTCTGTAGGGCAACTGCAGGAATGGATTTGGGGCTGTCCCTTGTTGTAAAATCACCAGATTTTGGTTATAGTAGAAGTAGAATGTGAGAGCACTGTCTGTTCTGAAACTCGTAACCATAGAGCCCTCACTACGTAATCGTTGTTTTCTATCAAGGAACAAGTAGAACCCAGATGAAACAATGAAGAATAGAATAAAATAGAGAAGTTTTGTTTGAGGCTAGTAATTCTAGAAACATGTTATGCACCACTGATGCTGCTTAGAAACCCCCTCACCCTTTCCATCTTCATTTAAATATCTACACTCAAATTAATAGATATTAATAGAAATAACTATTGATTATTTGGATATGGGTGTTGAGAGTAATGTATAGTCAAGGGACCAATCAATGAAAATCAAACCCATAAGATGCATTTGGGAACTAGGTATGACCTAAACTAACTGTCGAACAATGTAGCTTTGAAGTACCTGTCAAGAAAGCGAGGAGTTGTAGGCCTGGTTAGTAAACCAAGAAAATCTTCTGGAGGTTCCAAGATTAAAGGGGGGGTGGAACTCTGTGACCAAGCTGAGCACGCGCAAGGACCGGGTTCAACCAGCGGACACAGTGAGGAAGACTATGGACGACCACCAGAGGACCCTGGACGCCCACCAGTGTACCTGAAGGTGCATGCGTCACGGACATTTACATATATTAATGAGTTCCCGGCAATCATATGAATATGTCAATTGTTTCTCGGAAATGTAATGAATACGTATATTTTAATTTTTGTAGCGGAGCAACTCGGTACGCACACTGGGTGGAGTGATCCCCTGTGCGCCCGGCGCCGCAATAAACCAGTGCCTGCTTTCTAAACTTAAATTAAGGCTTAGAAAGTTTGGTTCTGCCGATTTACAGTAACGGGGGGGGGGGGGGGGCTGCGTGTCGGGAGGGGATGGGGAGGCGACAGGTGACGCCTCCTTTTGGGGAGGTACTCGCAGACATGACCCGCAGCCGCCGCACCGGGAGGGCTGTCCGGGGGCGGCGGGGCCGGGCCTCGGGGAATGGGGGCAGAAGAGACGGCCGGGCCGGTGCCCGGGGAGGGGGCAGCCCCCCCGGCCCGCCGCGGCCGGTAGCGGAGTTAAGCGATTTCAGGCGGAATTGCGGCATTGGCAGAACCCCCCGTGACGTCTGAGCAGCGGGGGGCTCCCACACCCCCGCACGGGCTCCGGAGGCAGGGCCCCGCCCGGCACTGACGCACAGGGGCTCAGCGCGCTGCCTGACCGCCACCCGCACCCCCGCACCGACCCGCCCACGGCTACCGGGAGGTGGACGGCGGCGGCGGGGACACCCCGGCTCGGTACGGGCGAAAAATAACGCACCCTCCCCCACGCCTGCCCCCCTCAACCGGCACGACATTTGCATAGACCACGCCCCCTCCCATAGATTTCCACACACCGCGCCTCCAGAACGAGTCCTCCCATGCGCCACCGCCCCCGCGCCCAGAGATTCGCATGCGCCACGCCCCCGACTCGCTATATTTGGATGCACTACGCCCATAGTCACGCATATTTGCATAGGCCACGCCCCCTCGCACCACCCACCTACCAGCGGTCACTCACCCCGGGCGAGGAACGGGGCGAGCAAAACCCGCAGCGGGGCCGGGGAAGACCGGGCAGCCGGTTCCTCCCGCTCGGGGCCCCGGAAGGCTCCGAGTTTGGGGAAAGACCTCCCCTCCATCCCATTCTTGGCCTATTCCAACTTTCACTTTTGGATGAAACAGCCCAAAAAAGGGAAAAAAGTGGGGTTTAAACATAATTTTTGGGCCGGAATTCACCCAAAGGCGCTCAGGCAGTATCAAAGCTCCAGAATAGTTTAGTTTTTGAGGGGTTTTCCAGAGGTGCTGCACTGAAAGCGCCGAACGGGCGTCCGAATGGAGTTGGGGATGGGAAAAAATCCCAAATTGCGCTGGTAGCTTCTCCCAGGCCCCATTTGTTTTAAAAAAATCCAGTTCCCCAAGTTATGTTATAGACAAATAAAGCACCAAATTACTCCCGATTCCTTTCAAGGCGCCGGTGAGAGCATCACCCAGACAAAGACGACATGCACGGGGACACACAAATGTCGCTGACAAAAAGAATTTACAGCACCCAACAATTCTCAGCTTTCTTCCCCCAAAATTGTTTAGATTTGTCCAATGATATTTCCTGAATCCTGGGTAGAAAATAATAATAATAAAAAAATAACTGGAGAATAAAAGCGGGGAGGGAGAAGGGGGTTTGGTGGTGAGAGGAGCGCTCCTCTGTGTATTTGTCCAAAACTCTGGTTTTAAGCCCTGAAAAAAAGGAGGTAGAGGCAGCATTGTGAGGATTTAATGCGTTTTAAAACACTATGAAAAAGAGCTTTTTATAGATTCACCACCAAGGAAGAAAATTGTATTTCGGAAGGTGGGAAAACTGCCCAAAAAAAAGAGGGGAAAAGCACCCCCGAAAAAGGGGGGAGAAATGGGGGAAACTGCCCCAAAAAGGAGGGAGGGAAAAAAAAACTGAAAAGGGGCGGGGGGGGAACGAACAACACTTTATAGGAAGGGTTAAAAACTGCTTTAAGGAAGTGCTAAAACCGGCTTTTTTCCACCGGGAAGCTGGGAGACCCCCCCATTTCCCACCTTTAAAACCCGCTTTTTGCTCCAAAGCTGGGGAAAACAAAACAAAACAAAACAAAACAAAACAAAACAAAACAAAACAAAACACAACAAAACACAACACCAGCCCTGTGGGAGGTGAGTGGAAAGGGCTGTGTGTAGAAAGAAAAGCTTTAAGGACAGGCCGGGCTGGGGAAAGGTGGTGGGCCCCGAGGGAGGGCTTGGGGAGCGGGGCTAGAAGCGTGGGTTTGGGGCAAAACTCTGGGAAAGAAACTGCAGGACAGGGCCAATCTGAGGATACAGTTTTAGCGAAGCTTCAAGCAAAGGGTGACCAAAGGTGCCTCTTGCCCTTTTGTGGGCTGGTTCTGTCTAAGTTATTCATGCGAGTGGATTTTTGCCACACGGGATGGGAACGTTCGCTTCCCGGGATAGCTGATGCCCCTGGATAACCACTGCCCGCGAAGCACTGCGAAACCCCGTGTTCAAAAATGAGAACAAAGGCCGGGTTTTGCCTCTCGGAAGGATCTCTAAGCACCGCCTCCACGTTATTTTCAGTACCTTTCTGGTTGTTTTCTTTCCCCCCATCCCCGTGATGTCCGTCGGGGGGGCTGGCGGAGTTCTGCAGGCGGATGTCCGGCTCATTTTGGGGAAGGCTGGGCTGGTTTCGGCCTCGTATTGCCCGAGGCGGAGAGAAGCGGTGGTGCGGGGCTCGTTCTCCTCGGCGCGGCCCCGCCCCCTCGCTCGCGTTTGCCGCGGCGACGCAGGGGGGCGTGGCCCGGGTTTTCGCCTCGGCACATGCGCGGGTGAGCGGACGTAAGGGGGAGCACTTCCGGTGTGCGGCGTCGGGCGGGAGCTGCGACGGTCGGTACCGGGGGAGACGGGGGGACTGGAGCCGGGGCGGGGCGGCGGCGGCGGGCGCAGGAGCAGGAGCAGGAGCAGGAGCGGTGGTGCGGAGGTGTCCAGGGCCAGTTCGGGGGGTTTGTGGGGTGGCGGGACCGGGCTGGGGGGCTCGGGGGGCGGCCTGGGCCTGTTTGGGGGGGACAGAGCCGAGTGAGGAGTCCCCGCGGGAAACAGGGCCGATTCAGGCCCCCCCGTCCCCCGCTGCCGCCCCCTCACCCCCCGCTCGCTCCTCGCAGGTGGCGGCAGCCCCGGCCGCAGCGCAGGGTGCCCGGGGCCGGCCTGGCCGGGCGCTTGGCTCCGCTCTGGGCTCCGCTCTCAGCCCCCCCCGGCAGGTCAGCCCGGCCGTGCCCCCTTCGCCCGCCTCCAGCCCCAGGCCGAGTCCCCCCCAGGTACCCCCGAGATGGGTCGGGGGGTGTCAGCGCTGGGCCCCCCGAAGCGGGGGTTGGTGGTGGGCACGGGCATTGCTGGGAGCCCGTGGGCAGCCCTGGGACCCCCTTAAAGCCCACGGAGAGCCCCGGGGCCCCTTTGTCTCCCCCAGAGCCGACGGGGAGCCGTAGCTGTGGAGTCAGCTTAAGGAGTCTGCCCTAAGGACTGCTGCTTTTTGGAGTGTTGGGGGAGGGGGAGGGTTGTCGGTGTGGGGAGTGGAGGTGTGTGGGAGGAGTCCCGTGTCTTGAGGGAGGTTTGGGGATGTTGGGCAGATTTGGGGGAGTGGGGGAGGGGTTCCCTCCTTTGGAGCTCCCTGGTTGGTTTCTTCCAAACTGTGGGAGGCAGCGGGCGAAGGGGGAAGGCAATAGAGTGGGTTGCTGTATTTCAGTCCTTGGTTGAGAGTCAGCGACTCTGCTCCCTTGCTGCTCAGCAGACTGTTAGCTCCGTGGGGCTGTTTCTCCAGGCAGGCTACGACTACAGAAACAGCCCCACTTCCTCGGAAGAGTTGTTAGCGGTGACGTCTCCTGGGAACGTACTGCCTGACGTTGGATAGACCTGGCACCACGCAGCAGCTCAGAGCCCCACAGCGTATGCTGCCGCTCTCAGTTGGCTCCATCAAATCCTCCGACCTGAGAATACCAAAGGTACAGAGTTGAAACGGGCCCTTCCTCACCTGCTGAGTCAGATGAACCTTTTTGCGCCCAAGTCGGCTGGGGACTGCTCCTGCCTCGCCGCCTTCCGGCAGAGCATGGCTGTGAGCAGGGGAGCTCAACACAGAGTGCTTGCTGATTGCAGCCTGCTCCCTCGGGGGAGCACCCGCAGCCGTGGGATGGGAGGAGGAAGGACAGCACGAGGGCTAGAGACAAACATTTTATTTCTTTAACGTTTCACATAAGGGGTACCCCAGAGGGGTTCCTGGCCCCACACCCCACAGACGCTCAGTATTAGGGGCACTGTTGGTCTTCTGGGCCTGGTGCTGTCACCACTTGCAGGGCTGGCAGAAGCAGACATGGCTAGTGGCATCTCCACCAGCCCTTCAGGTAGCCCCACAGCCAGGCGCAGCCCTGCCGCAGGCACCTTCCTGCCCTGCACAGCCCTGGGTCTGCCTGGCCACACTCCCTGCCCGTGGTCTTGCAGGACTCCTCCGTCTTTGCCTTCAAGGCCTGGAAAGCACGGGTGATCTCCCGCACCCACTCCACCTTGTCCATGTCCATGGCTGGGGGCTTTCCGGGGGACAGGTGCTCATCTGTGGGCCTCTGTGTCCTGTCCATCCCCTGCCGGGGAACCCACTCTTTCTCGGTCCCTGCTGGCAGCTCCTGTGGAGACTCCTGGCTGAGGACCAGCCCCAGTTTCCCCACTGCCCCACCAGCAGCCATGGGAGAGCGGGGGGTGTCCTGAGTGTGTGAGCACCACTGGCTCTGTTGCTGCACTGGGCCAGGGCTCCAGGAAGTTGTAGAGGGAGCTCTGGGAAGAGGAGCTGCTCCTCAACAGGCTGCTGCAGTCCTCCGAGTTGGCCAGCGAGCACAGGCTGCAGGGGCTCTTGCGGTGGCCCTTGGGGGGCCCAGGAGCCCGGGGGGTGCCTGGACCAGAAGGAGCTGTCCCCACTGATAGGACCTATAGGCGGCAGAGGAGGGCAGGGGGACCTGGGGGCTTGGGGGGGGGGGGGGCAGGGGGTAGAGAGAGGCATCACTGCTCAGATGATATATGGTTGGCAGGGAGCCCAGTGGGTCCTGTGGGGCCCGGTGCTCCCTCCTCGCTGCCTCCTCGGTTGCCCTGCAGAGGAGGAGAGAGAAGAGACCCGCTGCACACCGTCTCCTCCGCTGGAGCCCGCGGGCAGCACCCCCTCCTCAGCAGGCGGGCAGGGCTGCCCAGCGCAGGCAGGGCAGGGCACGGGCTGAGGGTCTGGGGCAGGATCTGGGGGTCTCCCACACACTCCCTGCTTCTCCTGTGTCGACTTGAGCTCCCATCCTTCATCCGCTAGCCGAGAAGCTGCTGAGGGAGGGGACGGAGTGAGCGGCTGGCAGCCCCCGGCACAGCCCCGGCTCAGGGCTGCCGTGGGGTGTGTGCTGTTTGCATGGTGCTCGGTGCCAGGCCACTCACCGCTCTGCTCCTGCGGGCGGGCTCTCGCATCCATCGTCCCTTGCTTTGGCTTCTTCCAGTCCCTCTGCAGGACCCCGGGAGCTGGGTGAGACGGGAGCAGCTCCCAGCCCCGTGCCGCAGCTCCCCACCTCACCCCACGCTGCGGCACAGTGCGGTGCAGCAGTCGCCTACCTGGAGCCGCTTGATCCGTAGCACAGAAGAGACCGCGCTGAGCCCCATCAAAAGCATCACGACCAGAGCCAGGTGAGCTGTGGGAGTGTCCTGGTTCCGGCAAGGATGGGGTTAATTTGCCCAAGGAGCCGGCAGAGGAGGCAAGTATTCCATACCACGTGACCCATGCCCAGCTATAATTGGCGCTAGCCGGGGAGAGGGAGTCAGTCGCCACTCGGGGGTGGGCTGCGGTGGTGTGGGCGTGGTCCGTGCGCTGTGCCTTAGTACTGTAATTGCGTTCTTATATTCCTTTACCGGTGTTATTGTTTTTCGTTCTTCTTCCCTTTGTCTGTTCTGTTAAATTATAATATTTCAACCCACGAGTTTTGCCCCTTTTCTGCGGATTTTTCCACAGCTGTGGGAGTCGAGCGAGCGCCTGCGTGGTTCTTTGTTGCTGCCTGAGGCCAAACCACGACAGGGAGGGATGTTGGAGTCCCTCCTCGCAGCAGCTGCGGTGCCACGCAACCCTGGGGTGCCCCCCATGGGAAATGTTAAAGAAATAACATGTTGGTCTCTATCCCTGGTGCTGTGATTCCTCCCCCCATCCCGCGGCTGGGGCTGTGCCCCCCTCAGTGCCCGACCCAGTGGGACAGGCTGGCACTGCGGGCACCCACCAACCTGGGGGGGTGGTGGTGTCGGGGGAGCTGGGTGGGCTGGAGAAAGGGAGGAAGCACCTCTTGAAACCAGCTGGGCCCTCTCCAGCCACAAAACCCTCCCCAGAGGCACCAGAGGGGACCCCCAGATCCTTGAAGGGCTGCCCCAGACACCCTCTGGCCTGCAAGAGTCCCACCCAGGACCCCTTACAGACAGCCCAGTGGTGTCCCAAATCTGGGTTCTTTACCTGCTGGGCAAGCCAGTAACACACTGTGTGGGAGCAGCCAGCCAAGCCGGTTTCAGAGCACCAGAGGTGAGAGGCAGGGAGCTGCCATCCCACTCAGCTCCATCTCCGCCGTGCCTTGGCTGTGCAGAGAGAACTTGGGGGGAGCTGCAAAACAGCTCAGCCCGGGCTTATCTCAAGATGGCACAGAACAACCAAAACCAAATGGCCCTTAACAATCAAAATGCCCCGAGTCCCATCCCACCACTCTTCCCGTGACGTTGAGCGCCGGACATCACAAACTGGCAACAGAGACTTCGCTATGGCACCACCAGAGGGAAATATCCCAGACAGTGTAATCCACTCGGGCATAATCCTGCACCCTCACCGAGTCAGGAAATATAAACCGCGGGGTCTGGGGAGACAAATGGGGAATCCTCCAAGGATACAGCTGGCCCCTAGGAGATCTGTCCCCCCCATCCAGGACGCTGTACAGGGTAACTTCCCCGGGATGGAGCGACCTCACCTGAGAGAGAGAGGGTAAGTGACTAAGAAACATCCGTACGGTATAGGGCATGCGATTGAGTTTGTGACTGGTGCACTCTTCTAAGGCATTAATATCTAGCGCCCTTGTGGTTTGTGTTGCTACTTGTCGGGGGCATTTGTAGCTCGCAATAGTGGATCCCGCTAATTGCTTCTAAACCGCAATAGTGTAATCGCCACCGCACACACAGAACTTGCAATAGTGACGTATTGGACCCGTGAGCGAAGTCCAAAGAAATTGTTAATTTGAACCTCTCAGTGAAGCCCTTTTTCCCATTTTCTCACAGTCCCTGAGCCACTGCGTAAAGCAACACCTGGCAAAAAACCCTCCACAACCCCAAAAAAACCCCACACCACATCCCCCACTCCCCACCCACCCCTTCTCCCCCCATCACAGCCATGGGGCAAACTCCCACCACCACCACCACCCCCCAATCCCAGCTTGGCCGTGACCCCCCCGAAACACTGGAAAGAGAGCAACGAAGAGCAAGCTCAGGCTCTTGTGAGCTGGAGAGATTTCTCTTTGGTTTTTGATGTTGTTGTCGTTGGGTGGGTTTTGGTTGGGTTTTTTCACAGAACAATTTGCAGTGTGGTGTCACAGCCCCTGGGGCCGGCGCTGGCACCGCCCCCTCACCCCCAGCTCTCGTCCCTCCTCTTGCCCGATGGCTTTCACCCCGTTCCTTGCTTGGTTGGGTTGTTTGTTTTTTTCCTTTCTACCTTTCTTTTTTTATATTTGGGCTTTTTGTTTCCTTTTCCTTTTTTTTTTCTCTTCCTCCCCCCTTTTTTCATTTTCCCTTTTTTTCCATTTCCCCCTTTTTTCTTCCCCCCCTTTTATCTCTTTTTCTCTTTGTTCTTCTTTCCCCTCTTTTTTTTTCTCCCCCCATTTTTTCTTTTGTTTTTTTTTCTTTTTCTCTTTTTAAACATCTCTCAAGCTTTCTCTGAAGGAACGGCCCCTGGCTCTCAGCCAGCGGAAGGAGACTATGGAAGAGCTCTGGCACCCGTGGGATTGCTTTCCTTCTCCCGCCTCGCACTCAGTACCGAGCGTGTTTTCCAACTCTTTTTTTTTTTTTATTAAGAAAATAAACAAAAATAATGCTCCAGCTATCAGTTTTACAAGGCATAGAAAATCTCTAAAAGGGAAACAGAAGCGCAATGTGCTGAGGTATGAAAACCTGAGGTAGTTTTTGTGTGTGGATGTGTGTGTGTCATCTGGGGTTGTTTTTTTTTTTTCCCCCAGCCCTGGGCTGACAACCTGTTGGAAATCTGGCTCTTCCCCCCTTCTCTCTTTGCAACCGGGATCTTTCCCCAAAGCATTTATATCCAAGCACGGCCATTCCTTTAACCTCTAGAAAAGCCGGCTTGTGCTAAAAAACAAACACCCCCTCCGCCCCTGCCACCACCCCCTCTGAAATTAAATAAATAAATAAATAAATAAATTCCTTACAAAACTTAAAAATCGCCGTTAGTTTCCTTAGCGTTACATTAATTCTAAAAACTGACGAGCCGCTGCGCTGTGCGCCGCAGCCCAACCTCCCCCCCTCAATGCTGGGCGAGCTCCTCTGGCCATGCCTGGGATGAAAAACCGGTGGCTTTTAGGAAATAAAAAATTTAAAAAAAAAGAATAATAAAAACTCTCTTTCTCTGTCTCTCTACCTATGTTAGTCCAACTAAAGGGGTAGCGTCGGGAGGCGAGGGAGGGGGAGGCTGTGGGGTGGAGAGAGCCCTCCCTGTACCCCTCGGCTGTGCATCCTCACAGCGCCGCGGGGAATGGGGGGGTGGGGTGTGTTTGGGGGGTCTTTGGTTTGCACAGGGTGGCCGTGGTGGGGCCTCAGCCCCATCCTTACAGTGCTGGGGAGCACGGGGCTACCAGGCACAGGGTCCCTCCCCCAGTGAGGCGCTTTGGTGCGTTGAGGTGTTAGATGGGGTGGCACAGCCCCTGCCCGCCCCGGGAGGGGGGACACCACCTCTCCGGTGGCACTGGATGGGTGGGAGGGAGGGAGGGAGCAGAGCTGTGGGAGCCATGGAGAAAGGCATGGGGGTGTCCCTCATCGTGGCAGCCCCCAGCAGCCCTACCCCGCCACCCGGCCAACCCAAGGGACACCCAAGCCCCATCTTGGTCCTCTCCCCGTTGGGTGACGCCCTTCCACCCACCCCAGAGGTGCGCTCCTCTCCTGCGGGGGGGACGCCCAGCGCTCGCCTGGCTAGAGAAGCACCGGGAGGGTTGGTTAGGGGGCATCTGAGCTTCCCCATTACACGGGCCTAATTACTGTGCCGTTAATAACCATTAATAACCACTTTGGCTCTGCTAACCAACTGCGGCGAGGCCCCCACCCCGCTTTAGCACAGGCTTCCTGATGCCAACACCTCTCTGAGCCACTGGGTAAAGCTGCGCCTGGCAAAAAACCACCACCCCCCAAAAAACCCCCACACCACATCCCCCACTCCCCACCCACCCCTTCTCCCCCCATCACAGCCATGGGGCAAACTCCCACCACCACCACCCCCAATCTCAGCTCGGCCATGACCCCCCCGAGACACTGGAAAGAGAGCAACGGAGAGCGAGCTCAGGCTCCTGTGAGCTGGAGAGATTTCTCTTTGGGTTTTGATGTTGTCGGTGGGTGGGATTTGGTTGTTTGTTTTTCATAGAACACTTTGCAGTAGAGGACAAAAACGTGGTGTCGCAGCCCCCGGGGCCGGCGCTGGCACCGCCACCTCCCCCCACCTCCCCCCCCCCCCCCCCCCCCCCCCCCCCCCCCCCGGCTCCTGTCCCTCCTCCTGCCCGGCGGCTGTTCCCACTTTCCTTCCTTGGTTTGTTTGTTTTTTTTTTTCTTTTCTACCTTTGTTTTTTAATATGTGGGGTTTTTTCCGTTTTCCCTTTTTCTTTTTTCTCCCTTTTGTTTTTTGCTTCCCCCTCCTTTTTCCTCTTTTTCCCCTTTTTGCTTTTTCCCCCTTTTTTCTGTTTCCCCTTCCCCCCCTGTTTTTTTTTCTCTCCCCCCCCCTTCCCCGTTTTTCTTTTTCATTTTTCCCCCTTTTTTTCTTTTTCATTTTTCCCCCTTTTTTTCTTTTTCCCCTTTTTTCTTTTCCCACTTTTTTTTTTTCCTTTCCCCCCGCCTCCCTTTTTTTCCCCCCCCTCTTTTTAAACAAGCTCTCTCCCGAAGGAGCGGCCCCTGGCTCTCCGCTGGCAGAAGAGCCTACGGAAGAGCTCTGGCACTGACACGGGCAGGAACACCCACTCACACATCGCAACACAGCAGTTAGTTTGGCAACACCCCCACACCCTGTCACAAGTGAGACCTGCACAGACAAAAGGCTCCTGAGTGAGGGCACTGGGGCAGCCCCACCTTAGAAGCAGCAGAGGAGCAGAGCCGTCCGGAGCCATCAAGAGCACAGGAAGGGCTATTCAGGGCCTCATTGTCTGCGCCGAGTGACCGTCTGCTGAGAACCGCTCTGGCGGCTCAGAGCTCAGCCCCAGCAGCAGTCTGGAGCCAACGGGGAAAAGTACACTGGGAGGAAGACTGGCAGCCTTCCTCCACAACGCCCCGGAGAGAATGACCACAGTGCTGCCTATCCCCATCGCTTTTCCAACTTGTTTCTTTCTTTATTAAAAAATTAATTAAAAAAAGATCTCCAACTCTCAGTTTTACAAGGCACACAAAATCTCTAAAAGGGAGACACAAGCGTGAGGTGCTGAGGTACCCAAACCTGCCCACGTTAGTCCAACGAAAGGGAGAGCGTCGGGAGGCGAGGGAGGAGGAAGGGGGAGGCTGTGGGATGGAGAGAGCCCTCCCCGTACCCCTCGGCTGTGCATCCTCGCAGCGCCACGGGGAATGGGGCCTGTGTGTTTGGGGGGGGTCTTTGGTTTGCTCCCCTGAGCACCCTGGGGCTGGAGGAGGAGGATTTGGGAGGGGTGGATGTCCGGCGGCGGGGTTACATTCATCGCGTGGTGCTGGGCGGCACGGCGGGAGCCTCCCTTGCTGTGCTGCGAGGCCGGGGCTCCCGGAGCGTGTTTCTGCTCCTGCTGCTTCACCTGCTGGAGCATTTCCCTCACCTTGCGCTGTGCAGTCTTGGGGAGGAGAGGGGAAAAGCAAGAGTTGGGGGTCAGGGCACTGCTTCTCCCCCCACCACCCACCCCTGAGCCGCCACTGAGCATCTCGCTGCTCCCAACTTGTCACTCTGGACAAGCTGTAATTAATTTCAGGTTGTTTGGTTTGTTTTTTTTTTAACTTGTGCTTCACTCCTCGAGAGAGCCTGAATTTTTGGGGGGAGTCGCCATCCTGCCAAAGTGGACAGGAGACAAGGTTATGGAAGATGCACCCAGGTGGGATGCGGGTGGCTTTGCCTGCACCGAGGAGTCCATTCACACCCTGGGTGCTGCTCTGCACAGCATCCAAAACACCCATTTTTAGCTCAATCAAGCCAATCTTCAATTTCAGCGCTCGCACAGCCGGGGGGAGCTACCGGTGCGAGCTACCGAAACACCTTCAGTGCCTCTTGGGGGCACAGGGACCACCCAAAAGAAGAGCAGCAGGTCGCTCGGGTGGTGCTGGGCTCAGCAAGCCCCACACCTTTCCTCGGTGGATGAAAGTGGATGGGGAAGATCGGGTAAAGCCACGGCCAAACCATACCTGACTGGCAAAGAAATGCCCAATGACTTTAACGATGACCTCCTCGTTCTTGTCCGGGGTTTGGTCTCGTGGCACAATGACTTCTGCACTGGTTAAGTTTTGCAGTTCGTTCACCTGGAGCAAACCACGAGAGGGTTTTGTCGTGGAAGAGCCAAAAACCTCCACTGCTGGTGTCACCACGGCACCAGGCACCCTGTGTGTCTCCCCCTTCCTTGGGACCAACGAGAACCACCACCAGGACATGGGGGCTGAGGGTCAAGACATCGCTGAAACCACTGTGCACCCGGGATTTGTCCCCCTGGGGTGGGCAGGGGTGACGGCTGATGCCCAACTCTGCGTCCCCGGGGCACCACCACCTACCGTTTTGCCACCTTTGCCTATCACACGGCCGGCAGTGAAGGAAGGCACCTTGATGTGGGCTTCAAGCTTCACTTCTTCTTTCGCATTAAAGAAGTTTTCCTCTTTCAGCTTCCCAAATATTCACCCCTGGGCCTGGGGAGCAGACGGACAGGAAGGAAAACCATCAGGCAGCGCCCGCTGTGCCTCTCCATCCCCAAAGGAGACGATGTCCCCACGTCCAGCAGCATCAAAACCACTGTACCGAGCAAAGAGCTCCCCCGGCGCTGAGGGAGGCCAAGCCAGGCTGGCAGCACAGTGGTGACCACAGGGACGCTCTCATCTTGTCCCTTAGTGTCCCCCCCACCCACAGCCCCCACCCAGCGCACCTTGAGCTGAGCCTCGGGTGGCCCCATGATGATGACCATCCGCTCACTGGCCTCGGGACCTTCTGACGGGGTGATCTGGGGAGGGATGGGGGAGAGGGAGCATGAGCACGGCCCCCACTTTGGCAAGACCTTCCCTCTGTGGCATTTCCCCCCCAGTGCAGGGCAACCCCCCCATGCAGGAGCATCCCCTCCCACCCGAGCCGGGGTGATAACCGGGGTGCTGCAGGCCTGGCCTTCTACTAACGACAGGCTGGAGAGGTGGGCACATGCCAACCTCATGAAGTTCAACCAGGCCCAGTGCAAGGTCCTGCACCTGGGTCGGGGCAATCCCCAGCACAAATCCAGGCTGGGCGGAGAATGGATGGAGTGCAGCCCTGAGGAGAAGGACCTGGGGGTGCTGATTGATGGGAAGCTCAACATGAGCCGGCAACACGTGATCGCAGCCCAGAAAGCCATCCATATCCTGGGCTGCATCAGAAGAAGTGGGGACAGGGGGGAAAGCAGTAAGGGGTGCGTGCCAGCACCCCAACCCAAGTCAACCCAACCCAAAGCCTCCTCAACTCTTCCATGTCTCAAATCCATCAGAAACTTCCCCTGGCAGTAGACACAACTCTCTCCTGCTCTGCGTTCCAGCAAGTGCAACCAGATGCTACCTGCAAATCACCATTTCTCATGTGGAGAAGGAGCAGACCCAGCTCCCCTGCCCAGGCTGGACGACGTTCTCGCTCCCAGCCCTCTAGTTAAACCCGCTGCGCCGAGGTTGTGCTCCCTCTCACATTGAGCCCACACTCCCCGTGTCCACCCTCTGCTTCTGGCCACGGGCTGCTCCATGGGTCCTACACCAACATGTCCTCTCCTGCCCAGCCAGTCCTCAAGGCCAGCGTGGACACTGCACCTCCTCACTTCCCTCCCTTCACCAGGAGCCTCATTCCTTCTCCTCCATCCTTCCCAGGTCTCTTGAGCTCCACAGTTGAAGCTACAGCCACCGGCCCTAGGTCCTGCTGAGGATGCAGTCAGAAATGACCACTCCAAAGTGTGAAACATAAAGTACTTGGGTAGAAGGAGCAGAGGCCTCACCAGGGTGGCTTCAAAAAGGTCCCACAAAGCTTTGGGGTGAAAGAGGTCCCACTAAACGCTGCCCTTTGGGACACCTGCCCAGCTCTTCTCCAGCATGCCAACAAACGCTCAACCAGACGCTTCCCCAAGGCCATGCTTGCTCGGGCAGTCGCCATGGGCAGAGCATCCTCCCTCACAGCCAGACCAACCGACCCTTCTCAGTGCCCTCCGGGGCCACCGCGCACACCACACTCACACGCCCCTCCGCACCACCAGCCTGGCACTCACCCTTCTCCTCCGACGGCTCTGCTGCTGGTGTTGCCAGGGGAAGAAAACAGCACAAGTAAACTTCAGACAACAGCACAAGTGAACTTCAGAACTCAGCTTGGCCACTGCTGTTAAAGACAATAAGAAGAGATTCTTTGAGTATATCAATAGAAAAAGGAAGACTAGGGAAAATGTAGGCCCACTGGTGAATGAGACAGGTGCCCTAGTGGTGGAAGACACAGAGAAGGCAGAGTTCCTGAATGCCGCCTTTTCTTCGGTCTTCACTGCTAAAGCTGTCCCTCACGAATCCCATACTCTGAAGGCAAAAGAGAAGGTCTGGAGAGAGGAAGATTTTCCCTCAGTTGAGGAGGACCGGGTCAGAGACCACTTGGCCAAGCTGGACATTCATAAGTCCATGGGCCCTGATGGCATGCACCCGCGAGTGCTGAGAGAGCTGGCAGATGTTATTGCTGGACCACTCTCCATCGTCTTTGAACGGTCATGGAGAACAGGAGAGGTGTCTGAGGACTGGAGGAAGGCTGACATCACTCCAATCTTCAAAAAAGGCAAGAAGGAGGACCCAGGGAATTACAGACCAGTTAGTCTCACCTCTGTCCCTGGGAAGGTAATGGAGCGACTCATTCTGGATGTCATCTCCAAACACATTGAGGAACAGCAAGTTATTGGAAGTGGTCAACATGGATTTACCAAGGGTAAATCATGCTTGACCAATCTGATAGCTTTCTATGATGTTATAACTGGTTGGCTGGATGAGGGGAGAGTCGTAGATGTCATCTACCTTGAATTTAGCAAGGCTTTTGACACTGTCTCCCATGACATCCTCATTAGGAAGCTGAGGAAGTATGGGCTAGATGAGGTGACAGTGAGGTGGATTGAGAGTTGGCTGCGGGACAGAACTCAGAGTCTAGTTGGAGGCCTGTAACCAGTGGTGTCCTCCAAGGGTCAAGACTTGGTCCAATTTTGTTTAATATATTCATTAATGACCTGGATGAGGAGACAGAGTGTACCCTCAGCAAGTTTGCTGATGATACCAAACTGGGTGGGGTGGCTGACACCCCAGAGGGCCGTGCTGTCATCCAGCATGACCTGGACAGGCTGGAGAGCTGGGCAGAGAAGAACCTAATGAGGTTCAACAAAAGCAAGTGCAAGGTCCTGCACCTGGGGAGGAAGAATGTAAAGCACCAGTATAGGTTAGGGGCGGACCTGCTGGGAAGTAGCTCTGAGGAGAAGGACCTGGGGGTTGTGGTAGACAGTAAATTATCCATGGCCCAGCAATGTGCCCTTGTTGCCAAAAAGGCCAATGGAATCCTGGGCTGCATAGGGAAGAGTGTGGCCAGTAGGTCGAGGGAGGTCATTCTCCCCCTCTACTCTGCACTGGTGAGGCCACAACTGGAATACTGTGTCCAGTTTTGGGCTCCCCAGTTCAAGAGGGACAGGGAACTGCTGGAGCGAGTCCAGCGAAGGGCAACTAAGGTGATGAAGGGATTGGAGCATCTCCCGTATGAGGAAAGGCTGAGAGAGCTGGGACTCTTTGGCCTGGAGAAGAGAAGGCTGAGGGGAGACCTTATTATGGCATATGAGTATCCAAAGGGTGGGTTGAAGGAGGATGGAGCCAGGCTCTTTTCAATGGTTCTCAGTGACAGGACGAGGGGCAATGGGCACAAGTTAGAACACAGGAAGTTCCGTTCAAATACACGGAAACACTTCTTTACGGTGAGGGTGACAGAGCACTGGCACAGGCTGCCCAGGGCGGGGGGAGTCCCCTTCTCTGGAGCTTTTCAAGACCCGCCTGGATGCAGTCCTGAGTCATGTGCTCTGGGCAATCCTGCTTTGGCAGGGGAGTTGGACTAGATGATCTCTAGGGGTCCCTTCCAACTCTGAAAACTCCGTGATTCCGTGATTCCATAGCGGAAACTGCTAAAACAGCATTAACTGCACGAGAGTCCAGGAGATCGGGCATCTCAGACTGAGTTCGTGGTTAAGGAAAGTTCAGAGTTACAAGATTGCCCTGATCCAACAAAATCTAACGCAGATGCTTCAAAACTTAAGCGACAGCCTCCTCTGATTTGCCAGGATTTTATGAACCACCTACAAAGAAGTCTAATACTGCAAGTTTCACAGGGGAAGGTACTATGTTAGCAGACTTTAATGAAGACATCCCTTTTTGATATGATCCACTTGAAAAATGGAGGCAAATAAAGCAAAAGGCACTGGAGAGTGGAGATACAGCATGTGGAAATGCAATAGCGTGTCCCGTCTGACGACGAACGGATCAGCCTAATGAGCACTCGCCTTTTCCTTATGAAGTAATTAAAGACTTGAGAGAAACTGTTATGCAAAATATACTCAAAGTTTGCTACAAGGAATATTTTGGGGGAATGAGTTAACACCCTATGATATTTGGCAAATTACACGTTTAATACTTACTCCTATGCAAATGGTATTATTTGAGTCAACGTGGAAATCTGCTTGCCAAGTGGCAGCCCTTGCAAGCAGCGAATGCTGCTGCGAAAGAGTCTTTGTTAACGCAGCTTGTTGTGGGAAATGCTAATTATGAATGTCAGTGTATTTTGCGTTCGTTACAAAATCCAACGATAGTCCAAATGATTGAGGCATGTCAAAGAATCAGTTCTAACTCTCATAACATGGAGATGTTGGCGACAACTTTTGCTGCAGCGGTGAAAGTACGAGGAAGTTGGTTTTTGTGTGGGCCGGCTATAGCCCAGCGGTTACTTTGGTCTTCAGAAGTGTGTCGTGTGAATCTGTCAGATCATTCAGAATCTGTGCATAACAGCATTCAAATGTTAAAGGAGGGGGTCAGAAAGTTGCAAATAGACAATGAATGGAATTGGTTGAACGATTTGTTATCTGGTTGGGGAATTACAGGATGGATAGCTGCAATTATTAAGACAGGATTAATGATATTGATCATAATTTTTTTTATAGCATTAATTGTTCCATGTTTATACTCTTGTCTGCAAAGGGCCCTGCAGAAGATGATAAACTCGGCGTTTCTAATTGAAAAACAAAAAAGGGGGAGATGTGGGGACTGAGGCAAAAGAAGGGTTAAGTGGGGTAGAACTAATAGGGAGGAATAAGCAGCTGCAGCACTGTTCTGGCAGACGACGAAGTTGTGTGAAGCTCCTCCCGAGATAAGGAGGTGCTGCTCACAGGGAAGAGAGATTCCCTTTTCGGTGGGAACGGGATCTTTTGGAGTACGCGATGGTGTAAACAAGCAAAGTAGGAAATTACTGCCTTGGTAGAAAGGTATGTAAAGAGCACGCTTGCTTAATACAGCGGATGTCGGTTTCGATCCTGCATATCGCAGTCCGCGCATTCCCACCGCCGCACGCCCCCTCCCCCGCGGGCCGCCCCCCGGCCCCGGCAGCGCCCCGCTCCGCCCGCCCGCCCCCGCCCTGGGCAGGAGCTCCCCGAGCCCGCGCCGCCCCGCCGGAGCGCAGCGGGACGAGCAGCTGCAGCGCCCGGTGCCGCGGGGCCGGTTCCTGCGCGCCGTCACCCGCGGCGGGAGGAGCCGCACCGCGCCCGCGGGCACCGGCGGGGCTCGGCTCCGCTCGGATGGGGTCGGCTCCGCTCGGATGGGGTCGGATGGGTTCGGCCCATCCATCCCCCAGTGGTGGGAGGGGAGAAGGGAACCCCCCCTCTTTGCCAGCGCCGCCTCCTCCCCACAGTGTCCCCCAGAGAAGGCTCTGAACTCGGGACGATGCCAACGCGGGGGGGGACTGCAGTCTCTGCCCTCCCGCACCCACTCCGAGGGGATCTTTCGCTCTCGGACCATCTCCTGCTCCCGCTGCGGGGAGTTCCTGCTCCGGATGGATCCAGCCGGTTATGGAGGTATCGAGGGAAGTTGGACTCTCGCGTCCGCTACGGGGAGGTCAGAGCTGGGCAGCGCTCCGTACCCCGGCAGCAGCGGGGGGGGTTGAGCTGAGCAGGGAGGTGTTGGCCGGGCAGGAGGAACTGCTGCGCCGTCCCTGTGTCCCTCCAGAAGGACAGCGGCAAGAGAGGAGTGTGGGAGGAGGAGGTGGCGGGGGCAGAAGAGGAGGGGGAAGGGGAGCCGAACGCGGAGGAGCTGCGGGAGAAGAGCTGGACCATGGGGCTGTCCTGCCCCCCGCTGCCGGGCACGGGGGGTCTGGGGGCACCGAGGGCTGGAGCTGTGCTCCGCAGGGCTGTGCTGGCCCCCAGGTGCGGTTTTAATGTTGAATTTCTGTAAATGACTGGCTTGTAGAAGGCAGGTGTAGATTTGGGGAGGGGGGAAGCAGGAGCTGTGGCCGTGGGGGGGTGCATGCAGCTGAGGGGGTGGAGCTGTGACCTTGCTGGGCAGGAAGGACCACGGACCCGTCCGTGTCTGACCCCTGCAGCCCCCCCGGCTGTCCCCCTGCAGCTCTAGGGGAAGGGGCTGCCAGCGTCGGACAGGCGGCTCCTGCTCCTGCCCCCCTCCGGGGGAAAAGGGTCCCCGGGGCTGCGGGCAGAGCCCCTCCTGTGCTCCCCGGGGGCTCTCGGGACAACGCCAAGGTGCCGTCAGGGGCGACCTCCTCTTGCAGTAGCAGCGGGGGGGGCAATGCCGCCCGAACCAAGGTGCCTGCCTGTGTCAGGTTCTGCAGGCAGCCTGTGGGCAGGGACGGTGCCCGGAGGGGGCTGGGGGGACCCCGCGCTCTTCCCACATGCCTGCAGCAGGGCAAGCAGCCCCAGGACCCTCCAGCTCCCCACGAGCGCTGGGGGATGTGCCTGTCCCCACCATGGCCCCGCTACGGGGAAACAACATCCAGTGAGACATTGCAACATGGCAAAATGCATAGCGAGAGTCGTAGCTGAGAGGCTCCTGAATGGTGACCCTGGGGCAGCTCTACCTTGGAAGTGGCAGAGAGCAGAGCCATCTGGAGCCATAGAGCAGCGGCTTTGGCAACCAGATAAGGACAGTTGACCAAAACAATACAGTGATTAAAAAGGAGTCAACGACTCCCAGAGGATTCTGAAGGACCACCGAGAGACTATAATGCGCATACCGGGGTGGGTAGTAGCTTATGGTAATGAGTTCCCGGAAAAGTAATGAACATGTTAATCATTTCCCCGAAACCTTGTGAATGTGTATATATGGCATGTCTATAAGGTGTATAACTAACCCTTTACGGTGTGCGAGTTTGGAGGAGGGATCCCCCTTGCACCCAGCGCTGCAATAGACATAGCTGCTTTGTAACTCTGCGTGAGTTGTGGAGTTTGTTTCCACACGTCAGCACTGCAGGGCTCAAGGATGGGGACAACCCCCCCTCCGTCCCCCATCCCCCGTCCCCTGTCCCCTCCATTCTGCCCGCAGGGAGCAGCCCCAGGCAGGGATGCTGAGCACGGGGGTTTCTTGCCTGGGGCTGGCAGCGGTGACACGTGGCTGTAGGACATGTCCCACCCAGGCAGGGGTGCAACTCCTTCTGGGGGCAGCATGTCACTCAGAGCTGGGGGGGACTTGGATGGTCTCGGGCAGAGCGAGTGTTACCCCAGCCTGCCACCATGGCCCTTTGCAGCTCCGGTGGTACCTGGGCAGGGACGGGACGGGCTGGCCTGAGGCTGGAGCACCCCAGGGTGATGCCCCCCCACCACAGAGCATCCTCAGACCAATGGGCACTGTGGGGATGGTGGGGCAGGGCTGGATGAGGGATGCGGGGCAGCGGGGCCAGGGCAGGGCCAGGGCCATCACCTGTAGCTGTAGCCAAGGGGAAGCCAAAGTCCTTTTGGGGTGGAGGTAGTGGAAGGAGTAGCGAGGGCGGCACTCACTGTCGGACAGGTCCAGGTTGCAGTTCCAGCTGATGGTCACACTGATCACCCAGTCCTGCAGCAGGGACCAGCAGACCTCGCACAGTGCCAGCACACTGCGCACACAGCATCCCAACGGGCACAGCACCACCATGGTCACAGCATCTCCAGGGGCACGGCATCCCCATGGGTACAGCACCTACGTCCCTGCAGGCACAGAATCTCCACAGACATGGCAATCCCCCAGGCACAGCACCCCAGTGGGCATGGGAACCCCCACGGGCATGGCATCCCTGCGGGCACAGCATGTCCACGGCTATGGCATCCCTGGGGGCATGCAGCATCCCCCCAACCCACACTGCTCCCGCCCGGCCACGAGCACAGCCCCATCCTCGCCCTCCCCAGCAGGACGGGGCTGGGTTGCCACAGGCGTTGGGCCACAGGCCCTTGCCAGGGCCGCCGTTGGCACTGCCTGCTGGCCCAAGAGTGCCCGGGAAGGGGCTTCCCAGAGGAGCTGGCCGGGCAGCAAGGAGCAGGTCCCAAAGGACGGGAAGACGCTGGGGACGGGCAGGGGGGCAGAGAGCGGGGGAAGGATGGAACAGCGTCGAGTGCCTCTCCTGGGGGGGACTTGTCTGCTCCCGCAGGTGCAGAGGGCAGGGAGGGCCCTGCGGGGACGCTGCGCTGCTCGGCCACCCGCCCCCCATCCCCGGCAGAGGCGGGAGGGAGTCCCGGGGAGGCGGCACTGCCTCGCTGCGGCCGCGCCTGCCGCCTGCTCCCCCCGCCCGGCTCGGCCCGGCTCTGCCCGCACGGCTGGCTGGATCGGCTGGGCTCGGCTCGTCTGGGCCGGGCCGGGCTGGGCCGGGCTGGGCTGGGCTGGGCTGGGCTGCGCTCGGCTCGGCTCGAGTGGGCTGCGACCCTGCGGGCCCGGGCCGGGCCGTGCGGCGGGAGCCCCGGCGGAGCGGCGGGGCAGGTGTGGGCGCGGAGGGGGCCGGGGGTCCCGGTGGGTGCGTGCGGGGGCTGCGGGCAGGGGGCGTGTGGGCCTCGCTCCGCGGAGGCTGCGGAGGCCGCGGCGGGGCCCGAGGGCAGAAGCGCGGGGCCGGCGGGCCCGGGAGCGGGTCCCCGCGGGAGCGGGCAGCGGCGCAGCCGTCGGGCGTCCCCCGGGCGCGGCCCCGCCCCTGCCCGCTGCTGCCGGGGGTCTGGCGGGGCGGCCGTCGGCGGGCAGCGGGGGTGCGGAGAGGGGCCGGGCTGCGGCCGCTGGCGGCGCTCCCCCCGGTGCCGGCGGGGACGGGGACGGGGACGGGGACGGGCCCGGGGAGAGGCGGGCTGGCGGCGGGGCAGAGGCTGCGGGGCTCCCCCGGGGCACAGGGTCGGGCCCGGGCCGGTGGAGACGCTCTCGGGCTGCGGCCGGGACAGACGAGGCACAGCCGGCGGCTCTGGCAGAGGAGACGGAGGCTCCGCTTCGATTGCCCGCTCCGTCCTGAGGCAGCATGGCGCCTGCAGCCTGTGCAAGCAGGCCGTGCCCGGCCCAGGGCAGAAGACCCCCGGGGGGCTCGTGCAGGGAGGTCCCGGAGGTGCCCCTGCCAAGCTGGCACAGGGAGGAGAGGCGGAGGGATGGAGGGCACCGCTGGACTCCCGCTCCTGCCAGGACAGGGAACCGCTGGCCACAACTGGCCCCGAGGAGCCCTGGCAAGGGGCCGTGCTCGGGGCTGCAGAGGAAGGCGAAAGACCCCCGGGGGCCCGTGCCATTCTGCCCCGGGGGAAAAATTCCTTCCTGACCCCAAAACTGGCGATCGGCTGTTCCCTGAGCACTCGAGCAAGACCTTTTGCGTGGCCTCCAGGGCAGCCATGGCTCCAGGGGACACCAGCACTGCCCAACCCCTCCTCTGCTTCCACTGGGGGCACCTCAGGGCCATCCCAGCATGGAAACCTCACATGGTATTCTCTACAAAAACACTCTTTTACTATGAAAATGTATCTTCCAGGGTCCACCCAAGACTCCTCCCAGGCAATTCCTGGAGCCATTTGATCACTGCTTTAGGGACCTGAGCTCCCAGGAAGCAACCCCAGACTCCTCCAGGGAAGATACCCAAGATGATTTTTCTCCTTGTACAATGCTCCATTCTCTGGGATGCACCCGACACCCCACCCAGGTATGGCCCTGAGTCTTTTTTTCCAGTGTTTTCGTGACCTGTGATCCCGGGTAGCAACCCCAGACTCCTCCAGGGAAGATACCCCACATGATTTTTCTCCTTGGAAAATGCTCCTTCCTCTGGGATGCATCCGAGACTCCTTGCAATTATGTGTCTGAGAGTTTTTTCCGGTTGTTTAGGGCCCTGTCATCCCAGGTAGCAAACCCAGACTCCTCAAGGGAAGACACCCAAGATGATTTTTCTCTCTTGACAGTACTCCATCCTGCAAGATCTACCCAGAACTCCTCCCAGGCGTCTCCCGCAAGTTTTCTCCAATGCTTTAGGGCCCTGTGATCCCGGGTAGCAACCCCAGACTCCTCCAGGGAAGATATCCGAGATGATTTTTCTCCTTGGACAATGCTCCATCCTCTGGGAAGCATCCGAGACTCCTTGCAGGTATGTCCCTGAGTGTTTATTCCGGTGTTTTGGGGCCCTGTGATCCCGGGTAGCAACCCCAGACTCCTCCAGGGAAGATACCCAGATGATTTTTCTCCTTGGACAATGCTCCATCTTCTGGGATGCATCTGAGATTCCTCCCAAGTGTCTCCCGCAGACATTTTTCCTGTGGTTTTGGTCCCTGTAATCCCGGGTAGCAACCCCAGACTCCTCCAGGAAAGATACCCGGGATGATTTTTCTCCTTGGACAATGCTCTATACTCTGGGATGCATCCGAGACTTGTCGCAGCTATGTCCCTGAGTGTTTTTTCTCGCGGTTTATGGTTCTGTCATCCCAGGTAGCAACCCCAGACTCCTCCAGGGAAGACACCCAAGATGATTTTTCTCTCTTGACAGTGGTCCATCCTGCGGGATCTACCCAGAACTACTCCCAGGCGTCTCCCGCAGAGTTTTCTCCAGTGCTTTAGGGCCCTGTGATCCCGGCTAGCAACCCCAGACTCCTCTAGGGAAGATACCCGAGATAATTTTTGTGCTTGGACAATGCTCCATCCTCTGGGAAGCATCCGAGACTCCTTGCAGGTATGTCCCTGAGTCTTTATTCCGGTGGTTTAGCGCCCTGTGATCCCGGGTAGCAACCCCAGACTCCTCCAGGGAAGATACCCAAGTTGATTTTTCTCCTTGGACTATTGTCCATCCTGCGGGATGCACCCGAGACTCCTCCCAGCTCTGTTTCTGAGTGTTTTCTTCCGGTGGTTTAGCGCCCTGTGATCCCGGGTAGCAACCCCAGACTCCTCCAGGGAAGATACCCAAGTTGATTTTTCTCCTTGGACTATTGTCCATCCTGCGGGATGCACCCGAGACTCCTCCCAGCTCTGTTTCTGAGTGTTTTCTTCCGGTGGTTTAGCGCCCTGTGATCCTGGGTAGCAACCCCAGACTCCTCCAGGGAAGATACCCGAGATGATTTTTCTCCTTGGACAATGCTCCATCTTCTGGGATGCATCTGAAATTCCTCCCAAGTGTCTCCCGCAGACATATTTCCTGTGGTTTTGGTCCCTGTAATCCCGGGTAGCAACCCCAGACTCCTCCAGGGAAGATACCCGAGATGATTTTTCTCCTTGGACAATGCTCCATCTTCTGGGATGCATCTGAAATTCCTCCCAAGTGTCTCCCGCTGACATTTTTCCTGTGGTTTGGGTCCCTGTAATGCCGGGTAGCAACCCCAGACTCCTCCAGGAAAGATACCCGGGATGATTTTTCTCCTTGGACAATTCTCTATACTCTGGGATGCATCCGAGACTTGTTGCAGCTATGTCCCTGAGTCTTTTTTCTCGCGGTTTATGGTTCTGTCATCCCAGGTAGCAACCTCAGACTCCTCCAGGGAAGACACCCAAGATGATTTTTCTCTCTTGACAGTGGTCTATCCTGCGGGATCTACCCAGAACTCCTCCCAGGAATTTCCCTCAGAGTTTTCTCCAGTGCTTTAGGGCCCTGTGATCCCGGCTAGCAACCCCAGACTCCTCTAGGGAAGATATCCGAGATAATTTTTCTGCTTGGACAATGCTCCATCCTCTGGGAAGCATCCGAGACTCCTTGCAGGTATGTCCCTGAGTGTTTATTCCGGTGTTTTGGGGCCCTGTGATCCCGGGTAGCAACCCCAGACTCCTCCAGGGAAGATACCCGAGATGATTTTTCTCCTTGGACAATGCTCCATCCTCTGGGATGCATCTGAGATTCCTCCCAGGCGTCTCCCGCATTTTTCCTGTGGTTTGGGTCCCTGTAATGCCGGGTAGCAACCACAGACTCCTCCAGGGAAGATAACCCGAGATGATTTTTCTCCTTGGACAATGCTCCATCCTCTGGGAAGCATCCGAGACTCCTTGCAGGTATGTCCCTGAGTGTTTATTCCGGTGCTTTTGGGCCCTGTCATCCCGGGTAGCAACCCCAGACTCCTCCGTGGAAGATACCCAAGTTGATTTTTCTCCTTGGACGATTGTCCATCCTGCGGGATGCACCCGAGACTCCTCCCAGCTCTGTTTCTGAGTGTTTTCTTCCGGTGGTTTAGCGCCCTGTGATCCCGGGTAGCAACCCCAGACTCCTCCAGGGAAGATACCCGAGGATTTTTCTCCTTGGACAATGCTCCATCCTCTGGGAAGCATCCGAGACTCCTTGCAGCTTTGTCCCTGAGTGTTTATTCCGGTGGTTTTGGGCCCTGTGATCCCGGCTAGCAACCCCAGACTCCTCTAGGGAAGATACCCGAGATAATTTTTCTGCTTGGACAATGCTCCATCCTCTGGGAAGCATCCGAGACTCCTTGCAGGTATGTCCCTGAGTCTTTATTCCGGTGTTTTGGGGCCCTGTGATCCCGGGTAGCAACCCCAGACTCCTGCAGGGAAGATACCCGAGATGATTTTTCTCCTTGGACAATGCTCCATCTTCTGGGATGCATCTGAGATTCCTCCCAGGCGTCTCCCACAGACATTTTTCCTGTGGTTTGTGTCCCTGTAATCCCGGGTAGCAACCCTAGACTCCTCCAGGGAAGATACCCGAGATGATTTTTCTCCTTGGACAATGCTCCATGTTCTGGGATGCATCTGAGATTCCTCACAGGCGTCTCCCGCAGACATTTTTCCTGTGGTTTGGGTCCCTGTAATGCCGGGTAGCAACCCCAGACTCCTCCAGGGAAGATAACCCGAGATGATTTTTCTCCTTGGACAATGCTCCATCCTCTGGGAAGCATCCGAGACTCCTTGCAGGTATGTCCCTGAGTGTTTATTCCGGTGTTTTGGGGCCCTGTGATCCCGGGTAGCAACCCCAGACTCCTCCAGGGAAGATAGCCGAGATGATTTTTCTCCTTGGACAATGCTCCATCTTCTGGGATGCATCTGAGATTCCTCCCAGGCGACTCCCACAGACATTTTTCCTGTGGTTTGGTTCCCTGTAATCCCGGGTAGCAACCCTAGACTCCTCCAGGGAAGATAACCCGAGATGATTTTTCTCCTTGGACAATGCTCTATACTCTGGGATGCATCCGAGACTTGTCGCAGCTATGTCCCTGAGTCTTTTTTCTCGCGGTTTATGGTTCTGTCATCCCAGGTAGCAACCCCAGACTCCTCCAGGGAAGACACCCAAGATGATTTTTCTCTCTTGACAGTGGTCCATCCTGCGGGATCTACCCAGAACTCCTCCCAGGCGTCTCCCGCAGAGTTTTCTCCAGTGCTTTAGGGCCCTGTGATCCCGGGTAGCAACCCCAGACTCCTCCAAGGAAGATACCCGAGATGATTTTTCTGCTTGGACAATGCTCCATCCTGTGGGAAGCATCCGAGACTCCTTGCAGCTTTGTCCCTGAGTGTTTATTCCGGTGGTTTTGGGCCCCGTGATCCCGGCTAGCAACCCCAGACTCCTCTAGGGAAGATACCCGAGATAATTTTTCTGCTTGGACAATGCTCCATCCTCTGGGAAGCATCCGAGACTCCTTGCAGGTATGTCCCTGAGTGTTTATTCCGGTGTTTTGGGGCCCTGTGATCCCGGCTAGCAACCCCAGACTCCTCCAGGGAAGATACCCGAGATGATTTTTCTCCTTGGACAATGCTCCATCTTCTGGGATGCATCTGAGATTCCTCCCAGGCGTCTCCCACAGACATTTTTCCTGTGGTTTTGGTCCCTGTAATCCCGGGTAGCAACCCCAGACTCCTCCAGGGAAGATACCCGAGATGATTTTTCTCCTTGGACAATGCTCCATCCTCTGGGAAGCATCCGAGACTCCTTGCAGCTTTGTCCCTGAGTGTTTATTCCGGTGCTTTTGGGCCCTGTCATCCCGGGTAGCAACCCCAGACTCCTCCAGGGAAGATACCCAAGTTGATTTTTCTCCTTGGACTATTGTCCATCCTGCGGGATGCACCCGAGACTCCTCCCAGCTCTGTTTCTGAGTGTTTTCTTCCGGTGGTTTAGCGCCCTGTGATCCCGGGTAGCAACCCCAGACTCCTCCAGGGAAGATACCCGAGATGATTTTTCTCCTTGGACAATGCTCCATCTTCTGGGATGCATCTGAAATTCCTCCCAAGTGTCTCCCGCTGACATTTTTCCTGTGGTTTGGGTCCCTGTAATCCCGGGTAGCAACCCAGGACTCCTCCAGGAAAGATACCCGGGATGATTTTTCTCCTTGGACAATTCTCTATACTCTGGGATGCATCCGAGACTTGTTGCAGCTATGTCCCTGAGTCTTTTTTCTCGCGGTTTATGGTTCTGTCATCCCAGGTAGCAACCTCAGACTCCTCCAGGGAAGACACCCAAGATGATTTTTCTCTCTTGACAGTGGTCCATCCTGCGGGATCTACCCAGAACTCCTCCCAGGAATTTCCCTCAGAGTTTTCTCCAGTGCTTTAGGGCCCTGTGATCCCGGCTAGCAACCCCAGACTCCTCTAGGGAAGATATCCGAGATAATTTTTCTGCTTGGACAATGCTCCATCCTCTGGGAAGTATCCGAGACTCCTTGCAGGTATGTCCCTGAGTGTTTATTCCGGTGTTTTGGGGCCCTGTGATCCCGGGTAGCAACCCCAGACTCCTCCAGGGAAGATACCCGAGATGATTTTTCTCCTTGGACAATGCTCCATCCTCTGGGATGCATCTGAGATTCCTGACAGGCGTCTCCCGCAGACATTTTTCCTGTGGTTTGGGTCCCTGTAATGCCGGGTAGCAACACCAGACTCCTCCAGGGAAGATAACCCGAGATGATTTTTCTCCTTGGACAATGCTCCATCCTCTGGGAAGAATCCGAGACTCCTTGCAGGTATGTCCCTGAGTGTTTATTCCGGTGCTTTTGGGCCCTGTCATCCCGGGTAGCAACCCCAGACTCCTCCGTGGAAGATACCCAAGTTGATTTTTCTCCTTGGACTATTGTCCATCCTGCGGGATGCACCCGAGACTCCTCCCAGCTCTGTTTCTGAGTGTTTTCTTCCGGTGGTTTAGCGCCCTGTGATCCCGGGTAGCAACCCCAGACTCCTCCAGGGAAGATACCCGAGATGATTTTTCTCCTTGGACAATGCTCCATCCTCTGGGAAGCATCCGAGACTCCTTGCAGCTTTGTCCCTGAGTGTTTATTCCGGTGGTTATGGGCCCTGTGATCCCGGGTAGCAACCCCAGACTCCTCCAGGGAAGATACCCGAGATAATTTTTCTGCTTGGACAATGCTCCATCCTCTGGGAAGCATCCGAGACTCCTTGCAGGTATGTCCCTGAGTCTTTATTCCGGTGGTTTAGCGCCCTGTGATCCCGGGTAGCAACCCCAGACTCCTCCAGGGAAGATACCCGAGATGATTTTTCTCCTTGGACAATGCTCCATCCTCTGGGAAGCATCCGAGACCCCTTGCAGGTATGTCCCTGAGTGTTTATTCCGGTGTTTTGGGGCCCTGTGATCCCGGGTAGCAACCCCAGACTCCTCCAGGGAAGATACCCGAGATGATTTTTCTCCTTGGACAATGCTCCATCCTCTGGGAAGCATCCGAGACTCCTTGCAGCTTTGTCCCTGAGTGTTTATTCCGGTGCTTTTGGGCCCTGTCATCCCGGGTAGCAACCCCAGACTCGTCCGTGGAAGATACCCAAGTTGATTTTTCTCCTTGGACGATTGTCCATCCTGCGGGATGCACCCGAGACTCCTCCCAGCTCTGTTTCTGAGTGTTTTCTTCCGGTGGTTTAGCGCCCTGTGATCCCGGGTAGCAACCCCAGACTCCTCCAGGGAAGATACCCGAGATGATTTTTCTCCTTGGACAATGCTCCGTCCTCTGGGAAGCATCCGAGACTCCTTGCAGCTTTGTCCCTGAGTGTTTATTCCGGTGGTTTTGGGCCCTGTGATCCCGGGTAGCAACCCCAGACTCCTCTAGGGAAGATACCCGAGATAATTTTTCTGCTAGGACAATGCTCCATCCTCTGGGAAGCATCCGAGACCCCTTGCAGGTATGTCCCTGAGTGTTTATTCCGGTGTTTTGGGGCCCTGTGATCCCGGGTAGCAACCCCAGACTCCTCCAGGGAAGATACCCGAGATGATTTTTCTCCTTGGACAATGCTCCATCCTCTGGGAAGCATCCGAGACTCCTTGCAGCTTTGTCCCTGAGTGTTTATTCCGGTGCTTTTGGGCCCTGTCATCCCGGGTAGCAACCCCAGACTCCTCCGTGGAAGATACCCAAGTTGATTTTTCTCCTTGGACGATTGTCCATCCTGCGGGATGCACCCGAGACTCCTCCCAGCTCTGTTTCTGAGTGTTTTCTTCCGGTGGTTTAGCGCCCTGTGATCCCGGGTAGCAACCCCAGACTCCTCCAGGGAAGATACCCGAGATGATTTTTCTCCTTGGACAATGCTCCATCCTCTGGGAAGCATCCGAGACTCCTTGCAGCTTTGTCCCTGAGTGTTTATTCCGGTGGTTTTGGGCCCCGTGATCCCGGCTAGCAACCCCAGACTCCTCTAGGGAAGATACCCGAGATAATTTTTCTGCTTGGACAATGCTCCATCCTCTGGGAAGCATCCGAGACTCCTTGCAGGTATGTCCCTGAGTGTTTATTCCGGTGTTTTGGGGCCCTGTGATCCCGGGTAGCAACCCCAGACTCCTCCAGGGAAGATACCCGAGATGATTTTTCTCCTTGGACAATGCTCCATCTTCTGGGATGCATCTGAGATTCCTCCCAGGCGTCTCCCACAGACATTTTTCCTGTGGTTTGGGTCCCTGTAATCCCGGGTAGCAACCCCAGACTCCTCCAGGGAAGATACCCGAGATGATTTTTCTCCCTGGACAATGCTCCATCCTCTGGGAAGCATCCGAGACTCCTTGCAGCTTTGTCCCTGAGTGTTTATTCCGGTGGTTTTGGGCCCTGTCATCCCGGGTAGCAACCCCAGACTCCTCCAGGGAAGATACCCAAGTTGATTTTTCTCCTTGGACTATTGTCCATCCTGCGGGATGCACCCGAGACTCCTCCCAGCTCTGTTTCTGAGTGTTTTCTTCCGGTGGTTTAGCGCCCTGTGATCCCGGGTAGCAACCCCAGACTCCTCCAGGGAAGATACCCGAGATGATTTTTCTCCTTGGACAATGCTCCATCTTCTGGGATGCATCTGAAATTCCTCCCAAGTGTCTCCCGCTGACATTTTTCCTGTGGTTTGGGTCCCTGTAATCCCGGGTAGCAACCCCAGACTCCTCCAGGAAAGATACCCGGGATGATTTTTCTCCTTGGACAATTCTCTATACTCTGGGATGCATCCGAGACTTGTTGCAGCTATGTCCCTGAGTCTTTTTTCTCGCGGTTTATGGTTCTGTCATCCCAGGTAGCAACCTCAGACTCCTCCAGGGAAGACACCCAAGATGATTTTTCTCTCTTGACAGTGGTCCATCCTGCGGGATCTACCCAGAACTCCTACCAGGAATTTCCCTCAGAGTTTTCTCCAGTGCTTTAGGGCCCTGTGATCCCGGCTAGCAACCCCAGACTCCTCTAGGGAAGATATCCGAGATAATTTTTCTGCTTGGACAATGCTCCATCCTCTGGGAAGCATCCGAGACTCCTTGCAGGTATGTCCCTGAGTGTTTATTCCGGTGTTTTGGGGCCCTGTGATCCCGGGTAGCAACCCCAGACTCCTCCAGGGAAGATACCCGAGATGATTTTTCTCCTTGGACAATGCTCCATCCTCTGGGAAGCATCCGAGACTCCTTGCAGCTTTGTCCCTGAGTGTTTATTCCGGTGGTTTTGGGCCGTGTGATCCCGGGTAGCAACCCCAGACTCCTCTAGGGAAGATACCCGAGATAATTTTTCTGCTTGGACAATGCTCCATCCTCTGGGAAGCATCCGAGACTCCTTGCAGGTATGTCCCTGAGTCTTTATTCCGGTGTTTTGGGGCCCTGTGATCCCGGGTAGCAACCCCAGACTCCTCCAGGGAAGATACCCGAGATGATTTTTCTCCTTGGACAATGCTCCATCCTCTGGGAAGCATCCGAGACTCCTTGCAGCTTTGTCCCTGAGTGTTTATTCCGGTGCTTTTGGACCCTGTCATCCCGGGTAGCAACCCCAGACTCCTCCGTGGAAGATACCCAAGTTGATTTTTCTCCTTGGACGATTGTCCATCCTGCGGGATGCACCCGAGACTCCTCCCAGCTCTGTTTCTGAGTGTTTTCTTCCGGTGGTTTAGCGCCCTGTGATCCCGGGTAGCAACCCCAGACTCCTCCAGGGAAGATACCCGAGATGATTTTTCTCCTTTGACAATGCTCCATCCTCTGGGAAGCATCCGAGACTCCTTGCAGCTTTGTCCCTGAGTGTTTATTCCGGGGCTTTTGGGCCCTGTAATCCCGGCTAGCAACCCCAGACTCCTCCGTGGAAGATACCCAAGTTGATTTTTCTCCTTGGACGATTGTCCATCCTGCGGGATGCACCCGAGACTCCTCCCAGCTCTGTTTCTGAGTGTTTTCTTCCGGTGGTTTAGCGCCCTGTGATCCCGGGTAGCAACCCCAGACTCCTCCAGGGAAGATACCCGAGATGATTTTTCTCCTTGGACAATGCTCCATCTTCTGGGATGCATCTGAAATTCCTCCCAAGTGTCTCCCGCTGACATTTTTCCTGTGGTTTGGGTCCCTGTAATGCCGGGTAGCAACCCCAGACTCCTCCAGGGAAGATAACCCGAGATAATTTTTCTCCTTGGACAATGCTCCATCCTCTGGGAAGAATCCGAGACTCCTTGCAGGTATGTCCCTGAGTGTTTATTCCGGTGCTTTTGGGCCCTGTCATCCCGGGTAGCAACCCCAGACTCCTCCGTGGAAGATACCCAAGTTGATTTTTCTCCTTGGACGATTGTCCATCCTGCGGGATGCACCCGAGACTCCTCCCAGCTCTGTTTCTGAGTGTTTTCTTCCGGTGGTTTAGCGCCCTGTGATCCCGGGTAGCAACCCCAGACTCCTCCAGGGAAGATACCCGAGATGATTTTTCTCCTTGGACAATGCTCCATCCTCTGGGAAGCATCCGAGACTCCTTGCAGCTTTGTCCCTGAGTGTTTATTCCGGTGGTTTTGGGCCCTGTGATCCCGGCTAGCAACCCCAGACTCCTCTAGGGAAGATACCCGAGATAATTTTTCTGCTTGGACAATGCTCCATCCTCTGGGAAGCATCCGAGACTCCTTGCAGGTATGTCCCTGAGTCTTTATTCCGGTGGTTTAGCGCCCTGTGATCCCGGGTAGCAACCCCAGACTCCTCCAGGGAAGATACCCGAGATGATTTTTCTCCTTGGACAATGCTCCATCCTCTGGGAAGCATCCGAGACCCCTTGCAGGTATGTCCCTGAGTGTTTATTCCGGTGTTTTGGGGCCCTGTGATCCCGGGTAGCAACCCCAGACTCCTCCAGGGAAGATACCCGAGATGATTTTTCTCCTTGGACAATGCTCCATCTTCTGGGATGCATCTGAGCTTCCTCCCAGGCGTCTCCCACAGACAATTTTCCTGTGGTTTGGGTCCTTGTAATCCCGGGTAGCAACCCCAGACTCCTCCAGGGAAGATACCCGAGATGATTTTTCTCCTTGGACAATGCTCCATCCTCTGGGAAGCATCCAAGACCCCTTGCAGCTTTGTCCCTGAGTGTTTATTCCGGTGCTTTTGGGCCCTGTCTTCCCGGGTAGCAACCCCAGACTCCTCCGTGGAAGATACCCAAGTTGATTTTTCTCCTTGGACGATTGTCCATCCTGCGGGATGCACCTGAGACTCCTCCCAGCTCTGTTTCTGAGTGTTTTCTTCCGGTGGTTTAGCGCCCTGTTATCCCGGGTAGCAACCCCAGACTCCTCCAGGGAAGATACCCGAGATGATTTTTCTCCTTGGACAATGCTCCATCCTCTGGGAAGCATCCGAGACTCCTTGCAGCTTTGTCCCTGAGTGTTTATTCCGGTGGTTTTGGGCCCTGTGATCCCGGGTAGGAACCCCAGACTCCTCTAGGGAAGATACCCGAGATAATTTTTCTGCTTGGACAATGCTCCATCCTCTGGGAAGCATCCGAGACTCCTTGCAGGTATGTCCCTGAGTCTTTATTCCGGTGGTTTAGCGCCCTGTGATCCCGGGTAGCAACCCCAGACTCCTCCAGGGAAGATACCCGAGATGATTTTTCTCCTTGGACAATGCTCCATCCTCTGGGAAGCATCCGAGACCCCTTGCAGGTATGTCTCTGAGTGTTTATTCCGGTGTTTTGGGGCCCTGTGATCCCGGGTAGCAACCCCAGACTCCTCCAGGGAAGATACCCGAGATGATTTTTCTCCTTGTACAATGCTCCATCTTCTGGGATGCATCTGAGATTCCTCCCAGGCATCTCCCACAGACATTTTTCCTGTGGTTTTGGTCCCTGTAATCCCGGGTAGCAACCCCAGACTCCTCCAGGGAAGATACCCGAGATGATTTTTCTCCCTGGACAATGCTCCATCTTCTGGGATGCATCTGAAATTCCTCCCAAGTGTCTCCCGCTGACATTTTTCCTGTGGTTTGGGTCCCTGTAATGCCGGGTAGCAACCCCAGACTCCTCCAGGGAAGATAACCCGAGATAATTTTTCTCCTTGGACAATGCTCCATCCTCTGGGAAGAATCCGAGACTCCTTGCAGGTATGTCCCTGAGTGTTTATTCCAGTGCTTTTGGGCCCTGTCATCCTGGGTAGCAAACCCAGACTCCTCCATGGAAGATACCCAAGTTGATTTTTCTCCTTGGACGATTGTCCATCCTGCGGGATGCACCCGAGACTCCTCCCAGCTCTGTTTCTGAGTGTTTTCTTCCGGTGGTTTAGCGCCCTGTGATCCCGGGTAGCAACCCCAGACTCCTCCAGGGAAGATACCCGAGATGATTTTTCTCCTTGGACAATGCTCCATCCTCTGGGAAGCATCCGAGACTCCTTGCAGCTTTGTCCCTGAGTGTTTATTCCGGTGGTTTTGGGCCCTGTGATCCCGGCTAGCAACCCCAGACTCCTCCAGGGAAGATACCCGAGATAATTTTTCTGCTTGGCCAATGCTCCATCCTCTGGGAAGCATCCGAGACTCCTTGCAGGTATGTCCCTGAGTCTTTATTCCGGTGCTTTTGGGCCCTGTAATCCCGGGTAGCAACCCCAGACTCCTCCGTGGAAGATACCCAAGTTGATTTTTCTCCTTGGACTATTGTCCATCCTGCGGGATGCACCCGAGACTCCTCCCAGCTCTGTTTCTGAGTGTTTTCTTCCGGTGGTTTAGCGCCCTGTGATCCCGGGTAGCAACCCCAGACTCCTCCAGGGAAGATACCCGAGATGATTTTTCTCCTTGGACAATGCTCCATCTTCTGGGATGCATCTGAGCTTCCTCCCAGGCCTCTCCCACAGACAATTTTCCTGTGGTTTGGGTCCATGTAATCCCGGGTAGCAACCCCAGACTCCTCCAGGGAAGATACCCGAGATGATTTTTCTGCTTGGACAATGCTCCATCCTCTGGGAAGCATCCGAGACTCCTTGCAGCTTTGTCCCTGAGTGTTTATTCCGGTGGTTTTGGGCCCTGTCATCCCGGGTAGCAACCCCAGACTCCTCCGTGGAAGATACCCAAGTTGATTTTTCTCCTTGGACGATTGTCCATCCTGCGGGATGCACCCGAGACTCCTCCCAGCTCTGTTTCTGAGTGTTTTCTTCCGGTGGTTTAGCGCCCTGTGATCCCGGGTAGCAACCCCAGACTCCTCCAGGGAAGATACCGGAGATGATTTTTCTCCTTGGACAATGCTCCATCTTCTGGGATGCATCTGAAATTCCTCCCAAGTGTCTCCCGCTGACATTTTTCCTGTGGTTTGGGTCCCTGTAATGCCGGGTAGCAACCCCAGACTCCTCCAGGGAAGATAACCCGAGATAATTTTTCTCCTTGGACAATGCTCCATCCTCTGGGAAGAATCCGAGACTCCTTGCAGGTATGTCCCTGAGTGTTTATTCCGGTGCTTTTGGGCCCTGTCATCCCGGGTAGCAACCCCAGACTCCTCCGTGGAAGATACCCAAGTTGATTTTTCTCCTTGGACGATTGTCCATCCTGCGGGATGCACCCGAGACTCCTCCCAGCTCTGTTTCTGAGTGTTTTCTTCCGGTGGTTTAGCGCCCTGTGATCCCGGGTAGCAACCCCAGACTCCTCCAGGGAAGATACCCGAGATGATTTTTCTCCTTGGACAATGCTCCATCCTCTGGGAAGCATCCGAGACTCCTTGCAGCTTTGTCCCTGAGTGTTTATTCCGGTGGTTTTGGGCCCTGTGATCCCGGCTAGCAACCCCAGACTCCTCTAGGGAAGATACCCGAGATAATTTTTCTGCTTGGACAATGCTCCATCCTCTGGGAAGCATCCGAGACTCCTTGCAGGTATGTCCCTGAGTCTTTATTCCGGTGGTTTAGCGCCCTGTGATCCCGGGTAGCAACCCCAGACTCCTCCAGGGAAGATACCCGAGATGATTTTTCTCCTTGGACAATGCTCCATCCTCTGGGAAGCATCCGAGACCCCTTGCAGGTATGTCCCTGAGTGTTTATTCCGGTGTTTTGGGGCCCTGTGATCCCGGGTAGCAACCCCAGACTCCTCCAGGGAAGATACCCGAGATGATTTTTCTCCTTGGACAATGCTCCATCTTCTGGGATGCATCTGAGCTTCCTCCCAGGCGTCTCCCACAGACAATTTTCCTGTGGTTTGGGTCCCTGTAATCCCGGGTAGCAACCCCAGACTCCTCCAGGGAAGATACCCGAGATGATTTTTCTCCTTGGACAATGCTCCATCCTCTGGGAAGCATCCGAGACCCCTTGCAGCTTTGTCCCTGAGTGTTTATTCCGGTGCTTTTGGGCCCTGTCATCCCGGGTAGCAACCCCAGACTCCTCCGTGGAAGATACCCAAGTTGATTTTTCTCCTTGGACGATTGTCCATCCTGCGGGATGCACCCGAGACTCCTCCCAGCTCTGTTTCTGAGTGTTTTCTTCCGGTGGTTTAGCACCCTGTGATCCCGGGTAGCAACCCCAGACTCCTCTAGGGAAGATACCCGAGATGATTTTTCTCCTTGGACAATGCTCCATCCTCTGGGAAGCATCCGAGACTCCTTGCAGCTTTGTCCCTGAGTGTTTATTCCGGTGCTTTTGGGCCCTGTCATCCCGGGTAGCAACCCCAGACTCCTCCGTGGAAGATACCCAAGTTGATTTTTCTCCTTGGACGATTGTCCATCCTGCGGGATGCACCCGAGACTCCTCCCAGCTCTGTTTCTGAGTGTTTTCTTCCGGTGGTTTAGCGCCCTGTGATCCCGGGTAGCAACCCCAGACTCCTCCAGGGAAGATACCCGAGATGATTTTTCTCCTTGGACAATGCTCCATCCTCTGGGAAGCATCCGAGACTCCTTGCAGCTTTGTCCCTGAGTGTTTATTCCGGTGGTTTTGGGCCCTGTGATCCCGGCTAGCAACCCCAGACTCCTCCAGGGAAGATACCCGAGATAATTTTTCTGCTTGGCCAATGCTCCATCCTCTGGGAAGCATCCGAGACTCCTTGCAGGTATGTCCCTGAGTCTTTATTCCGGTGCTTTTGGGCCCTGTCATCCCGGGTAGCAACCCCAGACTCCTCCGTGGAAGATACCCAAGTTGATTTTTCTCCTTGGACTATTGTCCATCCTGCGGGATGCACCCGAGACTCCTCCCAGCTCTGTTTCTGAGTGTTTTCTTCCGGTGGTTTAGCGCCCTGTGATCCCGGGTAGCAACCCCAGACTCCTCCAGGGAAGATACCCGAGATGATTTTTCTCCTTGGACAATGCTCCATCTTCTGGGATGCATCTGAGATTCCTCACAGGCGTCTCCCACAGACATTTTTCCTGTGGTTTTGGTCCCTGTAATCCCGGGTAGCAACCCCAGACTCCTCCAGGGAAGATACCCGAGATGATTTTTCTCCCTGGACAATGCTCCATCCTCTGGGAAGCATCCGAGACTCCTTGCAGGTATGTCCCTGAGTCTTTATTCCGGTGGTTTAGCGCCCTGTGATCCCGGGTAGCAACCCCAGACTCCTCCAGGGAAGATACCCGAGATGATTTTTCTCCTTGGACAATGCTCCATCCTCTGGGAAGCATCCGAGACTCCTTGCAGCTTTGTCCCTGAGTGTTTATTCCGGGGCTTTTGGGCCCTGTAATCCCGGGTAGCAACCCCAGACTCCTCCGTGGAAGATACCCAAGTTGATTTTTCTCCTTGGACGATTGTCCATCCTGCGGGATGCACCCGAGACTCCTCCCAGCTCTGTTTCTGAGTGTTTTCTTCCGGTGGTTTAGCGCCCTGTGATCCCGGGTAGCAACCCCAGACTCCTCCAGGGAAGATACCCGAGATGATTTTTCTCCTTGGACAATGCTCCATCTTCTGGGATGCATCTGAAATTCCTCCCAAGTGTCTCCCGCTGACATTTTTCCTGTGGTTTGGGTCCCTGTAATGCCGGGTAGCAACCCCAGACTCCTCCAGGGAAGATAACCCGAGATAATTTTTCTCCTTGGACAATGCTCCATCCTCTGGGAAGAATCCGAGACTCCTTGCAGGTATGTCCCTGAGTGTTTATTCCGGTGCTTTTGGGCCCTGTCATCCCGGGTAGCAACCCCAGACTCCTCCGTGGAAGATACCCAAGTTGATTTTTCTCCTTGGACGATTGTCCATCCTGCGGGATGCACCCGAGACTCCTCCCAGCTCTGTTTCTGAGTGTTTTATTCCGGTGGTTTAGCGCCCTGTGATCCCGGGTAGCAACCCCAGACTCCTCCAGGGAAGATACCCGAGATGATTTTTCTCCTTGGACAATGCTCCATCCTCTGGGAAGCATCCGAGACTCCTTGCAGCTTTGTCCCTGAGTGTTTATTCCGGTGGTTTTGGGCCCTGTGATCCCGGCTAGCAACCCCAGACTCCTCTAGGGAAGATACCCGAGATAATTTTTCTGCTTGGACAATGCTCCATCCTCTGGGAAGCATCCGAGACTCCTTGCAGGTATGTCCCTGAGTCTTTATTCCGGTGGTTTAGCGCCCTGTGATCCCGGGTAGCAACCCCAGACTCCTCCAGGGAAGATACCCGAGATGATTTTTCTCCTTGGACAATGCTCCATCCTCTGGGAAGCATCCGAGACCCCTTGCAGGTATGTCCCTGAGTGTTTATTCCGGTGTTTTGGGGCCCTGTGATCCCGGGTAGCAACCCCAGACTCCTCCAGGGAAGATACCCGAGATGATTTTTCTCCTTGGACAATGCTCCATCTTCTGGGATGCATCTGAGCTTCCTCCCAGGCGTCTCCCACAGACAATTTTCCTGTGGTTTGGGTCCTTGTAATCCCGGGTAGCAACCCCAGACTCCTCCAGGGAAGATACCCGAGATGATTTTTCTCCTTGGACAATGCTCCATCCTCTGGGAAGCATCCGAGACCCCTTGCAGCTTTGTCCCTGAGTGTTTATTCCGGTGCTTTTGGGCCCTGTCATCCCGGGTAGCAACCCCAGACTCCTCCGTGGAAGATACCCAAGTTGATTTTTCTCCTTGGACGATTGTCCATCCTGCGGGATGCACCTGAGACTCCTCCCAGCTCTGTTTCTGAGTGTTTTCTTCCGGTGGTTTAGCGCCCTGTTATCCCGGGTAGCAACCCCAGACTCCTCCAGGGAAGATACCCGAGATGATTTTTCTCCTTGGACAATGCTCCATCCTCTGGGAAGCATCCGAGACTCCTTGCAGCTTTGTCCCTGAGTGTTTATTCCGGTGGTTTTGGGCCCTGTGATCCCGGGTAGCAACCCCAGACTCCTCCAGGGAAGATACCCGAGATAATTTTTCTGCTTGGACAATGCTCCATCCTCTGGGAAGCATCCGAGACTCCTTGCAGGTATGTCCCTGAGTCTTTATTCCGGTGGTTTAGCGCCCTGTGATCCCGGGTAGCAACCCCAGACTCCTCCAGGGAAGATACCCGAGATGATTTTTCTCCTTGGACAATGCTCCATCCTCTGGGAAGCATCCGAGACCCCTTGCAGGTATGTCTCTGAGTGTTTATTCCGGTGTTTTGGGGCCCTGTGATCCCGGGTAGCAACCCCAGACTCCTCCAGGGAAGATACCCGAGATGATTTTTCTCCTTGGACAATGCTCCATCCTCTGGGAAGCATCCGAGACTCCTTGCAGCTTTGTCCCTGAGTGTTTATTCCGGTGGTTTTGGGCCCTGTGATCCCGGCTAGCAACCCCAGACTCCTCCAGGGAAGATACCCGAGATAATTTTTCTGCTTGGCCAATGCTCCATCCTCTGGGAAGCATCCGAGACTCCTTGCAGGTATGTCCCTGAGTCTTTATTCCGGTGCTTTTGGGCCCTGTCATCCCGGGTAGCAACCCCAGACTCCTCCGTGGAAGATACCCAAGTTGATTTTTCTCCTTGGACTATTGTCCATCCTGCGGGATGCACCCGAGACTCCTCCCAGCTCTGTTTCTGAGTGTTTTCTTCCGGTGGTTTAGCGCCCTGTGATCCCGGGTAGCAACCCCAGACTCCTCCAGGGAAGATACCCGAGATGATTTTTCTCCTTGGACAATGCTCCATCTTCTGGGATGCATCTGAGCTTCCTCCCAGGCCTCTCCCACAGACAATTTTCCTGTGGTTTGGGTCCATGTAATCCCGGGTAGCAACCCCAGACTCCTCCAGGGAAGATACCCGAGATGATTTTTCTGCTTGGACAATGCTCCATCCTCTGGGAAGCATCCGAGACTCCTTGCAGCTTTGTCCCTGAGTGTTTATTCCGGTGGTTTTGGGCCCTGTCATCCCGGGTAGCAACCCCAGACTCCTCCGTGGAAGATACCCAAGTTGATTTTTCTCCTTGGACGATTGTCCATCCTGCGGGATGCACCCGAGACTCCTCCCAGCTCTGTTTCTGAGTGTTTTCTTCCGGTGGTTTAGCGCCCTGTGATCCGGGGTAGCAACCCCAGACTCCTCCAGGGAAGATACCCGAGATGATTTTTCTCCTTGGACAATGCTCCATCCTCTGGGAAGCATCCGAGACTCCTTGCAGGTATGTCCCTGAGTCTTTATTCCGGTGGTTTAGCGCCCTGTGATCCCGGGTAGCAACGCCAGACTCCTCCAGGGAAGATACCCGAGATGATTTTTGTGCTTGGCCAATGCTCCATCCTCTGGGAAGCATCCGAGACTCCTTGCAGCTTTGTCCCTGAGTGTTTATTCCGGGGCTTTTGGGCCCTGTAATCCCGGGTAGCAACCCCAGACTCCTCCGTGGAAGATACCCAAGTTGATTTTTCTCCTTGGACTATTGTCCATCCTGCGGGATGCACCCGAGACTCCTCCCAGCTCTGTTTCTGAGTGTTTTCTTCCGGTGGTTTAGCGCCCTGTGATCCCGGGTAGCAACCCCAGACTCCTCCAGGGAAGATACCCGAGATGATTTTTCTCCTTGGACAATGCTCCATCTTCTGGGATGCATCTGAAATTCCTCCCAAGTGTCTCCCGCTGACATTTTTCCTGTGGTTTGGGTCCCTGTAATGCCGGGTAGCAACCCCAGACTCCTCCAGGGAAGATAACCCGAGATAATTTTTCTCCTTGGACAATGATCCATCCTCTGGGAAGAATCCGAGACTCCTTGCAGGTATGTCCCTGAGTGTTTATTCCGGTGCTTTTGGGCCCTGTCATCCCGGGTAGCAACCCCAGACTCCTCCGTGGAAGATACCCAAGTTGATTTTTCTCCTTGGACGATTGTCCATCCTGCGGGATGCACCCGAGACTCCTCCCAGCTCTGTTTCTGAGTGTTTTCTTCCGGTGGTTTAGCGCCCTGTGATCCCGGGTAGCAACCCCAGACTCCTCCAGGGAAGATACCCGAGATGATTTTTCTCCTTGGACAATGCTCCATCCTCTGGGAAGCATCCGAGACTCCTTGCAGCTTTGTCCCTGAGTGTTTATTCCGGTGGTTTTGGGCCCTGTGATCCCGGCTAGCAACCCCAGACTCCTCTAGGGAAGATACCCGAGATAATTTTTCTGCTTGGACAATGCTCCATCCTCTGGGAAGCATCCGAGACTCCTTGCAGGTATGTCCCTGAGTCTTTATTCCGGTGGTTTAGCGCCCTGTGATCCCGGGTAGCAACCCCAGACTCCTCCAGGGAAGATACCCGAGATGATTTTTCTCCTTGGACAATGCTCCATCCTCTGGGAAGCATCCGAGACCCCTTGCAGGTATGTCCCTGAGTGTTTATTCCGGTGTTTTGGGGCCCTGTGATCCCGGGTAGCAACCCCAGACTCCTCCAGGGAAGATACCCGAGATGATTTTTCTCCTTGGACAATGCTCCATCTTCTGGGATGCATCTGAGCTTCCTCCCAGGCGTCTCCCACAGACAATTTTCCTGTGGTTTGGGTCCCTGTAATCCCGGGTAGCAACCCCAGACTCCTCCAGGGAAGATACCCGAGATGATTTTTCTCCTTGGACAATGCTCCATCCTCTGGGAAGCATCCGAGACCGCTTGCAGCTTTGTCCCTGAGTGTTTATTCCGGTGCTTTTGGGCCCTGTCATCCCGGGTAGCAACCCCAGACTCCTCCGTGGAAGATACCCAAGTTGATTTTTCTCCTTGGACGATTGTCCATCCTGCGGGATGCACCCGAGACTCCTCCCAGCTCTGTTTCTGAGTGTTTTCTTCCGGTGGTTTAGCACCCTGTGATCCCGGGTAGCAACCCCAGACTCCTCTAGGGAAGATACCCGAGATGATTTTTCTCCTTGGACAATGCTCCATCCTCTGGGAAGCATCCGAGACTCCTTGCAGCTTTGTCCCTGAGTGTTTATTCCGGTGCTTTTGGGCCCTGTCATCCCGGGTAGAAACCCCAGACTCCTCCGTGGAAGATACCCAAGTTGATTTTTCTCCTTGGACGATTGTCCATCCTGCGGGATGCACCCGAGACTCCTCCCAGCTCTGTTTCTGAGTGTTTTCTTCCGGTGGTTTAGCGCCCTGTGATCCCGGGTAGCAACCCCAGACTCCTCCAGGGAAGATACCCGAGATGATTTTTCTCCTTGGACAATGCTCCATCCTCTGGGAAGCATCCGAGACTCCTTGCAGCTTTGTCCCTGAGTGTTTATTCCGGTGGTTTTGGGCCCTGTGATCCCGGCTAGCAACCCCAGACTCCTCCAGGGAAGATACCCGAGATAATTTTTCTGCTTGGCCAATGCTCCATCCTCTGGGAAGCATCCGAGACTCCTTGCAGGTATGTCCCTGAGTCTTTATTCCGGTGCTTTTGGGCCCTGTCATCCCGGGTAGCAACCCCAGACTCCTCCGTGGAAGATACCCAAGTTGATTTTTCTCCTTGGACTATTGTCCATCCTGCGGGATGCACCCGAGACTCCTCCCAGCTCTGTTTCTGAGTGTTTTCTTCCGGTGGTTTAGCGCCCTGTGATCCCGGGTAGCAACCCCAGACTCCTCCAGGGAAGATACCCGAGATGATTTTTCTCCTTGGACAATGCTCCATCTTCTGGGATGCATCTGAGATTCCTCACAGGCGTCTCCCACAGACATTTTTCCTTTGGTTTTGGTCCCTGTAATCCCGGGTAGCAACCCCAGACTCCTCCAGGGAAGATACCCGAGATGATTTTTCTCCCTGGACAATGCTCCATCCTCTGGGAAGCATCCGAGACTCCTTGCAGCTTTGTCCCTGAGTATTTATTCCGGTGCTTTTGGGCCCTGTCATCCCGGGTAGCAACCCCAGACTCCTCCAGGGAAGATACCCAAGTTGATTTTTCTCCTTGGACTATTGTCCATCCTGCGGGATGCACCCGAGACTCCTCCCAGCTCTGTTTCTGAGTGTTTTCTTCCGGTGGTTTAGCGCCCTGTGATCCCGGGTAGCAACCCCAGACTCCTCCAGGGAAGATACCCGAGATGATTTTTCTCCTTGGACAATGCTCCATCTTCTGGGATGCATCTGAAATTCCTCCCAAGTGTCTCCCGCTGACATTTTTCCTGTGTTTTGGGTCCCTGTAATGCCGGGTAACAACCCCAGACTCCTCCAGGGAAGATAACCCGAGATAATTTTTCTCCTTGGACAATGCTCCATCCTCTGGGAAGAATCCGAGACTCCTTGCAGGTATGTCCCTGAGTGTTTATTCCGGTGCTTTTGGGCCCTGTCATCCCGGGTAGCAACCCCAGACTCCTCCGTGGAAGATACCCAAGTTGATTTTTCTCCTTGGACGATTGTCCATCCTGCGGGATGCACCCGATACTCCTCCCAGCTCTGTTTCTGAGTGTTTTCTTCCGGTGGTTTAGCGCCCTGTGATCCCGGGTAGCAACCCCAGACTCCTCCAGGGAAGATACCCGAGATGATTTTTCTCCTTGGACAATGCTCCATCTTCTGGGATGCATCTGAAATTCCTCCCAAGTGTCTCCCGCTGACATTTTTCCTGTGGTTTGGGTCCCTGTAATGCCGGGTAGCAACCCCAGACTCCTCCAGGGAAGATAACCCGAGATAATTTTTCTCCTTGGACAATGCTCCATCCTCTGGGAAGAATCCGAGACTCCTTGCAGGTATGTCCCTGAGTGTTTATTCCGGTGCTTTTGGGCCCTGTCATCCCGGGTAGCAACCCCAGACTCCTCCGTGGAAGATACCCAAGTTGATTTTTCTCCTTGGACGATTGTCCATCCTGCGGGATGCACCCGAGACTCCTCCCAGCTCTGTTTCTGAGTGTTTTCTTCCGGTGGTTTAGCGCCCTGTGATCCCGGGTAGCAACCCCAGACTCCTCCAGGGAAGATACCCGAGATGATTTTTCTCCTTGGACAATGCTCCATCCTCTGGGAAGCATCCGAGACTCCTTGCAGCTTTGTCCCTGAGTGTTTATTCCGGTGGTTTTGGGCCCTGTGATCCCGGCTAGCAACCCCAGACTCCTCTAGGGAAGATACCCGAGATAATTTTTCTGCTTGGACAATGCTCCATCCTCTGGGAAGCATCCGAGACTCCTTGCAGGTATGTCCCTGAGTCTTTATTCCGGTGGTTTAGCGCCCTGTGATCCCGGGTAGCAACCCCAGACTCCTCCAGGGAAGATACCCGAGATGATTTTTCTCCTTGGACAATGCTCCATCCTCTGGGAAGCATCCGAGACCCCTTGCAGGTATGTCCCTGAGTGTTTATTCCGGTGTTTTGGGGCCCTGTGATCCCGGGTAGCAACCCCAGACTCCTCCAGGGAAGATACCCGAGATGATTTTTCTCCTTGGACAATGCTCCATCCTCTGGGAAGCATCCGAGACCCCTTGCAGCTTTGTCCCTGAGTGTTTATTCCGGTGCTTTTGGGCCCTGTCATCCCGGGTAGCAACCCCAGACTCCTCCGTGGAAGATACCCAAGTTGATTTTTCTCCTTGGACGATTGTCCATCCTGCGGGATGCACCCGAGACTCCTCCCAGCTCTGTTTCTGAGTGTTTTCTTCCGGTGGTTTAGCGCCCTGTGATCCCGGGTAGCAACCCCAGACTCCTCTAGGGAAGATACCCGAGATGATTTTTCTCCTTGGACAATGCTCCATCCTCTGGGAAGCATCCGAGACTCCTTGCAGCTTTGTCCCTGAGTGTTTATTCCGGTGCTTTTGGGCCCTGTCATCCCGGGTAGCAACCCCAGACTCCTCCGTGGAAGATACCCAAGTTGATTTTTCTCCTTGGACGATTGTCCATCCTGCGGGATGCACCCGAGACTCCTCCCAGCTCTGTTTCTGAGTGTTTTCTTCCGGTGGTTTAGCGCCCTGTGATCCCGGGTAGCAACCCCAGACTCCTCCAGGGAAGATACCCGAGATGATTTTTCTCCTTGGACAATGCTCCATCCTCTGGGAAGCATCCGAGACTCCTTGCAGCTTTGTCCCTGAGTGTTAATTCCGGTGGTTTTGGGCCCTGTGATCCCGGCTAGCAACCCCAGACTCCTCCAGGGAAGATACCCGAGATAATTTTTCTGCTTGGCCAATGCTCCATCCTCTGGGAAGCATCCGAGACTCCTTGCAGGTATGTCCCTGAGTGTTTATTCCGGTGCTTTTGGGCCCTGTCATCCCGGGTAGCAACCCCAGACTCCTCCGTGGAAGATACCCAAGTTGATTTTTCTCCTTGGACTATTGTCCATCCTGCGGGATGCACCCGAGACTCCTCCCAGCTCTGTTTCTGAGTGTTTTCTTCCGGTGGTTTAGCGCCCTGTGATCCCGGGTAGCAACCCGAGACTCCTCCAGGGAAGATACGCGAGATGATTTTTCTCCTTGGACAATGCTCCATCTTCTGGGATGCATCTGAGCTTCCTCCCAGGCGTCTCCCACAGACAATTTTCCTGTGGTTTGGGTCCCTGTAATCCCGGGTAGCAACCCCAGACTCCTCCAGGGAAGATACCCAAGTTGATTTTTCTCCTTGGACTATTGTCCATCCTGCGGGATGCACCCGAGACTCCTCCCAGCTCTGTTTCTGAGTGTTTTCTTCCGGTGGTTTAGCGCCCTGTGATCCCGGGTAGCAACCCCAGACTCCTCCAGGGAAGATACCCGAGATGATTTTTCTCCTTGGACAATGCTCCATCTTCTGGGATGCATCTGAAATTCCTCCCAAGTGTCTCCCGCTGACATTTTTCCTGTGTTTTGGGTCCCTGTAATGCCGGGTAGCAACCCCAGACTCCTCCAGGGAAGATAACCCGAGATAATTTTTCTCCTTGGACAATGCTCCATCCTCTGGGAAGAATCCGAGACTCCTTGCAGGTATGTCCCTGAGTGTTTATTCCGGTGCTTTTGGGCCCTGTCATCCCGGGTAGCAACCCCAGACTCCTCCGTGGAAGATACCCAAGTTGATTTTTCTCCTTGGACGATTGTCCATCCTGCGGGATGCACCCGAGACTCCTCCCAGCTCTGTTTCTGAGTGTGTTCTTCCGGTGGTTTAGCGCCCTGTGATCCCGGGTAGCAACCCCAGACTCCTCCAGGGAAGATACCCGAGATGATTTTTCTCCTTGGACAATGCTCCATCCTCTGGGAAGCATCCGAGACTCCTTGCAGCTTTGTCCCTGAGTGTTTATTCCGGTGGTTTTGGGCCCTGTGATCCCGGGTAGCAACCCCAGACTCCTCTAGGGAAGATACCCGAGATAATTTTTCTGCTTGGACAATGCTCCATCCTCTGGGAAGCATCCGAGACTCCTTGCAGGTATGTCCCTGAGTCTTTATTCCGGTGGTTTAGCGCCCTGTGATCCCGGGTAGCAACCCCAGACTCCTCCAGGGAAGATACCCGAGATGATTTTTCTCCTTGGACAATGCTCCATCCTCTGGGAAGCATCCGAGACCCCTTGCAGGTATGTCCCTGAGTGTTTATTCCGGTGTTTTGGGGCCCTGTGATCCCGGGTAGCAACCCCAGACTCCTCCAGGGAAGATACCCGAGATGATTTTTCTCCTTGGACAATGCTCCATCCTCTGGGAAGCATCCGAGACTCCTTGCAGCTTTGTCCCTGAGTGTTTATTCCGGTGGTTTTGGGCCCTGTGATCCCGGCTAGCAACCCCAGACTCCTCCAGGGAAGATACCCGAGATAATTTTTCTGCTTGGCCAATGCTCCATCCTCTGGGATGCATCCGAGACTTGTCGCAGCTATGTCCCTGAGTCTTTTTTCTTGCGGTTTATGGTTCTGTCATCCCAGGTAGCAACCCCAGACTCCTCCAGGGAAGACACCCAATATGATTTTTCTCTCTTGACAGTGGTCCATCCTGCGGGATCTACCCAGAACTCCTCCCAGGCGTCTCCCGCAGAGTTTTCTCCAGTGCTTTAGGGCCCTGTGATCCCGGGTAGCAACCCCAGACTCCTCCAAGGAAGATACCCGAGATGATTTTTCTGCTTGGACAATGCTCCATCCTCTGGGAAGCATCCGAGACTCCTTGCAGGTATGTCCCTGAGTCTTTATTCCGGTGGTTTTGGGCCCCGTGATCCCGGCTAGCAACCCCAGACTCCTCTAGGGAAGATACCCGAGATAATTTTTCTGCTTGGACAATGCTCCATCCTCTGGGAAGCATCCGAGACTCCTTGCAGGTATGTCCCTGAGTGTTTATTCCGGTGGTTTAGCGCCCTGTGATCCCGGCTAGCAACCCCAGACTCCTCCAGGGAAGATACCCGAGATGATTTTTCTCCTTGGACAATGCTCCATCTTCTGGGATGCATCTGAGATTCCTCCCAGGCGTCTCCCACAGACATTTTTCCTGTGGTTTTGGTCCCTGTAATCCCGGGTAGCAACCCCAGACTCCTCCAGGGAAGATACCCGAGATGATTTTTCTCCCTGGACAATGCTCCATCCTCTGGGAAGCATCCGAGACTCCTTGCAGCTTTGTCCCTGAGTGTTTATTCCGGTGGTTTTGGGCCCTGTCATCCCGGGTAGCAACCCCAGACTCCTCCAGGGAAGATACCCAAGTTGATTTTTCTCCTTGGACTATTGTCCATCCTGCGGGATGCACCCGAGACTCCTCCCAGCTCTGTTTCTGAGTGTTTTCTTCCGGTGGTTTAGCGCCCTGTGATCCCGGGTAGCAACCCCAGACTCCTCCAGGGAAGATACCCGAGATGATTTTTCTCCTTGGACAATGCTCCATCTTCTGGGATGCATCTGAAATTCCTCCCAAGTGTCTCCCGCTGACATTTTTCCTGTGGTTTGGGTCCCTGTAATGCCGGGTAGCAACCCCAGACTCCTCCAGGAAAGATACCCGGGATGATTTTTCTCCTTGGACAATTCTCTATACTCTGGGATGCATCCGAGACTTGTTGCAGCTATGTCCCTGAGTCTTTTTTCTCGCGGTTTATGGTTCTGTCATCCCAGGTAGCAACCTCAGACTCCTCCAGGGAAGACACCCAAGATGATTTTTCTCTCTTGACAGTGGTCTATCCTGCGGGATCTACCCAGAACTCCTCCCAGGAATTTCCCTCAGAGTTTTCTCCAGTGCTTTAGGGCCCTGTGATCCCGGCTAGCAACCCCAGACTCCTCTAGGGAAGATACCCGAGATAATTTTTCTGCTTGGACAATGCTCCATCCTCTGGGAAGCATCCGAGACTCCTTGCAGGTATGTCCCTGAGTCTTTATTCCGGTGGTTTAGCGCCCTGTGATCCCGGGTAGCAACCCCAGACTCCTCCAGGGAAGATACCCGAGATGATTTTTCTCCTTGGACAATGCTCCATCCTCTGGGAAGCATCCGAGACCCCTTGCAGGTATGTCCCTGAGTGTTTATTCCGGTGTTTTGGGGCCCTGTGATCCCGGGTAGCAACCCCAGACTCCTCCGTGGAAGATACCCGAGATGATTTTTCTCCTTGGACAATGCTCCATCTTCTGGGATGCATCTGAGCTTCCTCCCAGGCGTCTCCCACAGACAATTTTCCTGTGGTTTGGGTCCCTGTAATCCCGGGTAGCAACCCCAGACTCCTCCAGGGAAGATACCCGAGATGATTTTTCTCCTTGGACAATGCTCCATCCTCTGGGAAGCATCCGAGACCCCTTGCAGCTTTGTCCCTGAGTGTTTATTCCGGTGCTTTTGGGCCCTGTCATCCCGGGTAGCAACCCCAGACTCCTCCGTGGAAGATACCCAAGTTGATTTTTCTCCTTGGACGATTGTCCATCCTGCGGGATGCACCCGAGACTCCTCCCAGCTCTGTTTCTGAGTGTTTTCTTCCGGTGGTTTAGCGCCCTGTGATCCCGGGTAGCAACCCCAGACTCCTCTAGGGAAGATACCCGAGATGATTTTTCTCCTTGGACAATGCTCCATCCTCTGGGAAGCATCCGAGACTCCTTGCAGCTTTGTCCCTGAGTGTTTATTCCGGTGCTTTTGGGCCCTGTCATCCCGGGTAGCAACCCCAGACTCCTCCGTGGAAGATACCCAAGTTGATTTTTCTCCTTGGACGATTGTCCATCCTGCGGGATGCACCCGAGACTCCTCCCAGCTCTGTTTCTGAGTGTTTTCTTCCGGTGGTTTAGCGCCCTGTGATCCCGGGTAGCAACCCCAGACTCCTCCAGGGAAGATACCCGAGATGATTTTTCTCCTTGGACAATGCTCCATCCTCTGGGAAGCATCCGAGACTCCTTGCAGCTTTGTCCCTGAGTGTTAATTCCGGTGGTTTTGGGCCCTGTGATCCCGGCTAGCAACCCCAGACTCCTCCAGGGAAGATACCCGAGATAATTTTTCTGCTTGGCCAATGCTCCATCCTCTGGGAAGCATCCGAGACTCCTTGCAGGTATGTCCCTGAGTCTTTATTCCGGTGCTTTTGGGCCCTGTCATCCCGGGTAGCAACCCCAGACTCCTCCGTGGAAGATACCCAAGTTGATTTTTCTCCTTGGACTATTGTCCATCCTGCGGGATGCACCCGAGACTCCTCCAGGGAAGATACGCGAGATGATTTTTCTCCTTGGACAATGCTCCATCTTCTGGGATGCATCTGAGCTTCCTCCCAGGCGTCTCCCACAGACAATTTTCCTGTGGTTTGGGTCCCTGTAATCCCGGGTAGCAACCCCAGACTCCTCCAGGGAAGATACCCAAGTTGATTTTTCTCCTTGGACTATTGTCCATCCTGCGGGATGCACCCGAGACTCCTCCCAGCTCTGTTTCTGAGTGTTTTCTTCCGGTGGTTTAGCGCCCTGTAATCCCGGGTAGCAACCCCAGACTCCTCCAGGGAAGATACCCGAGATGATTTTTCTCCTTGGACAATGCTCCATCTTCTGGGATGCATCTGAAATTCCTCCCAAGTGTCTCCCGCTGACATTTTTCCTGTGTTTTGGGTCCCTGTAATGCCGGGTAGCAACCCCAGACTCCTCCAGGGAAGATAACCCGAGATAATTTTTCTCCTTGGACAATGCTCCATCCTCTGGGAAGAATCCGAGACTCCTTGCAGGTATGTCCCTGAGTGTTTATTCCGGTGCTTTTGGGCCCTGTCATCCCGGGTAGCAACCCCAGACTCCTCCGTGGAAGATACCCAAGTTGATTTTTCTCCTTGGACGATTGTCCATCCTGCGGGATGCACCCGAGACTCCTCCCAGCTCTGTTTCTGAGTGTTTTATTCCGGTGGTTTAGCGCCCTGTGATCCCGGGTAGCAACCCCAGACTCCTCCAGGGAAGATACCTGAGATGATTTTTCTCCTTGGACAATGCTCCATCCTCTGGGAAGCATCCGAGACTCCTTGCAGCTTTGTCCCTGAGTGTTTATTCCGGTGGTTTTGGGCCCTGTGATCCCGGCTAGCAACCCCAGACTCCTCTAGGGAAGATACCCGAGATAATTTTTCTGCTTGGACAATGCTCCATCCTCTGGGAAGCATCCGAGACTCCTTGCAGGTATGTCCCTGAGTCTTTATTCCGGTGGTTTAGCGCCCTGTGATCCCGGGTAGCAACCCCAGACTCCTCCAGGGAAGATACCCGAGATGATTTTTCTCCTTGGACAATGCTCCATCCTCTGGGAAGCATCCGAGACTCCTTGCAGCTTTGTCCCTGAGTGTTTATTCCGGTGGTTTTGGGCCCTGTGATCCCGGCTAGCAACCCCAGACTCCTCCAGGGAAGATACCCGAGATAATTTTTCTGCTTGGCCAATGCTCCATCCTCTGGGATGCATCCGAGACTTGTCGCAGCTATGTCCCTGAGTCTTTTTTCTTGCGGTTTATGGTTCTGTCATCCCAGGTAGCAACCCCAGACTCCTCCAGGGAAGACACCCAATATGATTTTTCTCTCTTGACAGTGGTCCATCCTGCGGGATCTACCCAGAACTCCTCCCAGGCGTCTCCCGCAGAGTTTTCTCCAGTGCTTTAGGGCCCTGTGATCCCGGGTAGCAACCCCAGACTCCTCCAAGGAAGATACCCGAGATGATTTTTCTGCTTGGACAATGCTCCATCCTCTGGGAAGCATCCGAGACTCCTTGCAGGTATGTCCCTGAGTCTTTATTCCGGTGGTTTTGGGCCCCGTGATCCCGGCTAGCAACCCCAGACTCCTCTAGGGAAGATACCCGAGATAATTTTTCTGCTTGGACAATGCTCCATCCTCTGGGAAGCATCCGAGACTCCTTGCAGGTATGTCCCTGAGTGTTTATTCCGGTGGTTTAGCGCCCTGTGATCCCGGCTAGCAACCCCAGACTCCTCCAGGGAAGATACCCGAGATGATTTTTCTCCTTGGACAATGCTCCATCTTCTGGGATGCATCTGAGATTCCTCCCAGGCGTCTCCCACAGACATTTTTCCTGTGGTTTTGGTCCCTGTAATCCCGGGTAGCAACCCCAGACTCCTCCAGGGAAGATACCCGAGATGATTTTTCTCCCTGGACAATGCTCCATCCTCTGGGAAGCATCCGAGACTCCTTGCAGCTTTGTCCCTGAGTGTTTATTCCGGTGGTTTTGGGCCCTGTCATCCCGGGTAGCAACCCTAGACTCCTCCAGGGAAGATACCCAAGTTGATTTTTCTCCTTGGACTATTGTCCATCCTGTGGGATGCACCCGAGACTCCTCCCAGCTCTGTTTCTGAGTGTTTTCTTCCGGTGGTTTAGCGCCCTGTGATCCCGGGTAGCAACCCCAGACTCCTCCAGGGAAGATACCCGAGATGATTTTTCTCCTTGGACAATGCTCCATCTTCTGGGATGCATCTGAAATTCCTCCCAAGTGTCTCCCGCTGACATTTTTCCTGTGGTTTGGGTCCCTGTAATGCCGGGTAGCAACCCCAGACTCCTCCAGGAAAGATACCCGGGATGATTTTTCTCCTTGGACAATTCTCTATACTCTGGGATGCATCCGAGACTTGTTGCAGCTATGTCCCTGAGTCTTTTTTCTCGCGGTTTATGGTTCTGTCATCCCAGGTAGCAACCTCAGACTCCTCCAGGGAAGACACCCAAGATGATTTTTCTCTCTTGACAGTGGTCTATCCTGCGGGATCTACCCAGAACTCCTCCCAGGAATTTCCCTCAGAGTTTTCTCCAGTGCTTTAGGGCCCTGTGATCCCGGCTAGCAACCCCAGACTCCTCTAGGGAAGATATCCGAGATAATTTTTCTGCTTGGACAATGCTCCATCCTCTGGGAAGCATCCGAGACTCCTTGCAGGTATGTCCCTGAGTGTTTATTCCGGTGTTTTGGGGCCCTGTGATCCCGGGTAGCAACCCCAGACTCCTCCAGGGAAGATACCCGAGATGATTTTTCTCCTTGGACAATGCTCCATCCTCTGGGATGCATCTGAGATTCCTGCCAGGCGTCTCCCGCAGACATTTTTCCTGTGGTTTGGGTCCCTGTAATGCCGGGTAGCAACCCCAGACTCCTCCAGGGAAGATAACCCGAGATGATTTTTCTCCTTGGACAATGCTCCATCCTCTGGGAAGAATCCGAGACTCCTTGCAGGTATGTCCCTGAGTGTTTATTCCGGTGCTTTTGGGCCCTGTCATCCCGGGTAGCAACCCCAGACTCCTCCGTGGAAGATACCCAAGTTGATTTTTCTCCTTGGACGATTGTCCATCCTGCGGGATGCACCCGAGACTCCTCCCAGCTCTGTTTCTGAGTGTTTTCTTCCGGTGGTTTAGCGCCCTGTGATCCCGGGTAGCAACCCCAGACTCCTCCAGGGAAGATACCCGAGATGATTTTTCTCCTTGGACAATGCTCCATCCTCTGGGAAGCATCCGAGACTCCTTGCAGCTTTGTCCCTGAGTGTTTATTCCGGTGGTTTTGGGCCCTGTGATCCCGGGTAGCAACCCCAGACTCCTCTAGGGAAGATACCCGAGATAATTTTTCTGCTTGGACAATGCTCCATCCTCTGGGAAGCATCCGAGACTCCTTGCAGGTATGTCCCTGAGTCTTTATTCCGGTGGTTTAGCGCCCTGTGATCCCGGGTAGCAACCCCAGACTCCTCCAGGGAAGATACCCGAGATGATTTTTCTCCTTGGACAATGCTCCATCCTCTGGGAAGCATCCGAGACCCCTTGCAGGTATGTCCCTGAGTGTTTATTCCGGTGTTTTGGGGCCCTGTGATCCCGGGTAGCAACCCCAGACTCCTCCAGGGAAGATACCCGAGATGATTTTTCTCCTTGGACAATGCTCCATCTTCTGGGATGCATCTGAGCTTCCTCCCAGGCGTCTCCCACAGACAATTTTCCTGTGGTTTGGGTCCTTGTAATCCCGGGTAGCAACCCCAGACTCCTCCAGGGAAGATACCCGAGATGATTTTTCTCCTTGGACAATGCTCCATCCTCTGGGAAGCATCCGAGACCCCTTGCAGCTTTGTCCCTGAGTGTTTATTTCGGTGCTTTTGGGCCCTGTCATCCCGGGTAGCAACCCCAGACTGCTCCGTGGAAGATACCCAAGTTGATTTTTCTCCTTGGACGATTGTCCATCCTGCGGGATGCACCCGAGACTCCTCCCAGCTCTGTTTCTGAGTGTTTTCTTCCGGTGGTTTAGCGCCCTGTGATCCCGGGTAGCAACCCCAGACTCCTCTAGGGAAGATACCCGAGATGATTTTTCTCCTTGGACAATGCTCCATCCTCTGGGAAGCATCCGAGACTCCTTGCAGCTTTGTCCCTGAGTGTTTATTCCGGTGCTTTTGGGCCCTGTCATCCCGGGTAGCAACCCCAGACTCCTCCGTGGAAGATACCCAAGTTGATTTTTCTCCTTGGACGATTGTCCATCCTGCGGGATGCACCCGAGACTCCTCCCAGCTCTGTTTCTGAGTGTTTTCTTCCGGTGGTTTAGCGCCCTGTGATCCCGGGTAGCAACCCCAGACTCCTCCAGGGAAGATACCCGAGATGATTTTTCTCCTTGGACAATGCTCCATCCTCTGGGAAGCATCCGAGACTCCTTGCAGCTTTGTCCCTGAGTGTTAATTCCGGTGGTTTTGGGCCCTGTGATCCCGGCTAGCAACCCCAGACTCCTCCAGGGAAGATACCCGAGATAATTTTTCTGCTTGGCCAATGCTCCATCCTCTGGGAAGCATCCGAGACTCCTTGCAGGTATGTCCCTGAGTCTTTATTCCGGTGCTTTTGGGCCCTGTCATCCCGGGTAGCAACCCCAGACTCCTCCAGGGAAGATACCCAAGTTGATTTTTCTCCTTGGACTATTGTCCATCCTGCGGGATGCACCCGAGACTCCTCCCAGCTCTGTTTCTGAGTGTTTTCTTCCGGTGGTTTAGCGCCCTGTGATCCCGGGTAGCAACCCCAGACTCCTCCAGGGAAGATACCCGAGATGATTTTTCTCCTTGGACAATGCTCCATCCTCTGGGAAGCATCCGAGACTCCTTGCAGCTTTGTCCCTGAGTGTTTATTCCGGTGGTTTTGGGCCCTGTGATCCCGGCTAGCAACCCCAGACTCCTCTAGGGAAGATACCCGAGATAATTTTTCTGCTTGGACAATGCTCCATCCTCTGGGAAGCATCCGAGACTCCTTGCAGGTATGTCCCTGAGTCTTTATTCCGGTGGTTTAGCGCCCTGTGATCCCGGGTAGCAACCCCAGACTCCTCCAGGGAAGATACCCGAGATGATTTTTCTCCTTGGACAATGCTCCATCCTCTGGGAAGCATCCGAGACCCCTTGCAGGTATGTCCCTGAGTGTTTATTCCGGTGTTTTGGGGCCCTGTGATCCCGGGTAGCAACCCCAGACTCCTCCAGGGAAGATACCCGAGATGATTTTTCTCCTTGGACAATGCTCCATCTTCTGGGATGCATCTGAGCTTCCTCCCAGGCGTCTCCCACAGACAATTTTCCTGTGGTTTGGGTCCCTGTAATCCCGGGTAGCAACCCCAGACTCCTCCAGGGAAGATACCCGAGATGATTTTTCTCCTTGGACAATGCTCCATCCTCTGGGAAGCATCCGAGACCCCTTGCAGCTTTGTCCCTGAGTGTTTATTCCGGTGCTTTTGGGCCCTGTCATCCCGGGTAGCAACCCCAGACTCCTCCGTGGAAGATACCCAAGTTGATTTTTCTCCTTGGACGATTGTCCATCCTGCGGGATGCACCCGAGACTCCTCCCAGCTCTGTTTCTGAGTGTTTTCTTCCGGTGGTTTAGCGCCCTGTGATCCCGGGTAGCAACCCCAGACTCCTCTAGGGAAGATACCCGAGATGATTTTTCTCCTTGGACAATGCTCCATCCTCTGGGAAGCATCCGAGACTCCTTGCAGCTTTGTCCCTGAGTGTTTATTCCGGTGCTTTTGGGCCCTGTCATCCCGGGTAGCAACCCCAGACTCCTCCGTGGAAGATACCCAAGTTGATTTTTCTCCTTGGACGATTGTCCATCCTGCGGGATGCACCCGAGACTCCTCCCAGCTCTGTTTCTGAGTGTTTTCTTCCGGTGGTTTAGCGCCCTGTGATCCCGGGTAGCAACCCGAGACTCCTCCAGGGAAGATACGCGAGATGATTTTTCTCCTTGGACAATGCTCCATCTTCTGGGATGCATCTGAGCTTCCTCCCAGGCGTCTCCCACAGACAATTTTCCTGTGGTTTGGGTCCCTGTAATCCCGGGTAGGAACCCCAGACTCCTCCAGGGAAGATACCCAAGTTGATTTTTCTCCTTGGACTATTGTCCATCCTGCGGGATGCACCCGAGACTCCTCCCAGCTCTGTTTCTGAGTGTTTTCTTCCGGTGGTTTAGCGCCCTGTGATCCCGGGTAGCAACCCCAGACTCCTCCAGGGAAGATACCCGAGATGATTTTTCTCCTTGGACAATGCTCCATCTTCTGGGATGCATCTGAAATTCCTCCCAAGTGTCTCCCGCTGACATTTTTCCTGTGTTTTGGGTCCCTGTAATGCCGGGTAGCAACCCCAGACTCCTCCAGGGAAGATAACCCGAGATAATTTTTCTCCTTGGACAATGCTCCATCCTCTGGGAAGAATCCGAGACTCCTTGCAGGTATGTCCCTGAGTGTTTATTCCGGTGCTTTTGGGCCCTGTCATCCCGGGTAGCAACCCCAGACTCCTCCGTGGAAGATACCCAAGTTGATTTTTCTCCTTGGACGATTGTCCATCCTGCGGGATGCACCCGAGACTCCTCCCAGCTCTGTTTCTGAGTGTTTTCTTCCGGTGGTTTAGCGCCCTGTGATCCCGGGTAGCAACCCCAGACTCCTCCAGGGAAGATACCCGAGATGATTTTTCTCCTTGGACAATGCTCCATCCTCTGGGAAGCATCCGAGACTCCTTGCAGCTTTGTCCCTGAGTGTTTATTCCGGTGGTTTTGGGCCCTGTGATCCCGGCTAGCAACCCCAGACTCCTCTAGGGAAGATACCCGAGATAATTTTTCTGCTTGGACAATGCTCCATCCTCTGGGAAGCATCCGAGACTCCTTGCAGGTATGTCCCTGAGTCTTTATTCCGGTGGTTTAGCGCCCTGTGATCCCGGGTAGCAACCCCAGACTCCTCCAGGGAAGATACCCGAGATGATTTTTCTCCTTGGACAATGCTCCATCCTCTGGGAAGCATCCGAGACCCCTTGCAGGTATGTCCCTGAGTGTTTATTCCGGTGTTTTGGGGCCCTGTGATCCCGGGTAGCAACCCCAGACTCCTCCAGGGAAGATACCCGAGATGATTTTTCTCCTTGGACAATGCTCCATCCTCTGGGAAGCATCCGAGACTCCTTGCAGCTTTGTCCCTGAGTGTTTATTCCGGTGGTTTTGGGCCCTGTGATCCCGGCTAGCAACCCCAGACTCCTCCAGGGAAGATACCCGAGATAATTTTTCTGCTTGGCCAATGCTCCATCCTCTGGGATGCATCCGAGACTTGTCGCAGCTATGTCCCTGAGTCTTTTTTCTTGCGGTTTATGGTTCTGTCATCCCAGGTAGCAACCCCAGACTCCTCCAGGGAAGACACCCAATATGATTTTTCTCTCTTGACAGTGGTCCATCCTGCGGGATCTACCCAGAACTCCTCCCAGGCGTCTCCCGCAGAGTTTTCTCCAGTGCTTTAGGGCCCTGTGATCCCGGGTAGCAACCCCAGACTCCTCCAAGGAAGATACCCGAGATGATTTTTCTGCTTGGACAATGCTCCATCCTCTGGGAAGCATCCGAGACTCCTTGCAGGTATGTCCCTGAGTCTTTATTCCGGTGGTTTTGGGCCCCGTGATCCCGGCTAGCAACCCCAGACTCCTCTAGGGAAGATACCCGAGATAATTTTTCTGCTTGGACAATGCTCCATCCTCTGGGAAGCATCCGAGACTCCTTGCAGGTATGTCCCTGAGTGTTTATTCCGGTGGTTTAGCGCCCTGTGATCCCGGCTAGCAACCCCAGACTCCTCCAGGGAAGATACCCGAGATGATTTTTCTCCTTGGACAATGCTCCATCTTCTGGGATGCATCTGAGATTCCTCCCAGGCGTCTCCCACAGACATTTTTCCTGTGGTTTTGGTCCCTGTAATCCCGGGTAGCAACCCCAGACTCCTCCAGGGAAGATACCCGAGATGATTTTTCTCCCTGGACAATGCTCCATCCTCTGGGAAGCATCCGAGACTCCTTGCAGCTTTGTCCCTGAGTGTTTATTCCGGTGGTTTTGGGCCCTGTCATCCCGGGTAGCAACCCCAGACTCCTCCAGGGAAGATACCCAAGTTGATTTTTCTCCTTGGACTATTGTCCATCCTGCGGGATGCACCCGAGACTCCTCCCAGCTCTGTTTCTGAGTGTTTTCTTCCGGTGGTTTAGCGCCCTGTGATCCCGGGTAGCAACCCCAGACTCCTCCAGGGAAGATACCCGAGATGATTTTTCTCCTTGGACAATGCTCCATCTTCTTTGATGCATCTGAAATTCCTCCCAAGTGTCTCCCGCTGACATTTTTCCTGTGGTTTGGGTCCCTGTAATGCCGGGTAGCAACCCCAGACTCCTCCAGGAAAGATACCCGGGATGATTTTTCTCCTTGGACAATTCTCTATACTCTGGGATGCATCCGAGACTTGTTGCAGCTATGTCCCTGAGTCTTTTTTCTCGCGGTTTATGGTTCTGTCATCCCAGGTAGCAACCTCAGACTCCTCCAGGGAAGACACCCAAGATGATTTTTCTCTCTTGACAGTGGTCTATCCTGCGGGATCTACCCAGAACTCCTCCCAGGAATTTCCCTCAGAGTTTTCTCCAGTGCTTTAGGGCCCTGTGATCCCGGCTAGCAACCCCAGACTCCTCTAGGGAAGATATCCGAGATAATTTTTCTGCTTGGACAATGCTCCATCCTCTGGGAAGCATCCGAGACTCCTTGCAGGTATGTCCCTGAGTGTTTATTCCGGTGTTTTGGGGCCCTGTGATCCCGGGTAGCAACCCCAGACTCCTCCAGGGAAGATACCCGAGATGATTTTTCTCCTTGGACAATGCTCCATCCTCTGGGATGCATCTGAGATTCCTGCCAGGCGTCTCCCGCAGACATTTTTCCTGTGGTTTGGGTCCCTGTAATGCCGGGTAGCAACCCCAGACTCCTCCAGGGAAGATAACCCGAGATGATTTTTCTCCTTGGACAATGCTCCATCCTCTGGGAAGAATCCGAGACTCCTTGCAGGTATGTCCCTGAGTGTTTATTCCGGTGCTTTTGGGCCCTGTCATCCCGGGTAGCAACCCCAGACTCGTCCGTGGAAGATACCCAAGTTGATTTTTCTCCTTGGACTATTGTCCATCCTGCGGGATGCACCCGAGACTCCTCCCAGCTCTGTTTCTGAGTGTTTTCTTCCGGTGGTTTAGCGCCCTGTGATCCCGGGTAGCAACCCCAGACTCCTCCAGGGAAGATACCCGAGATGATTTTTCTCCTTGGACAATGCTCCATCCTCTGGGAAGCATCCGAGACTCCTTGCAGCTTTGTCCCTGAGTGTTTATTCCGGTGGTTTTGGGCCCTGTGATCCCGGGTAGCAACCCCAGACTCCTCTAGGGAAGATACCCGAGATAATTTTTCTGCTTGGACAATGCTCCATCCTCTGGGAAGCATCCGAGACTCCTTGCAGGTATGTCCCTGAGTCTTTATTCCGGTGGTTTAGCGCCCTGTGATCCCGGGTAGCAACCCCAGACTCCTCCAGGGAAGATACCCGAGATGATTTTTCTCCTTGGACAATGCTCCATCCTCTGGGAAGCATCCGAGACCCCTTGCAGGTATGTCCCTGAGTGTTTATTCCGGTGGTTTTGGGGCCCTGTGATCCCGGGTAGCAACCCCAGACTCCTCCAGGGAAGATACCCGAGATGATTTTTCTCCTTGGACAATGCTCCACCCTCTGGGAAGCATCCGAGACTCCTTGCAGGTATGTCCCTGAGTCTTTATTCCGGTGCTTTTGGGCCCTGTCATCCCGGGTAGCAACCCCAGACTCCTCCGTGGAAGATACCCAAGTTGATTTTTCTCCTTGGACGATTGTCCATCCTGCGGGATGCACCCGAGACTCCTCCCAGCTCTGTTTCTGAGTGTTTTCTTCCGGTGGTTTAGCGCCCTGTGATCCCGGGTAGCAACCCCAGACTCCTCCAGGGAAGATACCCGAGATGATTTTTCTCCTTGGACAATGCTCCATCCTCTGGGAAGCATCCGAGACTCCTTGCAGCTTTGTCCCTGAGTGTTTATTCCGGTGGTTTTGGGCCCTGTGATCCCGGCTAGCAACCCCAGACTCCTCTAGGGAAGATACCCGAGATAATTTTTCTGCTTGGACAATGCTCCATCCTCTGGGAAGCATCCGAGACTCCTTGCAGGTATGTCCCTGAGTCTTTATTCCGGTGGTTTAGCGCCCTGTGATCCCGGGTAGCAACCCCAGACTCCTCCAGGGAAGATACCCGAGATGATTTTTCTCCTTGGACAATGCTCCATCCTCTGGGAAGCATCCGAGACTCCTTGCAGCTTTGTCCCTGAGTGTTTATTCCGGTGCTTTTGGGCCCTGTCATCCCGGGTAGCAACCCCAGACTCCTCCAGGGAAGATACCCGAGATGATTTTTCTCCTTGGACAATGCTCCATCTTCTGGGATGCATCTGAGCTTCCTCCCAGGCGTCTCCCACAGACAATTTTCCTGTGGTTTGGGTCCCTGTAATCCCGGGTAGCAACCCCAGACTCCTCCAGGGAAGATACCCGAGATGATTTTTCTCCTTGGACAATGCTCCATCCTCTGGGAAGCATCCGAGACCCCTTGCAGCTTTGTCCCTGAGTGTTTATTCCGGTGCTTTTGGGCCCTGTCATCCCGGGTAGCAACCCCAGACTCCTCCGTGGAAGATACCCAAGTTGATTTTTCTCCTTGGACGATTGTCCATCCTGCGGGATGCACCCGAGACTCCTCCCAGCTCTGTTTCTGAGTGTTTTCTTCCGGTGGTTTAGCGCCCTGTGATCCCGGGTAGCAACCCCAGACTCCTCTAGGGAAGATACCCGAGATGATTTTTCTCCTTGGACAATGCTCCATCCTCTGGGAAGCATCCGAGACTCCTTGCAGCTTTGTCCCTGAGTGTTTATTCCGGTGCTTTTGGGCCCTGTCATCCCGGGTAGCAACCCCAGACTCCTCCGTGGAAGATACCCAAGTTGATTTTTCTCCTTGGACGATTGTCCATCCTGCGGGATGCACCCGAGACTCCTCCCAGCTCTGTTTCTGAGTGTTTTCTTCCGGTGGTTTAGCGCCCTGTGATCCCGGGTAGCAACCCCAGACTCCTCCAGGGAAGATACCCGAGATGATTTTTCTCCTTGGACAATGCTCCATCCTCTGGGAAGCATCCGAGACTCCTTGCAGCTTTGTCCCTGAGTGTTTATTCCGGTGGTTTTGGGCCCTGTGATCCCGGCTAGCAACCCCAGACTCCTCTAGGGAAGATACCCGAGATAATTTTTCTGCTTGGACAATGCTCCATCCTCTGGGAAGCATCCGAGACTCCTCCCAGCTCTGTTTCTGAGTGTTTTCTTCCGGTGGTTTAGCGCCCTGTGATCCCGGGTAGCAACCCCAGACTCCTCCAGGGAAGATACCCGAGATGATTTTTCTCCTTGGACAATGCTCCATCCTCTGGGAAGCATCCGAGACTCCTTGCAGCTTTGTCCCTGAGTGTTTATTCCGGTGGTTTTGGGCCCTGTGATCCCGGCTAGCAACCCCAGACTCCTCCAGGGAAGATACCCGAGATAATTTTTCTGCTTGGCCAATGCTCCATCCTCTGGGAAGCATCCGAGACTCCTTGCAGGTATGTCCCTGAGTCTTTATTCCGGTGCTTTTGGGCCCTGTCATCCCGGGTAGCAACCCCAGACTCCTCCGTGGAAGATACCCAAGTTGATTTTTCTCCTTGGACTATTGTCCATCCTGCGGGATGCACCCGAGACTCCTCCCAGCTCTGTTTCTGAGTGATTTCTTCCGGTGGTTTAGCGCCCTGTGATCCCGGGTAGCAACCCCAGACTCCTCCAGGGAAGATACCCGAGATGATTTTTCTCCTTGGACAATGCTCCATCTTCTGGGATGCATCTGAGATTCCTCACAGGCGTCTCCCACAGACATTTTTCCTGTGGTTTTGGTCCCTGTAATCCCGGGTAGCAACCCCAGACTCCTCCAGGGAAGATACCCGAGATGATTTTTCTCCCTGGACAATGCTCCATCCTCTGGGAAGCATCCGAGACTCCTTGCAGCTTTGTCCCTGAGTGTTTATTCCGGTGCTTTTGGGCCCTGTCATCCCGGGTAGCAACCCCAGACTCCTCCAGGGAAGATACCCAAGTTGATTTTTCTCCTTGGACGATTGTCCATCCTGCGGGATGCACCCGAGACTCCTCCCAGCTCTGTTTCTGAGTGTTTTCTTCCGGTGGTTTAGCGCCCTGTGATCCCGGGTAGCAACCCCAGACTCCTCCAGGGAAGATACCCGAGATGATTTTTCTCCTTGGACAATGCTCCATCCTCTGGGAAGCATCCGAGACTCCTTGCAGCTTTGTCCCTGAGTGTTTATTCCGGTGGTTTTGGGCCCTGTGATCCCGGCTAGCAACCCCAGACTCCTCTAGGGAAGATACCCGAGATAATTTTTCTGCTTGGACAATGCTCCATCCTCTGGGAAGCATCCGAGACTCCTTGCAGGTATGTCCCTGAGTCTTTATTCCGGTGGTTTAGCGCCCTGTGATCCCGGGTAGCAACCCCAGACTCCTCCAGGGAAGATACCCGAGATGATTTTTCTCCTTGGACAATGCTCCATCCTCTGGGAAGCATCCGAGACCCCTTGCAGGTATGTCCCTGAGTGTTTATTCCGGTGTTTTGGGGCCCTGTGATCCCGGGTAGCAACCCCAGACTCCTCCAGGGAAGATACCCGAGATGATTTTTCTTCTTGGACAATGCTCCATCTTCTGGGATGCATCTGAGCTTCCTCCCAGGCGTCTCCCACAGACAATTTTCCTGTGGTTTGGGTCCCTGTAATCCCGGGTAGCAACCCCAGACTCCTCCAGGGAAGATACCCGAGATGATTTTTCTCCTTGGACAATGCTCCATCCTCTGGGAAGCATCCGAGACCCCTTGCAGCTTTGTCCCTGAGTGTTTATTCCGGTGCTTTTGGGCCCTGTCATCCCGGGTAGCAACCCCAGACTCCTCCGTGGAAGATACCCAAGTTGATTTTTCTCCTTGGACGATTGTCCATCCTGCGGGATGCACCCGAGACTCCTCCCAGCTCTGTTTCTGAGTGTTTTCTTCCGGTGGTTTAGCGCCCTGTGATCCCGGGTAGCAACCCCAGACTCCTCTAGGGAAGATACCCGAGATGATTTTTCTCCTTGGACAATGCTCCATCCTCTGGGAAGCATCCGAGACTCCTTGCAGCTTTGTCCCTGAGTGTTTATTCCGGTGCTTTTGGGCCCTGTCATCCCGGGTAGCAACCCCAGACTCCTCCGTGGAAGATACCCAAGTTGATTTTTCTCCTTGGACGATTGTCCATCCTGCGGGATGCACCCGAGACTCCTCCCAGCTCTGTTTCTGAGTGTTTTCTTCCGGTGGTTTAGCGCCCTGTGATCCCGGGTAGCAACCCCAGACTCCTCCAGGGAAGATACCCGAGATGATTTTTCTCCTTGGACAATGCTCCATCCTCTGGGAAGCATCCGAGACTCCTTGCAGCTTTGTCCCTGAGTGTTTATTCCGGTGGTTTTGGGCCCTGTGATCCCGGCTAGCAACCCCAGACTCCTCCAGGGAAGATACCCGAGATAATTTTTCTGCTTGGCCAATGCTCCATCCTCTGGGAAGCATCCGAGACTCCTTGCAGGTATGTCCCTGAGTCTTTATTCCGGTGCTTTTGGGCCCTGTCATCCCGGGTAGCAACCCCAGACTCCTCCGTGGAAGATACCCAAGTTGATTTTTCTCCTTGGACTATTGTCCATCCTGCGGGATGCACCCGAGACTCCTCCCAGCTCTGTTTCTGAGTGTTTTCTTCCGGTGGTTTAGCGCCCTGTGATCCCGGGTAGCAACCCGAGACTCCTCCAGGGAAGATACCCGAGATGATTTTTCTCCTTGGACAATGCTCCATCTTCTGGGATGCATCTGAGCTTCCTCCCAGGCGTCTCCCACAGACAATTTTCCTGTGGTTTGGGTCCCTGTAATCCCGGGTAGCAACCCCAGACTCCTCCAGGGAAGATACCCGAGATGATTTTTCTCCTTGGACAATGCTCCATCCTCTGGGAAGCATCCGAGACTCCTTGCAGCTTTGTCCCTGAGTGTTTATTCCGGGGCTTTTGGGCCCTGTAATCCCGGGTAGCAACCCCAGACTCCTCCAGGGAAGATACCCAAGTTGATTTTTCTCCTTGGACTATTGTCCATCCTGCGGGATGCACCCGAGACTCCTCCCAGCTCTGTTTCTGAGTGTTTTCTTCCGGTGGTTTAGCGCCCTGTGATCCCGGGTAGCAACCCCAGACTCCTCCAGGGAAGATACCCGAGATGATTTTTCTCCTTGGACAATGCTCCATCTTCTGGGATGCATCTGAAATTCCTCCCAAGTGTCTCCCGCTGACATTTTTCCTGTGTTTTGGGTCCCTGTAATGCCGGGTAGCAACCCCAGACTCCTCCAGGGAAGATAACCCGAGATAATTTTTCTCCTTGGACAATGCTCCATCCTCTGGGAAGAATCCGAGACTCCTTGCAGGTATGTCCCTGAGTGTTTATTCCGGTGCTTTTGGGCCCTGTCATCCCGGGTAGCAACCCCAGACTCCTCCGTGGAAGATACCCAAGTTGATTTTTCTCCTTGGACGATTGTCCATCCTGCGGGATGCACCCGAGACTCCTCCCAGCTCTGTTTCTGAGTGTTTTCTTCCGGTGGTTTAGCGCCCTGTGATCCCGGGTAGCAACCCCAGACTCCTCCAGGGAAGATACCCGAGATGATTTTTCTCCTTGGACAATGCTCCATCCTCTGGGAAGCATCCGAGACTCCTTGCAGCTTTGTCCCTGAGTGTTTATTCCGGTGGTTTTGGGCCCTGTGATCCCGGGTAGCAACCCCAGACTCCTCTAGGGAAGATACCCGAGATAATTTTTCTGCTTGGACAATGCTCCATCCTCTGGGAAGCATCCGAGACTCCTTGCAGGTATGTCCCTGAGTCTTTATTCCGGTGGTTTAGCGCCCTGTGATCCCGGGTAGCAACCCCAGACTCCTCCAGGGAAGATACCCGAGATGATTTTTCTCCTTGGACAATGCTCCATCCTCTGGGAAGCATCCGAGACCCCTTGCAGGTATGTCCCTGAGTGTTTATTCCGGTGTTTTGGGGCCCTGTGATCCCGGGTAGCAACCCCAGACTCCTCCAGGGAAGATACCCGAGATGATTTTTCTCCTTGGACAATGCTCCATCCTCTGGGAAGCATCCGAGACTCCTTGCAGCTTTGTCCCTGAGTGTTTATTCCGGTGGTTTTGGGCCCTGTGATCCCGGCTAGCAACCCCAGACTCCTCCAGGGAAGATACCCGAGATAATTTTTCTGCTTGGCCAATGCTCCATCCTCTGGGATGCATCCGAGACTTGTCGCAGCTATGTCCCTGAGTCTTTTTTCTTGCGGTTTATGGTTCTGTCATCCCAGGTAGCAACCCCAGACTCCTCCAGGGAAGACACCCAATATGATTTTTCTCTCTTGACAGTGGTCCATCCTGCGGGATCTACCCAGAACTCCTCCCAGGCGTCTCCCGCAGAGTTTTCTCCAGTGCTTTAGGGCCCTGTGATCCCGGGTAGCAACCCCAGACTCCTCCAAGGAAGATACCCGAGATGATTTTTCTGCTTGGACAATGCTCCATCCTCTGGGAAGCATCCGAGACTCCTTGCAGGTATGTCCCTGAGTCTTTATTCCGGTGGTTTTGGGCCCCGTGATCCCGGCTAGCAACCCCAGACTCCTCTAGGGAAGATACCCGAGATAATTTTTCTGCTTGGACAATGCTCCATCCTCTGGGAAGCATCCGAGACTCCTTGCAGGTATGTCCCTGAGTGTTTATTCCGGTGTTTTGGGGCCCTGTGATCCCGGCTAGCAACCCCAGACTCCTCCAGGGAAGATACCCGAGATGATTTTTCTCCTTGGACAATGCTCCATCTTCTGGGATGCATCTGAGATTCCTCCCAGGCGTCTCCCACAGACATTTTTCCTGTGGTTTTGGTCCCTGTAATCCCGGGTAGCAACCCCAGACTCCTCCAGGGAAGATACCCGAGATGATTTTTCTCCCTGGACAATGCTCCATCCTCTGGGAAGCATCCGAGACTCCTTGCAGCTTTGTCCCTGAGTGTTTATTCCGGTGGTTTTGGGCCCTGTCATCCCGGGTAGCAACCCCAGACTCCTCCAGGGAAGATACCCAAGTTGATTTTTCTCCTTGGACTATTGTCCATCCTGCGGGATGCACCCGAGACTCCTCCCAGCTCTGTTTCTGAGTGTTTTCTTCCGGTGGTTTAGCGCCCTGTGATCCCGGGTAGCAACCCCAGACTCCTCCAGGGAAGATACCCGAGATGATTTTTCTCCTTGGACAATGCTCCATCTTCTGGGATGCATCTGAAATTCCTCCCAAGTGTCTCCCGCTGACATTTTTCCTGTGGTTTGGGTCCCTGTAATCCCGGGTAGCAACCCCAGACTCCTCCAGGAAAGATACCCGGGATGATTTTTCTCCTTGGACAATTCTCTATACTCTGGGATGCATCCGAGACTTGTTGCAGCTATGTCCCTGAGTCTTTTTTCTCGCGGTTTATGGTTCTGTCATCCCAGGTAGCAACCTCAGACTCCTCCAGGGAAGACACCCAAGATGATTTTTCTCTCTTGACAGTGGTCTATCCTGCGGGATCTACCCAGAACTCCTCCCAGGAATTTCCCTCAGAGTTTTCTCCAGTGCTTTAGGGCCCTGTGATCCCGGCTAGCAACCCCAGACTCCTCTAGGGAAGATATCCGAGATAATTTTTCTGCTTGGACAATGCTCCATCCTCTGGGAAGCATCCGAGACTCCTTGCAGGTATGTCCCTGAGTGTTTATTCCGGTGTTTTGGGGCCCTGTGATCCCGGGTAGCAACCCCAGACTCCTCCAGGGAAGATACCCGAGATGATTTTTCTCCTTGGACAATGCTCCATCCTCTGGGATGCATCTGAGATTCCTCCCAGGCGTCTCCCGCAGACATTTTTCCTGTGGTTTGGGTCCCTGTAATGCCGGGTAGCAACCCCAGACTCGTCCGTGGAAGATACCCAAGTTGATTTTTCTCCTTGGACTATTGTCCATCCTGCGGGATGCACCCGAGACTCCTCCCAGCTCTGTTTCTGAGTGTTTTCTTCCGGTGGTTTAGCGCCCTGTGATCCCGGGTAGCAACCCCAGACTCCTCCAGGGAAGATACCCGAGATGATTTTTCTCCTTGGACAATGCTCCATCCTCTGGGAAGCATCCGAGACTCCTTGCAGCTTTGTCCCTGAGTGTTTATTCCGGTGGTTTTGGGCCCTGTGATCCCGGGTAGCAACCCCAGACTCCTCTAGGGAAGATACCCGAGATAATTTTTCTGCTTGGACAATGCTCCATCCTCTGGGAAGCATCCGAGACTCCTTGCAGGTATGTCCCTGAGTCTTTATTCCGGTGGTTTAGCGCCCTGTGATCCCGGGTAGCAACCCCAGACTCCTCCAGGGAAGATACCCGAGATGATTTTTCTCCTTGGACAATGCTCCATCCTCTGGGAAGCATCCGAGACCCCTTGCAGGTATGTCCCTGAGTGTTTATTCCGGTGTTTTGGGGCCCTGTGATCCCGGGTAGCAACCCCAGACTCCTCCAGGGAAGATACCCGAGATGATTTTTCTCCTTGGACAATGCTCCATCCTCTGGGAAGCATCCGAGACTCCTTGCAGCTTTGTCCCTGAGTGTTTATTCCGGTGCTTTTGGGCCCTGTCATCCCGGGTAGCAACCCCAGACTCCTCCGTGGAAGATACCCAAGTTGATTTTTCTCCTTGGACGATTGTCCATCCTGCGGGATGCACCCGAGACTCCTCCCAGCTCTGTTTCTGAGTGTTTTCTTCCGGTGGTTTAGCGCCCTGTTATCCCGGGTATCAACCCCAGACTCCTCCAGGGAAGATACCCGAGATGATTTTTCTCCTTGGACAATGCTCCATCCTCTGGGAAGCATCCGAGACTCCTTGCAGCTTTGTCCCTGAGTGTTTATTCCGGTGGTTTTGGGCCCTGTGATCCCGGCTAGCAACCCCAGACTCCTCTAGGGAAGATACCCGAGATAATTTTTCTGCTTGGCCAATGCTCCATCCTCTGGGAAGCATCCGAGACTCCTTGCAGGTATGTCCCTGAGTCTTTATTCCGGTGGTTTAGCGCCCTGTGATCCCGGGTAGCAACCCCAGACTCCTCCAGGGAAGATACCCGAGATGATTTTTCTCCTTGGACAATGCTCCATCCTCTGGGAAGCATCCGAGACTCCTTGCAGCTTTGTCCCTGAGTGTTTATTCCGGGGCTTTTGGGCCCTGTAATCCCGGGTAGCAACCCCAGACTCCTCCAGGGAAGATACCCAAGTTGATTTTTCTCCTTGGACTATTGTCCATCCTGCGGGATGCACCCGAGACTCCTCCCAGCTCTGTTTCTGAGTGTTTTCTTCCGGTGGTTTAGCGCCCTGTGATCCCGGGTAGCAACCCCAGACTCCTCCAGGGAAGATACCCGAGATGATTTTTCTCCTTGGACAATGCTCCATCTTCTGGGATGCATCTGAAATTCCTCCCAAGTGTCTCCCGCTGACATTTTTCCTGTGGTTTTGGTCCCTGTAATGCCGGGTAGCAACCCCAGACTCCTCCAGGGAAGATAACCCGAGATAATTTTTCTCCTTGGACAATGCTCCATCCTCTGGGAAGAATCCGAGACTCCTTGCAGGTATGTCCCTGAGTGTTTATTCCGGTGCTTTTGGGCCCTGTCATCCCGGGTAGCAACCCCAGACTCCTCCGTGGAAGATACCCAAGTTGATTTTTCTCCTTGGACGATTGTCCATCCTGCGGGATGCACCCGAGACTCCTCCCAGCTCTGTTTCTGAGTGTTTTCTTCCGGTGGTTTAGCGCCCTGTGATCCCGGGTAGCAACCCCAGACTCCTCCAGGGAAGATACCCGAGATGATTTTTCTCCTTGGACAATGCTCCATCCTCTGGGAAGCATCCGAGACTCCTTGCAGCTTTGTCCCTGAGTGTTTATTCCGGTGGTTTTGGGCCCTGTGATCCCGGCTAGCAACCCCAGACTCCTCTAGGGAAGATACCCGAGATAATTTTTCTGCTTGGACAATGCTCCATCCTCTGGGAAGCATCCGAGACTCCTTGCAGGTATGTCCCTGAGTCTTTATTCCGGTGGTTTAGCGCCCTGTGATCCCGGGTAGCAACCCCAGACTCCTCCAGGGAAGATACCCGAGATGATTTATCTCCTTGGACAATGCTCCATCCTCTGGGAAGCATCCGAGACTCCTTGCAGCTTTGTCCCTGAGTGTTTATTCCGGGGCTTTTGGGCCCTGTAATCCCGGGTAGCAACCCCAGACTCCTCCAGGGAAGATACCCAAGTTGATTTTTCTCCTTGGACTATTGTCCATCCTGCGGGATGCACCCGAGACTCCTCCCAGCTCTGTTTCTGAGTGTTTTCTTCCGGTGGTTTAGCGCCCTGTGATCCCGGGTAGCAACCCCAGACTCCTCCAGGGAAGATACCCGAGATGATTTTTCTCCTTGGACAATGCTCCATGTTCTGGGATGCATCTGAGATTCCTCCCAGGCGTCTCCCACAGACAATTTTCCTGTGGTTTGGGTCCCTGTAATGCCGGCTAGCAACCCCAGACTCCTCTAGGGAAGATACCCGAGATAATTTTTCTGCTTGGACAATGCTCCATCCTCTGGGAAGCATCCGAGACTCCTTGCAGGTATGTCCCTGAGTCTTTATTCCGGTGGTTTAGCGCCCTGTGATCCCGGGTAGCAACCCCAGACTCCTCCAGGGAAGATACCCGAGATGATTTTTCTCCTTGGACAATGCTCCATCCTCTGGGAAGCATCCGAGACCCCTTGCAGGTATGTCCCTGAGTGTTTATTCCGGTGTTTTGGGGCCCTGTGATCCCGGGTAGCAACCCCAGACTCCTCCAGGGAAGATACCCGAGATGATTTTTCTCCTTGGACAATGCTCCATCTTCTGGGATGCATCTGAGCTTCCTCCCAGGCGTCTCCCACAGACAATTTTCCTGTGGTTTGGGTCCCTGTAATCCCGGGTAGCAACCCCAGACTCCTCCAGGGAAGATACCCGAGATGATTTTTCTCCTTGGACAATGCTCCATCCTCTGGGAAGCATCCGAGACCCCTTGCAGCTTTGTCCCTGAGTGTTTATTCCGGTGCTTTTGGGCCCTGTCATCCCGGGTAGCAACCCCAGACTCCTCCGTGGAAGATACCCAAGTTGATTTTTCTCCTTGGACGATTGTCCATCCTGCGGGATGCACCTGAGACTCCTCCCAGCTCTGTTTCTGAGTGTTTTCTTCCGGTGGTTTAGCGCCCTGTTATCCCGGGTAGCAACCCCAGACTCCTCCAGGGAAGATACCCGAGATGATTTTTCTCCTTGGACAATGCTCCATCCTCTGGGAAGCATCCGAGACTCCTTGCAGCTTTGTCCCTGAGTGTTTATTCCGGTGGTTTTGGGCCCTGTGATCCCGGGTAGGAACCCCAGACTCCTCTAGGGAAGATACCCGAGATAATTTTTCTGCTTGGACAATGCTCCATCCTCTGGGAAGCATCCGAGACTCCTTGCAGGTATGTCCCTGAGTCTTTATTCCGGTGGTTTAGCGCCCTGTGATCCCGGGTAGCAACCCCAGACTCCTCCAGGGAAGATACCCGAGATGATTTTTCTCCTTGGACAATGCTCCATCCTCTGGGAAGCATCCGAGACCCCTTGCAGGTATGTCCCTGAGTGTTTATTCCGGTGTTTTGGGGCCCTGTGATCCCGGGTAGCAACCCCAGACTCCTCCAGGGAAGATACCCGAGATGATTTTTCTCCTTGGACAATGCTCCATCCTCTGGGAAGCATCCGAGACTCCTTGCAGCTTTGTCCCTGAGTGTTTATTCCGGTGCTTTTGGGCCCTGTCATCCCGGGTAGCAACCCCAGACTCCTCCGTGGAAGATACCCAAGTTGATTTTTCTCCTTGGACGATTGTCCATCCTGCGGGATGCACCCGAGACTCCTCCCAGCTCTGTTTCTGAGTGTTTTCTTCCGGTGGTTTAGCGCCCTGTGATCCCGGGTAGCAACCCCAGACTCCTCCAGGGAAGATACCCGAGATGATTTTTCTCCTTGGACAATGCTCCATCCTCTGGGAAGCATCCGAGACTCCTTGCAGCTTTGTCCCTGAGTGTTTATTCCGGTGGTTTTGGGCCCTGTGATCCCGGCTAGCAACCCCAGACTCCTCTAGGGAAGATACCCGAGATAATTTTTCTGCTTGGACAATGCTCCATCCTCTGGGAAGCATCCGAGACTCCTTGCAGGTATGTCCCTGAGTCTTTATTCCGGTGGTTTAGCGCCCTGTGATCCCGGGTAGCAACCCCAGACTCCTCCAGGGAAGATACCCGAGATGATTTTTCTCCTTGGACAATGCTCCATCCTCTGGGAAGCATCCGAGACTCCTTGCAGCTTTGTCCCTAAGTGTTTATTCCGGGGCTTTTGGGCCCTGTAATCCCGGGTAGCAACCCCAGACTCCTCCAGGGAAGATACCCAAGTTGATTTTTCTCCTTGGACTATTGTCCATCCTGCGGGATGCACCCGAGACTCCTCCCAGCTCTGTTTCTGAGTGTTTTCTTCCGGTGGTTTAGCGCCCTGTGATCCCGGGTAGCAACCCCAGACTCCTCCAGGGAAGATACCCGAGATGATTTTTCTCCTTGGACAATGCTCCATCTTCTGGGATGCATCTGAAATTCCTCCCAAGTGTCTCCCGCTGACATTTTTCCTGTGGTTTGGGTCCCTGTAATGCCGGGTAGCAACCCCAGACTCCTCCAGGGAAGATAACCCGAGATAATTTTTCTCCTTGGACAATGCTCCATCCTCTGGGAAGAATCCGAGACTCCTTGCAGGTATGTCCCTGAGTGTTTATTCCGGTGCTTTTGGGCCCTGTCATCCCGGGTAGCAACCCCAGACTCCTCCGTGGAAGATACCCAAGTTGATTTTTCTCCTTGGACGATTGTCCATCCTGCGGGATGCACCCGAGACTCCTCCCAGCTCTGTTTCTGAGTGTTTTCTTCCGGTGGTTTAGCGCCCTGTGATCCCGGGTAGCAACCCCAGACTCCTCCAGGGAAGATACCCGAGATGATTTTTCTCCTTGGACAATGCTCCATCCTCTGGGAAGCATCCGAGACTCCTTGCAGCTTTGTCCCTGAGTGTTTATTCCGGTGGTTTTGGGCCCTGTGATCCCGGCTAGCAACCCCAGACTCCTCTAGGGAAGATACCCGAGATAATTTTTCTGCTTGGACAATGCTCCATCCTCTGGGAAGCATCCGAGACTCCTTGCAGGTATGTCCCTGAGTCTTTATTCCGGTGGTTTAGCGCCCTGTGATCCCGGGTAGCAACCCCAGACTCCTCCAGGGAAGATACCCGAGATGATTTTTCTCCTTGGACAATGCTCCATCCTCTGGGAAGCATCCGAGACTCCTTGCAGCTTTGTCCCTGAGTGTTTATTCCGGGGCTTTTGGGCCCTGTAATCCCGGGTAGCAACCCCAGACTCCTCCAGGGAAGATACCCAAGTTGATTTTTCTCCTTGGACTATTGTCCATCCTGCGGGATGCACCCGAGACTCCTCCCAGCTCTGTTTCTGAGTGTTTTCTTCCGGTGGTTTAGCGCCCTGTGATCCCGGGTAGCAACCCCAGACTCCTCCAGGGAAGATACCCGAGATGATTTTTCTCCTTGGACAATGCTCCATGTTCTGGGATGCATCTGAGATTCCTCACAGGCGTCTCCCGCAGACATTTTTCCTGTGGTTTGGGTCCCTGTAATGCCGGCTAGCAACCCCAGACTCCTCTAGGGAAGATACCCGAGATAATTTTTCTGCTTGGACAATGCTCCATCCTCTGGGAAGCATCCGAGACTCCTTGCAGGTATGTCCCTGAGTCTTTATTCCGGTGGTTTAGCGCCCTGTGATCCCGGGTAGCAACCCCAGACTCCTCCAGGGAAGATACCCGAGATGATTTTTCTCCTTGGACAATGCTCCATCCTCTGGGAAGCATCCGAGACCCCTTGCAGGTATGTCCCTGAGTGTTTATTCCGGTGTTTTGGGGCCCTGTGATCCCGGGTAGCAACCCCAGACTCCTCCAGGGAAGATACCCGAGATGATTTTTCTCCTTGGACAATGCTCCATCTTCTGGGATGCATCTGAGCTTCCTCCCAGGCGTCTCCCACAGACAATTTTCCTGTGGTTTGGGTCCCTGTAATCCCGGGTAGCAACCCCAGACTCCTCCAGGGAAGATACCCGAGATGATTTTTCTCCTTGGACAATGCTCCATCCTCTGGGAAGCATCCGAGACCCCTTGCAGCTTTGTCCCTGAGTGTTTATTCCGGTGCTTTTGGGCCCTGTCATCCCGGGTAGCAACCCCAGACTCCTCCGTGGAAGATACCCAAGTTGATTTTTCTCCTTGGACGATTGTCCATCCTGCGGGATGCACCTGAGACTCCTCCCAGCTCTGTTTCTGAGTGTTTTCTTCCGGTGGTTTAGCGCCCTGTTATCCCGGGTAGCAACCCCAGACTCCTCCAGGGAAGATACCCGAGATGATTTTTCTCCTTGGACAATGCTCCATCCTCTGGGAAGCATCCGAGACTCCTTGCAGCTTTGTCCCTGAGTGTTTATTCCGGTGGTTTTGGGCCCTGTGATCCCGGGTAGGAACCCCAGACTCCTCTAGGGAAGATACCCGAGATAATTTTTCTGCTTGGACAATGCTCCATCCTCTGGGAAGCATCCGAGACTCCTTGCAGGTATGTCCCTGAGTCTTTATTCCGGTGGTTTAGCGCCCTGTGATCCCGGGTAGCAACCCCAGACTCCTCCAGGGAAGATACCCGAGATGATTTTTCTCCTTGGACAATGCTCCATCCTCTGGGAAGCATCCGAGACTCCTTGCAGCTTTGTCCCTGAGTGTTTATTCCGGTGGTTTTGGGCCCTGTGATCCCGGGTAGCAACCCCAGACTCCTCTAGGGAAGATACCCGAGATAATTTTTCTGCTTGGACAATGCTCCATCCTCTGGGAAGCATCCGAGACTCCTTGCAGGTATGTCCCTGAGTCTTTATTCCGGTGGTTTAGCGCCCTGTGATCCCGGGTAGCAACCCCAGACTCCTCCAGGGAAGATACCCGAGATGATTTTTCTCCTTGGACAATGCTCCATCCTCTGTGAAGCATCCGAGACCCCTTGCAGGTATGTCCCTGAGTGTTTATTCCGGTGTTTTGGGGCCCTGTGATCCCGGGTAGCAACCCCAGACTCCTCCAGGGAAGATACCCGAGATGATTTTTCTCCTTGGACAATGCTCCATCTTCTGGGATGCATCTGAGATTCCTCCCAGGCATCTCCCACAGACATTTTTCCTGTGGTTTTGGTCCCTGTAATCCCGGGTAGCAACCCCAGACTCCTCCAGGGAAGATACCCGAGATGATTTTTCTCCCTGGACAATGCTCCATCTTCTGGGATGCATCTGAAATTCCTCCCAAGTGTCTCCCGCTGACATTTTTCCTGTGGTTTGGGTCGCTGTAATGCCGGGTAGCAACCCCAGACTCCTCCAGGGAAGATACCCAAGTTGATTTTTCTCCTTGGACTATTGTCCATCCTGCGGGATGCACCCGAGACTCCTCCCAGCTCTGTTTCTGAGTGTTTTCTTCCGGTGGTTTAGCGCCCTGTGATCCCGGGTAGCAACCCCAGACTCCTCCAGGGAAGATACCCGAGATGATTTTTCTCCTTGGACAATGCTCCATGTTCTGGGATGCATCTGAGATTCCTCCCAGGCGTCTCCCACAGACAATTTTCCTGTGGTTTGGGTCCCTGTAATGCCGGCTAGCAACCCCAGACTCCTCTAGGGAAGATACCCGAGATAATTTTTCTGCTTGGACAATGCTCCATCCTCTGGGAAGCATCCGAGACTCCTTGCAGGTATGTCCCTGAGTCTTTATTCCGGTGGTTTAGCGCCCTGTGATCCCGGGTAGCAACCCCAGACTCCTCCAGGGAAGATACCCGAGATGATTTTTCTCCTTGGACAATGCTCCATCCTCTGGGAAGCATCCGAGACCCCTTGCAGGTATGTCCCTGAGTGTTTATTCCGGTGTTTTGGGGCCCTGTGATCCCGGGTAGCAACCCCAGACTCCTCCAGGGAAGATACCCGAGATGATTTTTCTCCTTGGACAATGCTCCATCTTCTGGGATGCATCTGAGCTTCCTCCCAGGCGTCTCCCACAGACAATTTTCCTGTGGTTTGGGTCCCTGTAATCCCGGGTAGCAACCCCAGACTCCTCCAGGGAAGATACCCGAGATGATTTTTCTCCTTGGACAATGCTCCATCCTCTGGGAAGCATCCGAGACCCCTTGCAGCTTTGTCCCTGAGTGTTTATTCCGGTGCTTTTGGGCCCTGTCATCCCGGGTAGCAACCCCAGACTCCTCCGTGGAAGATACCCAAGTTGATTTTTCTCCTTGGACGATTGTCCATCCTGCGGGATGCACCTGAGACTCCTCCCAGCTCTGTTTCTGAGTGTTTTCTTCCGGTGGTTTAGCGCCCTGTTATCCCGGGTAGCAACCCCAGACTCCTCCAGGGAAGATACCCGAGATGATTTTTCTCCTTGGACAATGCTCCATCCTCTGGGAAGCATCCGAGACTCCTTGCAGCTTTGTCCCTGAGTGTTTATTCCGGTGGTTTTGGGCCCTGTGATCCCGGGTAGGAACCCCAGACTCCTCTAGGGAAGATACCCGAGATAATTTTTCTGCTTGGACAATGCTCCATCCTCTGGGAAGCATCCGAGACTCCTTGCAGGTATGTCCCTGAGTCTTTATTCCGGTGGTTTAGCGCCCTGTGATCCCGGGTAGCAACCCCAGACTCCTCCAGGGAAGATACCCGAGATGATTTTTCTCCTTGGACAATGCTCCATCCTCTGGGAAGCATCCGAGACCCCTTGCAGGTATGTCCCTGAGTGTTTATTCCGGTGTTTTGGGGCCCTGTGATCCCGGGTAGCAACCCCAGACTCCTCCAGGGAAGATACCCGAGATGATTTTTCTCCTTGGACAATGCTCCATCCTCTGGGAAGCATCCGAGACTCCTTGCAGCTTTGTCCCTGAGTGTTTATTCCGGTGCTTTTGGGCCCTGTCATCCCGGGTAGCAACCCCAGACTCCTCCGTGGAAGATACCCAAGTTGATTTTTCTCCTTGGACGATTGTCCATCCTGCGGGATGCACCCGAGACTCCTCCCAGCTCTGTTTCTGAGTGTTTTCTTCCGGTGGTTTAGCGCCCTGTGATCCCGGGTAGCAACCCCAGACTCCTCCAGGGAAGATACCCGAGATGATTTTTCTCCTTGGACAATGCTCCATCCTCTGGGAAGCATCCGAGACTCCTTGCAGCTTTGTCCCTGAGTGTTTATTCCGGTGGTTTTGGGCCCTGTGATCCCGGCTAGCAACCCCAGACTCCTCTAGGGAAGATACCCGAGATAATTTTTCTGCTTGGACAATGCTCCATCCTCTGGGAAGCATCCGAGACTCCTTGCAGGTATGTCCCTGAGTCTTTATTCCGGTGGTTTAGCGCCCTGTGATCCCGGGTAGCAACCCCAGACTCCTCCAGGGAAGATACCCGAGATGATTTTTCTCCTTGGACAATGCTCCATCCTCTGGGAAGCATCCGAGACTCCTTGCAGCTTTGTCCCTAAGTGTTTATTCCGGGGCTTTTGGGCCCTGTAATCCCGGGTAGCAACCCCAGACTCCTCCAGGGAAGATACCCAAGTTGATTTTTCTCCTTGGACTATTGTCCATCCTGCGGGATGCACCCGAGACTCCTCCCAGCTCTGTTTCTGAGTGTTTTCTTCCGGTGGTTTAGCGCCCTGTGATCCCGGGTAGCAACCCCAGACTCCTCCAGGGAAGATACCCGAGATGATTTTTCTCCTTGGACAATGCTCCATCTTCTGGGATGCATCTGAAATTCCTCCCAAGTGTCTCCCGCTGACATTTTTCCTGTGGTTTGGGTCCCTGTAATGCCGGGTAGCAACCCCAGACTCCTCCAGGGAAGATAACCCGAGATAATTTTTCTCCTTGGACAATGCTCCATCCTCTGGGAAGAATCCGAGACTCCTTGCAGGTATGTCCCTGAGTGTTTATTCCGGTGCTTTTGGGCCCTGTCATCCCGGGTAGCAACCCCAGACTCCTCCGTGGAAGATACCCAAGTTGATTTTTCTCCTTGGACGATTGTCCATCCTGCGGGATGCACCCGAGACTCCTCCCAGCTCTGTTTCTGAGTGTTTTCTTCCGGTGGTTTAGCGCCCTGTGATCCCGGGTAGCAACCCCAGACTCCTCCAGGGAAGATACCCGAGATGATTTTTCTCCTTGGACAATGCTCCATCCTCTGGGAAGCATCCGAGACTCCTTGCAGCTTTGTCCCTGAGTGTTTATTCCGGTGGTTTTGGGCCCTGTGATCCCGGCTAGCAACCCCAGACTCCTCTAGGGAAGATACCCGAGATAATTTTTCTGCTTGGACAATGCTCCATCCTCTGGGAAGCATCCGAGACTCCTTGCAGGTATGTCCCTGAGTCTTTATTCCGGTGGTTTAGCGCCCTGTGATCCCGGGTAGCAACCCCAGACTCCTCCAGGGAAGATACCCGAGATGATTTTTCTCCTTGGACAATGCTCCATCCTCTGGGAAGCATCCGAGACTCCTTGCAGCTTTGTCCCTGAGTGTTTATTCCGGGGCTTTTGGGCCCTGTAATCCCGGGTAGCAACCCCAGACTCCTCCAGGGAAGATACCCAAGTTGATTTTTCTCCTTGGACTATTGTCCATCCTGCGGGATGCACCCGAGACTCCTCCCAGCTCTGTTTCTGAGTGTTTTCTTCCGGTGGTTTAGCGCCCTGTGATCCCGGGTAGCAACCCCAGACTCCTCCAGGGAAGATACCCGAGATGATTTTTCTCCTTGGACAATGCTCCATGTTCTGGGATGCATCTGAGATTCCTCACAGGCGTCTCCCGCAGACATTTTTCCTGTGGTTTGGGTCCCTGTAATGCCGGCTAGCAACCCCAGACTCCTCTAGGGAAGATAGCCGAGATAATTTTTCTGCTTGGACAATGCTCCATCCTCTGGGAAGCACCCGAGACTCCTTGCAGGTATGTCCCTGAGTCTTTATTCCGGTGGTTTAGCGCCCTGTGATCCCGGGTAGCAACCCCAGACTCCTCCAGGGAAGATACCCGAGATGATTTTTCTCCTTGGACAATGCTCCATCCTCTGGGAAGCATCCGAGACCCCTTGCAGGTATGTCCCTGAGTGTTTATTCCGGTGTTTTGGGGCCCTGTGATCCCGGGTAGCAACCCCAGACTCCTCCAGGGAAGATACCCGAGATGATTTTTCTCCTTGGACAATGCTCCATCTTCTGGGATGCATCTGAGCTTCCTCCCAGGCGTCTCCCACAGACAATTTTCCTGTGGTTTGGGTCCCTGTAATCCCGGGTAGCAACCCCAGACTCCTCCAGGGAAGATACCCGAGATGATTTTTCTCCTTGGACAATGCTCCATCCTCTGGGAAGCATCCGAGACCCCTTGCAGCTTTGTCCCTGAGTGTTTATTCCGGTGCTTTTGGGCCCTGTCATCCCGGGTAGCAACCCCAGACTCCTCCGTGGAAGATACCCAAGTTGATTTTTCTCCTTGGACGATTGTCCATCCTGCGGGATGCACCTGAGACTCCTCCCAGCTCTGTTTCTGAGTGTTTTCTTCCGGTGGTTTAGCGCCCTGTTATCCCGGGTAGCAACCCCAGACTCCTCCAGGGAAGATACCCGAGATGATTTTTCTCCTTGGACAATGCTCCATCCTCTGGGAAGCATCCGAGACTCCTTGCAGCTTTGTCCCTGAGTGTTTATTCCGGTGGTTTTGGGCCCTGTGATCCCGGGTAGGAACCCCAGACTCCTCTAGGGAAGATACCCGAGATAATTTTTCTGCTTGGACAATGCTCCATCCTCTGGGAAGCATCCGAGACTCCTTGCAGGTATGTCCCTGAGTCTTTATTCCGGTGGTTTAGCGCCCTGTGATCCCGGGTAGCAACCCCAGACTCCTCCAGGGAAGATACCCGAGATGATTTTTCTCCTTGGACAATGCTCCATCCTCTGGGAAGCATCCGAGACTCCTTGCAGCTTTGTCCCTGAGTGTTTATTCCGGTGGTTTTGGGCCCTGTGATCCCGGGTAGCAACCCCAGACTCCTCTAGGGAAGATACCCGAGATAATTTTTCTGCTTGGACAATGCTCCATCCTCTGGGAAGCATCCGAGACTCCTTGCAGGTATGTCCCTGAGTCTTTATTCCGGTGGTTTAGCGCCCTGTGATCCCGGGTAGCAACCCCAGACTCCTCCAGGGAAGATACCCGAGATGATTTTTCTCCTTGGACAATGCTCCATCCTCTGTGAAGCATCCGAGACCCCTTGCAGGTATGTCCCTGAGTGTTTATTCCGGTGTTTTGGGGCCCTGTGATCCCGGGTAGCAACCCCAGACTCCTCCAGGGAAGATACCCGAGATGATTTTTCTCCTTGGACAATGCTCCATCTTCTGGGATGCATCTGAGATTCCTCCCAGGCATCTCCCACAGACATTTTTCCTGTGGTTTTGGTCCCTGTAATCCCGGGTAGCAACCCCAGACTCCTCCAGGGAAGATACCCGAGATGATTTTTCTCCCTGGACAATGCTCCATCTTCTGGGATGCATCTGAAATTCCTCCCAAGTGTCTCCCGCTGACATTTTTCCTGTGGTTTGGGTCGCTGTAATGCCGGGTAGCAACCCCAGACTCCTCCAGGGAAGATAACCCGAGATAATTTTTCTCCTTGGACAATGCTCCATCCTCTGGGAAGAATCCGAGACTCCTTGCAGGTATGTCCCTGAGTGTTTATTCCGGTGCTTTTGGGCCCTGTCATCCCGGGTAGCAAACCCAGACTCCTCCATGGAAGATACCCAAGTTGATTTTTCTCCTTGGACGATTGTCCATCCTGCGGGATGCACCCGAGACTCCTCCCAGCTCTGTTTCTGAGTGTTTTCTTCCGGTGGTTTAGCGCCCTGTGATCCCGGGTAGCAACCCCAGACTCCTCCAGGGAAGATACCCGAGATGATTTTTCTCCTTGGACAATGCTCCATCCTCTGGGAAGCATCCGAGACTCCTTGCAGCTTTGTCCCTGAGTGTTTATTCCGGTGGTTTTGGGCCCTGTGATCCCGGCTAGCAACCCCAGACTCCTCCAGGGAAGATACCCGAGATAATTTTTCTGCTTGGCCAATGCTCCATCCTCTGGGAAGCATCCGAGACTCCTTGCAGGTATGTCCCTGAGTCTTTATTCCGGTGCTTTTGGGCCCTGTCATCCCGGGTAGCAACCCCAGACTCCTCCGTGGAAGATACCCAAGTTGATTTTTCTCCTTGGACTATTGTCCATCCTGCGGGATGCACCCGAGACTCCTCCCAGCTCTGTTTCTGAGTGTTTTCTTCCGGTGGTTTAGCGCCCTGTGATCCCGGGTAGCAACCCCAGACTCCTCCAGGGAAGATACCCGAGATGATTTTTCTCCTTGGACAATGCTCCATCTTCTGGGATGCATCTGAGATTCCTCCCAGGCGTCTCCCACAGACAATTTTCCTGTGGTTTGGGTCCCTGTAATGCCGGCTTGCAACCCCAGACTCCTCTAGGGAAGATACCCGAGATAATTTTTCTGCTTGGACAATGCTCCATCCTCTGGGAAGCATCCGAGACTCCTTGCAGGTATGTCCCTGAGTCTTTATTCCGGTGGTTTAGCGCCCTGTGATCCCGGGTAGCAACCCCAGACTCCTCCAGGGAAGATACCCGAGATGATTTTTCTCCTTGGACAATGCTCCATCCTCTGGGAAGCATCCGAGACCCCTTGCAGGTATGTTCCTGAGTGTTTATTCCGGTGTTTTGGGGCCCTGTGATCCCGGGTAGCAACCCCAGACTCCTCCAGGGAAGATACCCGAGATGATTTTTCTCCTTGGACAATGCTCCATCTTCTGGGATGCATCTGAGCTTCCTCCCAGGCGTCTCCCACAGACAATTTTCCTGTGGTTTGGGTCCCTGTAATCCCGGGTAGCAACCCCAGACTCCTCCAGGGAAGATACCCGAGATGATTTTTCTCCTTGGACAATGCTCCATCCTCTGGGAAGCATCCGAGACCCCTTGCAGCTTTGTCCCTGAGTGTTTATTCCGGTGCTTTTGGGCCCTGTCATCCCGGGTAGTAACCCCAGACTCCTCCGTGGAAGATACCCAAGTTGATTTTTCTCCTTGGACGATTGTCCATCCTGCGGGATGCACCTGAGACTCCTCCCAGCTCTGTTTCTGAGTGTTTTCTTCCGGTGGTTTAGCGCCCTGTTATCCCGGGTAGCAACCCCAGACTCCTCCAGGGAAGATACCCGAGATGATTTTTCTCCTTGGACAATGCTCCATCCTCTGGGAAGCATCCGAGACTCCTTGCAGCTTTGTCCCTGAGTGTTTATTCCGGTGGTTTTGGGCCCTGTGATCCCGGGTAGGAACCCCAGACTCCTCTAGGGAAGATACCCGAGATAATTTTTCTGCTTGGACAATGCTCCATCCTCTGGGAAGCATCCGAGACTCCTTGCAGGTATGTCCCTGAGTCTTTATTCCGGTGGTTTAGCGCCCTGTGATCCCGGGTAGCAACCCCAGACTCCTCCAGGGAAGATACCCGAGATGATTTTTCTCCTTGGACAATGCTCCATCCTCTGGGAAGCATCCGAGACTCCTTGCAGCTTTGTCCCTGAGTGTTTATTCCGGTGGTTTTGGGCCCTGTGATCCCGGGTAGCAACCCCAGACTCCTCTAGGGAAGATACCCGAGATAATTTTTCTGCTTGGACAATGCTCCATCCTCTGGGAAGCATCCGAGACTCCTTGCAGGTATGTCCCTGAGTCTTTATTCCGGTGGTTTAGCGCCCTGTGATCCCGGGTAGCAACCCCAGACTCCTCCAGGGAAGATACCCGAGATGATTTTTCTCCTTGGACAATGCTCCATCCTCTGGGAAGCATCCGAGACCCCTTGCAGGTATGTCCCTGAGTGTTTATTCCGGTGTTTTGGGGCCCTGTGATCCCGGGTAGCAACCCCAGACTCCTCCAGGGAAGATACCCGAGATGATTTTTCTCCTTGGACAATGCTCCATCTTCTGGGATGCATCTTAGATTCCTCCCAGGCATCTCCCACAGACATTTTTCCTGTGGTTTTGGTCCCTGTAATCCCGGGTAGCAACCCCAGACTCCTCCAGGGAAGATACCCGAGATGATTTTTCTCCCTGGACAATGCTCCATCTTCTGGGATGCATCTGAAATTCCTCCCAAGTGTCTCCCGCTGACATTTTTCCTGTGGTTTGGGTCCCTGTAATGCCGGGTAGCAACCCCAGACTCCTCCAGGGAAGATAACCCGAGATAATTTTTCTCCTTGGACAATGCTCCATCCTCTGGGAAGAATCCGAGACTCCTTGCAGGTATGTCCCTGAGTGTTTATTCCGGTGCTTTTGGGCCCTGTCATCCCGGGTAGCAAACCCAGACTCCTCCATGGAAGATACCCAAGTTGATTTTTCTCCTTGGGCGATTGTCCATCCTGCGGGATGCACCCGAGACTCCTCCCAGCTCTGTTTCTGAGTGTTTTCTTCCGGTGGTTTAGCGCCCTGTGATCCCGGGTAGCAACCCCAGACTCCTCTAGGGAAGATACCCGAGATGATTTTTCTCCTTGGACAATGCTCCATCCTCTGGGAAGCATCCGAGACTCCTTGCAGCTTTGTCCCTGAGTGTTTATTCCGGTGCTTTTGGGCCCTGTCATCCCGGGTAGCAACCCCAGACTCCTCCGTGGAAGATACCCAAGTTGATTTTTCTCCTTGGACGATTGTCCATCCTGCGGGATGCACCCGAGACTCCTCCCAGCTCTGTTTCTGAGTGTTTTCTTCCGGTGGTTTAGCGCCCTGTGATCCCGGGTAGCAACCCCAGACTCCTCCAGGGAAGATACCCGAGATGATTTTTCTCCTTGGACAATGCTCCATCTTCTGGGATGCATCTGAGATTCCTCCCAGGCGTCTCCCACAGACAATTTTCCTGTGGTTTGGGTCCCTGTAATCCCGGGTAGCAACCCCAGACTCCTCCAGGGAAGATACCCGAGATGATTTTTCTGCTTGGACAATGCTCCATCCTCTGGGAAGCATCCGAGACTCCTTGCAGCTTTGTCCCTGAGTGTTTATTCCGGTGGTTTTGGGCCCTGTCATCCCGGGTAGCAACCCCAGACTCCTCCGTGGAAGATACCCAAGTTGATTTTTCTCCTTGGACGATTGTCCATCCTGCGGGATGCACCCGAGACTCCTCCCAGCTCTGTTTCTGAGTGTTGTCTTCCGGTGGTTTAGCGCCCTGTGATCCCGGGTAGCAACCCCAGACTCCTCCAGGGAAGATACCCGAGATGATTTTTCTCCTTGGACAATGCTCCATCTTCTGGGATGCATCTGAAATTCCTCCCAAGTGTCTCCCGCTGACATTTTTCCTGTGGTTTGGGTCCCTGTAATGCCGGGTAGCAACCCCAGACTCTCCAGGGAAGATAACCCGAGATAATTTTTCTCCTTGGACAATGCTCCATCCTCTGGGAAGAATCCGAGACTCCTTGCAGGTATGTCCCTGAGTGTTTATTCCGGTGCTTTTGGGCCCTGTCATCCCGGGTAGCAACCCCAGACTCCTCCGTGGAAGATACCCAAGTTGATTTTTCTACTTGGACGATTGTCCATCCTGCGGGATGCACCCGAGACTCCTCCCAGCTCTGTTTCTGAGTGTTTTCTTCCGGTGGTTTAGCGCCCTGTGATCCCGGGTAGCAACCCCAGACTCCTCCAGGGAAGATACCCGAGATGATTTTTCTCCTTGGACAATGCTCCATCCTCTGGGAAGCATCCGAGACTCCTTGCAGCTTTGTCCCTGAGTGTTTATTCCGGTGGTTTTGGGCCCTGTGATCCCGGCTAGCAACCCCAGACTCCTCTAGGGAAGATACCCGAGATAATTTTTCTGCTTGGACAATGCTCCATCCTCTGGGAAGCATCCGAGACTCCTTGCAGGTATGTCCCTGAGTCTTTATTCCGGTGTTTTGGGGCCCTGTGATCCCGGGTAGCAACCCCAGACTCCTCCAGGGAAGATACCCGAGATGATTTTTCTCCTTGGACAATGCTCCATCCTCTGGGAAGCATCCGAGACCCCTTGCAGGTATGTCCCTGAGTGTTTATTCCGGTGTTTTGGGGCCCTGTGATCCCGGGTAGCAACCCCAGACTCCTCCAGGGAAGATACCCGAGATGATTTTTCTCCTTGGACAATGCTCCATCTTCTGGGATGCATCTGAGCTTCCTCCCAGGCGTCTCCCACAGACAATTTTCCTGTGGTTTGGGTCCCTGTAATCCCGGGTAGCAACCCCAGACTCCTCCAGGGAAGATACCCGAGATGATTTTTCTCCTTGGACAATGCTCCATCCTCTGGGAAGCATCCGAGACCCCTTGCAGCTTTGTCCCTGAGTGTTTATTCCGGTGCTTTTGGGCCCTGTCATCCCGGGTAGCAACCCCAGACTCCTCCGTGGAAGATACCCAAGTTGATTTTTCTCCTTGGACTATTGTCCATCCTGCGGGATGCACCCGAGACTCCTCCCAGCTCTGTTTCTGAGTGTTTTCTTCCGGTGGTTTAGCGCCCTGTGATCCCGGGTAGCAACCCCAGACTCCTCCAGGGAAGATACCCGAGATGATTTTTCTCCTTGGACAATGCTCCATCCTCTGGGAAGCATCCGAGACTCCTTGCAGCTTTGTCCCTGAGTGTTTATTCCGGTGGTTTTGGGCCCTGTGATCCCGGCTAGCAACCCCAGACTCCTCTAGGGAAGATAGCCGAGATAATTTTTCTGCTTGGACAATGCTCCATCGTCTGGGAAGCATCCGAGACTCCTTGCAGGTATGTCCCTGAGTCTTTATTCCGGTGTTTTGGGGCCCTGTGATCCCGGGTAGCAACCCCAGACTCCTCCAGGGAAGATACCCGAGATGATTTTTCTCCTTGGACAATGCTCCATCTTCTGGGATGCATCTGAGATTCCTCCCAGGCGTCTCCCACAGACATTTTTCCTGTGGTTTGGGTCCCTGTAATCCCGGGTAGCAACCCTAGACTCCTCCAGGGAAGATACCCGAGATGATTTTTCTCCTTGGCAATGCTCCATGTTCTGGGATGCATCTGAGATTCCTCACAGGCGTCTCCCGCAGACATTTTTCCTGTGGTTTGGGTCCCTGTAATGCCGGGTAGCAACCCCAGACTCCTCCAGGGAAGATAACCCGAGATGATTTTTCTCCTTGGACAATGCTCCATCCTCTGGGAAGCATCCGAGACTCCTTGCAGGTATGTCCCTGAGTGTTTATTCCGGTGTTTTGGGGCCCTGTGATCCCGGGTAGCAACCCCAGACTCCTCCAGGGAAGATAGCCGAGATGATTTTTCTCCTTGGACAATGCTCCATCTTCTGGGATGCATCTGAGATTCCTCCCAGGCGACTCCCACAGACATTTTTCCTGTGGTTTGGTTCCCTGTAATCCCGGGTAGCAACCCTAGACTCCTCCAGGGAAGATAACCCGAGATGATTTTTCTCCTTGGACAATGCTCCATCCTCTGGGAAGCATCCGAGACTCCTTGCAGCTTTGTCCCTGAGTGTTTATTCCGGTGCTTTTGGGCCCTGTGATCCCGGGTAGCAACCCCAGACTCCTCCAGGAAAGATACCCGGGATGATTTTTCTCCTTGGACAATGCTCTATACTCTGGGATGCATCCGAGACTTGTCGCAGCTATGTCCCTGAGTCTTTTTTCTCGCGGTTTATGGTTCTGTCATCCCAGGTAGCAACCCCAGACTCCTCCAGGGAAGACACCCAATATGATTTTTCTCTCTTGACAGTGGTCCATCCTGCGGGATCTACCCAGAACTCCTCCCAGGCGTCTCCCGCAGAGTTTTCTCCAGTGCTTTAGGGCCCTGTGATCCCGGGTAGCAACCCCAGACTCCTCCAAGGAAGATACCCGAGATGATTTTTCTGCTTGGACAATGCTCCATCCTCTGGGAAGCATCCGAGACTCCTTGCAGCTTTGTCCCTGAGTGTTTATTCCGGTGGTTTTGGGCCCCGTGATCCCGGCTAGCAACCCCAGACTCCTCTAGGGAAGATACCCGAGATAATTTTTCTGCTTGGACAATGCTCCATCCTCTGGGAAGCATCCGAGACTCCTTGCAGGTATGTCCCTGAGTGTTTATTCCGGTGTTTTGGGGCCCTGTGATCCCGGCTAGCAACCCCAGACTCCTCCAGGGAAGATACCCGAGATGATTTTTCTCCTTGGACAATGCTCCATCTTCTGGGATGCATCTGAGATTCCTCCCAGGCGTCTCCCACAGACATTTTTCCTGTGGTTTTGGTCCCTGTAATGCCGGGTAGCAACCCCAGACTCCTCCAGGGAAGATACCCGAGATGATTTTTCTCCCTGGACAATGCTCCATCCTCTGGGAAGCATCCGAGACTCCTTGCAGCTTTGTCCCTGAGTGTTTATTCCGGTGGTTTTGGGCCCTGTCATCCCGGGTAGCAACCCCAGACTCCTCCAGGGAAGATACCCAAGTTGATTTTTCTGCTTGGACAATTCTCTATACTCTGGGATGCATCCGAGACTTGTTGCAGCTATGTCCCTGAGTCTTTTTTCTCGCGGTTTATGGTTCTGTCATCCCAGGTAGCAACCTCAGACTCCTCCAGGGAAGACACCCAAGATGATTTTTCTCTCTTGACAGTGGTCCATCCTGCGGGATCTACCCAGAACTCCTCCCAGGAATTTCCCTCAGAGTTTTCTCCAGTGCTTTAGGGCCCTGTGATCCCGGCTAGCAACCCCAGACTCCTCTAGGGAAGATAGCCGAGATAATTTTTCTGCTTGGACAATGCTCCATCCTCTGGGAAGCATCCGAGACTCCTTGCAGGTATGTCCCTGAGTCTTTATTCCGGTGTTTTGGGGCCCTGTGATCCCGGGTAGCAACCCCAGACTCCTCCAGGGAAGATACCCGAGATGATTTTTCTCCTTGGACAATGCTCCATCTTCTGGGATGCATCTGAGATTCCTCCCAGGCGTCTCCCACAGACATTTTTCCTGTGGTTTGGGTCCCTGTAATCCCGGGTAGCAACCCTAGACTCCTCCAGGGAAGATACCCGAGATGATTTTTCTCCTTGGCAATGCTCCATGTTCTGGGATGCATCTGAGATTCCTCACAGGCGTCTCCCGCAGACATTTTTCCTGTGGTTTGGGTCCCTGTAATGCCGGGTAGCAACCCCAGACTCCTCCAGGGAAGATAACCCGAGATGATTTTTCTCCTTGGACAATGCTCCATCCTCTGGGAAGCATCCGAGACTCCTTGCAGGTATGTCCCTGAGTGTTTATTCCGGTGTTTTGGGGCCCTGTGATCCCGGGTAGCAACCCCAGACTCCTCCAGGGAAGATAGCCGAGATGATTTTTCTCCTTGGACAATGCTCCATCTTCTGGGATGCATCTGAGATTCCTCCCAGGCGACTCCCACAGACATTTTTCCTGTGGTTTGGTTCCCTGTAATCCCGGGTAGCAACCCTAGACTCCTCCAGGTAAGATAACCCGAGATGATTTTTCTCCTTGGACAATGCTCCATCCTCTGGGAAGCATCCGAGACTCCTTGCAGCTTTGTCCCTGAGTGTTTATTCCGGTGCTTTTGGGCCCTGTGATCCCGGGTAGCAACCCCAGACTCCTCCAGGAAAGATACCCGGGATGATTTTTCTCCTTGGACAATGCTCTATACTCTGGGATGCATCCGAGACTTGTCGCAGCTATGTCCCTGAGTCTTTTTTCTTGCGGTTTATGGTTCTGTCATCCCAGGTAGCAACCCCAGACTCCTCCAGGGAAGACACCCAATATGATTTTTCTCTCTTGACAGTGGTCCATCCTGCGGGATCTACCCAGAACTCCTCCCAGGCGTCTCCCGCAGAGTTTTCTCCAGTGCTTTAGGGCCCTGTGATCCCGGGTAGCAACCCCAGACTCCTCCAAGGAAGATACCCGAGATGATTTTTCTGCTTGGACAATGCTCCATCCTCTGGGAAGCATCCGAGACTCCTTGCAGCTTTGTCCCTGAGTGTTTATTCCGGTGGTTTTGGGCCCCGTGATCCCGGCTAGCAACCCCAGACTCCTCTAGGGAAGATACCCGAGATAATTTTTCTGCTTGGACAATGCTCCATCCTCTGGGAAGCATCCGAGACTCCTTGCAGGTATGTCCCTGAGTGTTTATTCCGGTGTTTTGGGGCCCTGTGATCCCGGCTAGCAACCCCAGACTCCTCCAGGGAAGATACCCGAGATGATTTTTCTCCTTGGACAATGCTCCATCTTCTGGGATGCATCTGAGATTCCTCCCAGGCGTCTCCCACAGACATTTTTCCTGTGGTTTTGGTCCCTGTAATGCCGGGTAGCAACCCCAGACTCCTCCAGGGAAGATACCCGAGATGATTTTTCTCCCTGGACAATGCTCCATCCTCTGGGAAGCATCCGAGACTCCTTGCAGCTTTGTCCCTGAGTGTTTATTCCGGTGGTTTTGGGCCCTGTCATCCCGGGTAGCAACCCCAGACTCCTCCAGGGAAGATACCCAAGTTGATTTTTCTCCTTGGACAATTCTCTATACTCTGGGATGCATCCGAGACTTGTTGCAGCTATGTCCCTGAGTCTTTTTTCTCGCGGTTTATGGTTCTGTCATCCCAGGTAGCAACCTCAGACTCCTCCAGGGAAGACACCCAAGATGATTTTTCTCTCTTGACAGTGGTCCATCCTGCGGGATCTACCCAGAACTCCTCCCAGGAATTTCCCTCAGAGTTTTCTCCAGTGCTTTAGGGCCCTGTGATCCCGGCTAGCAACCCCAGACTCCTCTAGGGAAGATACCCGAGATAATTTTTCTGCTTGGACAATGCTCCATCCTCTGGGAAGCATCCGAGACTCCTTGCAGGTATGTCCCTGAGTGTTTATTCCGGTGTTTTGGGGCCCTGTGATCCCGGGTAGCAACCCCAGACTCCTCCAGGGAAGATACCCGAGATGATTTTTCTCCTTGGACAATGCTCCATCCTCTGGGATGCATCTGAGATTCCTCCCAGGCGTCTCCCGCAGACATTTTTCCTGTGGTTTGGGTCCCTGTAATGCCGGGTAGCAACCCCAGACTCCTCCAGGGAAGATAACCCGAGATGATTTTTCTCCTTGGACAATGCTCCATCTTCTGGGAAGAATCCGAGACTCCTTTCAGGTATGTCCCTGAGTGTTTATTCCGGTGCTTTTGGGCCCTGTCATCCCGGGTAGCAACCCCAGACTCGTCCGTGGAAGATACCCAAGTTGATTTTTCTCCTTGGACTATTGTCCATCCTGCGGGATGCACCCGAGACTCCTCCCAGCTCTGTTTCTGAGTGTTTTCTTCCGGTGGTTTAGCGCCCTGTGATCCCGGGTAGCAACCCCAGACTCCTCCAGGGAAGATACCCGAGATGATTTTTCTCCTTGGACAATGCTCCATCCTCTGGGAAGCATCCGAGACTCCTTGCAGCTTTGTCCCTGAGTGTTTATTCCGGTGCTTTTGGGCCCTGTGATCCCGGGTAGCAACCCCAGACTCCTCTAGGGAAGATACCCGAGATAATTTTTCTGCTTGGACAATGCTCCATCCTCTGGGAAGCATCCGAGACTCCTTGCAGGTATGTCCCTGAGTCTTTATTCCGGTGGTTTAGCGCCCTGTGATCCCGGGTAGCAACCCCAGACTCCTCCAGGGAAGATACCCGAGATGATTTTTCTCCTTGGACAATGCTCCATCCTCTGGGAAGCATCCGAGACCCCTTGCAGGTATGTCCCTGAGTGTTTATTCCGGTGTTTTGGGGCCCTGTGATCCCGGGTAGCAACCCCAGACTCCTCCAGGGAAGATACCCGAGATGATTTTTCTCCTTGGACAATGCTCCATCCTCTGGGAAGCATCCGAGACTCCTTGCAGCTTTGTCCCTGAGTGTTTATTCCGGTGCTTTTGGGCCCTGTCATCCCGGGTAGCAACCCCAGACTCCTCCGTGGAAGATACCCAAGTTGATTTTTCTCCTTGGACGATTGTCCATCCTGCGGGATGCACCCGAGACTCCTCCCAGCTCTGTTTCTGAGTGTTTTCTTCCGGTGGTTTAGCGCCCTGTGATCCCGGGTAGCAACCCCAGACTCCTCCAGGGAAGATACCCGAGATGATTTTTCTCCTTGGACAATGCTCCATCCTCTGGGAAGCATCCGAGACTCCTTGCAGCTTTGTCCCTGAGTGTTTATTCCGGTGGTTTTGGGCCCTGTGATCCCGGCTAGCAACCGCAGACTCCTCTAGGGAAGATACCCGAGATAATTTTTCTGCTTGGACAATGCTCCATCCTCTGGGAAGCATCCGAGACTCCTTGCAGGTATGTCCCTGAGTCTTTATTCCGGTGGTTTAGCGCCCTGTGATCCCGGGTAGCAACCCCAGACTCCTCCAGGGAAGATACCCGAGATGATTTTTCTCCTTGGACAATGCTCCATCCTCTGGGAAGCATCCGAGACTCCTTGCAGCTTTGTCCCTGAGTGTTTATTCCGGGGCTTTTGGGCCCTGTAATCCCGGGTAGCAACCCCAGACTCCTCCAGGGAAGATACCCAAGTTGATTTTTCTCCTTGGACTATTGTCCATCCTGCGGGATGCACCCGAGACTCCTCCCAGCTCTGTTTCTGAGTGTTTTCTTCCGGTGGTTTAGCGCCCTGTGATCCCGGGTAGCAACCCCAGACTCCTCCAGGGAAGATACCCGAGATGATTTTTCTCCTTGGACAATGCTCCATGTTCTGGGATGCATCTGAGATTCCTCACAGGCGTCTCCCGCAGACATTTTTCCTGTGGTTTGGGTCCCTGTAATGCCGGGTAGCAACCCCAGACTCCTCCAGGGAAGATAACCCGAGATGATTTTTCTCCTTGGACAATGCTCCATCCTCTGGGAAGCATCCGAGACTCCTTGCAGGTATGTCCCTGAGTGTTTATTCCGGTGTTTTGGGGCCCTGTGATCCCGGGTAGCAACCCCAGACTCCTCCAGGGAAGATAGCCGAGATGATTTTTCTCCTTGGACAATGCTCCATCTTCTGGGATGCATCTGAGATTCCTCCCAGGCGACTCCCACAGACTTTTTTCCTGTGGTTTGGTTCCCTGTAATCCCGGGTAGCAACCCTAGACTCCTCCAGGGAAGATAACCCGAGATGATTTTTCTCCTTGGACAATGCTCCATCCTCTGGGAAGCATCCGAGACTCCTTGCAGCTTTGTCCCTGAGTGTTTATTCCGGTGCTTTTGGGCCCTGTGATCCCGGGTAGCAACCCCAGACTCCTCCAGGAAAGATACCCGGGATGATTTTTCTCCTTGGACAATGCTCTATACTCTGGGATGCATCCGAGACTTGTCGCAGCTATGTCCCTGAGTCTTTTTTCTCGCGGTTTATGGTTCTGTCATCCCAGGTAGCAACCCCAGACTCCTCCAGGGAAGACACCCAATATGATTTTTCTCTCTTGACAGTGGTCCATCCTGCGGGATCTACCCAGAACTCCTCCCAGGCGTCTCCCGCAGAGTTTTCTCCAGTGCTTTAGGGCCCTGTGATCCCGGGTAGCAACCCCAGACTCCTCCAAGGAAGATACCCGAGATGATTTTTCTGCTTGGACAATGCTCCATCCTCTGGGAAGCATCCGAGACTCCTTGCAGCTTTGTCCCTGAGTGTTTATTCCGGTGGTTTTGGGCCCCGTGATCCCGGCTAGCAACCCCAGACTCCTCTAGGGAAGATACCCGAGATAATTTTTCTGCTTGGACAATGCTCCATCCTCTGGGAAGCATCCGAGACTCCTTGCAGGTATGTCCCTGAGTGTTTATTCCGGTGTTTTGGGGCCCTGTGATCCCGGGTAGCAACCCCAGACTCCTCCAGGGAAGATACCCGAGATGATTTTTCTCCTTGGACAATGCTCCATCTTCTGGGATTCATCTGAGATTCCTCCCAGGCGTCTCCCACAGACATTTTTCCTGTGGTTTTGGTCCCTGTAATGCCGGGTAGCAACCCCAGACTCCTCCAGGGAAGATACCCGAGATGATTTTTCTCCCTGGACAATGCTCCATCCTCTGGGAAGCATCCGAGACTCCTTGCAGCTTTGTCCCTGAGTGTTTATTCCGGTGGTTTTGGGCCCTGTCATCCCGGGTAGCAACCCCAGACTCCTCCAGGGAAGATACCCAAGTTGATTTTTCTCCTTGGACTATTGTCCATCCTGCGGGATGCACCCGAGACTCCTCCCAGCTCTGTTTCTGAGTGTTTTCTTCCGGTGGTTTAGCGCCCTGTGATCCCGGGTAGCAACCCCAGACTCCTCCAGGGAAGATACCCGAGATGATTTTTCTCCTTGGACAATGCTCCATCTTCTGGGATGCATCTGAAATTCCTCCCAAGTGTCTCCCGCTGACATTTTTCCTGTGGTTTGGGTCCCTGTAATCCCGGGTAGCAACCCCAGACTCCTCCAGGAAAGATACCCGGGATGATTTTTCTCCTTGGACAATTCTCTATACTCTGGGATGCATCCGAGACTTGTTGCAGCTATGTCCCTGAGTCTTTTTTCTCGCGGTTTATGGTTCTGTCATCCCAGGTAGCAACCTCAGACTCCTCCAGGGAAGACACCCAAGATGATTTTTCTCTCTTGACAGTGGTCCATCCTGCGGGATCTACCCAGAACTCCTCCCAGGAATTTCCCTCAGAGTTTTCTCCAGTGCTTTAGGGCCCTGTGATCCCGGCTAGCAACCCCAGACTCCTCTAGGGAAGATATCCGAGATAATTTTTCTGCTTGGACAATGCTCCATCCTCTGGGAAGTATCTGAGACTCCTTGCAGGTATGTCCCTGAGTGTTTATTCCGGTGTTTTGGGGCCCTGTGATCCCGGGTAGCAACCCCAGACTCCTCCAGGGAAGATACCCGAGATGATTTTTCTCCTTGGACAATGCTCCATCCTCTGGGATGCATCTGAGATTCCTCCCAGGCGTCTCCCGCAGACATTTTTCCTGTGGTTTGGGTCCCTGTAATGCCGGGTAGCAACCCCAGACTCCTCCAGGGAAGATAACCCGAGATGATTTTTCTCCTTGGACAATGCTCCATCCTCTGGGAAGAATCCGAGACTCCTTGCAGGTATGTCCCTGAGTGTTTATTCCGGTGCTTTTGGGCCCTGTCATCCCGGGTAGCAACCCCAGACTCGTCCGTGGAAGATACCCAAGTTGATTTTTCTCCTTGGACTATTGTCCATCCTGCGGGATGCACCCGAGACTCCTCCCAGCTCTGTTTCTGAGTGTTTTCTTCCGGTGGTTTAGCGCCCTGTGATCCCGGGTAGCAACCCCAGACTCCTCCAGGGAAGATACCCGAGATGATTTTTCTCCTTGGACAATGCTCCATCCTCTGGGAAGCATCCGAGACTCCTTGCAGCTTTGTCCCTGAGTGTTTATTCCGGTGGTTTTGGGCCCTGTGATCCCGGGTAGGAACCCCAGACTCCTCTAGGGAAGATACCCGAGATAATTTTTCTGCTTGGACAATGCTCCATCCTCTGGGAAGCATCCGAGACTCCTTGCAGGTATGTCCCTGAGTCTTTATTCCGGTGGTTTAGCGCCCTGTGATCCCGGGTAGCAACCCCAGACTCCTCCAGGGAAGATACCCGAGATGATTTTTCTCCTTGGACAATGCTCCATCCTCTGGGAAGCATCCGAGACCCCTTGCAGGTATGTCCCTGAGTGTTTATTCCGGTGTTTTGGGGCCCTGTGATCCCGGGTAGCAACCCCAGACTCCTCCAGGGAAGATACCCGAGATGATTTTTCTCCTTGGACAATGCTCCATCCTCTGGGAAGCATCCGAGACTCCTTGCAGCTTTGTCCCTGAGTGTTTATTCCGGTGCTTTTGGGCCCTGTCATCCCGGGTAGCAACCCCAGACTCCTCCGTGGAAGATACCCAAGTTGATTTTTCTCCTTGGACGATTGTCCATCCTGCGGGATGCACCCGAGACTCCTCCCAGCTCTGTTTCTGAGTGTTTTCTTCCGGTGGTTTAGCGCCCTGTGATCCCGGGTAGCAACCCCAGACTCCTCCAGGGAAGATACCCGAGATGATTTTTCTCCTTGGACAATGCTCCATCCTCTGGGAAGCATCCGAGACTCCTTGCAGCTTTGTCCCTGAGTGTTTATTCCGGTGGTTTTGGGCCCTGTGATCCCGGCTAGCAACCCCAGACTCCTCTAGGGAAGATACCCGAGATAATTTTTCTGCTTGGCCAATGCTCCATCCTCTGGGAAGCATCCGAGACTCCTTGCAGGTATGTCCCTGAGTGTTTATTCCGGTGTTTTGGGGCCCTGTGATCCCGGGTAGCAACCCCAGACTCCTCCAGGGAAGATACCCGAGATGATTTTTCTCCTTGGACAATGCTCCATCTTCTGGGATGCATCTGAGATTCCTCCCAGGCGTCTCCCACAGACATTTTTCCTGTGGTTTGGGTCCCTGTAATCCCGGGTAGCAACCCTAGACTCCTCCAGGGAAGATACCCGAGATGATTTTTCTCCTTGGACAATGCTCCATCCTCTGGGATGCATCTGAGATTCCTCACAGGCGTCTCCCGCAGACATTTTTCCTCTGGTTTGGGTCCCTGTAATGCCGGGTAGCAACCCCAGACTCCTCCAGGGAAGATAACCCGAGATGATTTTTCTCCTTGGACAATGCTCCATCCTCTGGGAAGCATCCGAGACTCCTTGCAGCTTTGTCCCTGAGTGTTTATTCCGGTGGTTTTGGACCCTGTGATCCCGGCTAGCAACCCCAGACTCCTCTAGGGAAGATACCCGAGATAATTTTTCTGCTTGGACAATGCTCCATCCTCTGGGAAGCATCCGAGACTCCTTGCAGGTATGTCCCTGAGTCTTTATTCCGGTGGTTTAGCGCCCTGTGATCCCGTGTAGCAACCCCAGACTCCTCCAGGGAAGATACCCGAGATGATTTTTCTCCTTGGACAATGCTCCATCCTCTGGGAAGCATCCGAGACCCCTTGCAGGTATGTCCCTGAGTGTTTATTCCGGTGTTTTGGGGCCCTGTGATCCCGGGTAGCAACCCCAGACTCCTCCAGGGAAGATACCCGAGATGATTTTTCTCCTTGGACAATGCTCCATCCTCTGGGAAGCATCCGAGACTCCTTGCAGCTTTGTCCCTGAGTGTTTATTCCGGTGCTTTTGGGCCCTGTCATCCCGGGTAGCAACCCCAGACTCCTCCGTGGAAGATACCCAAGTTGATTTTTCTCCTTGGACGATTGTCCATCCTGCGGGATGCACCCGAGACTCCTCCCAGCTCTGTTTCTGAGTGTTTTCTTCCGGTGGTTTAGCGCCCTGTGATCCCGGGTAGCAACCCCAGACTCCTCTAGGGAAGATACCCGAGATGATTTTTCTCCTTGAACAATGCTCCATCCTCTGGTAAGCATCCGAGACTCCTTGCAGCTTTGTCCCTGAGTGTTTATTCCGGTGGTTTTGGGCCCTGTGATCCCGGCTAGCAACCCCAGACTCCTCTAGGGAAGATACCCGAGATAATTTTTCTGCTTGGACAATGCTCCATCCTCTGGGAAGCATCCGAGACTCCTTGCAGGTATGTCCCTGAGTCTTTATTCCGGTGTTTTGGGGCCCTGTGATCCCGGGTAGCAACCCCAGACTCCTCCAGGGAAGATACCCGAGATGATTTTTCTCCTTGGACAATGCTCCATCTTCTGGGATGCATCTGAGATTCCTCCCAGGCGTCTCCCACAGACATTTTTCCTGTGGTTTGGGTCCCTGTAATCCCGGGTAGCAACCCTAGACTCCTCCAGGGAAGATACCCGAGATGATTTTTCTCCTTGGACAATGCTCCATGTTCTGGGATGCATCTGAGATTCCTCACAGGCGTCTCCCGCAGACATTTTTCCTCTGGTTTGGGTCCCTGTAATGCCGGGTAGCAACCCCAGACTCCTCCAAGGAAGATAACCCGAGATGATTTTTCTCCTTGGACAATGCTCCATCCTCTGGGAAGCATCCGAGACTCCTTGCAGGTAAGTCCCTGAGTGTTTATTCCGGTGTTTTGGGGCCCTGTGATCCCGGGTAGCAACCCCAGACTCCTCCAGGGAAGATAGCCGAGATGATTTTTCTCCTTGGACAATGCTCCATCTTCTGGGATGCATCTGAGATTCCTCCCAGGCGACTCCCACAGACATTTTTCCTGTGGTTTGGTTCCCTGTAATCCCGGGTAGCAACCCTAGACTCCTCCAGGGAAGATAACCCGAGATGATTTTTCTCCTTGGACAATGCTCCATCCTCTGGGAAGCATCCGAGACTCCTTGCAGGTATGTCCCTGAGTGTTTATTCCGGTGCTTTTGGGCCCTGTGATCCCGGGTAGCAACCCCAGACTCCTCCAGGAAAGATACCCGGGATGATTTTTCTCCTTGGACAATGCTCTATACTCTGGGATGCATCCGAGACTTGTCGCAGCTATGTCCCTGAGTCTTTTTTCTCGCGGTTTATGGTTCTGTCATCCCAGGTAGCAACCCCAGACTCCTCCAGGGAAGACACCCAATATGATTTTTCTCTCTTGACAGTGGTCCATCCTGCGGGATCTACCCAGAACTCCTCCCAGGCGTCTCCCGCAGAGTTTTCTCCAGTGCTTTAGGGCCCTGTGATCCCGGGTAGCAACCCCAGACTCCTCCAAGGAAGATACCCGAGATGATTTTTCTGCTTGGACAATGCTCCATCCTCTGGGAAGCATCCGAGACTCCTTGCAGCTTTGTCCCTGAGTGTTTATTCCGGTGGTTTTGGGCCCCGTGATCCCGGCTAGCAACCCCAGACTCCTCTAGGGAAGATACCCGAGATAATTTTTCTGCTTGGACAATGCTCCATCCTCTGGGAAGCATCCGAGACTCCTTGCAGGTATGTCCCTGAGTGTTTATTCCGGTGTTTTGGGGCCCTGTGATCCCGGGTAGCAACCCCAGACTCCTCCAGGGAAGATACCCGAGATGATTTTTCTCCTTGGACAATGCTCCATCTTCTGGGATGCATCTGAGATTCCTCCCAGGCGTCTCCCACAGACATTTTTCCTGTGGTTTTGGTCCCTGTAATCCCGGGTAGCAACCCCAGACTCCTCCAGGAAAGATACCCGAGATGATTTTTCTCCCTGGACAATGCTCCATCCTCTGGGAAGCATCCGAGACTCCTTGCAGCTTTGTCCCTGAGTGTTTATTCCGGTGGTTTTGGGCCCTGTCATCCCGGGTAGCAACCCCAGACTCCTCCGTGGAAGATACCCAAGTTGATTTTTCTCCTTGGACTATTGTCCATCCTGCGGGATGCACCCGAGACTCCTCCCAGCTCTGTTTCTGAGTGTTTTCTTCCGGTGGTTTAGCGCCCTGTGATCCCGGGTAGCAACCCCAGACTCCTCAGGGAAGATACCCGAGATGATTTTTCTCCTTGGACAATGCTCCATCTTCTGGGATGCATCTGAAATTCCTCCCAAGTGTCTCCCGCTGACATTTTTCCTGTGGTTTGGGTCCCTGTAATCCCGGGTAGCAACCCCAGACTCCTCCAGGAAAGATACCCGGGATGATTTTTCTCCTTGGACAATTCTCTATACTCTGGGATGCATCCGAGACTTGTTGCAGCTATGTCCCTGAGTCTTTTTTCTCGCGGTTTATGGTTCTGTCATCCCAGGTAGGAACCTCAGACTCCTCCAGGGAAGGCACCCAAGATGATTTTTCTCTCTTGACAGTGGTCCATCCTGCGGGATCTACCCAGAACTCCTCCCAGGAATTTCCCTCAGAGTTTTCTCCAGTGCTTTAGGGCCCTGTGATCCCGGCTAGCAACCCCAGACTCCTCTAGGGAAGATATCCGAGATAATTTTTCTGCTTGGACAATGCTCCATCCTCTGGGAAGCATCCAAGACTCCTTGCAGGTATGTCCCTGAGTGTTTATTCCGGTGTTTTGGGGCCCTGTGATCCCGGGTAGCAACCCCAGACTCCTCCAGGGAAGATACCCGAGATGATTTTTCTCCTTGGACAATGCTCCATCCTCTGGGATGCATCTGAGATTCCTCCCAGGCGTCTCCCGCAGACATTTTTCCTGTGGTTTGGGTCCCTGTAATGCCGGGTAGCAACCCCAGACTCCTCTAGGGAAGATAACCCGAGATGATTTTTCTCCTTGGACAATGCTCCATCCTCTGGGAAGCATCCGAGACTCCTTGCAGGTATGTCCCTGAGTGTTTATTCCGGTGCTTTTGGGCCCTGTCATCCCGGGTAGCAACCCCAGACTCATCCGTGGAAGATACCCAAGTTGATTTTTCTCCTTGGACTATTGTCCATCCTGCGGGATGCACCCGAGACTCCTCCCAGCTCTGTTTCTGAGTGTTTTCTTCCGGTGGTTTAGCGCCCTGTGATCCCGGGTAGCAACCCCAGACTCCTCCAGGGAAGATACCCGAGATGATTTTTCTCCTTGGACAATGCTCCATCCTCTGGGAAGCATCCGAGACTCCTTGCAGCTTTGTCCCTGAGTGTTTATTCCGGTGGTTTTGGGCCCTGTGATCCCGGCTAGCAACCCCAGACTCCTCTAGGGAAGATACCCGAGATAATTTTTCTGCTTGGACAATGCTCCATCCTCTGGGAAGCATCCGAGACTCCTTGCAGGTATGTCCCTGAGTCTTTATTCCGGTGGTTTAGCGCCCTGTGATCCCGGGTAGCAACCCCAGACTCCTCCAGGGAAGATACCCGAGATGATTTTTCTCCTTGGACAATGCTCCATCCTCTGGGAAGCATCCGAGACCCCTTGCAGGTATGTCCCTGGGTGTTTATTCCGGTGTTTTGGGGCCCTGTGATCCCGGCTAGCAACCCCAGACTCCTCCAGGGAAGATACCCGAGATGATTTTTCTCCTTGGACAATGCTCCATCTTCTGGGATGCATCTGAGCTTCCTCCCAGGCGTCTCCCACAGACAATTTTCCTGTGATTTGGGTCCCTGTAATCCCGGGTAGCAACCCCAGACTCCTCCAGGGAAGATACCCGAGATGATTTTTCTCCTTGGACAATGCTCCATCCTCTGGGAAGCATCCGAGACCCCTTGCAGCTTTGTCCCTGAGTGTTTATTCCGGTGCTTTTGGGCCCTGTCATCCCGGGTAGCAACGCCAGACTCCTCCGTGGAAGATACCCAAGTTGATTTTTCTCCTTGGACGATTGTCCATCCTGCGGGATGCACCTGAGACTCCTCCCAGCTCTGTTTCTGAGTGTTTTCTTCCGGTGGTTTAGCGCCCTGTTATCCCGGGTAGCAACCCCAGACTCCTCCAGGGAAGATACCCGAGATGATTTTTCTCCTTGGACAATGCTCCATCCTCTGGGAAGCATCCGAGACTCCTTGCAGCTTTGTCCCTGAGTGTTTATTCCGGTGGTTTTGGGCCCTGTGATCCCGGGTAGGAACCCCAGACTCCTCTAGGGAAGATACCCGAGATAATTTTTCTGCTTGGACAATGCTCCATCCTCTGGGAAGCATCCGAGACTCCTTGCAGGTATGTCCCTGAGTCTTTATTCCGGTGGTTTAGCGCCCTGTGATCCCGGGTAGCAACCCCAGACTCCTCCAGGGAAGATACCCGAGATGATTTTTCTCCTTGGACAATGCTCCATCCTCTGGGAAGCATCCGAGACTCCTTGCAGCTTTGTCCCTGAGTGTTTATTCCGGTGGTTTTGGGCCCTGTGATCCCGGGTAGGAACCCCAGACTCCTCTAGGGAAGATACCCGAGATAATTTTTCTGCTTGGACAATGCTCCATCCTCTGGGAAGCATCCGAGACTCCTTGCAGGTATGTCCCTGAGTCTTTATTCCGGTGGTTTAGCGCCCTGTGATCCCGGGTAGCAACCCCAGACTCCTCCAGGGAAGATACCCGAGATGATTTTTCTCCTTGGACAATGCTCCATCCTCTGGGAAGAATCCGAGACCCCTTGCAGGTATGTCCCTGGGTGTTTATTCCGGTGTTTTGGGGCCCTGTGATCCCGGCTAGCAACCCCAGACTCCTCCAGGGAAGATACCCGAGATGATTTTTCTCCTTGGACAATGCTCCATCTTCTGGGATGCATCTGAGCTTCCTCCCAGGCGTCTCCCACAGACAATTTTCCTGTGGTTTGGGTCCCTGTAATCCCGGGTAGCAACCCCAGACTCCTCCAGGGAAGATACCCGAGATGATTTTTCTCCTTGGACAATGCTCCATCCTCTGGGAAGCATCCGAGACCCCTTGCAGCTTTGTCCCTGAGTGTTTATTCCGGTGCTTTTGGGCCCTGTAATCCCGGGTAGCAACCCCAGACTCCTCCGTGGAAGATACCCAAGTTGATTTTTCTCCTTGGACGATTGTCCATCCTGCGGGATGCACCTGAGACTCCTCCCAGCTCTGTTTCTGAGTGTTTTCTTCCGGTGGTTTAGCGCCCTGTGATCCCGGGTAGCAACCCCAGACTCCTCTAGGGAAGATACCCGAGATGATTTTTCTCCTTGGACAATGCTCCATCCTCTGGGAAGCATCCGAGACTCCTTGCAGCTTTGTCCCTGAGTGTTTATTCCGGTGCTTTTGGGCCCTGTCATCCCGGGTAGCAACCCCAGACTCCTCCGTGGAAGATACCCAAGTTGATTTTTCTCCTTGGACGATTGTCCATCCTGCGGGATGCACCCGAGACTCCTCCCAGCTCTGTTTCTGAGTGTTTTCTTCCGGTGGTTTAGCGCCCTGTGATCCCGGGTAGCAACCCCAGACTCCTCCAGGGAAGATACCCGAGATGATTTTTCTCCTTGGACAATGCTCCATCCTCTGGGAAGCATCCGAGACTCCTTGCAGCTTTGTCCCTGAGTGTTTATTCCGGTGGTTTTGGGCCCTGTGATCCCGGCTAGCAACCCCAGACTCCTCCAGGGAAGATACCCGAGATAATTTTTCTGCTTGGCCAATGCTCCATCCTCTGGGAAGCATCCGAGACTCCTTGCAGGTATGTCCCTGAGTCTTTATTCTGGTGCTTTTGGGCCCTGTCATCCCGGGTAGCAACCCCAGACTCCTCCGTGGAAGATACCCAAGTTGATTTTTCTCCTTGGACTATTGTCCATCCTGCGGGATGCACCCGAGACTCCTCCCAGCTCTGTTTCTGAGTGTTTTCTTCCGGTGGTTTAGCGCCCTGTGATCCCGGGTAGCAACCCCAGACTCCTCCAGGGAAGATACCCGAGATGATTTTTCTCCTTGGACAATGCTCCATCTTCTGGGATGCATCTGAGCTTCCTCCCAGGCGTCTCCCACAGACAATTTTCCTGTGGTTTGGGTCCCTGTAATCCCGGGTAGCAACCCCAGACTCCTCCAGGGAAGATACCCGAGATGATTTTTCTCCTTGGACAATGCTCCATCCTCTGGGAAGCATCCGATACCCCTTCCAGCTTTGTCCCTGAGTGTTTATTCCGGTGCTTTTGGGCCCTGTCATCCCGGGTAGCAACCCCAGACTCCTCCGTGGAAGATACCCAAGTTGATTTTTCTCCTTGGACGATTGTCCATCCTGCGGGATGCACCCGAGACTCCTCCCAGCTCTGTTTCTGAGTGTTTTCTTCCGGTGGTTTAGCGCCCTGTGATCCCGGGTAGCAACCCCAGACTCCTCTAGGGAAGATACCCGAGATGATTTTTCTCCTTGGACAATGCTCCATCCTCTGGGAAGCATCCGAGACTCCTTGCAGCTTTGTCCCTGAGTGTTTATTCCGGTGCTTTTGGGCCCTGTCATCCCGGGTAGCAACCCCAGACTCCTCCGTGGAAGATACCCAAGTTGATTTTTCTCCTTGGACGATTGTCCATCCTGCGGGATGCACCCGAGACTCCTCCCAGCTCTGTTTCTGAGTGTTTTCTTCCGGTGGTTTAGCGCCCTGTGATCCCGGGTAGCAACCCCAGACTCCTCCAGGGAAGATACCCGAGATGATTTTTCTCCTTGGACAATGCTCCATCCTCTGGGAAGCATCCGAGACTCCTTGCAGCTTTGTCCCTGAGTGTTTATTCCGGTGGTTTTGGGCCCTGTGATCCCGGCTAGCAACCCCAGACTCCTCCAGGGAAGATACCCGAGATAATTTTTCTGCTTGGCCAATGCTCCATCCTCTGGGAAGCATCCGAGACTCCTTGCAGGTATGTCCCTGAGTCTTTATTCCGGTGCTTTTGGGCCCTGTCATCCCGGGTAGCAACCCCAGACTCCTCCAGGGAAGATACCCAAGTTGATTTTTCTCCTTGGACTATTGTCCATCCAGCGGGATGCACCCGAGACTCCTCCCAGCTCTGTTTCTGAGTGTTTTCTTCCGGTGGTTTAGCGCCCTGTGATCCCGGGTAGCAACCCCAGACTCCTCCAGGGAAGATACCCGAGATGATTTTTCTCCTTGGACAATGCTCCATCTTCTGGGATGCATCTGAGCTTCCTCCCAGGCGTCTCCCACAGACAATTTTCCTGTGGTTTGGGTCCCTGTAATGCCGGGTAGCAACCCCAGACTCCTCCAGGGAAGATACCCGAGATGATTTTTCTCCCTGGACAATGCTCCATCCTCTGGGAAGCATCCGAGACTCCTTGCAGCTTTGTCCCTGAGTGTTTATTCCGGTGGTTTTGGGCCCTGTGATCCCGGGTAGGAACCCCAGACTCCTCTAGGGAAGATACCCGAGATAATTTTTCTGCTTGGACAATGCTCCATCCTCTGGGAAGCATCCGAGACTCCTTGCAGGTATGTCCCTGAGTCTTTATTCCGGTGGTTTAGCGCCCTGTGATCCCGGGTAGCAACCCCAGACTCCTCCAGGGAAGATACCCGAGATGATTTTTCTCCTTGGACAATGCTCCATCCTCTGGGAAGCATCCGAGACTCCTTGCAGCTTTGTCCCTGAGTGTTTATTCCGGTGGTTTTGGGCCCTGTGATCCCGGGTAGCAACCCCAGACTCCTCTAGGGAAGATACCCGAGATAATTTTTCTGCTTGGACAATGCTCCATCCTCTGGGAAGCATCCGAGACTCCTTGCAGGTATGTCCCTGAGTCTTTATTCCGGTGGTTTAGCGCCCTGTGATCCCGGGTAGCAACCCCAGACTCCTCCAGGGAAGATACCCGAGATGATTTTTCTCCTTGGACAATGCTCCATCCTCTGTGAAGCATCCGAGACCCCTTGCAGGTATGTCCCTGAGTGTTTATTCCGGTGTTTTGGGGCCCTGTGATCCCGGGTAGCAACCCCAGACTCCTCCAGGGAAGATACCCGAGATGATTTTTCTCCTTGGACAATGCTCCATCTTCTGGGATGCATCTGAGATTCCTCCCAGGCATCTCCCACAGACATTTTTCCTGTGGTTTTGGTCCCTGTAATCCCGGGTAGCAACCCCAGACTCCTCCAGGGAAGATACCCGAGATGATTTTTCTCCCTGGACAATGCTCCATCTTCTGGGATGCATCTGAAATTCCTCCCAAGTGTCTCCCGCTGACATTTTTCCTGTGGTTTGGGTCCCTGTAATGCCGGGTAGCAACCCCAGACTCCTCCAGGGAAGATAACCCGAGATAATTTTTCTCCTTGGACAATGCTCCATCCTCTGGGAAGAATCCGAGACTCCTTGCAGGTATGTCCCTGAGTGTTTATTCCGGTGCTTTTGGGCCCTGTCATCCCGGGTAGCAAACCCAGACTCCTCCATGGAAGATACCCAAGTTGATTTTTCTCCTTGGACGATTGTCCATCCTGCGGGATGCACCCGAGACTCCTCCCAGCTCTGTTTCTGAGTGTTTTCTTCCGGTGGTTTAGCGCCCTGTGATCCCGGGTAGCAACCCCAGACTCCTCTAGGGAAGATACCCGAGATGATTTTTCTCCTTGGACAATGCTCCATCCTCTGGGAAGCATCCGAGACTCCTTGCAGCTTTGTCCCTGAGTGTTTATTCCGGTGGTTTTGGGCCCTGTGATCCCGGCTAGCAACCCCAGACTCCTCCAGGGAAGATACCCGAGATAATTTTTCTGCTTGGCCAATGCTCCATCCTCTGGGAAGCATCCGAGACTCCTTGCAGGTATGTCCCTGAGTCTTTATTCTGGTGCTTTTGGGCCCTGTCATCCCGGGTAGCAACCCCAGACTCCTCCGTGGAAGATACCCAAGTTGATTTTTCTCCTTGGACTATTGTCCATCCTGCGGGATGCACCCGAGACTCCTCCCAGCTCTGTTTCTGAGTGTTTTCTTCCGGTGGTTTAGCGCCCTGTGATCCCGGGTAGCAACCCCAGACTCCTCCAGGGAAGATACCCGAGATGATTTTTCTCCTTGGACAATGCTCCATCTTCTGGGATGCATCTGAGCTTCCTCCCAGGCGTCTCCCACAGACAATTTTCCTGTGGTTTGGGTCCCTGTAATCCCGGGTAGCAACCCCAGACTCCTCCAGGGAAGATACCCGAGATGATTTTTCTCCTTGGACAATGCTCCATCCTCTGGGAAGCATCCGATACCCCTTCCAGCTTTGTCCCTGAGTGTTTATTCCGGTGCTTTTGGGCCCTGTCATCCCGGGTAGCAACCCCAGACTCCTCCGTGGAAGATACCCAAGTTGATTTTTCTCCTTGGACGATTGTCCATCCTGCGGGATGCACCCGAGACTCCTCCCAGCTCTGTTTCTGAGTGTTTTCTTCCGGTGGTTTAGCGCCCTGTGATCCCGGGTAGCAACCCCAGACTCCTCTAGGGAAGATACCCGAGATGATTTTTCTCCTTGGACAATGCTCCATCCTCTGGGAAGCATCCGAGACTCCTTGCAGCTTTGTCCCTGAGTGTTTATTCCGGTGCTTTTGGGCCCTGTCATCCCGGGTAGCAACCCCAGACTCCTCCGTGGAAGATACCCAAGTTGATTTTTCTCCTTGGACGATTGTCCATCCTGCGGGATGCACCCGAGACTCCTCCCAGCTCTGTTTCTGAGTGTTTTCTTCCGGTGGTTTAGCGCCCTGTGATCCCGGGTAGCAACCCCAGACTCCTCCAGGGAAGATACCCGAGATGATTTTTCTCCTTGGACAATGCTCCATCCTCTGGGAAGCATCCGAGACTCCTTGCAGCTTTGTCCCTGAGTGTTTATTCCGGTGGTTTTGGGCCCTGTGATCCCGGCTAGCAACCCCAGACTCCTCCAGGGAAGATACCCGAGATAATTTTTCTGCTTGGCCAATGCTCCATCCTCTGGGAAGCATCCGAGACTCCTTGCAGGTATGTCCCTGAGTCTTTATTCCGGTGCTTTTGGGCCCTGTCATCCCGGGTAGCAACCCCAGACTCCTCCAGGGAAGATACCCAAGTTGATTTTTCTCCTTGGACTATTGTCCATCCAGCGGGATGCACCCGAGACTCCTCCCAGCTCTGTTTCTGAGTGTTTTCTTCCGGTGGTTTAGCGCCCTGTGATCCCGGGTAGCAACCCCAGACTCCTCCAGGGAAGATACCCGAGATGATTTTTCTCCTTGGACAATGCTCCATCTTCTGGGATGCATCTGAGCTTCCTCCCAGGCGTCTCCCACAGACAATTTTCCTGTGGTTTGGGTCCCTGTAATGCCGGGTAGCAACCCCAGACTCCTCCAGGGAAGATACCCGAGATGATTTTTCTCCCTGGACAATGCTCCATCCTCTGGGAAGCATCCGAGACTCCTTGCAGCTTTGTCCCTGAGTGTTTATTCCGGTGGTTTTGGGCCCTGTGATCCCGGGTAGGAACCCCAGACTCCTCTAGGGAAGATACCCGAGATAATTTTTCTGCTTGGACAATGCTCCATCCTCTGGGAAGCATCCGAGACTCCTTGCAGGTATGTCCCTGAGTCTTTATTCCGGTGGTTTAGCGCCCTGTGATCCCGGGTAGCAACCCCAGACTCCTCCAGGGAAGATACCCGAGATGATTTTTCTCCTTGGACAATGCTCCATCCTCTGGGAAGCATCCGAGACTCCTTGCAGCTTTGTCCCTGAGTGTTTATTCCGGTGGTTTTGGGCCCTGTGATCCCGGGTAGCAACCCCAGACTCCTCTAGGGAAGATACCCGAGATAATTTTTCTGCTTGGACAATGCTCCATCCTCTGGGAAGCATCCGAGACTCCTTGCAGGTATGTCCCTGAGTCTTTATTCCGGTGGTTTAGCGCCCTGTGATCCCGGGTAGCAACCCCAGACTCCTCCAGGGAAGATACCCGAGATGATTTTTCTCCTTGGACAATGCTCCATCCTCTGTGAAGCATCCGAGACCCCTTGCAGGTATGTCCCTGAGTGTTTATTCCGGTGTTTTGGGGCCCTGTGATCCCGGGTAGCAACCCCAGACTCCTCCAGGGAAGATACCCGAGATGATTTTTCTCCTTGGACAATGCTCCATCTTCTGGGATGCATCTGAGATTCCTCCCAGGCATCTCCCACAGACATTTTTCCTGTGGTTTTGGTCCCTGTAATCCCGGGTAGCAACCCCAGACTCCTCCAGGGAAGATACCCGAGATGATTTTTCTCCCTGGACAATGCTCCATCTTCTGGGATGCATCTGAAATTCCTCCCAAGTGTCTCCCGCTGACATTTTTCCTGTGGTTTGGGTCCCTGTAATGCCGGGTAGCAACCCCAGACTCCTCCAGGGAAGATAACCCGAGATAATTTTTCTCCTTGGACAATGCTCCATCCTCTGGGAAGAATCCGAGACTCCTTGCAGGTATGTCCCTGAGTGTTTATTCCGGTGCTTTTGGGCCCTGTCATCCCGGGTAGCAAACCCAGACTCCTCCATGGAAGATACCCAAGTTGATTTTTCTCCTTGGACGATTGTCCATCCTGCGGGATGCACCCGAGACTCCTCCCAGCTCTGTTTCTGAGTGTTTTCTTCCGGTGGTTTAGCGCCCTGTGATCCCGGGTAGCAACCCCAGACTCCTCTAGGGAAGATACCCGAGATGATTTTTCTCCTTGGACAATGCTCCATCCTCTGGGAAGCATCCGAGACTCCTTGCAGCTTTGTCCCTGAGTGTTTATTCCGGTGCTTTTGGGCCCTGTCATCCCGGGTAGCAACCCCAGACTCCTCCGTGGAAGATACCCAAGTTGATTTTTCTCCTTGGACGATTGTCCATCCTGCGGGATGCACCCGAGACTCCTCCCAGCTCTGTTTCTGAGTGTTTTCTTCCGGTGGTTTAGCGCCCTGTGATCCCGGGTAGCAACCCCAGACTCCTCCAGGGAAGATACCCGAGATGATTTTTCTCCTTGGACAATGCTCCATCCTCTGGGAAGCATCCGAGACTCCTTGCAGCTTTGTCCCTGAGTGTTTATTCCGGTGGTTTTGGGCCCTGTGATCCCGGCTAGCAACCCCAGACTCCTCCAGGGAAGATACCCGAGATAATTTTTCTGCTTGGCCAATGCTCCATCCTCTGGGAAGCATCCGAGACTCCTTGCAGGTATGTCCCTGAGTCTTTATTCCGGTGCTTTTGGGCCCTGTCATCCCGGGTAGCAACCCCAGACTCCTCCGTGGAAGATACCCAAGTTGATTTTTCTCCTTGGACTATTGTCCATCCTGCGGGATGCACCCGAGACTCCTCCCAGCTCTGTTTCTGAGTGTTTTCTTCCGGTGGTTTAGCGCCCTGTGATCCCGGGTAGCAACCCCAGACTCCTCCAGGGAAGATACCCGAGATGATTTTTCTCCTTGGACAATGCTCCATCTTCTGGGATGCATCTGAGATTCCTCCCAGGCGTCTCCCACAGACAATTTTCCTGTGGTTTGGGTCCCTGTAATGCCGGCTAGCAACCCCAGACTCCTCTAGGGAAGATACCCGAGATAATTTTTCTGCTTGGACAATGCTCCATCCTCTGGGAAGCATCCGAGACTCCTTGCAGGTATGTCCCTGAGTCTTTATTCCGGTGGTTTAGCGCCCTGTGATCCCGGGTAGCAACCCCAGACTCCTCCAGGGAAGATACCCGAGATGATTTTTCTCCTTGGACAATGCTCCATCCTCTGGGAAGCATCCGAGACCCCTTGCAGGTATGTCCCTGAGTGTTTATTCCGGTGTTTTGGGGCCCTGTGATCCCGGGTAGCAACCCCAGACTCCTCCAGGGAAGATACCCGAGATGATTTTTCTCCTTGGACAATGCTCCATCTTCTGGGATGCATCTGAGCTTCCTCCCAGGCGTCTCCCACAGACAATTTTCCTGTGGTTTGGGTCCCTGTAATCCCGGGTAGCAACCCCAGACTCCTCCAGGGAAGATACCCGAGATGATTTTTCTCCTTGGACAATGCTCCATCCTCTGGGAAGCATCCGAGACCCCTTGCAGCTTTGTCCCTGAGTGTTTATTCCGGTGCTTTTGGGCCCTGTCATCCCGGGTAGCAACCCCAGACTCCTCCGTGGAAGATACCCAAGTTGATTTTTCTCCTTGGACGATTGTCCATCCTGCGGGATGCACCTGAGACTCCTCCCAGCTCTGTTTCTGAGTGTTTTCTTCCGGTGGTTTAGCGCCCTGTTATCCCGGGTAGCAACCCCAGACTCCTCCAGGGAAGATACCCGAGATGATTTTTCTCCTTGGACAATGCTCCATCCTCTGGGAAGCATCCGAGACTCCTTGCAGCTTTGTCCCTGAGTGTTTATTCCGGTGGTTTTGGGCCCTGTGATCCCGGGTAGGAACCCCAGACTCCTCTAGGGAAGATACCCGAGATAATTTTTCTGCTTGGACAATGCTCCATGCTCTGGGAAGCATCCGCGACTCCTTGCAGGTATGTCCCTGAGTCTTTATTCCGGTGGTTTAGCGCCCTGTGATCCCGGGTAGCAACCCCAGACTCCTCCAGGGAAGATACCCGAGATGATTTTTCTCCTTGGACAATGCTCCATCCTCTGGGAAGCATCCGAGACTCCTTGCAGCTTTGTCCCTGAGTGTTTATTCCGGTGGTTTTGGGCCCTGTGATCCCGGGTAGCAACCCCAGACTCCTCTAGGGAAGATACCCGAGATAATTTTTCTGCTTGGACAATGCTCCATCCTCTGGGAAGCATCCGAGACTCCTTGCAGGTATGTCCCTGAGTCTTTATTCCGGTGGTTTAGCGCCCTGTGATCCCGGGTAGCAACCCCAGACTCCTCCAGGGAAGATACCCGAGATGATTTTTCTCCTTGGACAATGCTCCATCCTCTGTGAAGCATCCGAGACCCCTTGCAGGTATGTCCCTGAGTGTTTATTCCGGTGTTTTGGGGCCCTGTGATCCCGGGTAGCAACCCCAGACTCCTCCAGGGAAGATACCCGAGATGATTTTTCTCCTTGGACAATGCTCCATCTTCTGGGATGCATCTGAGATTCCTCCCAGGCATCTCCCACAGACATTTTTCCTGTGGTTTTGGTCCCTGTAATCCCGGGTAGCAACCCCAGACTCCTCCAGGGAAGATACCCGAGATGATTTTTCTCCCTGGACAATGCTCCATCTTCTGGGATGCATCTGAAATTCCTCCCAAGTGTCTCCCGCTGACATTTTTCCTGTGGTTTGGGTCCCTGTAATGCCGGGTAGCAACCCCAGACTCCTCCAGGGAAGATAACCCGAGATAATTTTTCTCCTTGGACAATGCTCCATCCTCTGGGAAGAATCCGAGACTCCTTGCAGGTATGTCCCTGAGTGTTTATTCCGGTGCTTTTGGGCCCTGTCATCCCGGGTAGCAAACCCAGACTCCTCCATGGAAGATACCCAAGTTGATTTTTCTCCTTGGACGATTGTCCATCCTGCGGGATGCACCCGAGACTCCTCCCAGCTCTGTTTCTGAGTTTTTTCTTCCGGTGGTTTAGCGCCCTGTGATCCCGGGTAGCAACCCCAGACTCCTCCAGGGAAGATACCCGAGATGATTTTTCTCCTTGGACAATGCTCCATCCTCTGGGAAGCATCCGAGACTCCTTGCAGCTTTGTCCCTGAGTGTTTATTCCGGTGGTTTTGGGCCCTGTGATCCCGGCTAGCAACCCCAGACTCCTCCAGGGAAGATACCCGAGATAATTTTTCTGCTTGGCCAATGCTCCATCCTCTGGGAAGCATCCGAGACTCCTTGCAGGTATGTCCCTGAGTCTTTATTCCGGTGCTTTTGGGCCCTGTCATCCCGGGTAGCAACCCCAGACTCCTCCGTGGAAGATACCCAAGTTGATTTTTCTCCTTGGACTATTGTCCATCCTGCGGGATGCACCCGAGACTCCTCCCAGCTCTGTTTCTGAGTGTTTTCTTCCGGTGGTTTAGCGCCCTGTGATCCCGGGTAGCAACCCCAGACTCCTCCAGGGAAGATACCCGAGATGATTTTTCTCCTTGGACAATGCTCCATCTTCTGGGATGCATCTGAGATTCCTCCCAGGCGTCTCCCACAGACAATTTTCCTGTGGTTTGGGTCCCTGTAATCCCGGGTAGCAACCCCAGACTCCTCCAGGGAAGATACCCGAGATGATTTTTCTGCTTGGACAATGCTCCATCCTCTGGGAAGCATCCGAGACTCCTTGCAGCTTTGTCCCTGAGTGTTTATTCCGGTGGTTTTGGGCCCTGTCATCCCGGGTAGCAACCCCAGACTCCTCCAGGGAAGATACCCAAGTTGATTTTTCTCCTTGGACGATTGTCCATCCTGCGGGATGCACCCGAGACTCCTCCCAGCTCTGTTTCTGAGTGTTGTCTTCCGGTGGTTTAGCGCCCTGTGATCCCGGGTAGCAACCCCAGACTCCTCCAGGGAAGATACCCGAGATGATTTTTCTCCTTGGACAATGCTCCATCTTCTGGGATGCATCTGAAATTCCTCCCAAGTGTCTCCCGCTGACATTTTTCCTGTGGTTTGGGTCCCTGTAATGCCGGGTAGCAACCCCAGACTCTCCAGGGAAGATAACCCGAGATAATTTTTCTCCTTGGACAATGCTCCATCCTCTGGGAAGAATCCGAGACTCCTTGCAGGTATGTCCCTGAGTGTTTATTCCGGTGCTTTTGGGCCCTGTCATCCCGGGTAGCAACCCCAGACTCCTCCGTGGAAGATACCCAAGTTGATTTTTCTACTTGGACGATTGTCCATCCTGCGGGATGCACCCGAGACTCCTCCCAGCTCTGTTTCTGAGTGTTTTCTTCCGGTGGTTTAGCGCCCTGTGATCCCGGGTAGCAACCCCAGACTCCTCCAGGGAAGATACCCGAGATGATTTTTCTCCTTGGACAATGCTCCATCCTCTGGGAAGCATCCGAGACTCCTTGCAGCTTTGTCCCTGAGTGTTTATTCCGGTGGTTTTGGGCCCTGTGATCCCGGCTAGCAACCCCAGACTCCTCTAGGGAAGATACCCGAGATAATTTTTCTGCTTGGCCAATGCTCCATCCTCTGGGAAGCATCCGAGACTCCTTGCAGGTATGTCCCTGAGTCTTTATTCCGGTGGTTTAGCGCCCTGTGATCCCGGGTAGCAACCCCAGACTCCTCCAGGGAAGATACCCGAGATGATTTTTCTCCTTGGACAATGCTCCATCCTCTGGGAAGCATCCGAGACCCCTTGCAGGTATGTCCCTGAGTGTTTATTCCGGTGTTTTGGGGCCCTGTGATCCCGGGTAGCAACCCCAGACTCCTCCAGGGAAGATACCCGAGATGATTTTTCTCCTTGGACAATGCTCCATCTTCTGGGATGCATCTGAGCTTCCTCCCAGGCGTCTCCCACAGACAATTTTCCTGTGGTTTGGGTCCCTGTAATCCCGGGTAGCAACCCCAGACTCCTCCAGGGAAGATACCCGAGATGATTTTTCTCCTTGGACAATGCTCCATCCTCTGGGAAGCATCCGAGACCCCTTGCAGCTTTGTCCCTGAGTGTTTATTCCGGTGCTTTTGGGCCCTGTCATCCCGGGTAGCAACCCCAGACTCCTCCGTGGAAGATACCCAAGTTGATTTTTCTCCTTGGACGATTGTCCATCCTGCGGGATGCACCCGAGACTCCTCCCAGCTCTGTTTCTGAGTGTTTTCTTCCGGTGGTTTAGCGCCCTGTGATCCCGGGTAGCAACCCCAGACTCCTCTAGGGAAGATACCCGAGATGATTTTTCTCCTTGGACAATGCTCCATCCTCTGGGAAGCATCCGAGACTCCTTGCAGCTTTGTCCCTGAGTGTTTATTCCGGTGCTTTTGGGCCCTGTCATCCCGGGTAGCAACCCCAGACTCCTCCGTGGAAGATACCCAAGTTGATTTTTCTCCTTGGACGATTGTCCATCCTGCGGGATGCACCCGAGACTCCTCCCAGCTCTGTTTCTGAGTGTTTTCTTCCGGTGGTTTAGCGCCCTGTGATCCCGGGTAGCAACCCCAGACTCCTCCAGGGAAGATACCCGAGATGATTTTTCTCCTTGGACAATGCTCCATCCTCTGGGAAGCATCCGAGACTCCTTGCAGCTTTGTCCCTGAGTGTTTATTCCGGTGGTTTTGGGCCCTGTGATCCCGGCTAGCAACCCCAGACTCCTCTAGGGAAGATAGCCGAGATAATTTTTCTGCTTGGACAATGCTCCATCCTCTGGGAAGCATCCGAGACTCCTTGCAGGTATGTCCCTGAGTCTTTATTCCGGTGTTTTGGGGCCCTGTGATCCCGGGTAGCAACCCCAGACTCCTCCAGGGAAGATACCCGAGATGATTTTTCTCCTTGGACAATGCTCCATCTTCTGGGATGCATCTGAGATTCCTCCCAGGCGTCTCCCACAGACATTTTTCCTGTGGTTTGGGTCCCTGTAATCCCGGGTAGCAACCCTAGACTCCTCCAGGGAAGATACCCGAGATGATTTTTCTCCTTGGCAATGCTCCATGTTCTGGGATGCATCTGAGATTCCTCACAGGCGTCTCCCGCAGACATTTTTCCTGTGGTTTGGGTCCCTGTAATGCCGGGTAGCAACCCCAGACTCCTCCAGGGAAGATAACCCGAGATGATTTTTCTCCTTGGACAATGCTCCATCCTCTGGGAAGCATCCGAGACTCCTTGCAGGTATGTCCCTGAGTGTTTATTCCGGTGTTTTGGGGCCCTGTGATCCCGGGTAGCAACCCCAGACTCCTCCAGGGAAGATAGCCGAGATGATTTTTCTCCTTGGACAATGCTCCATCTTCTGGGATGCATCTGAGATTCCTCCCAGGCGACTCCCACAGACATTTTTCCTGTGGTTTGGTTCCCTGTAATCCCGGGTAGCAACCCTAGACTCCTCCAGGGAAGATAACCCGAGATGATTTTTCTCCTTGGACAATGCTCCATCCTCTGGGAAGCATCCGAGACTCCTTGCAGCTTTGTCCCTGAGTGTTTATTCCGGTGCTTTTGGGCCCTGTGATCCCGGGTAGCAACCCCAGACTCCTCCAGGAAAGATACCCGGGATGATTTTTCTCCTTGGACAATGCTCTATACTCTGGGATGCATCCGAGACTTGTCGCAGCTATGTCCCTGAGTCTTTTTTCTCGCGGTTTATGGTTCTGTTATCCCAGGTAGCAACCCCAGACTCCTCCAGGGAAGACACCCAATATGATTTTTCTCTCTTGACAGTGGTCCATCCTGCGGGATCTACCCAGAACTCCTCCCAGGCGTCTCCCGCAGAGTTTTCTCCAGTGCTTTAGGGCCCTGTGATCCCGGGTAGCAACCCCAGACTCCTCCAAGGAAGATACCCGAGATGATTTTTCTGCTTGGACAATGCTCCATCCTCTGGGAAGCATCCGAGACTCCTTGCAGCTTTGTCCCTGAGTGTTTATTCCGGTGGTTTTGGGCCCCGTGATCCCGGCTAGCAACCCCAGACTCCTCTAGGGAAGATACCCGAGATAATTTTTCTGCTTGGACAATGCTCCATCCTCTGGGAAGCATCCGAGACTCCTTGCAGGTATGTCCCTGAGTGTTTATTCCGGTGTTTTGGGGCCCTGTGATCCCGGCTAGCAACCCCAGACTCCTCCAGGGAAGATACCCGAGATGATTTTTCTCCTTGGACAATGCTCCATCTTCTGGGATGCATCTGAGATTCCTCCCAGGCGTCTCCCACAGACATTTTTCCTGTGGTTTTGGTCCCTGTAATGCCGGGTAGCAACCCCAGACTCCTCCAGGGAAGATACCCGAGATGATTTTTCTCCCTGGACAATGCTCCATCCTCTGGGAAGCATCCGAGACTCCTTGCAGCTTTGTCCCTGAGTGTTTATTCCGGTGGTTTTGGGCCCTGTCATCCCGGGTAGCAACCCCAGACTCCTCCAGGGAAGATACCCAAGTTGATTTTTCTCCTTGGACAATTCTCTATACTCTGGGATGCATCCGAGACTTGTTGCAGCTATGTCCCTGAGTCTTTTTTCTCGCGGTTTATGGTTCTGTCATCCCAGGTAGCAACCTCAGACTCCTCCAGGGAAGACACCCAAGATGATTTTTCTCTCTTGACAGTGGTCCATCCTGCGGGATCTACCCAGAACTCCTCCCAGGAATTTCCCTCAGAGTTTTCTCCAGTGCTTTAGGGCCCTGTGATCCCGGCTAGCAACCCCAGACTCCTCTAGGGAAGATACCCGAGATAATTTTTCTGCTTGGACAATGCTCCATCCTCTGGGAAGCATCCGAGACTCCTTGCAGGTATGTCCCTGAGTGTTTATTCCGGTGTTTTGGGGCCCTGTGATCCCGGGTAGCAACCCCAGACTCCTCCAGGGAAGATACCCGAGATGATTTTTCTCCTTGGACAATGCTCCATCCTCTGGGATGCATCTGAGATTCCTCCCAGGCGTCTCCCGCAGACATTTTTCCTGTGGTTTGGGTCCCTGTAATGCCGGGTAGCAACCCCAGACTCCTCCAGGGAAGATAACCCGAGATGATTTTTCTCCTTGGACAATGCTCCATCTTCTGGGAAGAATCCGAGACTCCTTTCAGGTATGTCCCTGAGTGTTTATTCCGGTGCTTTTGGGCCCTGTCATCCCGGGTAGCAACCCCAGACTCGTCCGTGGAAGATACCCAAGTTGATTTTTCTCCTTGGACTATTGTCCATCCTGCGGGATGCACCCGAGACTCCTCCCAGCTCTGTTTCTGAGTGTTTTCTTCCGGTGGTTTAGCGCCCTGTGATCCCGGGTAGCAACCCCAGACTCCTCCAGGGAAGATACCCGAGATGATTTTTCTCCTTGGACAATGCTCCATCCTCTGGGAAGCATCCGAGACTCCTTGCAGCTTTGTCCCTGAGTGTTTATTCCGGTGCTTTTGGGCCCTGTGATCCCGGGTAGCAACCCCAGACTCCTCTAGGGAAGATACCCGAGATAATTTTTCTGCTTGGACAATGCTCCATCCTCTGGGAAGCATCCGAGACTCCTTGCAGGTATGTCCCTGAGTCTTTATTCCGGTGGTTTAGCGCCCTGTGATCCCGGGTAGCAACCCCAGACTCCTCCAGGGAAGATACCCGAGATGATTTTTCTCCTTGGACAATGCTCCATCCTCTGGGAAGCATCCGAGACCCCTTGCAGGTGTGTCCCTGAGTGTTTATTCCGGTGTTTTGGGGCCCTGTGATCCCGGGTAGCAACCCCAGACTCCTCCAGGGAAGATACCCGAGATGATTTTTCTCCTTGGACAATGCTCCATCCTCTGGGAAGCATCCGAGACTCCTTGCAGCTTTGTCCCTGAGTGTTTATTCCGGTGCTTTTGGGCCCTGTCATCCCGGGTAGCAACCCCAGACTCCTCCGTGGAAGATACCCAAGTTGATTTTTCTCCTTGGACGATTGTCCATCCTGCGGGATGCACCCGAGACTCCTCCCAGCTCTGTTTCTGAGTGTTTTCTTCCGGTGGTTTAGCGCCCTGTGATCCCGGGTAGCAACCCCAGACTCCTCCAGGGAAGATACCCGAGATGATTTTTCTCCTTGGACAATGCTCCATCCTCTGGGAAGCATCCGAGACTCCTTGCAGCTTTGTCCCTGAGTGTTTATTCCGGTGGTTTTGGGCCCTGTGATCCCGGCTAGCAACCGCAGACTCCTCTAGGGAAGATACCCGAGATAATTTTTCTGCTTGGACAATGCTCCATCCTCTGGGAAGCATCCGAGACTCCTTGCAGGTATGTCCCTGAGTCTTTATTCCGGTGGTTTAGCGCCCTGTGATCCCGGGTAGCAACCCCAGACTCCTCCAGGGAAGATACCCGAGATGATTTTTCTCCTTGGACAATGCTCCATCCTCTGGGAAGCATCCGAGACTCCTTGCAGCTTTGTCCCTGAGTGTTTATTCCGGGGCTTTTGGGCCCTGTAATCCCGGGTAGCAACCCCAGACTCCTCCAGGGAAGATACCAAAGTTGATTTTTCTCCTTGGACTATTGTCCATCCTGCGGGATGCACCCGAGACTCCTCCCAGCTCTGTTTCTGAGTGTTTTCTTCCGGTGGTTTAGCGCCCTGTGATCCCGGGTAGCAACCCCAGACTCCTCCAGGGAAGATACCCGAGATGATTTTTCTCCTTGGACAATGCTCCATGTTCTGGGATGCATCTGAGATTCCTCACAGGCGTCTCCCGCAGACATTTTTCCTGTGGTTTGGGTCCCTGTAATGCCGGGTAGCAACCCCAGACTCCTCCAGGGAAGATAACCCGAGATGATTTTTCTCCTTGGACAATGCTCCATCCTCTGGGAAGCATCCGAGACTCCTTGCAGGTATGTCCCTGAGTGTTTATTCCGGTGTTTTGGGGCCCTGTGATCCCGGGTAGCAACCCCAGACTCCTCCAGGGAAGATAGCCGAGATGATTTTTCTCCTTGGACAATGCTCCATCTTCTGGGATGCATCTGAGATTCCTCCCAGGCGACTCCCACAGACATTTTTCCTGTGGTTTGGTTCCCTGTAATCCCGGGTAGCAACCCTAGACTCCTCCAGGGAAGATAACCCGAGATGATTTTTCTCCTTGGACAATGCTCCATCCTCTGGGAAGCATCCGAGACTCCTTGCAGCTTTGTCCCTGAGTGTTTATTCCGGTGCTTTTGGGCCCTGTGATCCCGGGTAGCAACCCCAGACTCCTCCAGGAAAGATACCCGGGATGATTTTTCTCCTTGGACAATGCTCTATACTCTGGGATGCATCCGAGACTTGTCGCAGCTATGTCCCTGAGTCTTTTTTCTCGCGGTTTATGGTTCTGTCATCCCAGGTAGCAACCCCAGACTCCTCCAGGGAAGACACCCAATATGATTTTTCTCTCTTGACAGTGGTCCATCCTGCGGGATCTACCCAGAACTCCTCCCAGGCGTCTCCCGCAGAGTTTTCTCCAGTGCTTTAGGGCCCTGTGATCCCGGGTAGCAACCCCAGACTCCTCCAAGGAAGATACCCGAGATGATTTTTCTGCTTGGACAATGCTCCATCCTCTGGGAAGCATCCGAGACTCCTTGCAGGTATGTCCCTGAGTGTTTATTCCGGTGTTTTGGGGCCCTGTGATCCCGGCTAGCAACCCCAGACTCCTCCAGGGAAGATACCCGAGATGATTTTTCTCCTTGGACAATGCTCCATCTTCTGGGATGCATCTGAGATTCCTCCCAGGCGTCTCCCACAGACATTTTTCCTGTGGTTTTGGTCCCTGTAATGCCGGGTAGCAACCCCAGACTCCTCCAGGGAAGATACCCGAGATGATTTTTCTCCCTGGACAATGCTCCATCCTCTGGGAAGCATCCGAGACTCCTTGCAGCTTTGTCCCTGAGTGTTTATTCCGGTGGTTTTGGGCCCTGTCATCCCGGGTAGCAACCCCAGACTCCTCCAGGGAAGATACCCAAGTTGATTTTTCTCCTTGGACTATTGTCCATCCTGCGGGATGCACCCGAGACTCCTCCCAGCTCTGTTTCTGAGTGTTTTCTTCCGGTGGTTTAGCGCCCTGTGATCCCGGGTAGCAACCCCAGACTCCTCCAGGGAAGATACCCGAGATGATTTTTCTCCTTGGACAATGCTCCATCTTCTGGGATGCATCTGAAATTCCTCCCAAGTGTCTCCCGCTGACATTTTTCCTGTGGTTTGGGTCCCTGTAGTCCCGGGTAGCAACCCCAGACTCCTCCAGGAAAGATACCCGGGATGATTTTTCTCCTTGGACAATTCTCTATACTCTGGGATGCATCCGAGACTTGTTGCAGCTATGTCCCTGAGTCTTTTTTCTCGCGGTTTATGGTTCTGTCATCCCAGGTAGCAACCTCAGACTCCTCCAGGGAAGACACCCAAGATGATTTTTCTCTCTTGACAGTGGTCCATCCTGCGGGATCTACCCAGAACTCCTCCCAGGAATTTCCCTCAGAGTTTTCTCCAGTGCTTTAGGGCCCTGTGATCCCGGCTAGCAACCCCAGACTCCTCTAGGGAAGATATCCGAGATAATTTTTCTGCTTGGACAATGCTCCATCCTCTGGGAAGTATCCGAGACTCCTTGCAGGTATGTCCCTGAGTGTTTATTCCGGTGTTTTGGGGCCCTGTGATCCCGGGTAGCAACCCCAGACTCCTCCAGGGAAGATACCCGAGATGATTTTTCTCCTTGGACAATGCTCCATCCTCTGGGATGCATCTGAGATTCCTCCCAGGCGTCTCCCGCAGACATTTTTCCTGTGGTTTGGGTCCCTGTAATGCCGGGTAGCAACCCCAGACTCCTCCAGGGAAGATAACCCGAGATGATTTTTCTCCTTGGACAATGCTCCATCCTCTGGGAAGAATCCGAGACTCCTTGCAGGTATGTCCCTGAGTGTTTATTCCGGTGCTTTTGGGCCCTGTCATCCCGGGTAGCAACCCCAGACTCGTCCGTGGAAGATACCCAAGTTGATTTTTCTCCTTGGACTATTGTCCATCCTGCGGGATGCACCCGAGACTCCTCCCAGCTCTGTTTCTGAGTGTTTTCTTCCGGTGGTTTAGCGCCCTGTGATCCCGGGTAGCAACCCCAGACTCCTCCAGGGAAGATACCCGAGATGATTTTTCTCCTTGGACAATGCTCCATCCTCTGGGAAGCATCCGAGACTCCTTGCAGCTTTGTCCCTGAGTGTTTATTCCGGTGGTTTTGGGCCCTGTGATCCCGGGTAGGAACCCCAGACTCCTCTAGGGAAGATACCCGAGATAATTTTTCTGCTTGGACAATGCTCCATCCTCTGGGAAGCATCCGAGACTCCTTGCAGGTATGTCCCTGAGTCTTTATTCCGGTGGTTTAGCGCCCTGTGATCCCGGGTAGCAACCCCAGACTCCTCCAGGGAAGATACCCGAGATGATTTTTCTCCTTGGACAATGCTCCATCCTCTGGGAAGCATCCGAGACCCCTTGCAGGTATGTCCCTGAGTGTTTATTCCGGTGTTTTGGGGCCCTGTGATCCCGGGTAGCAACCCCAGACTCCTCCAGGGAAGATACCCGAGATGATTTTTCTCCTTGGACAATGCTCCATCCTCTGGGAAGCATCCGAGACTCCTTGCAGCTTTGTCCCTGAGTGTTTATTCCGGTGCTTTTGGGCCCTGTCATCCCGGGTAGCAACCCCAGACTCCTCCGTGGAAGATACCCAAGTTGATTTTTCTCCTTGGACGATTGTCCATCCTGCGGGATGCACCCGAGACTCCTCCCAGCTCTGTTTCTGAGTGTTTTCTTCCGGTGGTTTAGCGCCCTGTGACCCCGGGTAGCAACCCCAGACTCCTCCAGGGAAGATACCCGAGATGATTTTTCTCCTTGGACAATGCTCCATCCTCTGGGAAGCATCCGAGACTCCTTGCAGCTTTGTCCCTGAGTGTTTATTCCGGTGGTTTTGGGCCCTGTGATCCCGGCTAGCAACCCCAGACTCCTCTAGGGAAGATACCCGAGATAATTTTTCTGCTTGGCCAATGCTCCATCCTCTGGGAAGCATCCGAGACTCCTTGCAGGTATGTCCCTGAGTGTTTATTCCGGTGTTTTGGGGCCCTGTGATCCCGGGTAGCAACCCCAGACTCCTCCAGGGAAGATACCCGAGATGATTTTTCTCCTTGGACAATGCTCCATCTTCTGGGATGCATCTGAGATTCCTCCCAGGCGTCTCCCACAGACATTTTTCCTGTGGTTTGGGTCCCTGTAATCCCGGGTAGCAACCCTAGACTCCTCCAGGGAAGATACCCGAGATGATTTTTCTCCTTGGACAATGCTCCATCTTCTGGGATGCATCTGAGATTCCTCACAGGCGTCTCCCGCAGACATTTTTCCTCTGGTTTGGGTCCCTGTAATGCCGGGTAGCAACCCCAGACTCCTCCAGGGAAGATAACCCGAGATGATTTTTCTCCTTGGACAATGCTCCATCCTCTGGGAAGCATCCGAGACTCCTTGCAGCTTTGTCCCTGAGTGTTTATTCCGGTGGTTTTGGGCCCTGTCATCCCGGCTAGCAACCCCAGACTCCTCTAGGGAAGATACCCGAGATAATTTTTCTGCTTGGACAATGCTCCATCCTCTGGGAAGCATCCGAGACTCCTTGCAGGTATGTCCCTGAGTCTTTATTCCGGTGGTTTAGCGCCCTGTGATCCCGTGTAGCAACCCCAGACTCCTCCAGGGAAGATACCCGAGATGATTTTTCTCCTTGGACAATGCTCCATCCTCTGGGAAGCATCCGAGACCCCTTGCAGGTATGTCCCTGAGTGTTTATTCCGGTGTTTTGGGGCCCTGTGATCCCGGGTAGCAACCCCAGACTCCTCCAGGGAAGATACCCGAGATGATTTTTCTCCTTGGACAATGCTCCATCCTCTGGGAAGCATCCGAGACTCCTTGCAGCTTTGTCCCTGAGTGTTTATTCCGGTGCTTTTGGGCCCTGTCATCCCGGGTAGCAACCCCAGACTCCTCCGTGGAAGATACCCAAGTTGATTTTTCTCCTTGGACGATTGTCCATCCTGCGGGATGCACCCGAGACTCCTCCCAGCTCTGTTTCTGAGTGTTTTCTTCCGGTGGTTTAGCGCCCTGTGATCCCGGGTATCAACCCCAGACTCCTCTAGGGAAGATACCCGAGATGATTTTTCTCCTTGGACAATGCTCCATCCTCTGGTAAGCATCCGAGACTCCTTGCAGCTTTGTCCCTGAGTGTTTATTCCGGTGGTTTTGGGCCCTGTGATCCCGGCTAGCAACCCCAGACTCCTCTAGGGAAGATACCCGAGATAATTTTTCTGCTTGGACAATGCTCCATCCTCTGGGAAGCATCCGAGACTCCTTGCAGGTATGTCCCTGAGTCTTTATTCCGGTGTTTTGGGGCCCTGTGATCCCGGGTAGCAACCCCAGACTCCTCCAGGGAAGATACCCGAGATGATTTTTCTCCTTGGACAATGCTCCATCTTCTGGGATGCATCTGAGATTCCTCCCAGGCGTCTCCCACAGACATTTTTCCTGTGGTTTGGGTCCCTGTAATCCCGGGTAGCAACCCTAGACTCCTCCAGGGAAGATACCCGAGATGATTTTTCTCCTTGGACAATGCTCCATGTTCTGGGATGCATCTGAGATTCCTCACAGGCGTCTCCCGCAGACATTTTTCCTCTGGTTTGGGTCCCTGTAATGCCGGGTAGCAACCCCAGACTCCTCCAAGGAAGATAACCCGAGATGATTTTTCTCCTTGGACAATGCTCCATCCTCTGGGAAGCATCCGAGACTCCTTGCAGGTAAGTCCCTGAGTGTTTATTCCGGTGTTTTGGGGCCCTGTGATCCCGGGTAGCAACCCCAGACTCCTCCAGGGAAGATAGCCGAGATGATTTTTCTCCTTGGACAATGCTCCATCTTCTGGGATGCATCTGAGATTCCTCCCAGGCGACTCCCACAGACATTTTTCCTGTGGTTTGGTTCCCTGTAATCCCGGGTAGCAACCCTAGACTCCTCCAGGGAAGATAACCCGAGATGATTTTTCTCCTTGGACAATGCTCCATCCTCTGGGAAGCATCCGAGACTCCTTGCAGGTATGTCCCTGAGTGTTTATTCCGGTGCTTTTGGGCCCTGTGATCCCGGGTAGCAACCCCAGACTCCTCCAGGAAAGATACCCGGGATGATTTTTCTCCTTGGACAATGCTCTATACTCTGGGATGCATCCGAGACTTGTCGCAGCTATGTCCCTGAGTCTTTTTTCTCGCGGTTTATGGTTCTGTCATCCCAGGTAGCAACCCCAGACTCCTCCAGGGAAGACACCCAATATGATTTTTCTCTCTTGACAGTGGTCCATCCTGCGGGATCTACCCAGAACTCCTCCCAGGCGTCTCCCGCAGAGTTTTCTCCAGTGCTTTAGGGCCCTGTGATCCCGGGTAGCAACCCCAGACTCCTCCAAGGAAGATACCCGAGATGATTTTTCTGCTTGGACAATGCTCCATCCTCTGGGAAGCATCCGAGACTCCTTGCAGCTTTGTCCCTGAGTGTTTATTCCGGTGGTTTTGGGCCCCGTGATCCCGGCTAGCAACCCCAGACTCCTCTAGGGAAGATACCCGAGATAATTTTTCTGCTTGGACAATGCTCCATCCTCTGGGAAGCATCCGAGACTCCTTGCAGGTATGTCCCTGAGTGTTTATTCCGGTGTTTTGGGGCCCTGTGATCCCGGCTAGCAACCCCAGACTCCTCCAGGGAAGATACCCGAGATGATTTTTCTCCTTGGACAATGCTCCATCTTCTGGGATGCATCTGAGATTCCTCCCAGGCGTCTCCCACAGACATTTTTCCTGTGGTTTTGGTCCCTGTAATCCCGGGTAGCAACCCCAGACTCCTCCAGGAAAGATACCCGAGATGATTTTTCTCCCTGGACAATGCTCCATCCTCTGGGAAGCATCCGAGACTCCTTGCAGCTTTGTCCCTGAGTGTTTATTCCGGTGGTTTTGGGCCCTGTCATCCCGGGTAGCAACCCCAGACTCCTCCGTGGAAGATACCCAAGTTGATTTTTCTCCTTGGACTATTGTCCATCCTGCGGGATGCACCCGAGACTCCTCCCAGCTCTGTTTCTGAGTGTTTTCTTCCGGTGGTTTAGCGCCCTGTGATCCCGGGTAGCAACCCCAGACTCCTCAGGGAAGATACCCGAGATGAGTTTTCTCCTTGGACAATGCTCCATCTTCTGGGATGCATCTGAAATTCCTCCCAAGTGTCTCCCGCTGACATTTTTCCTGTGGTTTGGGTCCCTGTAATCCCGGGTAGCAACCCCAGACTCCTCCAGGAAAGATACCCGGGATGATTTTTCTCCTTGGACAATTCTCTATACTCTGGGATGCATCCGAGACTTGTTGCAGCTATGTCCCTGAGTCTTTTTTCTCGCGGTTTATGGTTCTGTCATCCCAGGTAGGAACCTCAGACTCCTCCAGGGAAGGCACCCAAGATGATTTTTCTCTCTTGACAGTGGTCCATCCTGCGGGATCTACCCAGAACTCCTCCCAGGAATTTCCCTCAGAGTTTTCTCCAGTGCTTTAGGGCCCTGTGATCCCGGCTAGCAACCCCAGACTCCTCTAGGGAAGATATCCGAGATAATTTTTCTGCTTGGACAATGCTCCATCCTCTGGGAAGCATCCGAGACTCCTTGCAGGTATGTCCCTGAGTGTTTATTCCGGTGTTTTGGGGCCCTGTGATCCCGGGTAGCAACCCCAGACTCCTCCAGGGAAGATACCCGAGATGATTTTTCTCCTTGGACAATGCTCCATCCTCTGGGATGCATCTGAGATTCCTCCCAGGCGTCTCCCGCAGACATTTTTCCTGTGGTTTGGGTCCCTGTAATGCCGGGTAGCAACCCCAGACTCCTCTAGGGAAGATAACCCGAGATGATTTTTCTCCTTGGACAATGCTCCATCCTCTGGGAAGCATCCGAGACTCCTTGCAGGTATGTCCCTGAGTGTTTATTCCGGTGCTTTTGGGCCCTGTCATCCCGGGTAGCAACCCCAGACTCGTCCGTGGAAGATACCCAAGTTGATTTTTCTCCTTGGACTATTGTCCATCCTGCGGGATGCACCCGAGACTCCTCCCAGCTCTGTTTCTGAGTGTTTTCTTCCGGTGGTTTAGCGCCCTGTGATCCCGGGTAGCAACCCCAGACTCCTCCAGGGAAGATACCCGAGATGATTTTTCTCCTTGGACAATGCTCCATCCTCTGGGAAGCATCCGAGACTCCTTGCAGCTTTGTCCCTGAGTGTTTATTCCGGTGGTTTTGGGCCCTGTGATCCCGGCTAGCAACCCCAGACTCCTCTAGGGAAGATACCCGAGATAATTTTTCTGCTTGGACAATGCTCCATCCTCTGGGAAGCATCCGAGACTCCTTGCAGGTATGTCCCTGAGTCTTTATTCCGGTGGTTTAGCGCCCTGTGATCCCGGGTAGCAACCCCAGACTCCTCCAGGGAAGATACCCGAGATGATTTTTCTCCTTGGACAATGCTCCATCCTCTGGGAAGCATCCGAGACCCCTTGCAGGTATGTCCCTGGGTGTTTATTCCGGTGTTTTGGGGCCCTGTGATCCCGGCTAGCAACCCCAGACTCCTCCAGGGAAGATACCCGAGATGATTTTTCTCCTTGGACAATGCTCCATCTTCTGGGATGCATCTGAGCTTCCTCCCAGGCGTCTCCCACAGACAATTTTCCTGTGGTTTGGGTCCCTGTAATCCCGGGTAGCAACCCCAGACTCCTCCAGGGAAGATACCCGAGATGATTTTTCTCCTTGGACAATGCTCCATCCTCTGGGAAGCATCCGAGACCCCTTGCAGCTTTGTCCCTGAGTGTTTATTCCGGTGCTTTTGGGCCCTGTCATCCCGGGTAGCAACCCCAGACTCCTCCGTGGAAGATACCCAAGTTGATTTTTCTCCTTGGACGATTGTCCATCCTGCGGGATGCACCTGAGACTCCTCCCAGCTCTGTTTCTGAGTGTTTTCTTCCGGTGGTTTAGCGCCCTGTTATCCCGGGTAGCAACCCCAGACTCCTCCAGGGAAGATACCCGAGATGATTTTTCTCCTTGGACAATGCTCCATCCTCTGGGAAGCATCCGAGACTCCTTGCAGCTTTGTCCCTGAGTGTTTATTCCGGTGGTTTTGGGCCCTGTGATCCCGGGTAGGAACCCCAGACTCCTCTAGGGAAGATACCCGAGATAATTTTTCTGCTTGGCCAATGCTCCATCCTCTGGGAAGCATCCGAGACTCCTTGCAGGTATGTCCCTGAGTCTTTATTCCGGTGGTTTAGCGCCCTGTGATCCCGGGTAGCAACCCCAGACTCCTCCAGGGAAGATACCCGAGATGATTTTTCTCCTTGGACAATGCTCCATCCTCTGGGAAGCATCCGAGACTCCTTGCAGCTTTGTCCCTGAGTGTTTATTCCGGTGGTTTTGGGCCCTGTGATCCCGGCTAGCAACCCCAGACTCCTCTAGGGAAGATACCCGAGATAATTTTTCTGCTTGGACAATGCTCCATCCTCTGGGAAGCATCCGAGACTCCTTGCAGGTATGTCCCTGAGTCTTTATTCCGGTGGTTTAGCGCCCTGTGATCCCGGGTAGCAACCCCAGACTCCTCCAGGGAAGATACCCGAGATGATTTTTCTCCTTGGACAATGCTCCATCCTCTGGGAAGAATCCGAGACCCCTTGCAGGTATGTCCCTGGGTGTTTATTCCGGTGTTTTGGGGCCCTGTGATCCCGGCTAGCAACCCCAGACTCCTCCAGGGAAGATACCCGAGATGATTTTTCTCCTTGGACAATGCTCCATCTTCTGGGATGCATCTGAGCTTCCTCCCAGGCGTCTCCCACAGACAATTTTCCTGTGGTTTGGGTCCCTGTAATCCCGGGTAGCAACCCCAGACTCCTCCAGGGAAGATACCCGAGATGATTTTTCTCCTTGGACAATGCTCCATCCTCTGGGAAGCATCCGAGACCCCTTGCAGCTTTGTCCCTGAGTGTTTATTCCGGTGCTTTTGGGCCCTGTAATCCCGGGTAGCAACCCCAGACTCCTCCGTGGAAGATACCCAAGTTGATTTTTCTCCTTGGACGATTGTCCATCCTGCGGGATGCACCTGAGACTCCTCCCAGCTCTGTTTCTGAGTGTTTTCTTCCGGTGGTTTAGCGCCCTGTGATCCCGGGTAGCAACCCCAGACTCCTCTAGGGAAGATACCCGAGATGATTTTTCTCCTTGGACAATGCTCCATCCTCTGGGAAGCATCCGAGACTCCTTGCAGCTTTGTCCCTGAGTGTTTATTCCGGTGCTTTTGGGCCCTGTCATCCCGGGTAGCAACCCCAGACTCCTCCGTGGAAGATACCCAAGTTGATTTTTCTCCTTGGACGATTGTCCATCCTGCGGGATGCACCCGAGACTCCTCCCAGCTCTGTTTCTGAGTGTTTTCTTCCGGTGGTTTAGCGCCCTGTGATCCCGGGTAGCAACCCCAGACTCCTCCAGGGAAGATACCCGAGATGATTTTTCTCCTTGGACAATGCTCCATCCTCTGGGAAGCATCCGAGACTCCTTGCAGCTTTGTCCCTGAGTGTTTATTCCGGTGGTTTTGGGCCCTGTGATCCCGGCTAGCAACCCCAGACTCCTCCAGGGAAGATACCCGAGATAATTTTTCTGCTTGGCCAATGCTCCATCCTCTGGGAAGCATCCGAGACTCCTTGCAGGTATGTCCCTGAGTCTTTATTCTGGTGCTTTTGGGCCCTGTGATCCCGGGTAGCAACCCCAGACTCCTCCGTGGAAGATACCCAAGTTGATTTTTCTCCTTGGACTATTGTCCATCCTGCGGGATGCACCCGAGACTCCTCCCAGCTCTGTTTCTGAGTGTTTTCTTCCGGTGGTTTAGCGCCCTGTGATCCCGGGTAGCAACCCCAGACTCCTCCAGGGAAGATACCCGAGATGATTTTTCTCCTTGGACAATGCTCCATCTTCTGGGATGCATCTGAGCTTCCTCCCAGGCGTCTCCCACAGACAATTTTCCTGTGGTTTGGGTCCCTGTAATCCCGGGTAGCAACCCCAGACTCCTCCAGGGAAGATACCCGAGATGATTTTTCTCCTTGGACAATGCTCCATCCTCTGGGAAGCATCCGATACCCCTTCCAGCTTTGTCCCTGAGTGTTTATTCCGGTGCTTTTGGGCCCTGTCATCCCGGGTAGCAACCCCAGACTCCTCCGTGGAAGATACCCAAGTTGATTTTTCTCCTTGGACGATTGTCCATCCTGCGGGATGCACCCGAGACTCCTCCCAGCTCTGTTTCTGAGTGTTTTCTTCCGGTGGTTTAGCGCCCTGTGATCCCGGGTAGCAACCCCAGACTCCTCTAGGGAAGATACCCGAGATGATTTTTCTCCTTGGACAATGCTCCATCCTCTGGGAAGCATCCGAGACTCCTTGCAGCTTTGTCCCTGAGTGTTTATTCCGGTGCTTTTGGGCCCTGTCATCCCGGGTAGCAACCCCAGACTCCTCCGTGGAAGATACCCAAGTTGATTTTTCTCCTTGGACGATTGTCCATCCTGCGGGATGCACCCGAGACTCCTCCCAGCTCTGTTTCTGAGTGTTTTCTTCCGGTGGTTTAGCGCCCTGTGATCCCGGGTAGCAACCCCAGACTCCTCCAGGGAAGATACCCGAGATGATTTTTCTCCTTGGACAATGCTCCATCCTCTGGGAAGCATCCGAGACTCCTTGCAGCTTTGTCCCTGAGTGTTTATTCCGGTGGTTTTGGGCCCTGTGATCCCGGCTAGCAACCCCAGACTCCTCCAGGGAAGATACCCGAGATAATTTTTCTCCTTGGACAATGCTCCATCCTCTGGGAAGCATCCGAGACTCCTTGCAGGTATGTCCCTGAGTCTTTATTCCGGTGCTTTTGGGCCCTGTCATCCCGGGTAGCAACCCCAGACTCCTCCAGGGAAGATACCCAAGTTGATTTTTCTCCTTGGACTATTGTCCATCCAGCGGGATGCACCCGAGACTCCTCCCAGCTCTGTTTCTGAGTGTTTTCTTCCGGTGGTTTAGCGCCCTGTGATCCCGGGTAGCAACCCCAGACTCCTCCAGGGAAGATACCCGAGATGATTTTTCTCCTTGGACAATGCTCCATCTTCTGGGATGCATCTGAGATTCCTCCCAGGCGTCTCCCACAGACAATTTTCCTGTGGTTTGGGTCCCTGTAATCCCGGGTAGCAACCCCAGACTCCTCCAGGGAAGATACCCGAGATGATTTTTCTGCTTGGACAATGCTCCATCCTCTGGGAAGCATCCGAGACTCCTTGCAGCTTTGTCCCTGAGTGTTTATTCCGGGGCTTTTGGGCCCTGTAATCCCGGGTAGCAACCCCAGACTCCTCCAGGGAAGATACCCAAGTTGATTTTTCTCCTTGGACTATTGTCCATCCTGCGGGATGCACCCGAGACTCCTCCCAGCTCTGTTTCTGAGTGTTTTCTTCCGGTGGTTTAGCGCCCTGTGATCCCGGGTAGCAACCCCAGACTCCTCCAGGGAAGATACCCGAGATGATTTTTCTCCTTGGACAATGCTCCATCTTCTGGGATGCATCTGAAATTCCTCCCAAGTGTCTCCCGCTGACATTTTTCCTGTGGTTTGGGTCCCTGTAATGCCGGGTAGCAACCCCAGACTCCTCCAGGGAAGATAACCTGAGATAATTTTTCTCCTTGGAGAATGCTCCATCCTCTGGGAAGAATCCGAGACTCCTTGCAGGTATGTCCCTGAGTGTTTATTCCGGTGCTTTTGGGCCCTGTCATCCCGGGTAGCAACCCCAGACTCCTCCGTGGAAGATACCCAAGTTGATTTTTCTCCTTGGACGATTGTCCATCCTGCGGGATGCACCCGAGACTCCTCCCAGCTCTGTTTCTGAGTGTTTTCTTCCGGTGGTTTAGCGCCCTGTGATCCCGGGTAGCAACCCCAGACTCCTCCAGGGAAGATACCCGAGATGATTTTTCTCCTTGGACAATGCTCCATCCTCTGGGAAGCATCCGAGACTCCTTGCAGCTTTGTCCCTGAGTGTTTATTCCGGTGGTTTTGGGCCCTGTGATCCCGGCTAGCAACCCCAGACTCCTCTAGGGAAGATACCCGAGATAATTTTTCTGCTTGGACAATGCTCCATCCTCTGGGAAGCATCCGAGACTCCTTGCAGGTATGTCCCTGAGTCTTTATTCCGGTGGTTTAGCGCCCTGTGATCCCGGGTAGCAACCCCAGACTCCTCCAGGGAAGATACCCGAGATGATTTTTCTCCTTGGACAATGCTCCATCCTCTGGGAAGCATCCGAGACCCCTTGCAGGTATGTCCCTGAGTGTTTATTCCGGTGTTTTGGGGCCCTGTGATCCCGGGTAGCAACCCCAGACTCCTCCAGGGAAGATACCCGAGATGATTTTTCTCCTTGGACAATGCTCCATCTTCTGGGATGCATCTGAGCTTCCTCCCAGGCGTCTCCCACAGACAATTTTCCTGTGGTTTGGGTCCCTGTAATCCCGGGTAGCAACCCCAGACTCCTCCAGGGAAGATACCCGAGATGATTTTTCTCCTTGGACAATGCTCCATCCTCTGGGAAGCATCCGAGACCCCTTGCAGCTTTGTCCCTGAGTGTTTATTCCGGTGCTTTTGGGCCCTGTCATCCCGGGTAGCAACCCCAGACTCCTCCGTGGAAGATACCCAAGTTGATTTTTCTCCTTGGACTATTGTCCATCCTGCGGGATGCACCCGAGACTCCTCCCAGCTCTGTTTCTGAGTGTTTTCTTCCGGTGGTTTAGCGCCCTGTGATCCCGGGTAGCAACCCCAGACTCCTCTAGGGAAGATACCCGAGATGATTTTTCTCCTTGGACAATGCTCCATCCTCTGGGAAGCATCCGAGACTCCTTGCAGCTTTGTCCGTGAGTGTTTATTCCGGTGGTTTTGGGCCCTGTGATCCCGGCTAGCAACCCCAGACTCTTCCAGGGAAGATACCCGAATTAATTTTTCTGCTTGGCCAATGCTCCATCCTCTGGGAAGCATCCGAGACTCCTTGCAGGTATGTCCCTGAGTCTTTATTCCGGTGCTTTTGGGCCCTGTCATCCCGGGTAGCAACCCCAGACTCCTCCGTGGAAGATACCCAAGTTGATTTTTCTCCTTGGACTATTGTCCATCCTGCGGGATGCACCCGAGACTCCTCCCAGCTCTGTTTCTGAGTGTTTTCTTCCGGTGGTTTAGCGCCCTGTGATCCCGGGTAGCAACACCAGACTCCTCCAGGGAAGATACCCGAGATGATTTTTCTCCTTGGACAATGCTCCATCTTCTGGGATGCATCTGAGCTTCCTCCCAGGCGTCTCCCACAGACAATTTTCCTGTGGTTTGGGTCCCTGTAATCCCGGGTAGCAACCCCAGACTCCTCCAGGGAAGATACCCGAGATGATTTTTCTCCTTGGACAATGCTCCATCCTCTGGGAAGCATCCGAGACTCCTTGCAGCTTTCTCCCTGAGTGTTTATTCCGGGGCTTTTGGGCCCTGTAATCCCGGGTAGCAACCCCAGACTCCTCCAGGGAAGATACCCAAGTTGATTTTTCTCCTTGGACTATTGTCCATCCTGCGGGATGCACCCGAGACTCCTCCCAGCTCTGTTTCTGAGTGTTTTCTTCCGGTGGTTTAGCGCCCTGTGATCCCGGGTAGCAACCCCAGACTCCTCCAGGGAAGATACCCGAGATGATTTTTCTCCTTGGACAATGCTCCATCTTCTGGGATGCATCTGAAATTCCTCCCAAGTGTCTCCCGCTGACATTTTTCCTGTGGTTTGGATCCCTGTAATGCCGGGTAGCAACCCCAGACTCCTCCAGGGAAGATAACCCGAGATAATTTTTCTGCTTGGACAATGCTCCATCCTCTGGGAAGAATCCGAGACTCCTTGCAGGTATGTCCCTGAGTGTTTATTCCGGTGCTTTTGGGCCCTGTCATCCCGGGTAGCAACACCAGACTCCTCCAGGGAAGATACCCGAGATGATTTTTCTCCTTGGACAATGCTCCATCTTCTGGGATGCATCTGAGCTTCCTCCCAGGCGTCTCCCACAGACAATTTTCCTGTGGTTTGGGTCCCTGTAATCCCGGGTAGCAACCCCAGACTCCTCCAGGGAAGATACCCGAGATGATTTTTCTCCTTGGACAATGCTCCATCCTCTGGGAAGCATCCGAGACCCCTTGCAGCTTTGTCCCTGAGTGTTTATTCCGGTGCTTTTGGGCCCTGTCATCCCGGGTAGCAACCCCAGACTCCTCCGTGGAAGATACCCAAGTTGATTTTTCTCCTTGGACGATTGTCCATCCTGCGGGATGCACCCGAGACTCCTCCCAGCTCTGTTTCTGAGTGTTTTCTTCCGGTGGTTTAGCGCCCTGTTATCCCGGGTAGCAACCCCAGACTCCTCCAGGGAAGATACCCGAGATGATTTTTCTCCTTGGACAATGCTCCATCCTCTGGGAAGCATCCGAGACTCCTTGCAGCTTTGTCCCTGAGTGTTTATTCCGGTGGTTTTGGGCCCTGTGATCCCGGGTATCAACCCCAGACTCCTCCAGGGAAGATACCCGAGATGATTTTTCTCCTTGGACAATGCTCCATCCTCTGGGAAGCATCCGAGACCCCTTGCAGGTATGTCCCTGAGTGTTTATTCCGGTGTTTTGGGGCCCTGTGATCCCGGGTAGCAACCCCAGACTCCTCCAGGGAAGATACCCGAGATGATTTTTCTCCTTGGACAATGCTCGATCTTCTGGGATGCATCTGAGATTCCTCCCAGGCATCTCCCACAGACATTTTTCCTGTGGTTTGGGTCCCTGTGATCCCGGGTAGCAACCCCAGACTCCTCCAGGGAAGATACCCGAGATGATTTTTCTCCTTGGACAATGCTCCATCTTCTGGGATGCATCTGAAATTCCTCCCAAGTGTCTCCCGCTGACATTTTTCCTGTGGTTTGGGTCCCTGTAATGCCGGGTAGCAACCCCAGACTCCTCCAGGGAAGATAACCCGAGATAATTTTTCTGCTTGGACAATGCTCCATCCTCTGGGAAGAATCCGAGACTCCTTGCAGGTATGTCCCTGAGTGTTTATTCCGGTGCTTTTGGGCCCTGTCATCCCGGGTAGCAACCCCAGACTCCTCCGTGGAAGATACCCAAGTTGATTTTTCTCCTTGGACGATTGTCCATCCTGCGGGATGCACCCGAGACTCCTCCCAGCTCTGTTTCTGAGTGTTTTCTTCCGGTGGTTTAGCGCCCTGTGATCCCGGGTAGCAACCCCAGACTCCTCCAGGGAAGATACCCGAGATGATTTTTCTCCTTGGACAATGCTCCATCCTCTGGGAAGCATCCGAGACTCCTTACAGCTTTGTCCCTGAGTGTTTATTTCGGTGGTTTTGGGCCCTGTGATCCCGGCTAGCAACCCCAGACTCCTCCAGGGAAGATACCCGAGATAATTTTTCTGCTTGGCCAATGCTCCATCCTCTGGGAAGCATCCGAGACTCCTTGCAGGTATGTCCCTGAGTCTTTATTCCGGTGCTTTTGGGCCCTGTCATCCCGGGTAGCAACCCCAGACTCCTCCGTGGAAGATACCCAAGTTGATTTTTCTCCTTGGACGATTGTCCATCCTCTGGGAAGCATCCGAGACCCCTTGCAGGTATGTCCCTGAGTGTTTTCTTCCGGTGGTTTAGCGCCCTGTGATCCCGGGTAGCAACCCCAGACTCCTCCAGGGAAGATACCCGAGATGATTTTTCTCCTTGGACAATGCTCCATCTTCTGGGATGCATCTGAGCTTCCTCCCAGGCGTCTCCCACAGACAATTTTCCTGTGGTTTGGGTCCCTGTAATCCCGGGTAGCAACCCCAGACTCCTCCAGGGAAGATACCCGAGATGATTTTTCTCCTTGGACAATGCTCCATCCTCTGGGAAGCATCCGAGACTCCTTGCAGCTTTGTCCCTGAGTGTTTATTCCGGTGCTTTTGGGCCCTGTCATCCCGGGTAGCAACCCCAGACTCCTCCGTGGAAGATACCCAAGTTGATTTTTCTCCTTGGACTATTGTCCATCCTGCGGGATGCACCCGAGACTCCTCCCAGCTCTGTTTCTGAGTGTTTTCTTCCGGTGGTTTAGCGCCCTGTGATCCCGGGTAGCAACTCCAGACTCCTCCAGGGAAGATACCCGAGATGATTTTTCTCCTTGGACAATGCTCCATCCTCTGGGAAGCATCCGAGACTCCTTGCAGGTATGTCCGTGAGTGTTTATTCCGATGTTTTGGGGCCCTGTGATCCCGGGTAGCAACCCCAGACTCCTCCAGGGAAGATACCCGAGATGATTTTTCTCCTTGGACAATGCTCCATCTTCTGGGATGCATCGGAAATTCCTCCCCAGTGTCTCCCGCTGACATTTTTCCTGTGGTTTTGGTCCCTGTATTCCCGGGTAGCAACCCCAGACTCCTCCAGGAAAGATACCCGTGATGATTTTTCTCCTTGGACAATGCTCTAAACTCTGGGATGCATCCGAGACTTGTTGCAGCTATGTCCCTGAGTCTTTTTTCTCGCGGTTTATGGTTCTGTCATCCCAGGTAGCAACCTCAGACTCCTCCAGGGAAGACACCCAAGATGATTTTTCTCTCTTGACAGTGGTCCATCCTGCGGGATCTACCCAGAACTCCTCCCAGGCATCTCCCTCAGAGTTTTCTCCAGTGCTTTAGGGCCCTGTGATCCCGGCTAGCAACCCCAGACTCCTCCAGGGAAGATACCCGAGATAATTTTTCTGCTTGGACAATGCTCCATCCTCTGGGAAGCATCCGAGACCCCTTGCAGGTATGTCCCTGAGTCTTTATTCCGGTGTTTTGGGGCCCTGTGATCCCGGGTAGCAACCCCAGACTCCTGCAGGGAAGATACCCGAGATGATTTTTCTCCCTGGACAATGCTCCATCCTCTGGGAAGCATCCGAGACTCCTTGCAGCTTTGTCCCTGAGTGTTTATTCCGGTGGTTTTGGGCCCTGTCATCCCGGGTAGCAACCCCAGACTCCTCCAGGGAAGATACCCAAGTTGATTTTTCTCCTTGGACGATTGTCCATCCTGCGGGATGCACCCGAGACTCCTCCCAGCTCTGTTTCTGAGTGTTTTCTTCCGGTGGTTTAGCGCCCTGTGATCCCGGGTAGCAACCCCAGACTCCTCCAGGGAAGATACCCGAGATAATTTTTCTGCTTGGACATTGCTTCATCCTCTGGGAAGCATCCGAGACTCCTTGCAGGTATGTCCCTGAGTCTTTATTCCGGTGGTTTAGCGCCCTGTGATCCCGGGTAGCAACCCCAGACTCCTCCAGGGAAGATACCCGAGATGATTTTTCTCCTTGGACAATGCTCCATCTTCTGGGATGCATCTGAAATTCCTCCCAAGTGTCTCCCGCTGACATTTTTCCTGTGGTTTGGGTCCCTGTAATGCCGGGTAGCAACCCCAGACTCCTCCAGGGAAGATAACCCGAGATAATTTTTCTCCTTGGACAATGCTCCATCCTCTGGGAAGAATCCGAGACTCCTTGCAGGTATGTCCCTGAGTGTTTATTCCGGTGCTTTTGGGCCCTGTCATCCCGGGTAGCAACCCCAGACTCCTCCGTGGAAGATACCCAAGTTGATTTTTCTCCTTGGACGATTGTCCATCCTGCGGGATGCACCCGAGACTCCTCCCAGCTCTGTTTCTGAGTGTTTTCTTCCGGTGGTTTAGCGCCCTGTGATCCCGGGTAGCAACCCCAGACTCCTCCAGGGAAGATACCCGAGATGATTTTTCTCCTTGGACAATGCTCCATCCTCTGGGAAGCATCCGAGACTCCTTGCAGCTTTGTCCCTGAGTGTTTATTCCGGTGGTTTTGGGCCCTGTGATCCCGGCTAGCAACCCCAGACTCCTCTAGGGAAGATACCCGAGATAATTTTTCTGCTTGGACAATGCTCCATCCTCTGGGAAGCATCCGAGACTCCTTGCAGGTATGTCCCTGAGTCTTTATTCCGGTGGTTTAGCGCCCTGTGATCCCGGGTAGCAACCCCAGACTCCTCCAGGGAAGATACCCGAGATGATTTTTCTCCTTGGACAATGCTCCATCCTCTGGGAAGCATCCGAGACCCCTTGCAGGTATGTCCCTGAGTGTTTATTCCGGTGTTTTGGGGCCCTGTGATCCCGGGTAGCAACCCCAGACTCCTCCAGGGAAGATACCCGAGATGATTTTTCTCTCTGGACAATGCTCCATCTTCTGGGATGCATCTGAAATTCCTCCCAAGTGTCTCCCGCTGACATTTTTCCTGTGGTTTGGGTCCCTGTAATGCCGGGTAGCAACCCCAGACTCCTCCAGGGAAGATAACCCGAGATAATATTTCTCCTTGGACAATGCTCCATCCTCTGGGAAGCATCCGAGACCCCTTGCAGCTTTGTCCCTGAGTGTTTATTCCGGTGCTTTTGGGCCCTGTCATCCCGGGTAGCAAACCCAGACTCCTCCGTGGAAGATACCCAAGTTGATTTTTCTCCTTGGACGATTGTCCATCCTGCGGGATGCACCCGAGACTCCTCCCAGCTCTGTTTCTGAGTGTTTTCTTCCGGTGGTTTAGCGCCCTGTGATCCCGGGTAGCAACCCCAGACTCCTCTAGGGAAGATACCCGAGATGATTTTTCTCCTTGGACAATGCTCCATCCTCTGGGAAGCATCCGAGACTCCTTGCAGCTTTGTCCCTGAGTGTTTATTCCGGTGCTTTTGGGCCCTGTCATCCCGGGTAGCAACCCCAGACTCCTCCGTGGAAGATACCCAAGTTGATTTTTCTCCTTGGACGATTGTCCATCCTGCGGGATGCACCCGAGACTCCTCCCAGCTCTGTTTCTGAGTGTTTTCTTCCGGTGGTTTAGCGCCCTGTGATCCCGGGTAGCAACCCCAGACTCCTCCAGGGAAGATACCCGAGATGATTTTTCTCCTTGGACAATGCTCCATCCTCTGGGAAGCATCCGAGACTCCTTGCAGCTTTGTCCCTGAGTGTTTATTCCGGTGGTTTTGGGCCCTGTGATCCCGGCTAGCAACCCCAGACTCCTCCAGGGAAGATACCCGAGATAATTTTTCTGCTTGGCCAATGCTCCATCCTCTGGGAAGCATCCGAGACTCCTTGCAGGTATGTCCCTGAGTCTTTATTCCGGTGCTTTTGGGCCCTGTCATCCCGGGTAGCAACCCCAGACTCCTCCAGGGAAGATACCCAAGTTGATTTTTCTCCTTGGACTATTGTCCATCCAGCGGGATGCACCCAAGACTCCTCCCAGCTCTGTTTCTGAGTGTTTTCTTCCGGTGGTTTAGCGCCCTGTCATCCCGGGTAGCAACCCCAGACTCCTCCAGGGAAGATACCCGAGATGATTTTTCTCCTTGGACAATGCTCCATCCTCTGGGAAGCATCCGAGACCCCTTGCAGGTATGTCCCTGAGTGTTTATTCCGGTGTTTTGGGGCCCTGTGATCCCGGGTAGCAACCCCAGACTCCTGCAGGGAAGATACCCGAGATGATTTTTCTCCTTGGACAATGCTCCATCTTCTGGGATGCATCTGAGCTTCCTCCCAGGCGTCTCCCACAGACAATTTTCCTGTGGTTTGGGTCCCTGTAATCCCGGGTAGCAACCCCAGACTCCTCTAGGGAAGATACCCGAGATGATTTTTCTCCTTGGACAATGCTCCATCCTCTGGGAAGCATCCGAGACCCCTTGCAGCTTTGTCCCTGAGTGTTTATTCCGGGGCTTTTGGGCCCTGTCATCCCGGGTAGCAACCCCAGACTCCTCCGTGGAAGATACCCAAGTTGATTTTTCTCCTTGGACTATTGTCCATCCTGCGGGATGCACCCGAGACTCCTCCCAGCTCTGTTTCTGAGTGTTTTCTTCCGGTGGTTTAGCGCCCTGTGATCCCGGGTAGCAACCCCAGACTCCTCTAGGGAAGATACCCGAGATGATTTTTCTCCTTGGACAATGCTCCATCCTCTGGGAAGCATCCGAGACTCCTTGCAGCTTTGTCCCTGAGTGTTTATTCCGGTGGTTTTGGGCCCTGTGATCCCGGCTAGCAACCCCAGACTCCTCCAGGGAAGATACCCGAGATAATTTTTCTGCTTGGCCAATGCTCCATCCTCTGGGAAGCATCCGAGACTCCTTGCAGGTATGTCCCTGAGTCTTTATTCCGGTGCTTTTGGGCCCTGTCATCCCGGGTAGCAACCCCAGACTCCTCCGTGGAAGATACCCAAGTTGATTTTTCTCCTTGGACTATTGTCCATCCTGCGGGATGCACCCGAGACTCCTCCCAGCTCTGTTTCTGAGTGTTTTCTTCCGGTGGTTTAGCGCCCTGTTATCCCGGGTAGCAACCCCAGACTCCTCCAGGGAAGATACCCGAGATGATTTTTCTCCTTGGACAATGCTCCATCTTCTGGGATGCATCTGAGCTTCCTCCCAGGCGTCTCCCACAGACAATTTTCCTGTGGTTTGGGTCCCTGTAATCCCGGGTAGCAACCCCAGACTCCTCCAGGGAAGATACCCGAGATGATTTTTCTCCTTGGACAATGCTCCATCCTCTGGGAAGCATCCGAGACTCCTTGCAGCTTTGTCCCTGAGTGTTTATTCCGGTGCTTTTGGGCCCTGTAATCCCGGGTAGCAACCCCAGACTCCTCCAGGGAAGATACCCAATTTGATTTTTCTCCTTGGACTATTGTCCATCCTGCGGGATGCACCCGAGACTCCTCCCAGCTCTGTTTCTGAGTGTTTTCTTCCGGTGGTTTAGCGCCCTGTGATCCCGGGTAGCAACCCCAGACTCCTCCAGGGAAGATACCCGAGATGATTTTTCTCCTTGGACAATGCTCCATCTTCTGGGATGCATCTGAAATTCCTCCCAAGTGTCTCCCGCTGACATTTTTCCTGTGGTTTGGGTCCCTGTAATGCCGGGTAGCAACCCCAGACTCCTCCAGGGAAGATAACCCGAGATAATTTTTCTCCTTGGACAATGCTCCATCCTCTGGGAAGAATCCGAGACTCCTTGCAGGTATGTCCCTGAGTCTTTATTCCGGTGGTTTAGCGCCCTGTGATCCCGGGTAGCAACCCCAGACTCCTCCAGGGAAGATACCCGAGATGATTTTTCTCCTTGGACAATGCTCCATCTTCTGGGATGCATCTGAGCTTCCTCCCAGGCGTCTCCCACAGACAATTTTCCTGTGGTTTGGGTCCCTGTAATCCCGGGTAGCAACCCCAGACTCCTCCAGGGAAGATACCCGAGATGATTTTTCTCCTTGGACAATGCTCCATCCTCTGGGAAGCATCCGAGACCCCTTGCAGCTTTGTCCCTGAGTGTTTATTCCGGTGCTTTTGGGCCCTGTGATCCCGGGTAGGAACCCCAGACTCCTCTAGGGAAGATACCCGAGATAATTTTTCTGCTTGGACAATGCTCCATCCTCTGGGAAGCATCCGAGACTCCTTGCAGCTTTGTCCCTGAGTGTTTATTCCGGTGGTTTTGGGCCCTGTGATCCCGGGTAGCAACGCCAGACTCCTCCGTGGAAGATACCCAAGTTGATTTTTCTCCTTGGACGATTGTCCATCCTGCGGGATGCACCCGAGACTCCTCCCAGCTCTGTTTCTGAGTGTTTTCTTCCGGTGGTTTAGCGCCCTGTTATCCCGGGTAGCAACCCCAGACTCCTCCAGGGAAGATACCCGAGATGATTTTTCTCCTTGGACAATGCTCCATCCTCTGGGAAGCATCCGAGACTCCTTGCAGCTTTGTCCCTGAGTGTTTATTCCAGTGGTTTTGGGCCCTGTGATCCCGGGTAGGAACCCCAGACTCCTCTAGGGAAGATACCCGAGATAATTTTTCTGCTTGGACAATGCTCCATCCTCTGGGAAGCATCCGAGACTCCTTGCAGGTATGTCCCTGAGTCTTTATTCCGGTGGTTTAGCGCCCTGTGATCCCGGGTAGCAACCCCAGACTCCTCCAGGGAAGATACCCGAGATGATTTTTCTCCTTGGACAATGCTCCATCCTCTGGGAAGCATCCGAGACCCCTTGCAGGTATGTCCCTGAGTGTTTATTCCGGTGTTTTGGGGCCCTGTGATCCCGGGTAGCAACCCCAGACTCCTCCAGGGAAGATACCCGAGATGATTTTTCTCCTTGGACAATGCTCCATCTTCTGGGATGCATCTGAGATTCCTCCCAGGCATCTCCCACAGACATTTTTCCTGTGGTTTGGGTCCCTGTAATCCCGGGTAGCAACCCCAAACTCCTCCAGGGAAGATACCCGAGATGATTTTTCTCCTTGGACAATGCTCCATCTTCTGGGATGCATCTGAAATTCCTCCCAAGTGTCTCCCGCTGACATTTTTCCTGTGGTTTGGGTCCCTGTAATGCCGGGTAGCAACCCCAGACTCCTCCAGGGAAGATAACCCGAGATAATTTTTCTGCTTGGACAATGCTCCATCCTCTGGGAAGAATCCGAGACCCCTTGCAGCTTTGTCCCTGAGTGTTTATTCCGGGGCTTTTGGGCCCTGTCATCCCGGGTAGCAACCCCAGACTCCTCCGTGGAAGATACCCAAGTTGATTTTTCTCCTTGGACGATTGTCCATCCTGCGGGATGCACCCGAGACTCCTCCCAGCTCTGTTTCTGAGTGTTTTCTTCCGGTGGTTTAGCGCCCTGTGATCCCGGGTAGCAACCCCAGACTCCTCTAGGGAAGATACCCGAGATGATTTTTCTCCTTGGACAATGCTCCATCCTCTGGAAGCATCCGAGACTCCTTGCAGCTTTGTCCCTGAGTGTTTATTCCGGTGCTTTTGGGCCCTGTCATCCCGGGTAGCAACCCCAGACTCCTCCGTGGAAGATACCCAAGTTGATTTTTCTCCTTGGACGATTGTCCATCCTGCGGGATGCACCCGAGACTCCTCCCAGCTCTGTTTCTGAGTGTTTTCTTCCGGTGGTTTAGCGCCCTGTGATCCCGGGTAGCAACCCCAGACTCCTCCAGGGAAGATACCCGAGATGATTTTTCTCCTTGGACAATGCTCCATCCTCTGGGAAGCATCCGAGACTCCTTGCAGCTTTGTCCCTGAGTGTTTATTCCGGTGGTTTTGGGCCCTGTGATCCCGGCTAGCAACCCCAGACTCCTCCAGGGAAGATACCCGAGATAATTTTTCTGCTTGGCCAATGCTCCATCCTCTGGGAAGCATCCGAGACTCCTTGCAGGTATGTCCCTGAGTCTTTATTCCGGTGCTTTTGGGCCCTGTCATCCCGGGTAGCAACCCCAGACTCCTCCGTGGAAGATACCCAAGTTGATTTTTCTCCTTGGACTATTGTCCATCCTGCGGGATGCACCCGAGACTCCTCCCAGCTCTGTTTCTGAGTGTTTTCTTCCGGTGGTTTAGCGCCCTGTGATCCCGGGTAGCAACCCCAGACTCCTCCAGGGAAGATACCCGAGATGATTTTTCTCCTTGGACAATGCTCCATCTTCTGGGATGCATCTGAGCTTCCTCCCAGGCGTCTCCCACAGACAATTTTCCTGTGGTTTGGGTCCCTGTAATCCCGGGTAGCAACCCCAGACTCCTCCAGGGAAGATACCCGAGATGATTTTTCTCCTTGGACAATGCTCCATCCTCTGGGAAGCATCCGAGACTCCTTGCAGCTTTGTCCCTGAGTGTTTATTCCGGGGCTTTTGGGCCCTGTAATCCCGGGTAGCAACCCCAGACTCCTCCAGGGAAGATACCCAAGTTGATTTTTCTCCTTGGACTATTGTCCATCCTGCGGGATGCACCCGAGACTCCTCCCAGCTCTGTTTCTGAGTGTTTTCTTCCGGTGGTTTAGCGCCCTGTGATCCCGGGTAGCAACCCCAGACTCCTCCAGGGAAGATACCCGAGATGATTTTTCTCCTTGGACAATGCTCCATCTTCTGGGATGCATCTGAAATTCCTCCCAAGTGTCTCCCGCTGACATTTTTCCTGTGGTTTGGGTCCCTGTAATGCCGGGTAGCAACCCCAGACTCCTCCAGGGAAGATAACCCGAGATAATTTTTCTCCTTGGACAATGCTCCATCCTCTGGGAAGAATCCGAGACTCCTTGCAGGTATGTCCCTGAGTCTTTATTCCGGTGGTTTAGCGCCCTGTGATCCCGGGTAGCAACCCCAGACTCCTCCAGGGAAGATACCCGAGATGATTTTTCTCCTTGGACAATGCTCCATCTTCTGGGATGCATCTGAGCTTCCTCCCAGGCGTCTCCCACAGACAATTTTCCTGTGGTTTGGGTCCCTGTAATCCCGGGTAGCAACCCCAGACTCCTCCAGGGAAGATACCCGAGATGATTTTTCTCCTTGGACAATGCTCCATCTTCTGGGATGCATCTGAGATTCCTCCCAGGCATCTCCCACAGACATTTTTCCTGTGGTTTGGGTCCCTGTAATCCCGGGTAGCAACCCCAGACTCCTCCAGGGAAGATACCCGAGATGATTTTTCTCCTTGGACAATGCTCCATCTTCTGGGATGCATCTGAAATTCCTCCCAAGTGTCTCCCGCTGACATTTTTCCTGTGGTTTGGGTCCCTGTAATGCCGGGTAGCAACCCCAGACTCCTCCAGGGAAGATAACACGAGATAATTTTTCTGCTTGGACAATGCTCCATCCTCTGGGAAGAATCCGAGACTCCTTGCAGGTATGTCCCTGAGTGTTTATTCCGGTGCTTTTGGGCCCTGTCATCCCGGGTAGCAACCCCAGACTCCTCCGTGGAAGATACCCAAGTTGATTTTTCTCCTTGGACGATTGTCCATCCTGCGGGATGCACCCGAGACTCCTCCCAGCTCTGTTTCTGAGTGTTTTCTTCCGGTGGTTTAGCGCCCTGTGATCCCGGGTAGCAACCCCAGACTCCTCTAGGGAAGATACCCGAGATGATTTTTCTCCTTGGACAATGCTCCATCCTCTGGGAAGCATCCGAGACTCCTTGCAGCTTTGTCCCTGAGTGTTTATTCCGGTGCTTTTGGGCCCTGTCATCCCGGGTAGCAACCCCAGACTCCTCCGTGGAAGATACCCAAGTTGATTTTTCTCCTTGGACGATTGTCCATCCTGCGGGATGCACCCGAGACTCCTCCCAGCTCTGTTTCTGAGTGTTTTCTTCCGGTGGTTTAGCGCCCTGTGATCCCGGGTAGCAACCCCAGACTCCTCCAGGGAAGATACCCGAGATGATTTTTCTCCTTGGACAATGCTCCATCCTCTGGGAAGCATCCGAGACTCCTTGCAGCTTTGTCCCTGAGTGTTTATTTCGGTGGTTTTGGGCCCTGTGATCCCGGCTAGCAACCCCAGACTCCTCCAGGGAAGATACCCGAGATAATTTTTCTGCTTGGCCAATGCTCCATCCTCTGGGAAGCATCCGAGACTCCTTGCAGGTATGTCCCTGAGTCTTTATTCCGGTGCTTTTGGGCCCTGTCATCCCGGGTAGCAACCCCAGACTCCTCCGTGGAAGATACCCAAGTTGATTTTTCTCCTTGGACGATTGTCCATCCTGCGGGATGCACCCGAGACTCCTCCCAGCTCTGTTTCTGAGTGTTTTCTTCCGGTGGTTTAGCGCCCTGTGATCCCGGGTAGCAACCCCAGACTCCTCCAGGGAAGATACCCGAGATGATTTTTCTCCTTGGACAATGCTCCATCTTCTGGGATGCATCTGAAATTCCTCCCCAGTGTCTCCCGCTGACATTTTTCCTGTGGTTTTGGTCCCTGTAATCCCGGGTAGCAACCCCAGACTCCTCCAGGGAAGATACCCGAGATGATTTTTCTCCTTGGACAATGCTCCATCTTCTGGGATGCATCTGAGCTTCCTCCCAGGCGTCTCCCACAGACAATTTTCCTGTGGTTTGGGTCCCTGTAATCCCGGGTAGCAACCCCAGACTCCTCCAGGGAAGATACCCGAGATGATTTTTCTCCTTGGACAATGCTCCATCCTCTGGGAAGAATCCGAGACTCCTTGCAGGTATGTCCCTGAGTCTTTATCCCGGTGGTTTAGCGCCCTGTGATCCCGGGTAGCAACCCCAGACTCCTCCAGGGAAGATACCCGAGATGATTTTTCTCCTTGGACAATGCTCCATCTTCTGGGATGCATCTGAGCTTCCTCCCAGGCGTCTCCCACAGACAATTTTCCTGTGGTTTGGGTCCCTGTAATCCCGGGTAGCAACCCCAGACTCCTCCAGGGAAGATACCCGAGATGATTTTTCTCCTTGGACAATGCTCCATCCTCTGGGAAGCATCCGAGACCCCTTGCAGCTTTGTCCCTGAGTGTTTATTCCGGTGCTTTTGGGCCCTGTCATCCCGGGTAGCAACCCCAGACTCCTCTAGGGAAGATACCCAAGTTGATTTTTCTCCTTGGACGATTGTCCATCCTGCGGGATGCACCCGAGACTCCTCCCAGCTCTGTTTCTGAGTGTTTTCTTCCGGTGGTTTAGCGCCCTGTTATCCCGGGTAGCAACCCCAGACTCCTCCAGGGAAGATACCCGAGATGATTTTTCTCCTTGGACAATGCTCCATCCTCTGGGAAGCATCCGAGACTCCTTGCAGCTTTGTCCCTGAGTGTTTATTCCGGTGGTTTTGGGCCCTGTGATCCCGGGTAGGAACCCCAGACTCCTCTAGGGAAGATACCCGAGATAATTTTTCTGCTTGGACAATGCTCCATCCTCTGGGAAGCATCCGAGACTCCTTGCAGGTATGTCCCTGAGTCTTTATTCCGGTGGTTTAGCGCCCTGTGATCCCGGGTAGCAACCCCAGACTCCTCCAGGGAAGATACCCGAGATGATTTTTCTCCTTGGACAATGCTCCATCCTCTGGGAAGCATCCGAGACCCCTTGCAGGTATGTCCCTGAGTGTTTATTCCGGTGTTTTGGGTCCCTGTGATCCCGGGTAGCAACCCCAGACTCCTCCAGGGAAGATACCCGAGATGATTTTTCTCCTTGGACAATGCTCCATCCTCTGGGAAGCATCCGAGACCCCTTGCAGGTATGTCCCTGAGTGTTTATTCCGGTGTTTTGGGGCCCTGTGATCCCGGGTAGCAACCCCAGACTCCTGCAGGGAAGATACCCGAGATGATTTTTCTCCTTGGACAATGCTCCATCTTCTGGGATGCATCTGAGCTTCCTCCCAGGCGTCTCCCACAGACAATTTTCCTGTGGTTTGGGTCCCTGTAATCCCGGGTAGCAACCCCAGACTCCTCTAGGGAAGATACCCGAGATGATTTTTCTCCTTGGACAATGCTCCATCCTCTGGGAAGCATCCGAGACCCCTTGCAGCTTTGTCCCTGAGTGTTTATTCCGGGGCTTTTGGGCCCTGTCATCCCGGGTAGCAACCCCAGACTCCTCCGTGGAAGATACCCAAGTTGATTTTTCTCCTTGGACTATTGTCCATCCTGCGGGATGCACCCGAGACTCCTCCCAGCTCTGTTTCTGAGTGTTTTCTTCCGGTGGTTTAGCGCCCTGTGATCCCGGGTAGCAACCCCAGACTCCTCTAGGGAAGATACCCGAGATGATTTTTCTCCTTGGACAATGCTCCATCCTCTGGGAAGCATCCGAGACTCCTTGCAGCTTTGTCCCTGAGTGTTTATTCCGGTGGTTTTGGGCCCTGTGATCCCGGCTAGCAACCCCAGACTCCTCCAGGGAAGATACCCGAGATAATTTTTCTGCTTGGCCAATGCTCCATCCTCTGGGAAGCATCCGAGACTCCTTGCAGGTATGTCCCTGAGTCTTTATTCCGGTGCTTTTGGGCCCTGTCATCCCGGGTAGCAACCCCAGACTCCTCCGTGGAAGATACCCAAGTTGATTTTTCTCCTTGGACTATTGTCCATCCTGCGGGATGCACCCGAGACTCCTCCCAGCTCTGTTTCTGAGTGTTTTCTTCCGGTGGTTTAGCGCCCTGTGATCCCGGGTAGCAACCCCAGACTCCTCCAGGGAAGATACCCGAGATGATTTTTCTCCTTGGACAATGCTCCATCTTCTGGGATGCATCTGAGCTTCCTCCCAGGCGTCTCCCACAGACAATTTTCCTGTGGTTTGGGTCCCTGTAATCCCGGGTAGCAACCCCAGACTCCTCCAGGGAAGATACCCGAGATGATTTTTCTCCTTGGACAATGCTCCATCCTCTGGGAAGCATCCGAGACTCCTTGCAGCTTTGTCCCTGAGTGTTTATTCCGGTGCTTTTGGGCCCTGTAATCCCGGGTAGCAACCCCAGACTCCTCCAGGGAAGATACCCAATTTGATTTTTCTCCTTGGACTATTGTCCATCCTGCGGGATGCACCCGAGACTCCTCCCAGCTCTGTTTCTGAGTGTTTTCTTCCGGTGGTTTAGCGCCCTGTGATCCCGGGTAGCAACCCCAGACTCCTCCAGGGAAGATACCCGAGATGATTTTTCTCCTTGGACAATGCTCCATCTTCTGGGATGCATCTGAAATTCCTCCCAAGTGTCTCCCGCTGACATTTTTCCTGTGGTTTGGGTCCCTGTAATGCCGGGTAGCAACCCCAGACTCCTCCAGGGAAGATAACCCGAGATAATTTTTCTCCTTGGACAATGCTCCATCCTCTGGGAAGAATCCGAGACTCCTTGCAGGTATGTCCCTGAGTCTTTATTCCGGTGGTTTAGCGCCCTGTGATCCCGGGTAGCAACCCCAGACTCCTCCAGGGAAGATACCCGAGATGATTTTTCTCCTTGGACAATGCTCCATCTTCTGGGATGCATCTGAGCTTCCTCCCAGGCGTCTCCCACAGACAATTTTCCTGTGGTTTGGGTCCCTGTAATCCCGGGTAGCAACCCCAGACTCCTCCAGGGAAGATACCCGAGATGATTTTTCTCCTTGGACAATGCTCCATCCTCTGGGAAGCATCCGAGACCCCTTGCAGCTTTGTCCCTGAGTGTTTATTCCGGTGCTTTTGGGCCCTGTGATCCCGGGTAGGAACCCCAGACTCCTCTAGGGAAGATACCCGAGATAATTTTTCTGCTTGGACAATGCTCCATCCTCTGGGAAGCATCCGAGACTCCTTGCAGCTTTGTCCCTGAGTGTTTATTCCGGTGGTTTTGGGCCCTGTGATCCCGGGTAGCAACGCCAGACTCCTCCGTGGAAGATACCCAAGTTGATTTTTCTCCTTGGACGATTGTCCATCCTGCGGGATGCACCCGAGACTCCTCCCAGCTCTGTTTCTGAGTGTTTTCTTCCGGTGGTTTAGCGCCCTGTTATCCCGGGTAGCAACCCCAGACTCCTCCAGGGAAGATACCCGAGATGATTTTTCTCCTTGGACAATGCTCCATCCTCTGGGAAGCATCCGAGACTCCTTGCAGCTTTGTCCCTGAGTGTTTATTCCAGTGGTTTTGGGCCCTGTGATCCCGGGTAGGAACCCCAGACTCCTCTAGGGAAGATACCCGAGATAATTTTTCTGCTTGGACAATGCTCCATCCTCTGGGAAGCATCCGAGACTCCTTGCAGGTATGTCCCTGAGTCTTTATTCCGGTGGTTTAGCGCCCTGTGATCCCGGGTAGCAACCCCAGACTCCTCCAGGGAAGATACCCGAGATGATTTTTCTCCTTGGACAATGCTCCATCCTCTGGGAAGCATCCGAGACCCCTTGCAGGTATGTCCCTGAGTGTTTATTCCGGTGTTTTGGGGCCCTGTGATCCCGGGTAGCAACCCCAGACTCCTCCAGGGAAGATACCCGAGATGATTTTTCTCCTTGGACAATGCTCCATCTTCTGGGATGCATCTGAGATTCCTCCCAGGCATCTCCCACAGACATTTTTCCTGTGGTTTGGGTCCCTGTAATCCCGGGTAGCAACCCCAAACTCCTCCAGGGAAGATACCCGAGATGATTTTTCTCCTTGGACAATGCTCCATCTTCTGGGATGCATCTGAAATTCCTCCCAAGTGTCTCCCGCTGACATTTTTCCTGTGGTTTGGGTCCCTGTAATGCCGGGTAGCAACCCCAGACTCCTCCAGGGAAGATAACCCGAGATAATTTTTCTGCTTGGACAATGCTCCATCCTCTGGGAAGAATCCGAGACCCCTTGCAGCTTTGTCCCTGAGTGTTTATTCCGGGGCTTTTGGGCCCTGTCATCCCGGGTAGCAACCCCAGACTCCTCCGTGGAAGATACCCAAGTTGATTTTTCTCCTTGGACGATTGTCCATCCTGCGGGATGCACCCGAGACTCCTCCCAGCTCTGTTTCTGAGTGTTTTCTTCCGGTGGTTTAGCGCCCTGTGATCCCGGGTAGCAACCCCAGACTCCTCTAGGGAAGATACCCGAGATGATTTTTCTCCTTGGACAATGCTCCATCCTCTGGAAGCATCCGAGACTCCTTGCAGCTTTGTCCCTGAGTGTTTATTCCGGTGCTTTTGGGCCCTGTCATCCCGGGTAGCAACCCCAGACTCCTCCGTGGAAGATACCCAAGTTGATTTTTCTCCTTGGACGATTGTCCATCCTGCGGGATGCACCCGAGACTCCTCCCAGCTCTGTTTCTGAGTGTTTTCTTCCGGTGGTTTAGCGCCCTGTGATCCCGGGTAGCAACCCCAGACTCCTCCAGGGAAGATACCCGAGATGATTTTTCTCCTTGGACAATGCTCCATCCTCTGGGAAGCATCCGAGACTCCTTGCAGCTTTGTCCCTGAGTGTTTATTCCGGTGGTTTTGGGCCCTGTGATCCCGGCTAGCAACCCCAGACTCCTCCAGGGAAGATACCCGAGATAATTTTTCTGCTTGGCCAATGCTCCATCCTCTGGGAAGCATCCGAGACTCCTTGCAGGTATGTCCCTGAGTCTTTATTCCGGTGCTTTTGGGCCCTGTCATCCCGGGTAGCAACCCCAGACTCCTCCGTGGAAGATACCCAAGTTGATTTTTCTCCTTGGACTATTGTCCATCCTGCGGGATGCACCCGAGACTCCTCCCAGCTCTGTTTCTGAGTGTTTTCTTCCGGTGGTTTAGCGCCCTGTGATCCCGGGTAGCAACCCCAGACTCCTCCAGGGAAGATACCCGAGATGATTTTTCTCCTTGGACAATGCTCCATCTTCTGGGATGCATCTGAGCTTCCTCCCAGGCGTCTCCCACAGACAATTTTCCTGTGGTTTGGGTCCCTGTAATCCCGGGTAGCAACCCCAGACTCCTCCAGGGAAGATACCCGAGATGATTTTTCTCCTTGGACAATGCTCCATCCTCTGGGAAGCATCCGAGACTCCTTGCAGCTTTGTCCCTGAGTGTTTATTCCGGGGCTTTTGGGCCCTGTAATCCCGGGTAGCAACCCCAGACTCCTCCAGGGAAGATACCCAAGTTGATTTTTCTCCTTGGACTATTGTCCATCCTGCGGGATGCACCCGAGACTCCTCCCAGCTCTGTTTCTGAGTGTTTTCTTCCGGTGGTTTAGCGCCCTGTGATCCCGGGTAGCAACCCCAGACTCCTCCAGGGAAGATACCCGAGATGATTTTTCTCCTTGGACAATGCTCCATCTTCTGGGATGCATCTGAAATTCCTCCCAAGTGTCTCCCGCTGACATTTTTCCTGTGGTTTGGGTCCCTGTAATGCCGGGTAGCAACCCCAGACTCCTCCAGGGAAGATAACCCGAGATAATTTTTCTCCTTGGACAATGCTCCATCCTCTGGGAAGAATCCGAGACTCCTTGCAGGTATGTCCCTGAGTCTTTATTCCGGTGGTTTAGCGCCCTGTGATCCCGGGTAGCAACCCCAGACTCCTCCAGGGAAGATACCCGAGATGATTTTTCTCCTTGGACAATGCTCCATCTTCTGGGATGCATCTGAGCTTCCTCCCAGGCGTCTCCCACAGACAATTTTCCTGTGGTTTGGGTCCCTGTAATCCCGGGTAGCAACCCCAGACTCCTCCAGGGAAGATACCCGAGATGATTTTTCTCCTTGGACAATGCTCCATCTTCTGGGATGCATCTGAGATTCCTCCCAGGCATCTCCCACAGACATTTTTCCTGTGGTTTGGGTCCCTGTAATCCCGGGTAGCAACCCCAGACTCCTCCAGGGAAGATACCCGAGATGATTTTTCTCCTTGGACAATGCTCCATCTTCTGGGATGCATCTGAAATTCCTCCCAAGTGTCTCCCGCTGACATTTTTCCTGTGGTTTGGGTCCCTGTAATGCCGGGTAGCAACCCCAGACTCCTCCAGGGAAGATAACCCGAGATAATTTTTCTGCTTGGACAATGCTCCATCCTCTGGGAAGAATCCGAGACTCCTTGCAGGTATGTCCCTGAGTGTTTATTCCGGTGCTTTTGGGCCCTGTCATCCCGGGTAGCAACCCCAGACTCCTCCGTGGAAGATACCCAAGTTGATTTTTCTCCTTGGACGATTGTCCATCCTGCGGGATGCACCCGAGACTCCTCCCAGCTCTGTTTCTGAGTGTTTTCTTCCGGTGGTTTAGCGCCCTGTGATCCCGGGTAGCAACCCCAGACTCCTCTAGGGAAGATACCCGAGATGATTTTTCTCCTTGGACAATGCTCCATCCTCTGGGAAGCATCCGAGACTCCTTGCAGCTTTGTCCCTGAGTGTTTATTCCGGTGCTTTTGGGCCCTGTCATCCCGGGTAGCAACCCCAGACTCCTCCGTGGAAGATACCCAAGTTGATTTTTCTCCTTGGACGATTGTCCATCCTGCGGGATGCACCCGAGACTCCTCCCAGCTCTGTTTCTGAGTGTTTTCTTCCGGTGGTTTAGCGCCCTGTGATCCCGGGTAGCAACCCCAGACTCCTCCAGGGAAGATACCCGAGATGATTTTTCTCCTTGGACAATGCTCCATCCTCTGGGAAGCATCCGAGACTCCTTGCAGCTTTGTCCCTGAGTGTTTATTTCGGTGGTTTTGGGCCCTGTGATCCCGGCTAGCAACCCCAGACTCCTCCAGGGAAGATACCCGAGATAATTTTTCTGCTTGGCCAATGCTCCATCCTCTGGGAAGCATCCGAGACTCCTTGCAGGTATGTCCCTGAGTCTTTATTCCGGTGCTTTTGGGCCCTGTCATCCCGGGTAGCAACCCCAGACTCCTCCGTGGAAGATACCCAAGTTGATTTTTCTCCTTGGACGATTGTCCATCCTGCGGGATGCACCCGAGACTCCTCCCAGCTCTGTTTCTGAGTGTTTTCTTCCGGTGGTTTAGCGCCCTGTGATCCCGGGTAGCAACCCCAGACTCCTCCAGGGAAGATACCCGAGATGATTTTTCTCCTTGGACAATGCTCCATCTTCTGGGATGCATCTGAAATTCCTCCCCAGTGTCTCCCGCTGACATTTTTCCTGTGGTTTTGGTCCCTGTAATCCCGGGTAGCAACCCCAGACTCCTCCAGGGAAGATACCCGAGATGATTTTTCTCCTTGGACAATGCTCCATCTTCTGGGATGCATCTGAGCTTCCTCCCAGGCGTCTCCCACAGACAATTTTCCTGTGGTTTGGGTCCCTGTAATCCCGGGTAGCAACCCCAGACTCCTCCAGGGAAGATACCCGAGATGATTTTTCTCCTTGGACAATGCTCCATCCTCTGGGAAGAATCCGAGACTCCTTGCAGGTATGTCCCTGAGTCTTTATCCCGGTGGTTTAGCGCCCTGTGATCCCGGGTAGCAACCCCAGACTCCTCCAGGGAAGATACCCGAGATGATTTTTCTCCTTGGACAATGCTCCATCTTCTGGGATGCATCTGAGCTTCCTCCCAGGCGTCTCCCACAGACAATTTTCCTGTGGTTTGGGTCCCTGTAATCCCGGGTAGCAACCCCAGACTCCTCCAGGGAAGATACCCGAGATGATTTTTCTCCTTGGACAATGCTCCATCCTCTGGGAAGCATCCGAGACCCCTTGCAGCTTTGTCCCTGAGTGTTTATTCCGGTGCTTTTGGGCCCTGTCATCCCGGGTAGCAACCCCAGACTCCTCTAGGGAAGATACCCAAGTTGATTTTTCTCCTTGGACGATTGTCCATCCTGCGGGATGCACCCGAGACTCCTCCCAGCTCTGTTTCTGAGTGTTTTCTTCCGGTGGTTTAGCGCCCTGTTATCCCGGGTAGCAACCCCAGACTCCTCCAGGGAAGATACCCGAGATGATTTTTCTCCTTGGACAATGCTCCATCCTCTGGGAAGCATCCGAGACTCCTTGCAGCTTTGTCCCTGAGTGTTTATTCCGGTGGTTTTGGGCCCTGTGATCCCGGGTAGGAACCCCAGACTCCTCTAGGGAAGATACCCGAGATAATTTTTCTGCTTGGACAATGCTCCATCCTCTGGGAAGCATCCGAGACTCCTTGCAGGTATGTCCCTGAGTCTTTATTCCGGTGGTTTAGCGCCCTGTGATCCCGGGTAGCAACCCCAGACTCCTCCAGGGAAGATACCCGAGATGATTTTTCTCCTTGGACAATGCTCCATCCTCTGGGAAGCATCCGAGACCCCTTGCAGGTATGTCCCTGAGTGTTTATTCCGGTGTTTTGGGTCCCTGTGATCCCGGGTAGCAACCCCAGACTCCTCCAGGGAAGATACCCGAGATGATTTTTCTCCTTGGACAATGCTCGATCTTCTGGGATGCATCTGAGATTCCTCCCAGGCATCTCCCACAGACATTTTTCCTGTGGTTTGGGTCCCTGTAATCCCGGGTAGCAACCCCAGACTCCTCCAGGGAAGATACCCGAGATGATTTTTCTCCTTGGACAATGCTCCATCTTCTGGGATGCATCTGAAATTCCTCCCAAGTGTCTCCCGCTGACATTTTTCCTGTGGTTTGGGTCCCTGTAATGCCGGGTAGCAACCCCAGACTCCTCCAGGGAAGATAACCCGAGATAATTTTTCTGCTTGGACAATGCTCCATCCTCTGGGAAGAATCCGAGACTCCTTGCAGGTATGTCCCTGAGTGTTTATTCCGGTGCTTTTGGGCCCTGTCATCCCGGGTAGCAACCCCAGACTCCTCCGTGGAAGATACCCAAGTTGATTTTTCTCCTTGGACGATTGTCCATCCTGCGGGATGCACCCGAGACTCCTCCCAGCTCTGTTTCTGAGTGTTTTCTTCCGGTGGTTTAGCGCCCTGTGATCCCGGGTAGCAACCCCAGACTCCTCTAGGGAAGATACCCGAGATGATTTTTCTCCTTGGACAATGCTCCATCCTCTGGGAAGCATCCGAGACTCCTTGCAGCTTTGTCCCTGAGTGTTTATTCCGGTGCTTTTGGGCCCTGTCATCCCGGGTAGCAACCCCAGACTCCTCCGTGGAAGATACCCAAGTTGATTTTTCTCCTTGGACGATTGTCCATCCTGCGGGATGCACCCGAGACTCCTCCCAGCTCTGTTTCTGAGTGTTTTCTTCCGGTGGTTTAGCGCCCTGTGATCCCGGGTAGCAACCCCAGACTCCTCCAGGGAAGATACCCGAGATGATTTTTCTCCTTGGACAATGCTCCATCCTCTGGGAAGCATCCGAGACTCCTTGCAGGTATGTCCGTGAGTGTTTATTCCGGTGTTTTGGGGCCCTGTGATCCCGGGTAGCAACCCCAGACTCCTCCAGGGAAGATACCCGAGATGATTTTTCTCCTTGGACAATGCTCCATCTTCTGGGATGCATCTGAAATTCCTCCCCAGTGTCTCCCGCTGACATTTTTCCTGTGGTTTTGGTCCCTGTAATCCCGGGTAGCAACCCCAGACTCCTCCAGGAAAGATACCCGTGATGATTTTTCTCCTTGGACAATGCTCTAAACTCTGGGATGCATCCGAGACTTGTTGCAGCTATGTCCCTGAGTCTTTTTTCTCGCGGTTTATGGTTCTGTCATCCCAGGTAGCAATCTCAGACTCCTCCAGGGAAGACACCCAAGATGATTTTTCTCTCTTGACAGTGGTCCATCCTGCGGGATCTACCCAGAACTCCTCCCAGGCATCTCCCTCAGAGTTTTCTCCAGTGCTTCAGGGCCCTGTGATCCCGGCTAGCAACCCCAGACTCCTCTAGGGAAGATACCCGAGATAATTTTTCTGCTTGGACAATGCTCCATCCTCTGGGAAGCATCCGAGGCCCCTTGCAGGTATGTCCCTGAGTCTTTACTCCGGTGTTTTGGGGCCCTGTGATCCCGGGTAGCAACCCCAGACTCCTCCAGGGAAGATACCCGAGATGATTTTTCTCCTTGGACAATGCTCGATCTTCTGGGATGCATCTGAGATTCCTCCCAGGCATCTCCCACAGACATTTTTCCTGTGGTTTGGGTCCCTGTAATCCCGGGTAGCAACCCCAGACTCCTCCAGGGAAGATACCCGAGATGATTTTTCTCCTTGGACAATGCTCCATCTTCTGGGATGCATCTGAAATTCCTCCCAAGTGTCTCCCGCTGACATTTTTCCTGTGGTTTGGGTCCCTGTAATGCCGGGTAGCAACCCCAGACTCCTCCAGGGAAGATAACCCGAGATAATTTTTCTGCTTGGACAATGCTCCATCCTCTGGGAAGAATCCGAGACTCCTTGCAGGTATGTCCCTGAGTGTTTATTCCGGTGCTTTTGGGCCCTGTCATCCCGGGTAGCAACCCCAGACTCCTCCGTGGAAGATACCCAAGTTGATTTTTCTCCTTGGACGATTGTCCATCCTGCGGGATGCACCCGAGACTCCTCCCAGCTCTGTTTCTGAGTGTTTTCTTCCGGTGGTTTAGCGCCCTGTGATCCCGGGTAGCAACCCCAGACTCCTCTAGGGAAGATACCCGAGATGATTTTTCTCCTTGGACAATGCTCCATCCTCTGGGAAGCATCCGAGACTCCTTGCAGCTTTGTCCCTGAGTGTTTATTCCGGTGCTTTTGGGCCCTGTCATCCCGGGTAGCAACCCCAGACTCCTCCGTGGAAGATACCCAAGTTGATTTTTCTCCTTGGACGATTGTCCATCCTGCGGGATGCACCCGAGACTCCTCCCAGCTCTGTTTCTGAGTGTTTTCTTCCGGTGGTTTAGCGCCCTGTGATCCCGGGTAGCAACCCCAGACTCCTCCAGGGAAGATACCCGAGATGATTTTTCTCCTTGGACAATGCTCCATCCTCTGGGAAGCATCCGAGACTCCTTGCAGGTATGTCCGTGAGTGTTTATTCCGGTGTTTTGGGGCCCTGTGATCCCGGGTAGCAACCCCAGACTCCTCCAGGGAAGATACCCGAGATGATTTTTCTCCTTGGACAATGCTCCATCTTCTGGGATGCATCTGAAATTCCTCCCCAGTGTCTCCCGCTGACATTTTTCCTGTGGTTTTGGTCCCTGTAATCCCGGGTAGCAACCCCAGACTCCTCCAGGAAAGATACCCGTGATGATTTTTCTCCTTGGACAATGCTCTAAACTCTGGGATGCATCCGAGACTTGTTGCAGCTATGTCCCTGAGTCTTTTTTCTCGCGGTTTATGGTTCTGTCATCCCAGGTAGCAATCTCAGACTCCTCCAGGGAAGACACCCAAGATGATTTTTCTCTCTTGACAGTGGTCCATCCTGCGGGATCTACCCAGAACTCCTCCCAGGCATCTCCCTCAGAGTTTTCTCCAGTGCTTCAGGGCCCTGTGATCCCGGCTAGCAACCCCAGACTCCTCTAGGGAAGATACCCGAGATAATTTTTCTGCTTGGACAATGCTCCATCCTCTGGGAAGCATCCGAGGCCCCTTGCAGGTATGTCCCTGAGTCTTTACTCCGGTGTTTTGGGGCCCTGTGATCCCGGGTAGCAACCCCAGACTCCTGCAGGGAAGATACCCGAGATGATTTTTCTCCTTGGACAATGCTCCATCTTCTGGGATGCATCTGAGCTTCCTCCCAGGCGTCTCCCACAGACATTTTTCCTGTGGTTTGGGTCCCTGTAATCCCGGGTAGCAACCCCAGACTCCTCCAGGGAAGATACCCGAGATGATTTTTCTCCCTGGACAATGCTCCATCCTCTGGGAAGCATCCGAGACTCCTTGCAGCTTTGTCCCTGAGTGTTTATTCCGGTGCTTTTGAGCCCTGTAATCCCGGGTAGCAACCCCAGACTCCTCCAGGGAAGATACCCAAGTTGATTTTTCTCCTTGGACTATTGTCCATCCTGCGGGATGCACCCGAGACTCCTCCCAGCTCTGTTTCTGAGTGTTTTCTTCCGGTGGTTTAGCGCCCTGTGATCCCGGGTAGCAACCCCAGACTCCTCCAGGGAAGATACCCGAGATGATTTTTCTCCTTGGACAATGCTCCATCTTCTGGGATGCATCCGAGACCCCTTGCAGGTATGTCCCTGAGTGTTTATTCCGGTGTTTTCGGGCCCTGTGATCCCGGCTAGCAACCCCAGACTCCTCCAGGGAAGATACCCGAGATGATTTTTCTCCTTGGACAATGCTCCATCTTCTGGGATGCATCTGAGATTCCTCCCAGGCGTCTCCCACAGACATTTTTCCTGTGGTTTGGGTCCCTGTAATCCCGGGTAGCAACCCCAGACTCCTCCAGGGAAGATACCCGAGATGATTTTTCTCCCTGGACAATGCTCCATCCTCTGGGAAGCATCCGAGACTCCTTGCAGCTTTGTCCCTGAGTGTTTATTCCGTGGCTTTTGGGCCCTGTCATCCCGGGTAGCAACCCCAGACTCCTCCAGGGAAGATGCCCAAGTTGATTTTTCTCCTTGGACTATTGTCCATCCTGCGGGATGCACCCGAGACTCCTCCCAGCTCTGTTTCTGAGTGTTTTCTTCCGGTGGTTTAGCGCCCTGTGATCCCGGGTAGCAACCCCAGACTCCTCCAGGGAAGATACCCGAGATGATTTTTCTCCTTGGACAATGCTCCATCTTCTGGGATGCATCCGAGACCCCTTGCAGGTATGTCCCTGAGTGTTTATTCCGGTGGTTTAGCGCCCTGTGATCCCGGGTAGCAACCCCAGACTCCTCCAGGAAAGATATCCGAGATGATTTTTCTCCTTGGACAATGCTCCATCTTCTGGGATGCATCTGAGATTCCTCCCAGGCGTCTCCCACAGACATTTTTCCTGTGGTTTGGGTCCCTGTAATCCCGGGTAGCAACCCCAGACTCCTCCAGGGAAGATACCCGAGATGATTTTTCTCCCTGGACAATGCTCCATCCTCTGGGAAGCATCCGAGACTCCTTGCAGCTTTGTCCCTGAGTGTTTATTCCGGTGCTTTTGGGCCCTGTCATCCCGGGTAGCAACCCCAGACTCCTCCGTGGAAGATACCCAAGTTGATTTTTCTCCTTGGACGATTGTCCATCCTGCGGGATGCACCCGAGACTCCTCCCAGCTCTGTTTCTGAGTGTTTTCTTCCGGTGGTTTAGCGCCCTGTGATCCCGGGTAGCAACCCCAGACTCCTCCAGGGAAGATACCCGAGATGATTTTTCTCCTTGGACAATGCTCCATCCTCTGGGAAGCATCCGAGACTCCTTGCAGGTATGTCCCTGAGTGTTTATTCCGGTGGTTTAGCGCCCTGTGATCCCGGGTAGCAACCCCAGACTCCTCCAGGGAAGATACCCGAGATGATTTTTCTCCTTGGACAATGCTCCATCTTCTGGGATGCATCTGAAATTCCTCCCCAGTGTCTCCCGCTGACATTTTTCCTGTGGTTTTGGTCCCTGTAATCCCGGGTAGCAACCCCAGACTTCTCCAGGAAAGATACCCGTGATGATTTTTCTCCTTGGACAATGCTCTAAACTCTGGGATGCATCCGAGACTTGTTGCAGCTTTGTCCCTGAGTCTTTTTTCTCGCGGTTTATGGTTCTGTCATCCCAGGTAGCAACCTCAGACTCCTCCAGGGAAGACACCCAAGATGATTTTTCTCTCTTGACAGTGGTCCATCCTGCGGGATCTACCCAGAACTCCTCCCAGGCGTCTCCCGTAGAGTTTTCTCCAGTGCTTTAGGGCCCTGTGATCCCGGCTAGCAACCCCAGACTCCTCTAGGGAAGATACCCGAGATAATTTTTCTGCTTGGACAATGCTCCATCTTCTGGGATGCATATGAGATTCCTCCCAGGCATCTCCCACAGACATTTTTCCTGTGGTTTGGGTCCCTGTAATCCCGGGTAGCAACCCCAGACTCCTCCAGGGAAGATACCCGAGATGATTTTTCTCCTTGGACAATGCTCCATCCTCTGGGAAGCATCCGAGACTCCTTGCAGGTATGTCCTTGAGTGTTTATTACGGTGTTTTGGGGCCCTGTCATCCCGGGTAGCAACCCCAGACTCCTCCAGGGAAGATACCCAAGTTGATTTTTCTCCTTGGACTATTGTCCATCCTGCGGGATGCACCCGAGACTCCTCCCAGCTCTGTTTCTGAGTGTTTTCTTCCGGTGGTTTAGCGCCCTGTGATCCCGGGTAGCAACCCCAGACTCCTCCAGGGAAGATACCCAATATGATTTTTCTCTCTTGACAGTGGTCCATACTGCGGGATCTACCCCGAACTCCTCACAGGCGTGTCCCGCAATGTTTTGTCCAATGCTTTAGGGCCCTGTGATCCCGGGTAGCAACCCCAGACTCCTCCAGGGAAGATACCCGAGATGATTTTTCTCCTTGGACAATGCTCCATCCTCTGGGAAGCATCCGAGACTCCTTGCAGCTTTGTCCCTGAGTGTTTATTCCGGTGGTTTTGGGCCCTGTGATCCCGGCTAGCAACCCCAGACTCCTCCAGGGAAGATACCCGAGATAATTTTTCTGCTTGGCCAATGCTCCATCCTCTGGGAAGCATCCGAGACTCCTTGCAGGTATGTCCCTGAGTCTTTATTCCGGTGCTTTTGGGCCCTGTCATCCCGGGTAGCAACCCCAGACTCCTCCGTGGAAGATACCCAAGTTGATTTTTCTCCTTGGACTATTGTCCATCCTGCGGGATGCACCCGAGACTCCTCCCAGCTCTGTTTCTGAGTGTTTTCTTCCGGTGGTTTAGCGCCCTGTGATCCCGGGTAGCAACCCCAGACTCCTCCAGGGAAGATACCCGAGATGATTTTTCTCCTTGGACAATGCTCCATCTTCTGGGATGCATCTGAGATTCCTCCCAGGCGTCTCCCACAGACAATTTTCCTGTGGTTTGGGTCCCTGTAATCCCGGGTAGCAACCCCAGACTCCTCCAGGGAAGATACCCGAGATGATTTTTCTCCTTGGACAATGCTCCATCCTCTGGGAAGCATCCGAGACTCCTTGCAGCTTTGTCCCTGAGTGTTTATTTCCGGGGCTTTTGGGCCCTGTAATCCCGGGTAGCAACCCCAGACTCCTCCAGGGAAGATACCCAAGTTGATTTTTCTCCTTGGACGATTGTCCATCCTGCGGGATGCACCCGAGACTCCTCCCAGCTCTGTTTCTGAGTGTTTTCTTCCGGTGGTTTAGCGCCCTGTGATCCCGGGTAGCAACCCCAGACTCCTCCAGGGAAGATACCCGAGATGATTTTTCTCCTTGGACAATGCTCCATCTTCTGGGATGCATCTGAAATTCCTCCCAAGTGTCTCCCGCTGACATTTTTCCTGTGGTTTGGGTCCCTGTAATGCCGGGTAGCAACCCCAGACTCCTCCAGGGAAGATAACCCGAGATAATTTTTCTCCTTGGACAATGCTCCATCCTCTGGGAAGAATCCGAGACTCCTTGCAGGTATGTCCCTGAGTCTTTATTCCGGTGGTTTAGCGCCCTGTGATCCCGGGTAGCAACCCCAGACTCCTCCAGGGAAGATACCCGAGATGATTTTTCTCCTTGGACAATGCTCCATCCTCTGGGAAGCATCCGAGACCCCTTGCAGGTATGTCCCTGAGTGCTTATTCCGTTGTTTTGGGGCCCTGTGATCCCGGGTAGCAACCCCAGACTCCTCCAGGGAAGATACCCGAGATGATTTTTCTCCTTGGACAATGCTCCATCTTCTGGGATGCATCTGAGCTTCCTCCCAGGCGTCTCCCACAGACAATTTTCCTGTGGTTTGGGTCCCTGTAATCCCGGGTAGCAACCCCAGACTCCTCCAGGGAAGATACCCGAGATGATTTTTCTCCTTGGACAATGCTCCATCCTCTGGGAAGCATCCGAGACCCCTTGCAGCTTTGTCCCTGAGTGTTTATTCCGGTGCTTTTGGGCCCTGTCATCCCGGGTAGCAACCCCAGACTCCTCCGTGGAAGATACCCAAGTTGATTTTTCTCCTTGGACGATTGTCCATCCTGCGGGATGCACCCGAGACTCCTCCCAGCTCTGTTTCTGAGTGTTTTCTTCCGGTGGTTTAGCGCCCTGTTATCCCGGGTAGCAACCCCAGACTCCTCCAGGGAAGATACCCGAGATGATTTTTCTCCTTGGACAATGCTCCATCCTCTGGGAAGCATCCGAGACTCCTTGCAGCTTTGTCCCTGAGTGTTTATTCCGGTGGTTTTGGGCCCTGTGATCCCGGGTAGCAACCCCAGACTCCTCTAGGGAAGATACCCGAGATAATTTTTCTGCTTGGACAATGCTCCATCCTCTGGGAAGCATCCGAGACCCCTTGCAGGTATGTCCCTGAGTGTTTATTCCGGTGTTTTGGGGCCCTGTGATCCCGGGTAGCAACCCCAGACTCCTCCAGGGAAGATACCCGAGATGATTTTTCTCCTTGGACAATGCTCCATCTTCTGGGATGCATCTGAGATTCCTCCCAGGCATCTCCCACAGACATTTTTCCTGTGGTTTGGGTCCCTGTAATCCCGGGTAGCAACCCCAGACTCCTCCAGGGAAGATACCCGAGATGATTTTTCTCCTTGGACAATGCTCCATCTTCTGGGATGCATCTGAAATTCCTCCCAAGTGTCTCCCGCTGACATTTTTCCTGTGGTTTGGGTCCCTGTAATGCCGGGTAGCAACCCCAGACTCCTCCAGGGAAGATACCCGAGATAATTTTTCTGCTTGGCCAATGCTCCATCCTCTGGGAAGCATCCGAGACTCCTTGCAGGTATGTCCCTGAGTCTTTATTCCGGTGCTTTTGGGCCCTGTCATCCCGGGTAGCAACCCCAGACTCCTCCGTGGAAGATACCCAAGTTGATTTTTCTCCTTGGACGATTGTCCATCCTGCGGGATGCACCCGAGACTCCTCCCAGCTCTGTTTCTGAGTGTTTTCTTCCGGTGGTTTAGCGCCCTGTGATCCCGGGTAGCAACCCCAGACTCCTCTAGGGAAGATACCCGAGATGATTTTTCTCCTTGGACAATGCTCCATCCTCTGGGAAGCATCCGAGACTCCTTGCAGCTTTGTCCCTGAGTGTTTATTCCGGTGCTTTTGGGCCCTGTCATCCCGGGTAGCAACCCCAGACTCCTCCGTGGAAGATACCCAAGTTGATTTTTCTCCTTGGAAGATTGTCCATCCTGCGGGATGCACCCGAGACTCCTCCCAGCTCTGTTTCTGAGTGTTTTCTTCCGGTGGTTTAGCGCCCTGTGATCCCGGGTAGCAACCCCAGACTCCTCCAGGGAAGATACCCGAGATGATTTTTCTCCTTGGACAATGCTCCATCCTCTGGGAAGCATCCGAGACTCCTTGCAGCTTTGTCCCTGAGTGTTTATTCCGGTGGTTTTGGGCCCTGTGATCCCGGGTAGCAACCCCAGACTCCTCCAGGGAAGATACCCGAGATAATTTTTCTGCTTGGCCAATGCTCCATCCTCTGGGAAGCATCCGAGACTCCTTGCAGGTATGTCCCTGAGTGTTTATTCCGGTGCTTTTGGGCCCTGTCATCCCGGGTAGCAACCCCAGACTCCTCCGTGGAAGATACCCAAGTTGATTTTTCTCCTTGGACTATTGTCCATCCTGCGGGATGCACCCGAGACTCCTCCCAGCTCTGTTTCTGAGTGTTTTCTTCCGGTGGTTTAGCGCCCTGTGATCCCGGGTAGCAACCCCAGACTCCTCCAGGGAAGATACCCGAGATGATTTTTCTCCTTGGACAATGCTCCATCTTCTGGGATGCATCTGAGATTCCTCCCCAGTGTCTCCCGCTGACATTTTTCCTGTGGTTTTGGTCCCTGTAATCCCGGGTAGCAACCCCAGACTCCTCCAGGAAAGATACCCGTGATGATTTTTCTCCTTGGACAATGCTCTAAACTCTGGGATGCATCCGAGACTTGTTGCAGCTATGTCCCTGAGTCTTTTTTCTCGCGGTTTATGGTTCTGTCATCCCAGGTAGCAACCTCAGACTCCTCCAGGAAAGACACCCAAGATGATTTTTCTCTCTTGACAGTGGTCCATCCTGCGGGATCTACCCAGAACTCCTCCCAGGCATCTCCCTCAGAGTTTTCTCCAGTGCTTCAGGGCCCTGTGATCCCGGCTAGCAACCCCAGACTCCTCTAGGGAAGATACCCGAGATAATTTTTCTGCTTGGACAATGCTCCATCCTCTGGGAAGCATCCAGGACCCCTTGCAGGTATGTCCCTGAGTCTTTATTCCGGTGTTTTGGGGCCCTGTGATCCCGGCTAGCAACCCCAGACTCCTGCAGGGAAGATACCCGAGATGATTTTTCTCCTTGGACAATGCTCCATCTTCTGGGATGCATCTGAGATTCCTCCCAGGCGTCTCCCACAGACATTTTTCCTGTGGTTTGGGTCCCTGTAATCCCGGGTAGCAACCCCAGACTCCTCCAGGGAAGATACCCGAGATGATTTTTCTCCCTGGACAATGCTCCATCCTCTGGGAAGCATCCGAGACTCCTTGCAGCTTTGTCCCTGAGTGTTTATTCCGGTGCTTTTGGGCCCTGTAATCCCGGGTAGCAACCCCAGACTCCTCCAGGGAAGATACCCAAGTTGATTTTTCTCCTTGGACTATTGTCCATCCTGCGGGATGCACCCGAGACTCCTCCCAGCTCTGTTTCTGAGTGTTTTCTTCCGGTGGTTTAGCGCCCTGTGATCCCGGGTAGCAACCCCAGACTCCTCCAGGGAAGATACCCGAGATGATTTTTCTCCTTGGACAATGCTCCATCTTCTGGGATGCATCTGAAATTCCTCCCAAGTGTCTCCCGCTGACATTTTTCCTGTGGTTTGGGTCCCTGTAATCCCGGGTAGCAACCCCAGACTCCTCCAGGAAAGATACCCGGGATGATTTTTCTCCTTGGACAATTCTCTATACTCTGGGATGCATCCGAGACTTGTTGCAGCTATGTCCCTGAGTCTTTTTTCTCGCGGTTTATGGTTCTGTCATCCCAGGTAGCAACCTCAGACTCCTCCAGGAAAGACACCCAAGATGATTTTTCTCTCTTGACAGTGGTCCATCCTGCGGGATCTACCCAGAACTCCTCCCAGGCATCTCCCTCAGAGTTTTCTCCAGTGCTTTAGGGCCCTGTGATCCCGGGTAGCAACCCCAGACTCCTCTAGGGAAGATACCCGAGATAATTTTTCTCCTTGGACAATGCTCCATCTTCTGGGATGCATCCGAGACCCCTTGCAGGTATGTCCCTGAGTGTTTATTCCGGTGTTTTCGGGCCCTGTGATCCCGGCTAGCAACCCCAGACTCCTCTAGGGAAGATACCCGAGATAATTTTTCTGCTTGGACAATGCTCCATCCTCTGGGAAGCATCCGAGACTCCTTGCAGGTATGTCCCTGAGTCTTTATTCCGGTGCTTTTGGGCCCTGTCATCCCGGGTAGCAACCCCAGACTCCTCCGTGGAAGATACCCAAGTTGATTTTTCTCCTTGGACTATTGTCCATCCTGCGGGATGCACCCGAGACTCCTCCCAGCTCTGTTTCTGAGTGTTTTCTTCCGGTGGTTTAGCGCCCTGTGATCCCGGGTAGCAACCCCAGACTCCTCCAGGGAAGATACCCGAGATGATTTTTCTCCTTGGACAATGCTCCATCTTCTGGGATGCATCTGAGATTCCTCCCAGGCGTCTCCCACAGACATTTTTCCTGTGGTTTGGGTCCCTGTAATCCCGGGTAGCAACCCCAGACTCCTCCAGGGAAGATACCCGAGATGATTTTTCTCCCTGGACAATGCTCCATCCTCTGGGAAGCATCCGAGACTCCTTGCAGCTTTGTCCCTGAGTGTTTATTCCGGTGCTTTTGGGCCCTGTCATCCCGGGTAGCAACCCCAGACTCCTCCGTGGAAGATACCCAAGTTGATTTTTCTCCTTGGACGATTGTCCATCCTGCGGGATGCACCCGAGACTCCTCCCAGCTCTGTTTCTGAGTGTTTTCTTCCGGTGGTTTAGCGCCCTGTGATCCCGGGTAGCAACCCCAGACTCCTCCAGGGAAGATACCCGAGATGATTTTTCTCCTTGGACAATGCTCCATCCTCTGGGAAGCATCCGAGACTCCTTGCAGGTATGTCCCTGAGTGTTTATTCCGGTGTTTTGGGGCCCTGTGATCCCGGGTAGCAACCCCAGACTCCTCCAGGGAAGATACCCGAGATGATTTTTCTCCTTGGACAATGCTCCATCTTCTGGGATGCATCTGAAATTCCTCCCCAGTGTCTCCCGCTGACATTTTTCCTGTGGTTTTGGTCCCTGTAATCCCGGGTAGCAACCCCAGACTTCTCCAGGAAAGATACCCGTGATGATTTTTCTCCTTGGACAATGCTCTAAACTCTGGGATGCATCCGAGACTTGTTGCAGCTATGTCCCTGAGTCTTTTTTCTCGCGGTTTATGGTTCTGTCATCCCAGGTAGCAACCTCAGACTCCTCCAGGGAAGACACCCAAGATGATTTTTCTCTCTTGACAGTGGTCCATCCTGCGGGATCTACCCAGAACTCCTCCCAGGCGTCTCCCGTAGAGTTTTCTCCAGTGCTTTAGGGCCCTGTGGTCCCGGCTATCAACCCCAGACTCCTCTAGGGAAGATACCCGAGATAATTTTTCTGCTTGGACAATGCTCCATCTTCTGGGATGCACATGAGATTCCTCCCAGGCATCTCCCACAGACATTTTTCCTGTGGTTTGGGTCCCTGTAATCCCGGGTAGCAACCCCAGACTCCTCCAGGGAAGATACCCGAGATGATTTTTCTCCTTGGACAATGCTCCATCCTCTGGGAAGCATCCGAGACTCCTTGCAGGTATGTCCTTGAGTGTTTATTACGGTGTTTTGGGGCCCTGTCATCCCGGGTAGCAACCCCAGACTCCTCCAGGGAAGATACCCAAGTTGATTTTTCTCCTTGGACTATTGTCCATCCTGCGGGATGCACCCGAGACTCCTCCCAGCTCTGTTTCTGAGTGTTTTCTTCCGGTGGTTTAGCGCCCTGTGATCCCGGGTAGCAACCCCAGACTCCTCCAGGGAAGATACCCAATATGATTTTTCTCTCTTGACAGTGGTCCATACTGCGGGATCTACCCAGAACTCCTCACAGGCGTGTCCCGCAATGTTTTGTCCAATGCTTTAGGGCCCTGTGATCCCGGGTAGCAACCCCAGACTCCTCCAGGGAAGATACCTGAGATGATTTTTCTCCTTGGACAATGTTCCATCCTCTGGGTTTCACCCGAGAATCCTTCCAGGCTTCTGTTGTTCTCTTTTGTCATATATTTGAGGGACCTTAGATCCCTGGTAGGACCTCCAGACTCTCCAAAGGGAGATACCTGTGATGGTTTTTTCCCATTGGGAAGTTACCTATCATGTTTTTTCTCTTTTAGGCAAAGCTGTTTACCCCGCAATAAACCCATGGCTCCTTCCAGGCATCTCCCAGAGACTTTTGATCTCTAGTTGAGGGACCTGATATCACAGGTAGCTACCAAGACTCCTCCAAGGAAGCTTCCTTCTGTTTTGCCAATAGGTCTCTGTTCCTGGATCCATCCAACCCTCCCATTAGCGTTAGGTTAGGGTGTGCGTTCTGTATGAGAATCCCACAGCTCCAGGGACACGTGGCTGGAAAAGGTATGTCGAGGAGGGAACGGCATTGCACCAACATCACTCCCTTGACACTGTGATGGTGTGCTCCCCCTCCCTGCCTTCCAACCTGACCTTTATCTCCCGTGACCCTGCCCAAGCACTAACACCCGTGGTGGTCACAATGGGCACGTGTACATGTGATGGCTGCCCCCGGCTCGATGTGGTTTCAGGGAAACACATAACACCACAGTAGCCAAGGGCTAACTTGAGCAGTGCTGGTACTGTGGCCAATATGCAGATATGACTATAGGTCAATCATCTCACCCACATCAATAGTGAACAGCCCAAGAGCCCTTTGAGCTCCCCTGCACGCCAGGATCTCCCCATGAGCGGGGACGCCTCTCAAGGTTACTCCTCGAGCTTCACAGATTCTTTGCCGCAACAGATCCTCAGTCAGTGACTAATATCACGCGAAACTGTGAAATCTTAGCTAAGTGATAGAAAGGATTGATTGCACATATATAATCCCTTAGACATAAACCATTGACCCAGTCCGGGACCAGGATTGGATCCAGCCGCACCCAGACTCCTCTCTGAGAAGGAGGTTAGAAAGCAAGGGGCTCCTTTCCGAACTTCAGCCCAACAGGAGGGTCTCCCTGGCAGTTCTGCCTGACCCTGTCCTCCATGCAGGAAATAACCAAGTGTACCTTGCCATCGAATCCTGCTAAAGCACTGTCGCATTTACTCTCAAACTTTGTTAAATCCCTGTTTTGTATCAATAAACGTGTCGCTGCTCCTCTCTACGAGTGAAGTGCATCACTCCATCCGCAACAGACACCTCTCTCCTCTGGGCCACCCGTGCTGCTGGGGACCTCAGCCTCAGCCCACGCTGCCATTAGCTGCCTGTCAAAGCGCTGCTACGGGATGGTGAAGGCAGGAACAGCTTTCCATCCTTGCTCCTTTTGTGTAGGAGCAGTCGCTGGATGTTTTCCATTTTGGAGCGGGGCTCTGGCGAGTGTGGGAGAGAGTGTTGGGAGCGTTACGGTGCAAGGAAAGCGCAGAGCCCCAGTGTTGGTCGGGCTGTGAAAGTGCTGCCAAGGGATAGTGAGGGCAAGCAGTCTAATATGACCGAACTGAATGAAACAATCCAGGAATTCTTTACTTACAGAATCTCACTTGGATACAGCCCACGCTGAGGGATGCTGGACTAAAGTCACACTCCTTTTCTTTGGAGGAATTCTGAAAGGAAAAGGAACCAAAGAACTGTTACACAATGTAAAATTCTATTGTACAGGAGAAGTTTATTTGTTTGCTTGCTTTAAGAACTAAAGGTGGTTTCAAACCCTAAAAATGCAAGGTAACCAAAGTACAGAACGAGATACCCGAGCTAAACAAAAGACATCTCTCTCGTCTGTGCTATCGCCTAGCAGCCAACTACTCCCCTCGATAAATATCACCGTCAGGAGGAGCCCAATTTGACCTCTCCCTGAATGGCAGCTGGACTGCACGCCAGGCGACTCTCCCCGTGGGCAGGGGTGACTCTCAAGGTTAGAGATTCCTTACCTGAGACTGAGAGCCTTCCTCACCCACGGCGGAGAGATGCCTTAGCTGCGGCAGATCCTCAGTAAGTGACTGAGAGCGTGCTGAATTAGTACTAATGAGACATTACTAATCCATGCAGCTACTCAATATTATTGCAAACATTGTATAGATAATTCCGTTAGACATAAGCTGTTCTCCAAGTCTGAGACCGGGGCTCCATAAGGAGTTTAGAAGGCAAGGGGATCCACTCTGAACCTCGTGACTCAATGGGAGGGTCTTCCTTACTCTTTGCGTCTCCAGTCTCTGTGTGAATCAGCCTAACCTGCTTCTAACTCAGTTTTCCTTTGTATGTTTTTTCCAAGCGGTAGGTAATCATAGAATGGTCTGGGTCGTCTTCAATTGGATCTGGTTGCTCAGAGCCCCATCCAACCTGACCTGGAATGTTTCCAGGTATGGGCCATCTCCCACCTCTTTGGGCAACCTGGGCCAGTGTCTCCCCACCCTCATCATCAAAAACCATAATCTTCCCAGATGCCCCATCCCTGCTTATTGCAGGGGGTTGGACTCAACAACCTCTAAAGGTCCCTTCCAACCCAAATGATTCTATGACACTGTGATTTCACTGATGTTTCCCTGTTGGCTTCTGTTCCGTCAGAAGCCCCTGGCTCATCTCCATAAGACTCCGAGTGTGCTGCACCCAGCACGTCTCAGACCAACAGGCTGAGGGTCCTCGCTGGCGCCCCGTCCCCCTGACCTTAGCATGTTCCCGCAGCTTGTCACGGGCAAGCCTGATCCTATCCCTGACCCCTTCAAGCCTGATCCTATCCCTGACCCCTTCAAGTCTAGTTTAAAGCTCTGCCAATGAGCCCCACTGGCTCCTGAGCAAAGACCCTCTTCCCCCTTTCAGAAAGCTCAATCCCATCTGACCCCAGCAGGCCTGGCACCATGGAGGCCACCCTATTTGTGAAAAAACAAACAAACAAACAAACAAACAAAAAAAAACAACCCCCCCCAAAAAAACCCAAAAAAAAACCAAAAACCCCACCCAACAAAATTGTGGTGGTGACAGCAGCCATGGAGCCATGTATTAAAAGACCAGGTCCGTCTGTTCCTTCCAGTGTCGCTGCGCATAACTGGAAGGAGAGAGGAAAAATAGCCGGCGCTCCAGATTCCCTTACCACCCATCCCAAGGCCCTGAAGTCTCTCCGGATCGCCCTCGGACTACGCATTGTGGCTTCGTGGCCACCCACAGGGAAGAGCAGCGCTGGGCAATAGTCCGAGGGCCGTACCAGGCCGGAAAGTTTCCTAGTGACGTCCTTAACCCGGGCCCAGAGGGGCAGCAGACTTCCCCAAGAGGAGGGTCTGCCCGGCAGATCGGGTCCTCTGTTCCCGTCCCCGTCTCCGGGAGGGCAGAGCGTGGCTCCAGCGGCCCCTCTCTCTCTCGCTCCCACTCCCGGCTGCTCCTCAGCCTTTCTCCTTCCCCCCCGGCTCTGCCGCCAGGCCGAGCGCACCGTCCCCCTGCTCCCCCCTCACGGCTGCTCTCCCCGCTGCCGCCCCTCAGCAGGGACAGGCCCCGCCTCGCCCTGCGGCCTGGCCGGCTGCGGGTTCTCCTGGGAGCTCCGCCTGGGCCGCCACATCCATCCTGCCGAGCGCAGCGGACACGGCTTTCTGCCGGCGGATGCCACAGCCGAGCTCCTTCCCGGAGGGCGACGGCCACCGACCGAGCTCACCTCTTGAGCCGGCAGGGCGGCGACGCCCGGCCAGGCCCCTGCCGCCCCACGCTCTGTCTGGCTGCCCGCTCCGCTGGCGGCGCTGCTGCTCGCTGGTGCTCCCCAGGCTGCTCGGTACAGGGCCGGGGGTGGCCGCGGCCCCGCGGGACGACACCCGCCGCTGCGCTGCGCTGCTCTCCGCCGCGGAGCGGGCCGGCCCCGGAGCGGCTCCCTCAGCCACCGGCCGCTCCCTCCGCTGCGGCGCGTTTGAGCCTCCCGCCGTTGCCCGGGCAACGCCCAGGTCTCGCCAGCGGCTGTGGCGAGAGGTACCGGCTGCCGCTCGGCCCCGCTCGGCAACACTCGGCCCCGCTCGGATCGGCTCGTCATCTCGCGGCCCCTCTCGGCCGGTCAGGGCCGTCCCCGAGCGCGGCGGCGGGGCCGGGCTGGCGCAGGGCGGGCAGAGGAGCGGCGGGCGGAGGGGCCGAGCCGCCCCGGGAGGCGGCCGCCGGGCGCTCCCCTCCTGCGCTGCCCCGAGGTCCCGGCCGGTCCGGGGCAGCCGCTCGGTGTCCCTCGGGTCCCCGCTGTCCGGGCGTCGGGGCAGCCCCGAGGCTGGGCTGGGCTGGGGCCGGCTCTGTCCCGGCGGCCATCCCCCCCTCCTGCCTGCCCCGGGCCCCGCCGCACGGGCTCTGTGCCGCACACACCGTCCCGTCCGTACCCGCCCTCTCCCCCGCTGGGAGGGCGGTGGGGCCACCGCGGGGCGGGCAGAGCCCTGTGGGGCTGCGCCCGGGAGTCACCGAGCGCCGCAGGTTGCCCGATGCGGAGCGAAAGGAGCCCGAGGGGCCGCCCAGAGCAGCCCCCGCAGCGCAGCGCAGCGCAGCGGCACAGGCGGCGGCAGGAGGGGCAGCCCCCGGCCGGGGGAGCCCCCGTCGGGGCGGGTAAGTAGCACAGCCACGTCTGCGCAAGAGGAGCAACGCAGAAGCCTTTTCCCGCCCCGACTGCTCCCGCCAGCGAGCTCGGGGCCGGTGGCACTGACGGCGGCAGCCAGGAGCATCGGGCCCCGAGTCACCGGTGCCGACAGCACAGGCGCCGCTGGAGGCGTCCGCCTCTTCCCGCCCCGACGGGATGCCGAGGGCAAGAGCGGGAAGAGGCCCCCAGACGCAGCCCCGCTGCCTTGCTGCGGCTCCTCTGCTTCCAGTACCTTTCCCTTTCCTTCCACAAGGCCGCCGTATCTTCACCAATCTTGACTTTTTTCATGCTGGGAAGCAGAGGCCCGGCTCATACTAGAAACCTCTGCTGCTTCTTGGAGGGAATGAGTGTTTTCTGCCGGGGTAAGACTGATTAAAGACTGATTAAAATAACACCAAGTTCCAAGTTGCTGCTTCTTTTATTAGAGTCCCATAGAACAGTTTTTCAAAGTCACATTGCCACTTTGTGACACGCAAGGATCAAAATCTTAAAGCTTGTTGCTCTTTTCCCCAAAACTCTAGGTTGTGCAGAAAAACACATTCCAACCCAACACCTTCAGTACATCAATTTGGAAACATAAACAAAGTAGCATTTCACTTAAAGCATTCACTAGCTGAGACAAGCCATGTGAAAAGCAGAGTTACACAAGAAACAATACCACCAAACAGTCACACTACAAGTTTACCTTTCCACAACAATCAGTGCTTCCAGGTCAGTTCTTTCCACCAAAAAGATGCTGGAGTGGCAAAAAGATGATGCTGGGGAAACAACAACAAGAGCATGTTACACTGCCAGTCCTTCTCTGAGAATTGTAATGACAAGGCCATTTCTGGCCACCAGAAAGACAAAACCCCAGCACAAAACAGACAGGGAAAGACTGAAAAAATAGAGACAACATAAAGAATAACTGGTGCACGGTGATGTTAATTTCAGTTTGCAATGGTGTCTTCAGGAGTGTTATGGTTTGAGAGACCCATAACAATTTGTTGTCATTTAGACAATCATTCTATCACCCGATGACCCCTCCCCACCTGGGAAAGAGAAATCGGGAAAAACAAGAAAACCCGAGAGCTGAACGATAAACAGATTTAATAGAATAAGATTAGATAATTAACATTAACAGCACTAAAGAACTGATATTGATCCCGACACCAATACAGAATATGCAAAGATTATACTCAGCCAATTCTATCAGTAGGAAGCTGTGCACTCCCAGCAGTGGACAGCAAATGTGGGACACTGCGAGCGCTACGGCTTCAGGAGGAAGGGAAGGCCTCAGGGCTCCGGCACCAGGGCACGAAGTTCTCAGGATGGCAGCCATCAAGGGAGAGAGAGAGAGCACTTCGCAGCAAACTTTCTAATTTATAATGAGTGTGACATTGATGGTATGAAATAATCCTGTTGGCCAGCTTGGGTCAAGTGCCCGGGTCTCGCTCCTCCTCATCCCTGCACCTGGCGAGCTCGAAAACACTGAGACCTTGAGACCCACACACCATAGCTGGCTGTAAAGTAAATATTTTCACAAATTCAGACACTGGAGTCTTCTGAAAGTGCAGTTTTCCCAAGCATTAGAAGAGAAATTAGTCCTGTGTCTCTCAAACCAGGACATTCCACCCCTTATTTCATACCATATATATGACACACTCAAATTACTGTTGTATTAGTCCTCTCATATATATACACACAAATATATAATCCTCTAAAGCTATAAACTATTCCTCTAAAAGGTCTATTAAGTTTTTTAGTTGAAAACTAGGAGTTCCATCTATCACAATAGTCTTTTAGGGTAAGAACCAGTGATGTGGCATCGTCTCAGTTGTCAGATCGGGACCGGGCCTCCATACAGGACAACAGACGTGTAGAGTTGGGCGCAGCAATAAAACGTGTTGTGCTCACGGCTAGCATGTTCCCTGTCGCTGGACGCCATTCGATGGAGTTTCATTACCGGTTTCATTACCACCATGTTATCCTGAAAAACACTTATTGAACACTGTTAGTGTTATGTGACAATTAACACCACACATTTTAAAATTAAGGATTCTCGCCCCAAATCAAATCTCCTAACGGGTACATCGAACTTCTCCATTTTCCTGCATCACCCACCAGGTATGCCCTGGTCCTTCAGCAAAAGCAACCCCACGAGTGGGCCTGCCTTTACCCGAGGCCGGGGTAACCCAGACTGTTTTCCCCAACATATTCTTTACATGCACCACAGGGACCTTGTCCCCTTCTACAATAGGTAAAAGCTCTGACTGAGCCGGACCAGCTCGGCTGACAGTTCCCCTGGTGTTGACTAACCAGGTGGCTTTCGGTAAATGCTCATCCCACTTTTTAAATGTTCCAGCAGTCATTGCTTTCAAGGTAGTCTTCAGTAATCCATCACATCGTTCGACCTTCCCAGCAGCTGGTGCGTGGTAGGGGATATGATATATCCATTCAATACCATGTTCTTTAGCCCAGGCATCTATGAGATTATTTCGGAAGTGAGTCCCATTGTCTGACTCAATTCTCTCTGGAGTACCATGTCGCCACAACATTTGTCTTTCCAGGCCTAAAATAGTGTTACGGGCAGTGGCATGAGACACAGCATACGTTTCCAGCCATCCGGTGGTTGCTTCCACCATTGTAAGCACATAGCACTTGCCCTGGCGGGTTTGTGGAAGGGAAATATAGTCACTTTGCCAGGCCTCTCCATACTTATATTTCAGCCACTGTTCCCCGTACCATAAAGGTTTTGACCGTTTAGCTTGCTTAATTTCAGCACGTTTCACATTCATAAATAACCTGTGATATATTATCCATAGTCAAATCCACCCCTCGGTCACGAGCCCATCTGTATGTCGCATCTCTTCCTTGATGACCTGAAGTGTCATGGGCCCACTGAGCTAAAAACAATTCACTATTACGTTGCCAATCCAAGTCTACTTGGGACACTTTAATTTTAGCAGCCTGATCCACCTGCTGGTTGATTTGTTGTTCCTCAGTGGCCCGACTCTTGGGTACATGGGCATCTACATGGCGTACCTTAACAGACAACTTTTCTAATCGGGCAGCAATATCTTGCCACAAATCAGCAGCCCAAATGGGTTTACCTCTGCGCTGCCAGTTACTCTTTTTCCACTCCTTTAACCATCCCCACAAGGCATGTGCCACCATCCATGAGTCAGTATAAAGATAAAGCACCGGCCACTTTTCTCGCTCGGCAATATTTAAAGCCAACTGGATGGCTTTCACTTCTGCAAACTGACTCGACTCACCCACTCCCTCAGCCGCTTCTGCGACTCGCCGAGTGGGACTCCATACAGCAGCTTTCCACCTTCACTGGTTTCCTACAATACGACAAGATCCATCTGTGAATAGCGCATATTGCCTTTCATTTGCTGATAATTGATTATATGGTGGGGCTTCCTCAGCACGCACCACCCTCTCCTCTGGGGACCCGCCAAAATCTGTGCCTTGTGGCCAATCCGTGATCACCTCCAAAATTCCTGGACGATTAGGGTTCCCTATTCGAGCTCGCTGAGTAATTAGTGCGATCCATTTACTCCACGTCGCATCAGTGGCGTGATGTGTGGAAGGAGCCTTCCCTTTAAACATCCAGTTCAACACTGGCAACCGAGGCACCGGGAGGAGCTGTGCTTCAGTACCAATTACCTCCGAAGCAGCTCCAACTCCTTCATATGCTGCCAATATCTCTTTCTCAGTAGTGGTATACCGAGCCTCGGATCCTCTATATGCTCGGCTCCAAAACCCACGGGGTCGGCCTCGAGTCTCTCCAGGTGCCCTTTGCCAGAGACTCCAGGTAGGGCCGTTCTCCCCCGCTGCAGTGTAGAGCACATTTTTTACATCTGGTCCAGTCCGAACTGGCCCAAGGGCTACTGCATGGACAATTTCCCGTTTAATTTGTTCAAAGGCTGATTGCTGCTCAGGGCCCCATTTAAAATCATTCTTCTTCCTCGTCACTTCATAGAGAGGGCTCACAATCTGACTGTAACCAGGAATATGCATTCTCCAGAAACCCACAACGCCTAAGAAGGTTTGTGTTTCCTTTTTGTTAGTAGGTGGTGACATAGCTGTTATTTTATTAATCACGTCCATTGGGATCTGACAACGCCCGTCTTGCCACTTAATTCCTAAAAACTGGATTTCTCGCGCAGGCCCCTTGACCTTACCTCGTTTGATGGCAAAACCAGCTTCCAGAAGGATTTGGATTACCTTCTCCCCTTTCTCAAAAACTTCTTCTGCCGTATTACCCCATGCAATGATGTCGTCAATGTATTGCAGGTGTTCTGGAGCTCCACCCTTCTCCAGTGCAGTCTGGAAGTCCAGTGCAGTCCATGGCAAACAGTAGGGCTGTGTTTCCACCCCTGGGGCAGTCGATTCCAGGTGTACTGGACACCCCTCCAGGTGAAAGCAAACTGTGGCCTGCACTCTGCTGCTAAAGGAATAGAGAAAAAGGCATTAGCAATGTCAATTGTAGCATACCACTCAGCTTCCTTTGACTCCAGCTCATAATGAAGTTCTAACATATCTGGGACGGCAGCACTCAATGGTGGTGTGACTTCATTCAGGCCACGATAGTCTACTGTCAGTCTCCATTCCCCGTTAGGCTTTCGCACTGGCCATATGGGACTGTTAAAGGGTGAACGAGTCCTACTGATCCCCCCTTGGCTTTCCAGCTGACGGATCAACTTCTGTATAGGGAGCAAAGAATCTCGATTAGTGCGATATTGTCGCCTATGCACCGTTGTAATAGCAATGGGCACCTTTTGTTCCTCAACCCTCAATAACCCCACAATAGAAGGGTCCTCTGACAGCCCAGGCAAAGTAGACAGTTGGATAACTTCCTCCATCTCCACCGCCGCTACACCAAACGCCCACCGGTAGCCCCTCGGGTCCTTAAAATACCCTCTCCTGAGGTAATCAATGCCAAGAATGCATGGAGCATCTGGACCAGTCACAATGGGGAACTTTTCCCATTTATTCCCAGTTAGGCTCACTTCGGCCTCCAATACAGTCAGCTCTTGAGATCCCCCCATCACTCCAACAATCGTGATGGGTTCTGCCCCTCTATGATTTGACGGCATTATGGTGCACTGTGCACCAGTGTCCACCAAGGCCCTATACTTTTGTGGTTCTGATGTGCCAGGCCATCGAATCCACACAGTCCAATAAACTCGATTATCCCTCTCCTCCTCCTGGCTGGAGGCAGGGCACCTCTACTTTCGACTAGAGGGTCCCTCAGTGCCATCCCTGACAGCCACATGTCGTAAATCAGGTTCCGAAGCCCATCTGTGCTGTCTGGGGGACTGTCCACTGGAAACTGGAGCAGCATGTCTTCTGAAAGAACCCCTCTTTGGGGGTGTTTTACTCCGCAAGTCACGTACGCGTGTCTGTAATGCTGAAGTAGGTTTTCCATCCCACTGCTTCATGTTTTCCCCCCAATCACGCAAAGTAGCCCACAGAACACGTCGCGGTGTGCATCGTTTCTCTTGAACAGTTCTTTTAGGAAAGCGTTTTTCCTTAACTGAGACACCAGCCTGGTCACATGACCTGTCCAACGCTGAAACACCGGCCCAGTCACGTAACCTGTCCAATGCTGAGACACCGTCCCGTGGGGTAGAAAAAAGATTATGTGCATAATGCTGCATGTCAGTATCCACATCTCCCACTGTCGGTGCCTCATCCTCTTTCCAACGAAAGAATGCCAATACATGAGCGTACGCTGCCGGTGCACTCAGTACCCACTTGCGCCAAATGGGTCCAGTAATTTTGAGTCCATCTGGATTTAATGATGCCTCCAGGTTGTCCAAATCAGTAAAAATCATCTCTCTCACAGCTATTTCCCTCAGATTCTGAACACCTCTCTCAATAGTTGTCCACTTGGATGGGCGGTATGGGATATCGTCCCTATAGGGATACCTGCTCCTCACACCTAACAGGAGTCGCCTCCAGAGGGTGAGGGACTGTGGTGGTCCTCCAAGAGCCCTGTCAATACCCGAATCTCTAGCTAATGGTCCCAACCGCTTGGCTTCTCTACCATCTAAGTCCAAACTATCAGCTCCAGTATCCCAGCATCGGAGTAGCCAAGGAATCACTTGCTCGCCTTCCTGACGGCCGTAATCCTTACGTATGTCACGCACCTCACTAAGGGTTAATGATCGAGTAGTCTCCTCTGTTACTTCGTTGTATGATGTCCCTGGTTGACCAGTGCTATCTAGCCCTATTGCACGTTTCCTCTTATGTACAGGGTTAACTAATACTGGCACTGGTTGTGTCTGTAGGTCAGCTGCATCAGCCATCACCAAGGTCAGAGTAGGTCTAGTACTTGTTGCAGCTGCGGGTCCTTTTGTGGGAGGCGGTGGGGTCTGGATAGGATCAGTGCCTTTCACAGGGCCAACAGGGTCCGCACAGGTATGATGTATGTCGCAGGGGCTGGCGGGGGCTGTACAGGCGCGATGTCCGTCGGGGGGGCCGGCAGGAGCTGTGCAGGCAGGATGCCCGTCGGGGGGGCTGGCCGGGAATGTGCAGGCGCGATGTCCGTCGGGGGGGCTTGCGGAGGCTGTGCAGGCGCGATGTCCGTCGGGGGGGCTGGCGGGGGCCGTGCAGGTACGGTGTACAGCAGGGGGGGCCGGTGGGGACTGTCGTAGGAGCCGGCAGGATCTCAGCCTGCGGAGTCTGGATCGGATCAACGCCTGCCATAGAGGCCGGCGGCGTCTGTGCGCGGTAGGAGCCGGCGGGGTTGCTGCCGGACGTTTCCCTCTACTGCAGGTCCAGACCACAAAACAGATCAAACCCTCAAAACTTAACAACCCAAGCACAACAATCAAAATATTCCAAGGGTATTCCAAATTCTCAAAACCCGTTACTATTGATGACATCAGTACATACAAATTCTCAAGAGACATCCCCTCCTTCGCTAAATGGCCCGTAACATAACCCAAGGTATAATTATGCACAATGGTCAGCAAAGGACTCCCCCCGTCCCGAGGTGGGTCTGACCGCTGTGATTCTCGAGATGTCATTACATAAGTGACAAATAACGGAAAAATTACAAACGACCCGATAACATAGCAAAATACCGCCACACAAAATAACAAGGCAATGTGTTGGAATCCAAACTGAGAAACGATAAGCTGCCTTAAAGGAGAGACAAACAGCAATGACCTCCCCCACAGCTCCCATAGCTCCTGACCTAAGTTTACACAAAGATAGCGGAGAACTCGGACCAGATTCCTCCCTTGAAACCATTCCAACAGAGTCATAGTGACTTCTTAACGAATCCAATCAAATCTGTTTAAAACTTCAACCCTTCAGAACTCTCCAATTAAAACTTTTGGTTCTCACAGCACTATTTAAATTAAGCACAAAATATCACACTGAGTGCCAAACTTGTTACAATACCACGTTGGGCGCCAAATTTGTTATGGTTTGAGAGACCCATAACAATTTGCTGTCATTTAGACAATCATTCTATCACCCGATGACCCCTCCCCACCTGGGAAAGGGAAATCGGGAAAAACAAGAAAACCCGAGAGCTGAACGATAAACAGATTTAATAAAATAAGATTAGATAATTAACATTAACAGCACTAAAGAACTGATATTGATCCCGACACCAATACGGAATATGCAAAGATTATACTCAGCCAGTTATATCAGTAGGAAGCTGTGCACTCCCAGCAGTGGACAGCAAATGTCGGACACTGCGAGCGCTACGGCTTCGGGAGGAAGGGAAGGCCTCAGGGCTCTGGCACCAGGGCACGAAGTTCTCAGGATGGCAGCCATCAAGGGAGAGAGAAACTTCGCAGCAAACTTCCTAATTTATAATGAGTGTGACGTTGATGGTATGAAATAATCCTGTTGGCCAGCTTGGGTCAAGTGCCCGGGTCTCGCTCCTCCTCATCCCTGCACCTGGCGAGCTCGAAAACACTGAGACCTTGAGACCCACACACCATAGCTGGCTGTAAAGTAAATATTTTCACAAATTCAGACACTGGAGTCTTCTGAAAGTGCAGTTTTCCCAAGCATTAGAAGAGAAATTAGTCCTGTGTCTCTCAAACCAGGACAAGTGATTAAAAAAGAAAAAAACAAAAACTCTTGAAACTTCCTGTGAAATTAGGGGTGGCTGAGACACATTACATTTCTCACTTCTTTCACTAACTATGCTGCTTTCTCTGAAACTTGTTTGTATCCTTATTCTAAATGGTTTGGCTTCAGTAGAGCCAGGACACCCTAAGATCCAGTTTTGGGGCCAGTTGTCTCTTGTCAGGCAGAGATGTCCACGTCGACATCGGTGAGTGATGGTTTGGAGATGTTTCAGACCGGTGGTAATGACAGTAGAAGATACTTTGTATTAGCTGTCATATACTTTGTATTATACATAGTATAACACTTTGTTATTATATTATATTATAATACTTTGTATTAGCTGTCATCTTTCTTTGCAACACAGTGTTTGTGGGTCGCTGACAAGAGGCTCCTGGAGGTGTTGGCTGAGATTCTGTAATGGGAATTCTTTTGTTCTGGGGCTGAAGTCCAAATCGCCCTCTCATGGTGTGCGACTACGTAAGCTCTTCTTAAAAGGGAAGATCCTTGCGGTAGCGGGAGAGCCTGTTTGGCAGGTGTAGTAGTTTGGGGACAGAGTCGCATTGTGGGCTGGGCCTTCGGGGGTGGGGGCTGTTTGTGCCCCGAGCCCTTGGCCCGGTGCTCACAGCTGGAACAGGCTCTGCAAAATCCTGCTGGAAGGAGCTAGATGAGGGACCTGTGGCCGAGCCGGGGGAGAGGAAGAACCCCTGGAGCGGCCTGGGGACCTGCGGCAAAGCTGCCTTCAAATCAGCTCTTCCCAGGAGGCACTGAGTGCTGTGGTTCTCCTTCAGGAAGCATGGTACGCACCAAGCACGGCCAGAGCTGTTGCTGTGCCAAGAGAAGACTTCCCGCCATGCTGGGGCTGATGGTGACAGTTCCCACCAGCTGTGCATCTCAGGCAGGTGCTGGTAAGATGCCACAGAGGGGGCAACCGCCTGGCTGTCACTTCTCTTGCAGGTTTAAGAGCAGAAGAGAGGCAGGATGAGAGGGTGCATGAGGTGCAAAAGCTCATCAGACAGCTGGCGCAGTAACGATGAGAGCAGAAGGAGATGCAGGTGATGTGGCTGGGACAATGCTTCTGAGGTACCATCTGCCACACAAACACAGAGACAACCGGAGATGTTGGGATGTCATGGAGCAGGTGAGAAAGGTGCCTGGGAGAGGGGAGAGCCTGGGGAAGTGGGAGACAGGGATGGAGGGGCAAAATCTTGGGGGTTGGCAGTAAGGGTGCTCCTGCTGTGCAGGTGTTTGTGAGGTCACTGGTGGCTGAGCAGGATTTAAGGCAGGAGAAGGCCCTGGTTTGTGCAGCTGCTTGTGCTGCCACAGCTGTGCGAGTAGGTGATAGTGTAGAAGGTCACACCTGGCTTTTTCATGTGCTTGTGCTGTCCCATGTGCCTGAAGAGGTGCCTGCCTGAGAGCAGGAGCAGGACCTGGCTTGCGCAGCTGCTTGTAATGTCATCTGTGTTTGAGTAGGTGTTAGGGCAGGAGAAGCCTCTGGCTTGTTGTTTCAGGAATTACGCAGCCGCCAGCGAGACTGTGGTAGGAATTATGTGTGTGCCCCCCCAACAGGGCTCAGCCCCATGTTGCCCCTCGCAGAAGACGAGTCGCCAGTCTGCTGAGTAACTCGGTGGTTTATTTACCCGACACGCAGAGCAGTTTGAGCTGTTGCCTCCAGGGAGGGACCCCTACTGCAGATTGCGCACCCCAATTATACCCTTACAGACAGATTCCCCAGAAAATACCGCCCATCACCCAATGCCCAAGTGCAATCGCTTCATTCTGGTTGGTGGTCTCTTGATTTCTTATTGGTTTTCTGGGTGGCCACCTTCTGAAGTTACCTCATTCTCTCAGAATTGTCTCCTTGCTCCTTTTTCAGAAGGAATCACTGATGTTCCCTTTCTCAGCCGGGGTCAAAGGCTTCTTTCCAGCAGTGTCATTTCTCCTTCCAGGAAAGCAGCTGGGCATGAGAATTGTCTTGCCTTGTCCCATCGTTAGGCAGGACACTTGGACAGTGCCAGGGAGGGATCTCCTTTACCCCTGTGGAGGGAAGGGACTCAGCTGAGTCAATTGAGGCACCTCCTCTGGTGTTTTCAGTCCTGGGGACAGGAAGGAACTCGGTTCCCTCCCATGCACACTACATATACATCAAAGGAGGTGGGATTCCTCTTGCCTCAGCTCAGGTGTGCACAACACAGCCGCCCTGGTGGGAGCTCCTTGTCTGGGCTCTGCTGCTAATGACTGGAGGTGGAGGGCAGTGGTGAGCTGCTCAGACACAAACACCTGGTGACATGGGAGGTACTGAGTTGGTCCAGGGTACGTGCAGGGAACTGCAAGCTCTAAGGGAGCAACTCTGAGAGATGGGGCAACATCTAGGGGCATCTCCTTGGAGGTTGTTGGGAAATTCCTTTGTCCAACTGAGATGACAGCAGATGCCAAAATTTAGAGCAACTGCACCTTTTGCTACTCGTTATGTTCAGGGCTCCATCACGCATAACAGTCACTTGGAAGGACAAACGCCATAGCCTTCAAGAGACCTTCCCCCAACACCTTGCTCTATCTTTCCCCAACTTTTATTGCTGAGCACGACGTCCTATGGTGTGAGATATCCCTTTGGTCATTTGGGGTCAGCTGTCCCGTCTGTGTCCTCTCCCAGCTTCTTGCCCACCCCCAGGCTAGTTGCTGGTGGGTCAGCATGAGAGGCAGAGAAGGCCTTGCTGCTGTGCAAGCCCTGTTCATTGACAGCTAAAACTGCGTTGTGTTATCAGGACTGTTTTGGTCACGGATCCAAAACAGGGCACCATTTAGGCTGCTGTGGAGCAAACTAACTCCGTCCCAGGCAAAAGCATTGCTGTAAAGCCCATCCTACTCCTGCCGCAGCAGCCACACGCAGCAGAGAGGAGTGTTGGAGCATGCTGGAGAGGCCGATGCATCCCAGAGGCATTCGATGCCCTCTCTTGTAACTGCCCAGCCGCAGCCCACCCCTAAACCCCACCTGCCCGGACGGGCTGCCAGTGGCAGAGACATACTGGTGCAGGGGGCAGTTGGGATTTTTGGGAAAGGACTGGGGAAAAAGGGGATCGCTGATTCCCAGGACAAGATGGGAAACCTATTTCCTCTCTACCCAGCTGTGCCCCCTCCCTGCAGGTGTCATAACACACCTTCACGTGATGCAGGCTGATGGCACAGGGAGGTCACCCCAGCAAAGCAGCATTGCCAGGACTTCCCGGCGAGGCCTGGGCACTGCTGGGCACTGCTGAGGGGCTCCCTACTGCTTCCCTTCAGATCTGCTGCACAGCCAGGAGCGGGGTCGGGAGGCAGTGGGGCTGTGCTGGGGGACCCTTGCTGACAGGCAGAGCAGGAGCACGTCGGAGAGGAGTTTTGGGCAGGGAGCTGCAAAGAGCATCCCTTTTCCCTGAGCTGAGGGCAAGCAGCAAGCGCGAGGGAGGGCTGCTGCACTGTGGCTGTCAGCTTGGAGCTGAGCTGCTTGTTCCCCACGCATTCCCAAAGTGAGTGCGGTTCTTCTGCAGCCCTCGAGCGAGCGAGCGGGTGGCTTGCCAGCTCCTGCTTAGGAGCACGCGTTGTAGGGGCTCAACACTAGGCGCTGAGTCAGGGATCAGTCCTGAAGGGACTGCTTTCTGTTTAACTAATGCTGAGTTTGGGCTGCGTGTGTATTCTCCTGGAGTGACTGGGCATCGTGATCGCATTTCTCGCAGCCAGCCTGCCGTCATTGCCAGCAGAGAGAACCAAGTGCAGATGGAGAGGACACGGAGAGGCAAGTTTTCTGGTGTTGGGGGGAGATTGCCAATAAAAGGCGTGCATGGGCCCAAAGGGAGAGGGATGCCACGCCTCACATGACAGCCAGGAGGACTAGTGCTGGGGAGCTGCAGAGGGTAGGGATCAGCCCTCTTCAAGCCTGTGTCATCATTTGCTTTCCAGGTTTAAGTTGCAGCCATGCAGGAGAGCCATCCCCTTTGGACACTGTGGCTGTAGGGACTCTGGAGGTCCCCAACACGTGCCATATGGCTTTCATGAGCTTGTTTGCCTCATCGCAGGCCTCTGAGTGGGGAAGACGGCAGATGCTGAGTGCACCCCGCATCACTTTGCTTGCCCTTACAGCAGACCTGAGGTGCAGTCCTCTCCCATCCTCCTGAAGGGGCTCAGGGCTCATCCCCCCCTTGCCATGGGAAATGGCCCCACCTCCCCCGCTTCTTCTGCCAGCCTGGGAAGCTTTGATCCCAGATGCACACGGGAGGCCAACCTGCCCCGTGCTCGTGCCGCCTCCTCCTGGTGTCTCTTTGCAGTGCGCTCCCCCCGTGTCCAGGCAGCTCCCCCAGGACCAAGGAGGCGGGCAGGCAGGAGCCAGCTCCTCCAGCCAGGCCCACCGTGGCCCTCCCATCCTCTGAAAACTGCAAGAGAGCACCGCAGGTACGTGCCCTGCCTTGCTTTAACTGCTGTGCTGTCTGAGACTCGGCAAAGGCCTCTTTGTGCAGAGAGCCATCCTGAAAGGATCCCTTGGCCTGCATTCATTGTCACCTCCTTCAGATCTGCTTCACGACAAGGAAGGTGCTGCATGCCCTTCCTGCCTTTTATTGCCCCCTGAGTGGTCAGGGAAACCTTACTGTGGACAGGGGCTATGGGAAATGTGCGAGTCCTTTCCAGGTGGTTGGCAGTGGAGGTCTTGGTCACTCTGCTGTGTTTTGCCAGGACTTGAGGAGCCTAGCATGACTCCATGGCCCCTGATCTGTCAGGGGCAAAGCGCTGCCGACCGAGCGGCTGAGGCAGGGGCACCAACACGGGTCAGAGCCAAAGGAAGCCCCTCCAGGAGCCAAGACTAATCCTGCCTCCTGCTGAGGAGGAGGTCAGGAGCTGTCTGCAGAGTGGGACGGGTTGAAGATGCCGTGACAGGAGCGGCAGGAACAAGTGAGGGCCGAATGGGGGGCGTGGGAAGCCTGGCCTGCAGGGGAGGACCGACAGCTGCCCCAGGTACAGGCAGCCATTGACAGCGCTGAGACAGCAGCCACCCTCTCTGTCGCGGCACCCGGGGTGGCAGGTCTGTGGGGGTGGGAGCACGACTGACCCCCAGCTGCAGGGCAGGGCTTTGCCTGCTCAGCCCCGTGCAGGAGAGGTGGGCGGCAGGGTGCGAGGGGCAAAGCAGCCGCCATCCGTGAGGACGGGCACGCGGTGCCGAGTCTCCCGGCTCCCAGGTCCCGCTGCAGGCTCCTTTCAGGAGGTCCTCTGGGAAAGGGCACCTCTGTTTGCTGTCTGGTTTGCTGAGAGCATCTCCTCCTTGGCAGGCACTTGGACTCCCCACCCTCCAGCCCAGCCCAGGAGAAAGGAGGTCAGCCAGAGGTGGAGGAAGGCTGGAAAGCCTCTCCCAGCAGAGGAGATGGCAGCAGCAGCCCAGCTGCAGAGACTCCAGCCTGAGTAAGTGTGCACTGACTCGGGCCACAGCCTGGGGCAGTCGAGCAGCCATGACCCCGCAGAGATGCCCAGGGGGTCCCTGCGTCCTGGGGTTGCACAGGACACTCTCTGATGTCTCCTACCATGGGCATGATGTGGATTGCCCTCCCAAGCCAAGGCCCAAAACCCACCCGCAGGGTTAAAGGGTGGGTGGATGTGGGACAGGGTGGGCATGTGGACTTGAGGTGGCAAGAAGGGGTCTCCGGCAGAGGGATGATGTTGCCCTCTTGTTGCAGCCACCTTTCTCCACAAGCCACCCAAGTCCTCAGAAGGCTGGAGCTGCATCAGGCACGGAGGAACATACTCCAGCACGTCACTGAGAACAGGCTGTGTGGAGAGCAGCAGAGGCAGCTCCCCTGGTAACTGTGTCCAAGAAGGGATGGTGCTTCCCCTGGCTCCAGGACCCATCCCTCTACTGAGGGCAGCCCTGGGGGAAGGAGGGGATATCTCTGACACCACTCGTCAGACAGAAGGAGGTTTTGGAGGCCGGCTTTAGGCTGGACCTCCCTGCCCCCCAAGGGGACTGCCTGGGCACCCAGAATTGGCTTTCCACGGGGGCAGTAGAAGTCCTGGCTGAAGGCAGAGGGATCCCTCTGATGGCTGTAGCTTCCTCTTTCCAAACTGGAGAGCATGTCCTGCCCCAAGATGCCTTGCCCTGAGGGGGCATACCACTATGGGACAGCCAAGGTCTCAGCCCCAGGCTGACCAGCTGTACCTGGGACCTTCTCCTGGGCTTGGGCATCAGGGGCCTCTCCCACTTCACAGACACCTTGAGGCTCTCTCGCAAGCAGATCCCTCCCACCGTGGGTGGCCTGAGCGATGCCTGTGGGGTATCTCTGCCTTCTCCCTCTCCATATGATCATACACTTTTCTTTCTTCTTCCCTGGCACTACATGCTGGTACTGCAGCAGAGGGGCAGATGCTGGGAGCAGCGGCTGTAGCGGTGGCGGTTAGCCAAGGGGCTGGGCGGCTTCTCAGCTGCTGATATGCACCTAGAAATATAAAATCAAGAGCTCTGGGGCTGTTCCCAGCTGGACTGACTGGCCTGTTCCTGGCGTGGATCAATCTAAAGGGATTGTGCACACCCCATGTGTCATCCCAGAACTCCTCGTAGGGGCAGGAGAGATGGAGTCCACACATAGCCCACAGCGCAAAGATGTGCAGCCTCCTGAACTCTCACACCCTTCCCGGGTGGGAAACCAGCCCAGCTGGTACCTCCCTGACATGCCTGGCACGCTCCTGCACACTGCGCAGAGTACCACCAGCAGGGCCAGAAGTCTGCACGTGATTACCAGGCTGTGACCACACTGGGACCGTGGAGGTGTGGTGTGTAAATGGCACAGCGGGAGAGCTGCAGTGGAGAGACGCGGGTTCTTCAGGAAGGGCCATGTGGGAAGGCGAGGAGGTGGACTTGCCTGCTGCTCGGGGTGGGACAGGAGCTGGCTTAGGGGCCAGGGTCAGCAGGCAGACCAACGTGGGTGCCGTGCTCGCAGGTACCTGCTAGGGACCTCCTGTTAATGAGGAGGATGTAGATGAGGAACTCTGAAAGATTTAAGGGAGTTTTTAGAGATGTATCAGTAAAAGAGTGAGGAAGGCATGCTGGCATGGATTTTGCAATCTTGGGGTAGTAGAGCTACATCTATTCTTTTATCAGCAGGTGGAAAAGATTTAGTAAGCCTTATAGCCATTGATGATCAGGCACAATGAGGATATGCTCAGCTGCAAAATGTCAGAGGTGCTGCCAGGCGAGACATTATTGCACCAATGTTGTATCAGTGGTTGTGTGCAGCAGTTTCAGCAGCATATACAGAACCCGTTGGATCAGTGTCGTCCCTCAGAAACTGGTGTGCAATGGAGAAAGGTACTAATTTGGTGCAGCAGGTGGGGATGGCTCATGTGTTGGGTACAGGGTGCAATCCGGAGAATTTAGCAGTGACGAGAAGTATCAAAGTGCAGTTTGTGAGAGGAGCGCCTGCCTCACTAAACCCCATGTGACAAATGCTGTGGGTAATGTAGGTGCCCTAGGAAACACCTTGAGGGAAATTTGGGCTGCAATTTTGGGACCATCTGTGCAGGTGGTGAATAAAGTAAAGACTGCAAAACCAAGGGGAGTTACAGCACAGGTTACAAGGAAACAAATGTGGAATAATCTTGTGCAAGCCAGTATCCCCCGACCAGAAATAGATGGGATCACAGCATCAAAAAGGTTTCAACGATGGCAAAAGTTAGCGTTTATGCAAAAAAAGCCAACCGCCCCCTGCCCCACCACCAACTCCTCACCCCCCTCCACCCTGCCTGCCCCCTCACTGCAAGGTGTGACCTGGAAACAAAAGCACTGTACTTTCCGAGTATTGCCTCAGGGATACACACACAGTCCCTCCATTTGCCGCCTAATGACAGCAGCTGATTTAGCACTATGCTCGGGGACTGTTACTGGTTACCGTTCTATTGATGATCTATTGATTCTGGCCGAGTCATAACAAGAAAGTGAAGCAGCTGCCAAATTGCTGAAAGCACATTTGCAGGACTGAGGCTGGGCAATGAATGCCAAGAGAGTACAAGGTCTGAGTACTACTGTACAATTTTGGGGAATAGTTTGGCATGGACAGATGAGAGGAATACCAAATTGGGTACAGCAAACAGCCCAGCAGCTTCCTGTGCCCATCGCAGTAAAAGAGTTACAGACCTTTGGGGGACTTTTAGGGTATTGGAGGACTTTTTCCCACATTTGGTGATATTAATGTGCCTTCTGCAGAAATTAATGAGGAAGAAAGTTTTCTGGCAGGGGACCAAGCAACAAGAAGCCTCTGATGCCTGCAAAAATGCTTTGATTGAGCATTTGCAATTATGCACTCCTAAGCAAGGATATCCTTTTGAATTAGAAGTAACAAGTCCAGATGATACACTCTCGGGATTGTGGCAGATGATTGGGACAAGAAATGAGAAAGAACCTGTAGGATTTTGGTCCAAGGCATTACAAGGCTCCACAATACATTATACCCCAACTTCCCCTCTTATTTGACATCACTTATTAGTATCAGATTCTCGAGTTCTTGTATTTCAGGTATCTTCGACAAATACCTGCGTCTTATCTAGAGGAGACGGCATCGGAACGGTGTTGCAAACACAACATCACGTTGAAGTTCCATCTGAAAAAGTGCACGCCACAGCTCTCCAGTCTGTATGGGCAATTACCCCACATGAGGGTATCAAATCTAGAGTAATATCGGCTGAAGGAGCTGGAGCGACGTCTATGTGTCACTGGAAGGAGATGACACTGCTGCTTTTCTCCCCTATCACAGGTTGGCCACTCGTGCTTTGTAGTCTTGTGCTACGAGCGCATGCCCTGGGTACAGCTCTGACAAACCAACATGCAAATACTTAGATTTGGTCAGCCTCTACTGTCACTAACTCATCTGCCTTTTGTATCAAGGGAAGATTAGCAGCTGCAGGTCTTTTGGTAACTTGTTTCCGTGGCACATCAACCCCAGCAGCTGTACTATAGAACTACACTGTGCAAAGTGGTTTTGGTATTAATGTCTCTCATTGCTCTCTCTTCTGAGTAGGTAACAGCTGTACGCCACTGAATATTACAAACCCAACTGATGGTGGACTGTTTCCTCCCTCGACGTCAGAAATGCTGCTTCGACTTTGAAAACACGTGTTGTTCCAACATAACTGAGGAATCAGTCAGCATGAAGCAAGACATTCAAAATCCTCCAGGACTTAATGCATCCAGTGAAACAACGTACTGGCGGTGCCCGGCTGGCTGAGGGGTTTAATTTCTTGACAGGAGGAATGGGACACCTGATTCAAAGCTTTACTTTAGAGAGTTGTTTATTTCTTTTTTTATGTGTGTTTATTTCATGCCTCTGTAAATTACTCTGTATTACACCTCACAAGTTTGAATGAACATTTCCAACTTTGTCAGCCCCAGCTGAAGCGGTCTCTTGAGCGAGGGGGTGGAATGTGGGAAAGTAACAGAAGATTGGCGAGGAGGACTGTAAACACGCTCAAGTGACGCGCACCTGGGGTGCTGGACAACACATCTATCACACTAATTCAGCCCCGTGTGCTCGCAGATGGAATATCCGCACTTAGATACCGTGAGCCTGGTATGGGCTTAGGGACACCTTATCTGGCATATGGGAGATCACTGCCTTGGTCTTGAAGAAGGTCAGAGCACAGTGGAAAACTACGCCTGCTTGAACCCTTGAAAAGCAGGCGAGAACAGCGAGTTGGAGCTCACGCTGCTGCTAACAAGGACTTTCTCCCGCCCTGTGGCACCTGCATCCCCTGCGTGTGTCCCTCTGTCCGGGCGTTGCTGTGGAGACTCCCCAATTCGCGAGGTATTGAGATCACATTTGTTCTTTGTCTTTCATCCGTGGTCTTGTGGTCGTTCCTGCGTCCTGCCCGAATGGGCTCACACAGAAGCCTTTTGATTGTATACCATTCCTTAACGTGTGACCAATGCTGTATTATTGATCATTTTTAGTAATCTTTCCGCAGGGGGGAATGTTGGAGTCCCTCATGGCACCATCTGTGGTGCAGCTGCGGAACCCTGGGGTGCTCCCCATGGGAAATGTGAAAGAAATAGAGACCAACGTTTTATCCCTGGTGCTATGGTTCCTCCTCCCATCCTGCGGCTGGGGCTGTGTCCTCCTCAGTGCCCGACCCAGTGGGACAGGCTGGCACTGCTGGCACCCACCAACCTGGGGGGGTGGCTGTGTCAGGGGAGCTGGGTGGGCTGGAGAAAGGGAGGAAGCACCTCTTGAAACCAGCTGGTCCCTCTCCAGCCACAAAACCCTCCCCAGAGGCACCAGAGGGGACCCCCAGATCCTTGAAGGGCTACCCCAGACTCCCTCTGGCCTGCAAGAGTCCCCCCCAGGACCCCATAAGCGCCGCCCAGGACTCCTTACGGACACCCCACTGTCCTCCCAAATCTGGGTTCTTTACCTGCTGGGCAAGCCAGTAACACACAGAGCAGAGGTATTTCTAAGTTTATGCCATTAATCGCAGAAATGGGTGCTTGTCCCAAAACGGGAGCGCTCACACCTTAGTTCCAAAAATCTTCACTTTTACACATTAATTATTACATATTCAAACAATTAATACATATTCACTGTCATTCCCTCCAATGATTGGTCGAGGTTTCTTTGCTTCCCATGTAAATGAGTGCGCAGACTCTGTCTTCTTTTTCCACTCTTATGTTTTTAATAGGTGGTATCGTTTGGGGAGGTAGTCAATGAGTCGGTGGTCCCATCTTCCCCCGGCCGGAACCACCTTTTACCTGCTTTTCCTCTGATCTTGGCAGTTCCAAGTGGGTTTCTGGGTTTGCTGACCAGGCCTACAGTTCGTCGCTCTCTTGATAGGAATACCCTGCTTATCAACAGTGCTACACTGTCTGCTGGGTAGTTCCTTAACTGAATCATAGAGAAATCGTGTCTACTATTTCCCTATATTGAGAGTAGGTAAATAAATAGCGTTGGGGCAGTATAGAGGACTTGAGCAGCAGCAGGTTTCCTTTGTTGCTTCAATTACATTTTACATTTAATTTTCCTAGTATATGTCGATTTTACTACAACAATTCCCCCCTTTGAGACTTACCCAAGTCTTTCTGTACTTCAGTGAGCCTCATTTCCTATCCCATATCACTAATACATAAGGTTGAGATAATTGCTTGTTAACGATACTCTTAAGACATCCAAACAAAACACAAACAAAAATCACTACGATCACAAAAGTGATTGGGTTTCACAATAGGCTTTGCAGCCATCCGGTCCGGGCAAACTCAAAGCCATGCAAGGTCTCGTTCAACCATCCGACTTCTATTGCCTCTCGTAGATTTCTGCCATCCAAGCAGGAGGCAAATTAATTTTTCCTATCTTCTCTTTTGACTGATTCCCTGTCCAATCCATACACCAAGGAGTAGATTGCACGTAATGCCATTCTCCGTGTTCTGCAGTCTTCCACACTGAAGGGAACTGCATTCCCCGAGGGAATCGATCACATGGTCCTGTTTGCTTAACCAATACAGGTTGCTGGGTCTCGTTAATATGCCAACACCAATTTTCAGAATCATTCCCCAGAACCTTCCATTTCCCTAATCCAAATTCCCTTTCCTTTTTCAAATTAAATCTTAATCTTCCGGTTCCATTCATGAAGATGGTATCAAAGGTCCAATTCAAAGCGAGGGTTCAAATTCCCTGCTCCAAAGGAGAGTTTGCTGTCTTTGGTAAAGGCAGACATGCTGTAATTGAACCCATGTTAGGGATTTTACTACAGCACCAGGACACCGCAGCGGACACGCAGTGTCCTCAAGGGCCCGTCCAGCACAAACCAGGAAACCAAAAAAGGGACCCCCGACCCAAAGAGGCCTCTGATTTGGGCAGCGCTTCCAGGAGATGCGGTTTCTCAGCCCCAGCCTGAGAAGCGAGCTGCACCAGCCAGTGAGAACCATGCTTTTGCGGGTTTTCAACTGACAGTCCCCATCTGCCACCCAGTCTGGGGTGCCAAACTCGGATTCCAAAGCCGCAGGTGCAGATGCCGGCAGCCAGCTGCCTGCTCACAAGGACCCATGCGCCAGCGCCCCGTCTCAGAGCAGCTACGACATCCTTTTGGGGAAGGACACCATGGAGAGAACCCCGAGATCCACCAGCAACTGGAAAACTACATCCTGGAGCCCCTCTGCAAGCGCAGCACCAGCCGCTGCACTGGTGGCAGAGCAACGAGCATCGCTTCCCGGCCATGGGGCAGCTGAGCCGGCAGTACCTCGCCATCCCCGCCACCGCCCTCCTGCCAGACCAGGCCTTCGCTGCCGGGGAAAGCACCCTGGAGCATCGGCGCGGTGTCCTGGCGCCAGAGAACCTGCGCCACATTCTCTTCTTGCATCAGAACTTTTTGGAAGCGGTGCGGAACAGCAGTGAGACTCGCAGCAGGAAACTGCACGTGGAGCCCTTCCGTGGGGTAGCAGCGGTTTAAATCCACCTACGGGGCTTTCGGACCTGTATTTCAATACTGTGCAAGGTATTCTCCCCAAACTCCCACCTTTTGGCATCGCTTTGGCAGCACCTGCAGTGAGGAGCGGGCTTAGGGAGGAGGTGTGAACACAATGCCGCTTCTTTGATTTTCAGTTCTTTTTACGTACAAGTGATGAGGAGCAAAAGGAGAATGTGCTGTTAATGTTAATTACCTAATCTAACTCTACTAAATGTGTTTATACTTCAGCTCCCGGTTTGCCTTGTTTTACCCGATTCCCTTTCCCGGGTGGGGAGGGCTCATAGGGTGATAGAATGATTGCCTAAATGACAATAAATTGTTATGCGTCTCTCCAACCATAACAGCACCACCAACCCAGCGGAACGAGTTTTAATTGCTTAAATTAGTTACGGCACAAACAGCAAGAGCAGTCCCAGAACTTTTACATTCACCAACCCAATTTAATAAGTTAAAGACATACATTCATTGCATGCTGTTGATTGCATGCTTTTGATTGCAGAAGCAAGGGCGGTCACAATTATGCCATGGGGGGTGATGATGTTGCTCCTCCTCCTCCTCCTCCGATTGCGCTTCCTCCTCCTGGGAGGCGCCTTCCTCCTCCATGGTTGCTGGAAGCGGCTCTGTGGCATCCCATGCCAAGCTGAGCACCTATCCGCCTCCCTGCGACGGCTGCTCCCTGGCAGGCAGATGCGCTTGTGCTCCACGCCGTTCTCTCGTGGGCATACAGCCATGCGCTGTGTGCCGTTGATCACGGAAGCGAGGTCACTCGCACCTGTGCCATGAGGAGTGACATTCCTCCTCCGCTGCTTGCGCTTTCTCCTCCTGGCAGGTGCCTTCCTCCTCCCTGGTTGCAGGGAGTGGCTCTGTGGCCTAAGTGGACGGCCATCTGCCTCACCGCTCTGGCTGTTCCCTGGCAGGCAGATGCGCTTGGGCTCCACGCCATCTCCTGGTGAGCTTATGGTCAGGCGCTCCATGCCTCTGATTATAATATCGAGGTCAGCCGCGCTTGTGTCATCTCCTGGTGAGCTTATGGTCAGGCGCTCCATGCCTCTGATTATAATATCGAGGTCATCCGCGCTTGTGCCATCAGGAGTGGTGTGCCGCCTCTGCTCATTGAGCTTCCTCCTCCTGGGATGAGCCTGCCTCCTCTGCGGTTGCGGGGAGCGGCTCTGCGGCGTTCCACACAAAGGTGGGCAGCCATGCGCCTCGCTGCTCCAGCTCCTCTTCCTTCCAAGCATGCTTGGCATCTGAGGGCCTGGAAGCTCGGCAAACTGTGGGCCAGCTGCAGGGACCCCTGCTTTTATAGGTCCCCAAGAACAGGCAGTGTGAGGTGGCTGATGACATCAGGAAGCCATTGTGATGTTGATTGGGACTGTGGCTGATGCGTGTGGCCAACTATGGTATGTTTGGGCGTGGGGGGGCTGTGGCCTGAAACATGCCCAAATGTGGGAAGAGGAGGAGGGTCGAGGGGGCTGAAAGCCTCTTTCCTGGGGCTCGCTCCTGCCCGCCATGTTGCTTGCCCGAGAGAAGGGCCACCCCTTGGGCATAGGGACCACCTTCCAGCTCCCCTCATGAGCCCTGGGCTCCAACTCTCTCCTCATCCCGTGGCTGGGGTCTCAACAACATGGTGGCAACAGTGTTCCAGGAGGGCTGGGGGTCCTCAGTGCCCTCCCACTGACCCAGTGCCCTGCAAGTGGCAAAGCCCCCCGTGCTTGATAGTGGCTCTTCATCTGATGTAGGGGCCTGGGTGGTAGTGTGACAGGCCGCCTTCCACAAGGTTGTGGCTATCGCTGCCCATCTGGGGAAGGCAGGACAGCTCACCTTCGAAGAACCACAGAAGCATAGAGGTTGGTAGAGACGCTTGGAGGTCTTCAGTCCAAGCTTCTGCTCAGAGCAGCCACAGCTGGATCCCGTTGCTTGGGACTTAGTTCAGTCATGTTTGGGTACCCTCAAGGACAGGCTTCACAACCCCTCTGGGCCCTTGTGCTGTGTCTGAGGAGCCTCATGGTGACAATCTTTTCCTTTTTATCTAGCTGGGATTTCTTCTGTTCAGCTGTAGTCACCAGTTGGGTCCACCCCGAGCCTCCTCTTCTTGATGCAGACCAGAGGCAGCTCCCTCTGCCTGCCTCTTGTGTGCCCCTCACCATCCCAAAGGCTTTGGGCTGGGCCCACAGCAACTCTTTTCTTGGGCTGTGGAAACCAGGAGGGGGACAGAAGAGTCCAGATGAAGTTTCCCAAGTGCCAAAGAAGAGAGGAGGCATTTCAATTGCATTTTCTGGTGTCGTTTAATTGTCTGGGTTTTTTTTTAATGGATTATTGCCCAGTCTTCTTCCATGTTGTCAGTCACTTCTCTTGCTCTTTTCCTTAAAATGTGTTCCTGTAAGGCACTGGGACATTTGGATACAATGAAGGAAGTCTGTCCCTTTGTGTCCTTTGCCATTGATTTGTGAGGAGAAGAGCAAGGGGGAAGGAAGAGGAGGACAATCAGCAAATGGTTGCGGTAGCTCAAGAAATCCCTTAACTTGAAGCTGTTATCCAGCAACCTAATCAAACCAAGACCTCTTCCCATTGCAGTTTCTCTCATGGGACCTGTGCTGTGCTTTTTATCGTCTGGACTCTAAGTAGCTATAGATTTTATAAATATTTTTCCAGCTCCCCTGGTGATGAGTTTGCAGAGAGTGACAGATCCCTGTTCATGCAGATTGATTTCTGAGGTGCATTGGGGTAAGGACAGTTTTCCAGCCTATTTGGAGCCAAGTGTTGAATCTGACTGGGGCCAGTAGGTGGAGGGAGGTCATTCTCCCCCTCTACTCTGCACTGGTGAAGCCACAACTGGAATAATGTGTCCAGTTTTGGGCTCCCCACTTCAAGAGAGATGGGGAACTACCGGAGAGAGTCCAGCATAGGGCAGCTTAGATGATTAAGGGATGGGAGCATCTCCCTTATGAGGAAAGGCTGAGAGAGCTGGGACTCTTTGGCGTGGAGAAGAGAAGGCTGAGGGGAGACCTTCTTATTGCTTCTAAGTATCTAAAGGGTGGGTTGAAGGAGGATGGAGCCAGGCTCTTTTCAGTGGTTCCCAGTGACACGGCAATGGGCACAAGTTGGAAGTTCCATTCAAATACAAGAAAAAACCTTCTTTAAGGTTAGGGTGATCGAGCACTGGATCAGGCTGCCCAGGGAGGTTGTGGAGTCCCCTTCTCTGGAGATCTTCAAGACCCGCCTGGATGCAGTCCTGAGTCATGTGCTCTGGGGAATCCTGCTTTAGCTGGGGAGCTGGACTAGATGATCTCTAGAGGTCCCTTCCAACTCTGAAAATTTCATGATTCCTGAAAACCAAACCTTACTCCTATCAGAAGAAAACCAAACCTTACTCCTATCAGAAGAACACTAAAGCCTAAAACTAAGACCTAAAAGATGGCTAACGAAGACCTAAAACCTACACGGGACTATCACCTAAGGGGGAAACGCTATTAAATACGATAACAATTTCTCTGCTGTTCGCTTCTTCTGGGTCTTTCTGGAATGGGGGCGACCTCGTGGTGGTGGATCCTCTGCAGAGCTCAGGTGCTGCCCCCATGCTAGAGGTCTTTGGGGTTTTCTAAACAGAGTAAATTGACCTCGTTGGTGGTCTGAGATGACAGTTGCCCAGTTGCCAGCTGGAGGAGGTCACCATCTGGGCTTCTCTTGGCTTCGCCTCCCTTTAAAAAAACTGTCAGGGCCTTCCAATCGTCCCGCGGGTGATGGCATTTCATGTGAGGATTCCTCCCATTGACCTTCCCAAACACCCTGGAAGGGAGAAAACAAAGGGAAATTTTTAATTTCTTTTTTTAGTTTCTTAGACCACGTTTCATTAGTTTTATTTTGTGAGTTTCTGCTGTGTTTTGCTGCGTGGTACTACACAGTTTCTGCCGGTACCCCTGGCTGGTGGGACCTTGCTGGTTAAACAAGAGAGATTGTTGGGGATTAAAATAGGAGAATTAACGGTGCGATTGCTTAAATTTAAGGTGGATCGAAACTTGAGCAGCTTTGCTGGGAATGAGTGATGTTGCTTGGCACGAGTGACTGCAGCGTGGAAGCCCTCGGACCGCAAACCGCAAAAAGGAACTTTAGTGGAACCTCTTCATAGTGAAAAGAGATAAACGCTGGGATTCTTCCACAACAAGATTAAGCGGAGCAAGCCTGTAATTCGAGGAAAGGGCCTTCAAAGAGAGCGAGAAAGCGTTCCAGCTGAAGTCAGCAGGAGACAGAGGAGACCCAAGTGCAGATTAGATGGGAGGAGGGTGAAACTGCACGAGTAGAAACAATCCCCACTGCATTGTCGCTCCAATCAGCGCAGAGGAAAAGCAGCTATTAAACAAATCGCTGGGATAAAAAGTCGGTGCATGCAGAACACAGAGGTACCTGAACACCTCAGGGAATAGACCTTCTAAGGCACTGGAAGACAAGCGACAGGGCACTCTCTTCGGAGATACCCAGCTTGAGCTGGAACAAAGCCACTCTGGGGCAGAGACGGGGCTCCGGACTCTCCTTCCCAGTCGGAAGCTGAGGCTGGATACAGCCACACTGGGACTCCTCTCCCAGAGGAGGTGAGAAAGGAAAGGGGGTCTGGTCCCAACCTCGCGACTTGGCGGGAGGGTCTCCCCACGTCAGAAAACACAGAGCTTTGGGTTTAAAGTCAAACAATACCGCCAGAAGGCTGCGGGGCAGGGGGAACCCTCCAGCTGCCCTTAGCTCAGCTCCCCCTGGGCGCCTTTGAAAGTTTCCATCGGTTTGAGCCCAAAGCAGCAGGTTTCGAGAAGAAAAACGACCAGCTAACCTTCCACACTCTCTGCAGGGAAACAGCCACATCACCGGCGCCTCCACCCCAGCACGGAGAGTCATGGGGACAGCGGGAGGGACTGCCCGTGCTGCGGGGCGTCTTTTCACAACTCCTCTGCTTTTTCTTGGTGTTTTCCTTCGGCCCGAGCCGGCACCTCTTCTTCGGGCTGCATGCAGCCTGTAAAGCAGACAGCCTTTAGTTATTTCTCCTTCTCCTCAGCAAGGGGGACAGCTAAAGTGAACAACTAGCTGGAAACATCCCCAATGGCCACAGCATTGAGGGATTTATTTTTGTGCTGGGTGTAACGCGTTCTGTCAGCGCCAGCCTGACCTGGTGAGCTCCTCTAAACAGTTAAAAAAACACTGAAATTCAACAGGGAGGAGGGGGTGCAAAGACAGACCTTGAAAGAAAAACTGTATAATTCCTACTGTCCTCAGTGCAACAGCCCTTTCCTCCACAGAAGTCTGTACAACGGGTTTAAAGTGTAGAAGTACTGAGCACTGAAGTGATGTGGTTACCCAATTTCTACCAACAAAAAAAAAAATATAAATTCTGTGAACCCAATTCCTGTTTCCAGACAACGAAAGTATTGGCAACCTCTGTGCAGAGCCGGGTCACCAGCAATTCCTTTTATGGAGCACTGGGATGTTACGGAACATCCCTGAAAATCATCAGCAGCAAGTTTAACGCGAATGGGATTATTTCCCAGAGCCCGGGACGATAGCTTCATCGAGGAGCGACATCTCGCACCAACCCCCGGCAGTTTTTCTACCTTCTCTTCAGCCTCTTCCACCTCCTCCTTGTTTCCCTTCAGCTTTTCTTCTGTCCCTTGAGCTTGACCACTGGCAAATCTGACACGTTTTTTCCAGGTGTAGTAGTATTCGACACACTGGGACACGGTCTTCGTCTGAATCTATTGGGAGAAAACTAGAAGTGATTGATGAGGGAAAGACTGCAGGAAAACATTTAGGGCACAGACCCACAACAAATCTGTTGAGTGCTGTTTGTCTGTCCCCCCTTGTCTCTGGTTCTCACAGCACAACGTATGGGTGAGATCAGGCAGAAAATGAGCCTCCTTCTTCTGAAAGGGCTGTAAAGAAGCCTTGGGAAGGCAGAACTGTACGTTATACGGTGGTGGTCAGCTGAACGTGTCATTATTCTTTTAGTATTTCTGGTATTTTGCACCAGAGATATGAAATATTCTGTGGTAATTACAAATTAGGGCAAATTATGTCTTGTACCGGTATCTTTTTAGCGTGAAGCAGCATCCCAAGGACAGGATTCCAACACACCATTCAAAAGATGACTTTTCTGGGTTAAAACTCCCCTCCACGCTAACAACCCGAGACCCGCCTCGGTCTAACGGCTTTACCTTCTTCTGTATCAGGTGCAAATCCTTCTGGTGTACAGAAAAGGCCTCTTTAAAAAACTGCTCCTCGAGAGGCATCCAAGTGTCTGCGCCTGGGAAGAAACAGAGACATGGAAACGATTAGACCACTCACCCTGTGCCAAAACCCCACCAGAACAGATTAAAAAGACTGTTTTCCCCAACCCAAAGAACACAGACCATCACTCGCACCTTTTTAAAAATCACTTCTTTCAATCAGAACAAAGGGAACGGCAGTACCCGCTCGCATTCCCGGAGAAGGAACAAGCTCTGCCTCCAGTTTACCTGCGTAATGATAATCAGCCAGGGGATGGGATTCAGGTCGCTGGGGTGCCCCAGACTGCAACTTCTCCAGACCCTCCTGCGAGAGTTCAGAGAACAAGACTTAGATTCCCCCTCAGGAGGGGCCAACAGGTCAACTCTTCAGCCCACTGGAGGAAGATGGCGCTCAGTCGATGCTCAGCAACAGCACGTCGGGGTCGCCTCTGCCCATGGCACTCGATGGGAATATTTCCTCAATCCACACTGATGTGTATTAAGAAACCAGAACCTGCGGAGATCTCTGGGGACCAAGCTGTGGCACCCCACCGGCCACCACCTCTGGGAGAAGACTACTCGCTGCTGGAGTCCTTCTGGGCTCATCCCTGCTGCAGGTAGAGCCTCCTCGTGCAGATGCAGCAGACGCCGAGTCCTCTGCCGCAGCTCAGCACTGTGAAATCCCTTCTCTGAAGAAGAGGGAGCAAAGCAGACCCGCTCGGGGGTTCACCGGGGTCGGGCTGGAGGCGTTTGCTCAGCAAGGAGCGCCCAGGGACGGTGCAGTTGTCAAGCACAGGACGTTTCTCCGGGGTAGACCTCGGGTTTTAGCTAATATTCCTTCATTCCCAGCACTGGGAGTAGGAGGACTTCTATTCTCCCAATTGTCACAGAATTGACAAGAGACAAAACAAGCTCCTATTGATACATGGCGTCTGTCAGCCCACGAGACCTTAACGCAGATGGCGGCCAACAGGCAGCACGCAAGAACTCTGCCCCTTTAGTAAAGGGATTCGAGCCTGCGGAAAAGAAAACTCGGGAGCGACTCCCAGCTCACCCCACTGCTAAAGGCTGTCCTAGTCCAGCAGGAATTCGAAAACAGCTGCTTCTTACCAGAGCGTCATGCAGGCGGTGCAAGGCATGCTTGAGGTTGGCTCTTTCCCCCGGCACAACGTTGGAGCAGGCGAAGTTGAGCAGATTTGTCACTAGAAATGCAACAAAACCCAACAGAAAGTCAGTTTTCGTCAAGAAAGGAGAAAAGGTGCGATCCAAGGCAGAGGGCAAACAGAGCAGACAGACTGGAGACCCAGAAAAGGCACCGAAAAAAAGGCAGGTTATCCGCTATCGCTCTCTCTGCCTTAAGAGCAGCTTTGGCACCGGCAGCTCCAGAGACAGATCTCGCAGTTGAGGTGGGACAGCTACAAAGGGCCCTGACTGTCTCTCCCAGAGGACGTGACTGACAGCGCCACCGGTTGTTATCTCTTCACTGTCCCACCAGATCTGAGCACACATCACACACATAACGACATGGATTCTGCCACCAATACACAGCTGCTAAATATCCCCAGCTGCTGCCGATCTGTAAAAAAACCTCCAAAATACAAGAGAATGCTGAGCCCGGTGCGGTGACAGTGCAGCCAGGGCTGTGAGTTGGAGCTGGAAGGAGTCGCAGCCCCTGAGGTTGAAATCAGCCCCACGTTTAGGCACAACCCGGGGTTTTAAGCCTCGCTACAAACCAGCCCCCCGCTTTGGAAAAAAACAGGGAGATTCCCCTCGAAATAAACCATGTTCTCCATGCCAAAGGGGTGCTGGTTCATGGCCACTGCTGCCCTTAGGGCCAGTTCCATGGGGCTTCGCTTGACCTGGAGCAGAACTCGAGGGTGTGAGGACAACGAGACCCCTAAACAAAACCTAAAAAAAGGAAAAGTTCAATAAGATTTGCTGTTCCTCACCCATCAAACCCTAACCACTACAACTGGCCCTTTCACAACCAGGCCTGATCACAGAAGAAAACTGAAACATCCCAATTCCCGGTTCAAACACAAGGCATGGAGCTGCCCAGACCCCACGTGTGGGCTGGGGAGACGGGGCCTCTTCTTCTCAAAACCCGTAGGAAGAGAAAGGGCAGGAGTGTTTTCCCAGCCCTGGAAGACCTGTGGGGCTGCCCCAGCGCTGAGATGTGGGGAGAAGGTGGGAGGGAGGAAAAGGCTGCCCAGGAATGGGGTTGGGGGAAGGAGGGAGTTCCAGCCCTGAGGGAAACGCTGCTCCCGGCCTCGCAGGAGGCCGTGGGGCCGCCCCAGAGATGGGGTTAAATTCTGAGTGATGCCCAATTCACCACTATCAGTCCAGGCACATTTAATATATATCAAACTGTTACAGTTCTGGGTACACTAATAGCGCACTGCACCTTCAGCCCCGTCGTGCTCATGAACTAACATGGCCACGCTTCGGTCGCGTTGCGTGAGAAACCCAAACGACGAGCTGCCTACACAGTGCAGTTTGCTCAAACAACAGAGACACGAGTTCCTTTGGATTGCCGGTGACAGTGACTGTCTGCAAAGCCCGTGTGAATACTACAGATGTCAGTAATACAGCTCAGTTAGAAATGCGCTAAGCTATAAAACCACTCTGTAGAGATCTCTAGGTTTCCTGGGGAAGCACTTGGTACAGCCAAGTGTTTGCATCTTACCCACGAGCGTCCTTATGGGGGGAAGAGAGGCTCAGGCCGTCGACTGGTCCCAGAAGTCCATGATGGTGTCTTCCCTCACATCCCCCCTTTCTTGGGCTATTTTTACACTTTTTTTTTATCTTCAAGGTGGAGTTTGAGTGACTCGAGTCATAAATACTTTCATTACGGTTGGTGTAAAATTTTCTCGCCTCGCATTTAAAGGCATAGTTTACGAACAATTCAGGGAGCAGACTCAAGCAGGAGTGGTCGCACCTTTGAGACGTGTAGCTTTTGGGATGGAGGTGTGTTTTGGTATTATAATGACATTATAACGAGCAAAGTTCACCAAAGGACAACATTTCATCAAAAAAATGACAGATCGTTGGCTCAGCGGAACAAGTAGCAGTTTATCAGTTCTATAAGACCTTCAAGGGCTCCGTTTGGCCCTCAAGTTCCCAGTTTATCACAGGGGTTTAGCTGCAGTGTCTCCACTCTGCTCCATCCTTTGCACTGTTTTTCTTCCGTGGTGCCATCTCTTTCCCATGTTTGCTGGATTATCACAGGGTTTGGCCTTGGAGTCTCCACCCCACTCCACTCCCCGTGTTGCTCTGCAAGCAATATTGTACAGGGAATCGCAGATGTAGCGGATTCTTCACACACTGGCTGCGGCTGCGTTCTACCCTAGAAACCTTTTGATCTTATACCTTTCCTTAATGTGTGACCAATGCTGTATTATTGATCATTTGTAGTAATTATCCACAACAGGTACAGGTTTGGCCCATGTCAGCTGAAAATCTCAAGAGATCCCTCAGTGGGTGATAACTGGGACTCGAGGGGGGTTGACTTGCCCCGGCCCTCCAGTCCTCGAGGTGTCTGCCTGAATAGTGTCCTGACTCAGGGGAGGTGCTGGCCACAGCTCACTGCCATCCAGGAGAGCTCTAAGGGTCTCGCTAGAATCGCTGCTCATAGGGTCTGAGATAATTTACTTTCATTGGGTATTTTTCCACTCCAGCCCAACTGGACGATGGAATATTCTGGTACTTTCCACTAGTTGTGCAAGTCCAGAACTTGCCAGATCTGCAAGTTCTGGTATCGCCCCCTTTTGGGCCATGACCCAGGTACAGATGTGGTAGGCTGTCAGAGAGTGACAGTCCCAAGCGACACCGGAGGCAGGAGCCAGGCATGTTGCAGGGGTGCTTTAACGCTCTGGTCCTTTCTCTTTGGCAGATACATGTGCCTCACACCTCCTGGGTTGGTTTGTAGCCCAGGGATGGGGAATCGCACCAAGCACCGAGTGGCCAAAGTGGGGCGGGGGGTGGTGGTGGTGTTGCACCACCACACCACAGTGTTTGGGAGCTCAGCCTCAGCCACGAGTTTCAGTTATGGTCAGGATTCGGGTCCGGAGAGCCACAAAGCCTCCGGCTCCAGGGACTGTGGGGCTGGAAAAGGCACGCCAAGGGGAGCACGGCACTCCAACAGCATTGCTCCCTCCACACCTTTATCAATTCTTCCCCTCAGTCTTTACCCAGTCTTTTGTACTTTAAAATACATGTAAAAGCATTTTTCAGTTAATTCGGAAAGTTTTCTTGCAAAGTTCTTTCAGTTCACAGTTCTGATGCCCAGCGAAAATGGCAAAATCTCAAGATCAAACTGAGACTGAGCACCCAAACATCTGACAAACAGCTGAACCATCTCAGAATCTGGCTTTCACACCAAAACAGCTACTTCCTAGAATGCATTACTATTGCTGTTTACGTTAAAAGTCCTCTGAAACTGCTAAGTAAAACTAATTGTATTTATTCATATTAGTAATTATACATTAAAACATAGTCTGTAACAATCATTTCAACTGGAAGCTTTCAGAGCAGACTAAACTTAGTGAATGTATTGATGACATTTATATGTGACCATGCAGAGCATACTTTTTAAATTTATAATCAGTTTTGAAACTTTGTGGTGTTCTTCCTGCATCTCATTTTTGGAATTTGCAGTTTTATCATCTTTTTCCAGTGGATCCAGTTTTTCCAATTGATAACTTCCTTCTTTCCGTTTAGATTTTTCTTGTAAATGGAAGTACTCGCTTCATCTCTTTCTCCTCTCCATGTATTGTTCTCCTTTTCTATTCACTTCTGTGTCTTCTTGGCTCTGCTGTCAAAATAGAGAAACAGAACATTTTGTGCCTGATTTGTTGGAGTAAAACTATGTGCTCTTTCAGAAACGCTTTAAGAGGTAAACTTTCAACATGAGACATGAGATAGAGGTTCTAACCTCTGCTTTTGAGACACTTGTAAAATGTTTCCATGGTCCTTAGGGTGTCTCAGGAATGTTTTGTAGCCCGAGTCCTTTTATGAATTGGAAACTGGGCTGATCACCATTCCGCTATTGCAGACGCTTCACAAGCAATTGAACAGAGACAAACAGATCGCACTCATAGAGTCTCTGCTGTGCTTTGGCCGGTGCGACAAGCCAAACCCCACTGCTTCTGGCTCCTCACTTGAAAGGCAAGGACGTACTTTGCTTTCATATCAGTAATGTTGTGAAAACTCAGAAATCACGGGTGAGTCATACAGGCAGAATTACATGTCTGCACACCAACAAAACTGCTCTTTCAGACTACTCAGCGTTGCTTACAATCTTGCAGGGTTTCGGCTGGGGAAGTTTGAAGAGCGCCTTTACATGTCCTAGGTGGGGAGGGGCATGTTGCTTTTACTAAAAAGACTGAATTGTAAACACTTCTGTCAAACAGTTACCTGAATAGTTGTTTTATACTTAGACAAGGGGTTTGCATGTGGATTTCTTCTCCTCCAAGCTGGTGCGTTGTAAGGTCCTGAAGGGTATTTGTCTATAGAAAAAAACATAGACGTTGCCTCTTAATTCCGGCTACATGACACACGAGATAGAGGTCCAGGAAAGACTCTCAGTCTGATACGTGAATTGACTGTTACATCAGCTGAAGTGTCAATGAAGGCATCAGGTGAATCCTACATTGTCTCTCACATACAAGCTGGTATTAAATACAGACTTTCTCTCTGGTAAAGATAATTTGTAACTTGCAGTGTTTGCATCAGGCTCACAGGATCTTCCAAATGAGGCAATTCTGCCACGGACATCCTTGACCTGAACAAAGTGAATGTTCCCATGCTGAAAACCTTCCCAAAGGCATCAGGTGCTTTTAGATTCAACAAGTCTATAATCCAACCCCCTCCTTTATCTCTGCTTGTGAAAGCACTAGAGGCAAGGCAGCATGATGGTTTTGTTCTAGGCAGTTGATTTGCATCAGAGCATGCTGCATAATGACTAACCATTTTCTGTAACGCTTGGTTAAAAAACATTATCATTAATACTCTGATTTGCTGTTGATTCCAGACTATTTCCATTAATTCCAATTACTAATTGCACAATAATCTCAAAAGTTGCAATTTATACAAAATGTGTAAGTATTACCGTAGTTTTCCATTTGGGTGCAAAATCTTCTATTTATGTCAAGCTGGTTCTTCTGTTTGGAGCTTTTCCCACCACATGGCTCAGGCACTGCTGAAAATAAAGGTAGAGAAAATGGTAATGGTTGTTTCTATGATAAAAATGCTGATCACCTTTTTTTTTTATAAATGCTTTATCCTTTTGTAACCTGGAAATTTGATAAGATGTATTCTTCACTTGAAGAATGTTTTCTCTGTAATCTCTGTACAAATCTGTCCACATTTCATCAACGTAGAAATTCTATTCTTCAACTACTATTCATCCCTGAGATGAACCAGTGATGTTGGGATTCATTTAACTTAAATTTATTAATCTGAAAGTAGGGGTTACTTTGTCTGAAAGAAGGTTCCTTGTATTGGAAATTAAGGCAGGGAGGCACCTGAAGAGGAGAACCCAGCTTAGGAGAGATGACTGGAACTGGCAAGATAAAATCACCTGATTAACTTATGATTATTTACATTATTTACCACTTAATTTCTTGATGAAGTGACAGATGAAAAACCACAATTATCCAGAGAAACCATGGAAACGGAAAGTAGAAAGGCAAAAAAAACCCCAGTGATGTACTGTACTAGATTGCATGAAGCTCTATTAGCAATGTAAAAATAAAGGGAAAGATGTATAATTATTGTTATGTCTGAAAAAGATTGCCAAAAAGAAAGATACAAGACTCAGAATCCCACCTGTAGGCTTCTTGTCAAATTTATGACATAGTACATACTATCAAGAGGAAACGGAAAAAAGATGAAGGAAAATATCATAGAATCGTAGAATCGCTGAAGTTGGAAGGGTCCTTTAAGATCATCAAGTCCAACCATTAACCTACCCTGACAAAACCACTTCTAAACCATGTCCCCGACTACCACATCTACCCTTTTTTTAAACACCTCCAGGGATGGCGAATCCACCACCTCCCTGGGCAGCCTATTCCAATGTTTAACAACCCTTTCAGTGAAAAAAATGTTTCCTAATATCCAATCTAAACCTCACCTGACATAACTTGAATCCATTTCCTCTCGTCCTATCAGTTTTCACCAGGGAGAAGAGATCATCTCCCACCTCTCTACACCCTCCTTTCAGGTAGTTGTAGAGGGTGATAAGGTCTCCCCTCAGCCTCCTTGTCCCCAGGCTAAACAACCCCAGTTCCCTCAGTCGTTCCTCATAAGATTTGTCCTCCAGACCCCTCATCAGCTTTGTAGCCCTTCTCTGGACATGCTTCAACACCTCAATGTCCTTCTTGTAGTGAGGGGCCCAAAACTGAACACAGTCCTCGAGGTGAGGCCTCACCAGTGCTGAGTACAGGGGGATGATCACTTCCCTAGTTCTGCTCACCACACTATTCCTGATACAGGCCAGGAAGCTGTTGGCCTTCTTGGCCACCTGGGCACACTGCCGGCTCATGTTCAGCCAGCTGTCCACCAACACCCCCAGGTCCTTTTCTGCCGGGCAGCTTTCCAGCCACTCTGCCCCCAGTCTGTAGCGCTGCATGGGGTTGTTGTGACCCAAGTGCAGGACCCGGCACTTGGCCTTCTTGAACCTCATACTATTGGCCTCGCGCCATTGGTCCAGCCTGTCCAGATCCCTCTGCAGAGGCGTCCTACCCTCAAGCAGATCAACACACCCGCCTAGCTTAGTGTCATCTGCGAACTTACTGACAGTGCATTCGATCCCCTCATCCAGATCATTGATAAAGATATTAAAGAGAACTGGCCCCAGCACCGAGCCCTGGGGGACACCACTTGTGACCGGACACCAACTGGATTTAACTCCATTCACCACCACTCTCTGGGCACGGCCATCCAGCCAGTGAAGAGGACACCTGTCCAGGCCATGAGCAGCCAGGAGAATGCTGCGGGAAACGGTGTCAAAAGCTTTGCAAACATCCAGGTCAATACCATCCACAGCTTTTCCCTCATCCACTAAGTGGGTCATCTTATCATAGGAGGAGATCAGGTTTGTCAGGCATGACCTGCCTTTCACAAACCCATGCTGACTGGGCCTGATCACCCCGTTCTCCGGCATGTGCCGTGTAATGGCACTGAGGATGATCTGTTCCATGACCTTCCCAGGCACCGAGGTCAGACTGACTGGCCTGTAGTTCCCTGGATCCTCCTTCCGGCCCTTCTTGTGGATGGGTGTCACGTTTGCCAACCTCCAGTCAGCTTGGACCTCCCCAGTTATCCCGCACTGCTCATAAATGATGCAAAGTGACCTGGTGAGCGCTTCCACCAGCTCCTTCAGTACCCTTGAGTGGATCCCATCCGGCCCCATTGATTTGTGTACCTCCAGGTGCTGAAGCATGTCCCTCACCATTTCCCTTTGGATTACAGGGGCTTCGTTCTGCTTCCCATCCCTGTCTTCTAGCTCAGGGGTCTGGGTACTCAGGGAACGACTGGTCCTACTGCTGAAGACTGAGGCAAAGGCGGCATTAAGTACCTCAGCCTGTTCCTCATCCTTGGTCACTATGTTACCGGCCCCATCTACTAGAGGAGAGAGATTAGTCCTCTTTTTAATGCTAATATATTTATAGAAACTTTTTTTGTTGACCTTGACAACAGAAGCCATGTTTACTTCCAGCTGGGCTTTGGCCCTCCTGATTTTTTCCCTACATAGCCTCACTACCTCTTTGTAGTCCTCTTGAGCGGCCTGCCCTTCCTTCCAAAGTCCATAAATCCTCTTTATTTCCCTAAGTTGCAACCCTAGCTCCCTGTTCAGCTAGGCCGCTCTTTTTCCCCGATGGCTGCATGAATGGCAGGAAGAATGAATTCAGTCCTCCATCCAACATAAATCATGTGAAAAAAACAACAGTATAAATCACAAACATTTAGAGTACATTTAAATCAATAACAGAAATTTGAGTAAGACCCGAGCCCTTGTTTATTCAAGATGAAAAATAATCCTAAATAATGAAAACAGTCACAAATCCATCATAATAAAGACTCCAGAGAAATCCTAGCTGTGGAAAAATACCATGCAAAGCAAGCATTCTTTCGTCCCCTGCTGGGAGGAAAAAAGTTGAACAAGAAACATTGCTTGAGAGGAAACTGAAATTTTACTGCAAAACTAGTACTATTGCTATCAATATTTAGATATCAATTAAAATGAGAATTTAAAGGTGGACTAATCCACAGCTTATTACATATTTCAAAAGAGTAAATCACATAAAAGATGCTGTAAAAAGTGGGGATGAGTATGTTAGTGCACATTGGCAAATCATTGCATTCATCCTTTTTTTGTTGGCAGAGACATGAATTCCTGCTATGAAGGTGGCTAAATTATTGTTCATGAACTGTCTGACTAACTGTAAAGCTTTATAAAGCTTTACATTTCTCCCAATGCATACCGCTGCTATCTGCTTCTGAAAATTGTGATGGATCAAATTTACTCTTGCCCGTATTTAGGCAGAAATAACTTAAAAGTCACTTGCAGGGGCAAAATCAAAAGCAGCACAACACAGACAGATACATTTGAGGCATTTTGAGAATCTCGTGCAAGCAGGAACCCACCTGTAGGTCCACTGAACTTTGGTTTTGAGGTGACGGTGACAGTATGGTACATGTGCTGCTCTTCGAGGTTCTGAAGAATTGAAATAAGCCTTTCTTCCAGTTTCCCTCACGTAAGGTGCAGAAGAAGCAGTTTCATCATCTTTACGTTGACCTCTTTGTTGGTGATGTGGTTTTACTTTGGCACTATAAAGTAGCCACAGTGCTCTTCACCCGGCCCCTGCTACTCTGCCTGTTCTTCCTTTTCTCCTGCTCATGTAAATTAAGCAGTTAGTTCCTCTCAGTTCAGGCCAGAATGCAGCAGAAATTGTGGACTTCTGCTTCAGTTTATGGGGTGGCTGAAAGCCAAACTCTGTCCTTTTTTTCTTTTTGCTCCAAAACTGCAAAGTAATATCAGGTGAAAATTTACCTGCAGTAATCAGATTGATACATTTTATACACTGCCAAATCTACTCTAGAATTCTCTTGTGAAAAGGATGAAGCCTATCCACCAAGGTACTTAGGTGTCAGTATTTTAATTTGCTGTATGTGACTAGCTTCTAAGTGCACTTTATGGAGGGTTATGCTCTTTCCTCGACCGTAGTCTGACTGGTTCTGTAAGGCCCGTGTTCTGTGAGATATCAACTACATGCAAAGCTGTTTCACCCGATGGAAGTGGAAAATGCACAGCACATCACATGCTCAAACATGTGGACGTCAAAGCTTTTGGGAACTCAGGGACTGATCCTGCTCACATTGAATTTAACAGAGGGTGCAGACTGGCTAAAAGAAGCAGAACTGGTACATAACATAGAACAACTTCTGCCGTCTTGCAATGAAAGAAAATTTCACTTCAGATTGGTTTTATGGAGAGTGTATAGCGTCCAGCGCATTTGCAGGCAAAGAAAAGTAATCTCATCTAAAAATCATGAAATACATCATAATTAGGTACCTTTCATGTTGGGCTACTTTGATGCAATTGCTTCTCTTTCCCGAGGTAGTGCCTCGCATCTTTTCCCTTCAACACATGTGTTCCTCTCTGCCACAGAGCAATCACCTCCTATAGGAAAGAAGTCTCACAGAGTCATCTGTACTCAAGAGCACCCTGAGAAATGAGAACAATGCAAAGACTCTGCTCTTCTTATAATTACATGAAGTTTATAACGGTAATGAATAAAAATATGCAAAGAATACCACGAAACCAAATAGATGATTCACTAAGGCTCACAAAAAGTTAGATAAACAGTCCACTTCGAAAGCTTTCTATAAATATGGGTATAAAGAGAGATTTCATTCTAGAATTTTTTCTCATCTCTATCCTTTTCTCGGAATGTAAGTAGTTATAAATGAAGATATATCTTAAAAGTGATATTCATATATTGTTACTGATTTCCTTGTTTATAGTCTAAATATATTGACGTGCTTGCCAGAAATAGCTTATCAAAACTATGTTAATAACAAACATTTTAAATGTAGAAATGAGAAGAAAATAATGTTGCCCAATTCTATTTAACAATTTAGGCTGGCAAAAATGATCAGTCGAAAAAATGTGACTTCACTTGTCTGTATTATTCAAAATTGAGACAGATTTTCCATTCCCAATTTTTATCAGCACATCATCCTACTCAAATCTGCTTTACATAGAACAGTATTATCAAGATTTTATCCCGCACATTTACACAAAACAAACAATAATATTCTTTTTTATTAAAAGTGGCAGGTCATGTTTCTGCCCAGCAATTCTTCATGCCTAATCTACTGATTACTCTGGTGTCTTGTCATATTAAGAACATAACTCTCCCTCCTATAGTGGAATTATATTGTTACTGATTCATTGAATAAACTAATTATATTTTCTTCAGTCATGCCACATGGCCAAGAATAAGGATAAACATATTAAGGGAGGTAAATATTTATTAGCTTGTCTTCCTCTGACCTTAATTATGTTGGATAAAGCCCAACATTCAAAACAAAATGGAACTCTCTTGTTACTACCTTTTACAAGACACTTCAAGGGGGTATTTATTTAATCTACATTTAGTAATATAAAAGTTTGGTGTATCACTGCATCTAATCCTGTAGACACTCAAGACAGCCAGCAGAGAGCGCGGAGCACCTCTGGGAAAGTGAGTCCTCTCACCTGTCTTTGGCACTGTCTTATGATTCAATAAATAGCCCCAAAAGAGTGCCTATATCTCTCCCTTTCCAACAGAGAGCCTACATGAGAAATTTATACTACATTTCTAACCTTAGGGTGGCTAAACTTAGACTACACAAATCTTGATCATGAAGAAAAACTCTATGAAAGACGTATGTTGTATATCTCAGGAAATTACACGAATGGTTAACAGCCCATTTCCACCTTTTCCATCTACACTCAATTGCTGCAGGGAGTCACCACGTGCGTGACAATATATATAGAATCATAGAATCATAGAATTGTCTAGGTTGGAAGAGACCCTTGGGATCATCGAGTCCAACCATCTACCCTACTCTACAAAGTTCTCCCCTACACCATATCCCCCAACACCACATCTAAATGTCTCTAACACATCCAGGGATGGTGACTCAACCGCCTCCCTGGGCAGTCTATTCCAATGCCCGACCACTCTTGCTGTGAAAAATTCTTTCCTAATGTTCAGTCTAACTCTACCCTGTTGGAGCTTGAAGCCATTCCCTCTTGTTCTGTCATTAATTACCTGTGAGAAGAGACCAGCACCAACCTCTCTACAGTGCCCTTTCAAATAGTTGTAGAGAGTGATGAAGTCTCCCCTCAGCCTCCTCCTCCTCAAACTAAACAGACCCAGCTCCTTCAACCGCTCTTCGTATGATTTGTTTGCTAGGCCCTTCACCAGCTTCGTTGCCCTCCTCTGCACTCCCTCCAGCACCTCGATATCTCTCTTGTATTGAGGTGCCCAAAACTGGACACAATACTCGAGGTGTGGCCTCACCAGTGCTGAGTACAGGGGCACAATCACCTCCCTACTTCTGCTGGCCACGCTGTTTCTAATACGAGCCAGGATGCCGGTGGCTTTCTTGGCCACCTGGGCACACTGCCGGCTCATATTCAGCCCCTTGTCAATTAGAACCCCCAGGTCTCTTTCTGCCAGGCAGCTTTCCAGCCACACCTCCCCAAGCCTGTAGCACTGCACGGGGTTATTGTGGCCCAAGTGCAGGACCTGGCACTTGCCCTTGTTGAAACTCATACCATTGATGTTGGCCCAATGATCCAATCTAAGTCTCTCTGTAGAGCTCCCCTATCCTCCTGGGAATCAACACTCCTGCTTAACTTGGTGTCATCTGCAAACTTGCTGATGATACACCCTATGTCCTTATCGAGATCATCAATAAAGACGTTGAACAGAAATGGTCCCAACACTGAGCCCTCAGGCACACCACTTGTGACTGGCCGCCAGCTGGATTTAAATCCACTGAGCACCACTCTTTGGGACCTTCCAGTCAGCCAGTGCTTGATCCAGCGGATCGTATGCTCATCCAGGCCCTGCGAAGCCAGTTTTTCCACAAGAATTGTATGGGGGACAGTATCGAATGCTTTTCGAAAGTCCAGGCATACAATATCAACAGCCTTTCCCTCATCCAATATTCTGGTTATCTTGTCATAGAAGGAGATAAGGTTCGTCTGGCAGGACCTGCCTTCCATAAACCCATGCTGACTAGGCCTGATCCCCTGGTTGCCCATTATGTGGGTTTTGATGGCACTCAAGATGACCTGCTCCATGACCTTCCCTGGTATCAAGGTTAGACTGACAGGTCTATAGTTACCTGGATCCTCCTTTTTGCCTTTCTTATAGATGGGTGTTACACTTGCCACCCTCCAGTCCATTGGGACCTCCCCAGTTAGCCATGACTTCCTGTAAATGATGGAAAGCTGTTTGGCGAGCACGTCTGCCAACTCTTTCAGCACTCTTGGGTGTAGCCCATCCGGTGCCATAGACTTGCGTGCATCTGTGGGAAACCTCGGCTGGTCCTCGGGATAAGAATGCGAGTTTAACATTGACCTTGAGCAGATATCTGTGTACCCTTGAAGAGACTGGGGAGTCCTGAGAAGAGCTAAGTAAAAGGATAAGGGTTGGCAAACATCCTGGCTTTGACCAGAGCATGAACAGCGTGTGATGTGAGAGCGTATCGGGCAAAAGTAGAATGCTGAATATATGCATAGATAAGCACCTGGGTAAAAGAATATAAAAAAGCACTGCTTGTTAAATAAAGAAATTGGATTGCTGCAACTTGATGTCCAGTGTTGTGTCCATCCCAACAACAGCTGGTGACCCCGACATGATTTTAAGGAAGAAGACAACTGGAAACAGTCGTGGGGACAGAGCCCAGTGAAGCTGAGGACAGCGGGCAGAGCTGTTAATGGATAATAATAGAAAGAAGCCACAGAGAACTGGCCCTCAAAAGCAGAGTACAGGAGGTGCTGCAAGCATGATGTGTCATCGATGTGGAAGAATGGGACATAGTGCTAAGCAATGTCACTCAAAATATCACTTTAATGGGCAACCTATACCATCGGGAAACGGCAAGAAGAGCACGAAAGGGTGTGCGCAGACACAAATACCCCGCCTCAACAATCCGTTCCTGGGAGTAGTGCAAGAGCAACCCTCTGTGACAGGCTATCAGGAGAGACAAGAGGGGAAGCCGGGATGGATGGATGTATCTACTGCCGACGCAGTGACAATAAGTACGAAAGAGGTACACAAGGTGCCCCTGGACGCTTGGGGACCAATGGGCAAAGGTTTAAGTGCCTTACTGATAGGAAGATCTAGTACCACCTTACAAGGCCTCATGGTACATGTTGGAGTGATTGATGCTGATTACACAGGACAAATATGTGCCATGGTATCAACAGCTACACCACCTGTGACTATTGAGAAGGGAACTCGACTTGCTCAGTTAATCCCATTTCAAAGTTGTGTTCCACGAACAAACAACGTTACACGTGGTAATGGTGGTTTTGGCTCTACAGGAAAGCCACAAGTCTATTGGGTGCAGAGAGTATCTAATCAATGCCCACAAATGCATTGTGTTCTTGAACTTAATGATGCCACCCCCAAGAAGATCCGATTGACTGGATTATTAGACACTGGAGCAGATGTGACGATCATCTCTTTACGGGAGTGGCCTGTTGCTTGGCCATTAACCTCCAATGCCTTGGGAGGGGCAGGACTCGGAGGAGTTGCCAACAGTTATATGTCCACTAACCCTATTGTGATTGTAAACTCAGAAGGGCAAAGGGCTACAGTGCGGCCATATGTGACCTCAACTCCTTTAAACCTATGGGGAAGGGACTGCTTAGGCCAATGGGGAGTTCGCATAACTACAGATTTTTAGTCGGGGCCACTGTATTGCAGGGTGTTTCTCAACCCACTTTAGCTCTAAAATGGCTAACAGAAAAACCGGTGTGGGTTGATCAGTGGCCCCTTGGCCAAGAGAAATTAAAGGCCCTGCAGTCTCTGGTAATGGAACAACTTGTTGCAGAACACATAGAGGCCTCACATAGCCCTTGGAATACCCCAGTATTTGTTATCAAAAAGAAATCGGGGAAATGGAGACTGTTGCGTGATTTGAGAAAGATTAATGATGTCATGGCAACAATGGGAGCACTACAACCGGGATTACCTTCGCCTACTATGACACCTACGGGGTGGGAAATTGTTGAAATAGATTTAAAAAAAATTTTTTTTTACCACCCCTCTGGCAGAACAAGACAAAGAAAAATTTGCATTTACTGTTCCCTCTGTGAATAACATGGAGCCTACCAAAAGGTATCAGCGGAAAGTGTTGCCACAAGGTATGAAAAACTCGCCTACAATTTGTCAATGGTCTGTAGCAAAAGCGTTGACCATTTACCTTCACACCCACTGATTAAATTGGGCACAAAAATAACCTTTGGGAAAAAAAAAAATCTCAGTCGTAGAAACCCAGTGGAGGGCCCCACGGTGTTCACAGATGGGTCAGGAAAAACTGGAAAAGCTGCCATTGTCTGGAGACAAGGAACACAATGGCGACATAAGATCGAACATCAAGAAGGTTCGCCCCAAGTCGTAGAACTACGAGCAATGACCATGGTGTTTCAGAGTTTCCCCGGCCCAGTCAACATTGTGACAGATTCAGCTTATGTGGCCGCTCTGGTACAACGTTTAGATAAAGCTGTTTTAGGTAATGTAACTAATGAATTACTGTTTGATGTATTGAAACTGTTATGGATAACAATGCAGAGGCGACAGCAGGAATATTATGTGATGCACATTAAAAGTCATACCCAGTTACCAGGATTTATTGTAGAAGGCAATGCACAAGCTGATGCTTTAGTGTCTGCAGTGGCCCTGGGACCTGTGCCCAATGTTAAACAGCAAGCGATAGCATCGCATAGTTTTTATCATCAGGGACATCATGCTTTGAAACGTCAGTTTAATCTTAGTATTACTGAAGCCCGCAATATTATTGCGGCCTGCTCTGGTTGTCAAGATGAACATGTACCTGTATATTATGGCACCAATCCACGAGGATTATGCGCTTTACAGCTTTGGCAAACTGATGTCACACATATTACTGAATTCGGCCATTTGAAGTATATACATGTATCAATGGATACCTTTTCTTCTGCCCTCGTAGCCACTGCTCACACTGGAGAATCAGCTCGAGATGCCTTACGCCATTGGCAGCGTGCATTTTCTGTTTTAGGTGTCCCACAACAGATCAAAACTGATAACAGTCCTGCTTATGTATCGCAAAAGGTAGCTTGTTTTCTACAACTCTGGGGCGTGACACATGTCACAGGCATCCCCCACTCACCCACGGGTCAGAGTATTGTTGAGCGTGCACACGGGACTCTAAAACGCCTTTTACAAAAACAAAAAGGGGGAATGATAAGGGAAACCCCTGAAGCACGATTAACTAAAGCTGTATATGTATTAAACTTTTTGCAGCTTGCTGACGATACTCCTGCTGCGATGCCACCCCTTCTTCGGCACTTTGGTTCCCTTGTGACCCAGGAACGGGTGGGTCCTGGAGCAAAAGTGCTGCTGCGAGACCTCAGGACAGGACAGTGGTTGGGTCCGCATGACTTGATCACGTGGGGAAGAGGTTATGCTTGTGTCTCCACAGATCACGGACCACAGTGGGTGCCGTCCAGGTATATTCGTCCATACCTAAAGTCTACAGACAATGACTCCTCACATGAACTCACAGGATGAAGGCTTTGCACTTGATCCTGGCATGCGTGACTCTAGTTACTCCTGTCTCGGGATTTTGGATGCCCGCACAAGCAAAGACTAATGTGTGGGTCACCCTAGCAAACTTAACGGGCCAGGACACACTTTGTTTGTCAACCTCATCACCAGAAAATCCTTTCTCAACATGTCTGCTGGGACAGCCCTTAGACACCTGGCCTGTGCCGGAGTTAGAGTCTCTGAAGCACTTGACAAAAGGGGGTGACGTAGTTGATAATTGGGATGCCTGGGTACCCTATCTGCAATACAGTAACCTCAAACCACAAGAACTAGAATTACTGGGTTCTGTTAAAATGGATTACTGCTTGTATTTTAATTATAGTGGCAAAAATCAGTCAAACATTCAATGTATTAATTCTAGTCTGATTGTTTATGGAAATGAATCTGCTTGGTGCAACTACACATCAACTAATATCTCTAAATCTACTAATCATTCTCTTAGCTTGCCAGCGGGAATCTTTCTCATTTGTGGAGATAGAGCATGGCCTGGTATCCCCTCTCATATAAAACGGGGACCCTGTAGTTTAGGAAGATTAACCTTACTAACACCAAATACATCTATGATTGTGTAACACTATAGGTGCCCAAAATGAAGTGCTCATGCATTCAAAAATAGCTGCGATGACAATGTACAATTTTGGAACCCTGGAGAAATAATCATGGCATCCTTTTTAGGCCCCAGAGTGGCATCAGCTAAAGCACTCGCTATGCTTAACAAGCTTGGGTGTTGGCTGGCTAAGCAATCTAATGCTACATCTTCAGCTTTTAGTAGTTTACTACTAGATGTAGACTCAGTCAGACATGCCACACTGCAGAATCGAGCTGCAATAGATTTTTTGTTGCTGGCTCAAGGTCATGGTTGTCAAGATTTTGATGGGATGTGCTGCATGAACTTATCGGACCATTCTCAATCCATTCATGCGCGCATACAAGAGTTAATGGAATGAATGAAAAAATTAAAGGAAGAGGATGGGTTCTTCTCTTTTGATCACCTTTTGCAAAACTGGGGACTCTCGGGATGGCTGGTTTCAGTGGTCAAAGCAGGATTAATAATATTGTTGATAGTTGTAGTTGTGCTAATGATGGTGCCATGTCTCATCTCCCTACTGCAAAGGGCCCTGCAGCGGGTGATGGGGGCGGCATTTGTAGCACAAATACAAAAAGGGGGAATTGTGGGAAACCTCGGCTGGTCCGAGGGATCAGAATGCAAGTTTAACATCGACGTTGAGCAGATATCCATGTACCCTTGAAGAGACTGGGGAGTCCTGAGAAGAGCTAAGTAAAAGGATAAGGGTTGGCAAACATCCTGGCTTTGACCAGAGCATGAACACTGTGTGATGTGAGAGCGTATCGGGCAAAAGTAGAATGCTAGAATATATGCATAGATAAGCACCTGGGTAAGAGAATATAAAAAAGCACTGCTTGTTAAATAAAGAAACCAGAACCTGCGGAGATCTCTGGGAACCAAGCTGTGGCACTCCACCAGTCACCACCTCCAGGAGAAGACTGCTCACTGCTGGAGTCCTTTTGGGCTCATCCCTGCTGCAGGTAGAGCCTCCTCATGCAAACGCAGCAGATGCCGAGTCCTCTGCCACACGTCAGCGGTGTGAAATCCCTTCTTCGAAGAAGAGGGAGCAAAGCAGACCCGCTCGGGGCTTCACCGGGGTCAGGCTGGAGGCGTTTGCTCAGCAAGGAGCACCCAGGGACGGTGCAGTTCTCAAGGACAGGACATTTCTCCGGGGTAGACCTCGGGTTTTAGCTAATATTCCTTCATTCCCAGCACTGGGAGTAGGAGGACTTCTATTCTCCCAATTGTCACAGAATTGACAAGAGACAAAACAAGCTCCTATTGATACATGGCGTCTGTCAACCCACGAGACCTTAACTCTGCCCCTTTAGCAAAGAAATTCGAGCCTGCGGAACAGAAAACTTGGGAGTGACTCCCAGCTCACCCCAGTGCCAAAGGCTGTCCTAGACCAGTAGGAATTCAAAAACAGCTGCTTCTTACCAGAGCGTCATGCAGGCGGTGCAAGGCATGCTCGAGGTTGGCTCTTTCCCCTGGCACAATCTTGGAGCAGGTATCCAGGTTTGTTTCGATGTCTCCCCAGGGCTTCCACTCCAGCAACGCTCCCTCTTCCTCCTCTTCCAACCGGGAACTGTCCTGCAGATCTTGGATCTCCGTCTGAAAGTCGCTGCTCATGTTGACGTATCTGAAATCGATAAGGCAGAGGAGGTGAGGAAGGCAAGTTGGGAACAGCATGATAGCACGCAGCCGCTTTGAAGGAAGGGACGCGTCAGGTACGGCAGTTATTTCTCAGCAGAGCATCACCAACTGCCCTCTAACAACTCCCACAGCCGCGTCTTGACACCAATAGCATTACCGTGATGCCCTTCGAGCCCTTTTGTGCCCCATCAGGCAAGAAAATTGGGTATTTCTTCCTCAAAACCTGATCGAAATGGCAAGATCTACTCCGAGACTGATGGCCAGCAGCAGAAGAGCTGTATCATGATACAGCCTGAAATAAGGGAGGTGGTTAAGATCCCTTCTCCTTTGAGCGGCTATGTGAATTGTACCCATTGACAGAAGCATACAAATATTAGTTTCAAAGTTACAGACGTCAATTTTTAACCAGAACACCAAAAAAGAATGACCTGCATTAAAACTCCAAACGTGTTTTTCTTCCATACTGTGCTGGAATTTCTGAATAGTCCTGTTTCCTGCACAGAAAAATGCATCGTTTCTGGATAACAAAAGGCAACCTGAGCTTTTGGGGAAGGTGAGCTCCAAAGTGCTGCGGATCGATCTTTCCATCCACAGGAGGAAGACAGCAAAGGCAGTCAAAGCTTCCCAGCACAGCATCCTTACTGCCTGCCTGTTCCTATAGCCCGGGAGATCCTCGGAGCCTTCCCACAGGGAAAGGGAAGAGTGGGCAGACCCCCAGGGCAGGGTGGACCAGGTAACAATTGTCACCACTTTCATTTATTGCCGAAGAACAATGAAATTCGTCCATCTGAATGAGAGAGCAGGTGCCTTCCCTGCCATGGTTCAAGAGCTGGAGGAAAGGCACCTCTCCCGAGGCTGCATTGGGACGGCACTGCTGCACAGAAGGACAGAGAGTATAAAAATCTCTTTATTTCTTCCAGGGCAAAACTTGCTTTCTCACTCAGTAAAGGACAAGCTCCCCAGGCCGGGCAGGAAGGCGGCACAGCCACAATTTACTTACCGAGAAACATGCAGAGGGCTGTGCGGTCCCTGCGCCCAAGGAAAGCGGACATTGCGAAAGCAGAGGGAAGAACGTGTCTCATCCGCAGCAGAGAGATCCGAGTCACAGACTCACTCTGCAAAAAAAAGAATTACCATAAAATTAGCTAATGGCTTCCCAAACCTCAATTCAGGGCCTGCCTCTGTGATTATAATGCAATGGTGGTCTTTACAGGCAGGCAGCTCACCAGGAATGAGATGGAGAGTGACCCCCGTATTGCCCGGGTAACCTTTCGATGAGGCAAATCCATTAACGCTCTCTCAAATTGTCGGTTCTTTACCTCCACGGGGAACTTGTGGCCTTTTATTGTCATAGTGTGTGACCAGAACAAGCCCCGCCATTCGTCATTCCATCCTTAAAAGCCTTCAGCGTTTCACTCGGGTTACCTCCCTGTCCCGCTTCCGTCCCTCAACAATTCTTAGGAGGGAGACTCAGAAATTAGGTCTTGTAGTTCTCACTGAAACACCCATTAATTCATACAACCAAAACCCAGCCAAATGAAAAGGCTATGTTACATCTCAGCCCTGAGAGAAAAGAAATGTGCCTGACTAGGTGCTAAAAGGCGCTCTGGCAGACCACCCCCCCCCCCTCCAAACTGCAGTTTTCTCTAGAAAACTGATGAGTTTTCTTCCTCTGCAGCCTTAGCGAGGCTGTAGATTTTTCCACCCTGCAGGGAAAGAAACAATCCTCAAAAGCAGATGTTATTCTGCCTGCAAGGAAAGCTTTAAAATAGTCATTCTGCCTTTAAGAAAAGAAAAATAAAGGGAACATCTGAGTTGGTTTCTCCATGAAAATAACACTTTGCACTTGCACAGCAAAGCAACGCTCATTAACCAATCTCATAAAGCTTCGCAGGCGTTAAGAAACACCTGCGTGCACCCTGTAAGCACACGTGTAAAGAGGAATCGCCATTTCCACACCGCAACTATATCAAACCGCATTATTTCCCTCACAAGCCATGATGGAAACGGGCCACGCTCCCATTCCTCGGCTCACGAGCTCCAGCAATGACGGGATCAGGTCGACCCTCAGCCGCTGCGGGCATCAGTTCTTCCAACCACCCGCTGCCAGGTCAGCGACAGGAATCTGGGAGCAGGAAGGGGATTGTACCACCCAGGCTCCCCAAAATCCCCCGCAGTTACGAGGAATGCAAATCTCAGGCTCCCCTAAGCCAACAGATTTCACATTGGGACCGCCGCAGTAACATCAGAGCAGTTTTTAAGCAGCACGCACCGGGTTTAACCTCCGCACCTGAGAAATTCCCTGTCCTGAGGGCTGCCGGTCCCCTCGGCCCAACGCAGGAGGCAGCAGCAAACCCCTGTGGAGAGCGCAAGAGGCGCTTGGAAGAGTGACATCCAGCTAATAACCAAAAAGCACTTAAACCAACCCCAAACTTTGGAGATATTTAGTCCCCGAACCAGACGCAGCATGTTGCTCAGTAAGGCACACTTCCACAACTACCTTTAATTAACTGTGACCTCCAGAGCCTCATCTCTGAAGGCGAGAAAGTCGTTTGGTTGACTCTTGATGTCCCTTTCTGTCCCACAGGCAACGAGACACCAAGTATTTCCACTTGAGAGCGCAGTTCCCCTTCCACGGGCACCGAGCTCGCTCTGCAGCTTTGGATTACCACTGACCTTCAATGTAACAAATTCTACCATTCTTCCACCCCTCTTTCTTGGGAAAAGACAGAGGGAACGAGACAACTCCAAACCGCTCTGGTTTATTTGATTTGCAGTGATCTGACAACCCCAGCCCTTCCCGCTGCCTTAGGCTTTGGGAAACAATTCAAGGGTCCTCAGCCACGAGTAAGGAACGAGCTGTTATTCATGGGCGAATCAGTAGAAACAGCAGCCCCGATCATTAGGAGAAAGTCTCATTTTTCAGTCATGGATTTTCACGGGTTTTGTTTTCAGGCCACCAAACAGGGCGCGCTTTTATAGCCATCAGCAATTAAGTTCTCTGTCCCCTCCAGAAAAGCCTTTTCCTAAAGGCGCTCTCCTTCCAAGGGCAGACCCACAAAAAGAAGCCCATACTGCTTAATCCATTTCACAGAGAATTTCAAATGCAAACAACAATTAAACAGGATGTATTTTCCCCGCTTCAGGGAAAGCCAGTAATACAGACCTTTGCAACATATTTAGCAAATCTATCATTTTAATGCCTTTGCATTTCCCACTTCCAGCTGGAGAGCAGGTTGCAAGGACTCATAACAAAAAACAAACCAACAGAACACATTCCTGTCTAGGGTGTAATTTTATGATAGAGAAGTTCCTGCAAAACAGAGGTGTTATGATTGTTACCGTCTTCTTCAGCCTTATCGATTTGAACATCTTTTTACAGGTACAAAGAAACAAGAAACATTTTTGAGGTACAAAAAAACCCCACTTATTCACCTCTGTACCCCTAAGATCTTTTCATGACACAGATTGTGCCACCAATACACAGCTGCTAAATATCCCCGGCTGCTGCCGATCTGTAAAAAACCCTTAAAAATACAAGAGAACGTTGAGCCCGGTGCGCTGACGGTGCTGCCAGGGATGTGAGTCGGAGATGGAAGAAGTCGCAGCCCCCGAGGTTGAAATCAGCCCCACGTTTAGGCACAACCCGGGGTTTTAAGCCTCGCTACAAACCAGACCCCCGCTTTTGAAAAAAACAGGGAGATTCACCTCGAAATGAACCACGTTCTCGACGCCAAAGGGGCGCTGGTCCATGGCCGCCACCACCCTTAGGGCCAGTTCCATGGGGCTTCGCTTGACCTGGAGCAGAACTCGAGGGCGTGAAAACAACGAGCCCCCTAAACAAAACCTAAAAAAAGGAAAAGTTCAATAAGATTTACTGTTCCTCACCCATCAAACCCTAACCACTACAACTGGCCTTTTCACAACCAGGCCTGATCACAGAAGAAAACTGAAACATCCCAATTCCCGGTTCAAACACAAGGCATGGAGCTGCCCAGACCCCACGTGTGGGCTGGGGACACGGGGCCTCTTCTTCTCAAAACCCACAGGAAGAGAAAGGGCAGGAGTGTTTTCCTTAACACTCTGTTTGCTTAAACAACAGAGACACGACTTCTTTTGGATTGCCGGTGACAGTGACTGTCTGCAAAGCCCGTGCGAATACTACAGACGTCAGTAATGCAGCTCCGTTACAAATGCGCTAAGCTATAAAACCACTCTGTGGAGATCTCTAAGTGTCCCGGGGAAGTGTTCGAATCTTACCCAGGAGCGCCCTTCTGGGGGGAAGAGAGGCTCAGGCCGCCGACGGATACCTGAGGCCCGGGCAGGCTGTGAGGGTCACCTCCTCCACTGGTTCACCACGGGGTCTTCCCTCGCCGTGCCATTGGCCAGGGCTGAGCCAATCAGCGGAGCCGGTGTTGGGCTGTCAGTCACAGCCATCCGGGGGCGGGGCCGAGGGGCCTGAGGAGGGGAGGGCCTGAGGGGGGGGAGGGGTGTGTTGGATATGTGGCTGTGAGTGCTGCTGGACTTTGAGCTGGAATTGCTCGCTGTGTAGGCGAATGGTGCCTTAATGTAATTTTGTGCATATAGGCAGGACCATGAGAGTGCTCCTGTGCAGTCCCCAAGTTGGTGGGTGTCTGCTTTTCTGTGTGTTTGGGACTGACCTTTCTTGTTTCTTTGAGTCAGGAAAATCTTGATATGTACTCCGGAGGGAAGAAAGAAATACAAAGAACTGAGAAAGACAGTTCTGCCAGTCAAAGGGGGAGTGCAGGTTAGTTCTGGTTTTAAATTGTCTCAACTGTCTTGTAGCTACAAGCCTTGTCTTAAACGAGTGAAACAAGTTGAATCACGGGGTATTTTTCATGCCTGTGCAATTCTGTATTGGAATCACGGAGTTTTCAGAGTTGGAAGGGACCTCTAGAGATCATCCAGCCCCACTCCCCTGCTAAAGCAGGATTGCCCAGAGCACATGAGTCAGGACTGCATCCAGGCGGGTCTTGAAAAGCTCCAGAGAAGGGGACTCCACAACCTCCCTGGGCAGCCTGTTCCAGTGCTCTGACACCCTCACCGTAAAGAAGTGTTTCCGTGTATTTGAACGGAACTTCCTGTGTTCTAACTTGTGCCCATTGCCCCTCATCCTTTCACTGGGAACCATTGAAAAGAGCCTGGCTCCATCCTCCTTCAACCCACCCTTTAGATACTCATATGCCATAATAAGGTCTCCTCTCAGCCTTCTATTCTCCAGGCCAAAGAGTCCCAGCTCTCTCAGCCTTTCCTCATACGGGAGATGCTTCAATCCCTTCATCATCTTAGTTGCCCTTCGCTGGACTCGCTCCAGCAGTTCCCTGTCCCTCTTGAGCTGGGGAGCCCAAAACTGGACACAGTATTCCAGTTGTGGCCTCACCAGTGCAGAGTAGAGGGGGAGAATGACCTCCTTTGACCTACTGGCCACACTCTTCCCTATGCAGCCCAGCATTCCATTGGCCTTTTTGGCAACAAGGGCACATTGCTGGGTCATGGATAATTTACTGTCTACTAGGACCCCCAGATCCTTCTCCTCAGAGCTACTTCCCAGCAGGTCCGCCCCTAACCTATGCTGGTGCCTAGCATTCTTCCTCCCCAGGTGCAGGACCTTGCACTTGCTTTTGTTGAACCTCATTAGGTTCTTCTCTGCCCAGCTCTCCAGCCTGTCCAGGTCACGCTGGATGGCAGCACGGCCCTCTGGGGTGTCAGCCTCCCCCACCCAGTTTGGTATCATCAGCAAACTTGCTGAGGATACACTCTGTCCCCTCATCCAGGTCATTAATGAATATATTAAACAAAATTGGACCGAGTATTGACCCCTGGGGGACACTACTGGTCACAGGCCTCCAACTAGACTCTGTGCCACTGATCACAACCCTCTGAGTTCTGCCCCGCAGCCAGCTCTCAATCCACCTCGCTGTCACCTCATCTAGCCCATACTTCCTCAGCTTCCCAATGAGGATGTTGTGGGAGACAGTGTGAAAAGCCTTGCTAAAGTCAAGGTAGATGACATCTACGACTCTCCCCTCATCCAGCCAACCACTTATAACATCATAGAAAGCTATCAGATTGGCCAAGCATGATTTACCCTTGGTAAATCCATGTTGACCACTTCCAATAACTTCCTGTTCCTCAACGTGTTTGGAGATGACATCCGGAATGAGTCGCTCCATTACTTTCCCAGGGACAGAGGTGAGACTAACTGGTCTGTAGTTCCCTGGGTCCTCCTTCTTGCCTTTTTTGAAGATCGGAGTGATGTCAGCCTTCCTCCAGTCCTCAGGCACCTCTCCTTTTCCCCATGACCTTTCAAAGACGATGGAGAGTGGTCTAGCAATAACATCTGCCAGCTCTCTCAGCACTCTCGGGTGCATCTAGTCAGGGCCTATGCACTTATGAATGTCCAGCTTGGCCAAGTGGTCTTTGACCCTGTCCTCCTCAACTGAGGGAAAATCTTCCTCTCTCCAGACCTTCTCCTTTGCCTTCAGAGTATGGGATTTGTGAGGGACAGCTTTAGCAGTGAAGACCGAAGAAAAGAAGGCATTCAGGAACTCTGCCTTCTCTGTGTCTTCCACCACTAGGGCACCTGTCTCATTCACCAGTGGGCCTACATTTTCCCTAGTCTTCCTTTTTCTATTGATATACTCAAAGAATCTCTTCTTATTGTCTTTAACTGCAGTGGCCAAGCTGAGTTCTGATTGAGCTTTGGCCCTTCTCATTTTCCCCCTACATAGCTTTGTTATATCTTGATAGTCCTCATAAGTTGCCAACCCCCTTTTCCAGAGAATGTAAACTTTCCTTTTTTTCTTGAGGTCCAGCCAAAGCTCTCTATTTAGCCAGGCTGGTCTTCTTCCCCGTCTGCTCGTTTTTCCAGACACGGGGATGGCCTTCTCCTGTGCTTCTAAGAGCACCTGCTTGAAGTATGCCCAGCCTTCCTGGGCACCTTTGCTCTTCAAAACTGCCTCCCGAGGGACACTCTCGACCATTCTCCTAAAGAGTCTAAAGTCTGCCCTTCGGAAATCCAACGTGGCAGTTCTGCTGGCTCCCCGCCTTACTTCATCAAGCCACAGCCACTTTACCAGCCACAGGCATGGCCTGTCCTGTAGGGAGGTCAGAGCAGGTCTTCAGAAGAAATAGGGTGCTTTTCTAAAACGCTGGTGAGAGAGAGGGCAACAGCTGCTGTAGGCAGGTGGGAATCCACAGGGCCGGGCAGTGTCCCTGGGGATGAAGAATAGGGATGTTGGTGCAGGCGCAGCTTGACCACCGTCATGGCCTTGAGCAGCACGTCAGGAATTCTCGGGCTGCAAGGGGCGCGAGAGCAGCTCCTCCCGAGCGAGCGTGGAGATGGGCAGGGGAGAGGACAGGGCTGTTTGTTCTTGCTGTGAGCAGGGGACAGTGGGTGGAAGCTGCTCTGTGGACGTACAGTGTAGAGCTGCCATCTTGGTACTCGGTGGGAAGTCCCATGAGGAAGGAGGCTGCGTCAAGAAAGGCCGTATGAACTCCATGTGTGCAGTGACAGAAAACAGCTTCAGGGTGCTGAGGCCACCGCTAGTTGTGATTAAGGCGGTGAGTGAGATGGTCCTTGTGGGCGTTTTCTGAGTGGCTCAATGTCGTGGTTTAGGCCTTAATCCACTACTGGTGACCTGGGGAACCCAAGATGGGACCGACAGATGCTCCCCTCTACCCCTCTTCAAAGAGAGAGGCAGAGGAGGAAAGAGACTTATGAGTTTAGAAGGAACTAAACTACTTTAATGAAATATTAATAATAAAATAAAAAGCAATAATGAAAAATATAGACAAAACTGTATCAAGCTCCCGAGATGACAATCGCAACACCGGCTGGCACTGGGGCAGTCCCAGGCTGGACTCAGTGACGGACGGGAACTGGATTCTGGAAATGGATTACGGATGGGGATCACAGGCAGACGAACAGAGTCCTCCTCAGACGTCGGCCATTGAAGGAAGAGCCCGTGACCCTTTGATCCCTCAGCTTTTATACTGAGCATGAGGTAGATGGGATGGAATACCCTGTTGATCAGTTTTGGGTCACCTGTTCTGTCCGCTCCTCCCTCCAGGTGGGACCCGACTATGCTTTTCTGCTTCTGACCCTCCGACAGGGCAAATAACAAAGTTGGTTGGCCGTGGGGGTTATAGCAATGAGTATAAGCAAGAGCCTCTCTGCATACCGTGCCTGGGCATCAGCTATAAACAATTGGCCTTATCATTCTGAGAGAGTGAACTGTCTGCACAATATGCAGTTAACTTCAGGAGTTAGAAGAGGCCCAGCTAAGAAGTGAAGTAACTAAACAGAATTGGTTCTGTTTTACCTCAAACCAGGACACTCAGAATGGGGCAGGACTGCTCATAGGGACAGAAAATGCTGTGGCAGTGGTTGAGCTGCTCAGATCTCGACAGTCCTACTCTTGTGGTTTTTCGTTCTCCTTAAAAGAGTGGGTGTGTGCTTTTTCACTTGTGCTGGGCAGTGATTAAAAAAGAAAAAAAAAAACAAAAACTCTTGAAACTTCCTGTGAAATTAGGGGTGGCTGAGACACATCACATTTCTCACCTCTTTCACTAACTATGCTGCTTTCTCTGAAACTTGTTTGTATCCTTATTCTAAATGGTTTGGCTTCAGTAGAGCCAGGACACCCTAAGATCCAGTTTTGGGGCCGGTCGTCTCTTGTCAGGCAGAGGTGTCCACATTGACATCTGTGAGTGATGGTTTGGAGGGGTTTCAGACCGGTGGTAATGACAGTATAATCGTCTGATTATTACTGGTTTAGTCTGAGGGTAGGAGGGAAACAAAGATTTGTGGAGGAAAAGATACTTTGTATCAGCTGTCAGCTTTCTTTGCAACACAGTGTTTGTGGGTCGCTGACAAGAGGCTCCTGGAGGTGTTGGCTGAGATTCTGTAATGGGAAATCTTTTGTTCTGGGACTGAAGCCCAAATCGCCCTCTCATGGTGTGCGACTACGTAAGCTCTTCTTAAAAGGGAAGATCATTGCGGTAGCGGGAGAGCCTGTTTGGCAGGTGTAGTAGTTTGGGGACAGAGTCGCATTGTGGGCTGGGCCTTGGGGGGTGAGGGCTGTTTGTGCCCCGAGCCCTTGGCCCGGTGCTCACAGCTGGAACAGGCTCTGCAAAATCCTGCTGGAAGGAGCCAGATGTGGGACCTGTGGCTGAGCCGGGGGAGAGGAAGAACCCCTGGAGCGGCCTGGGGACCTGCGGCAAAGCTGCCTTCAAATCAGCTCTTCCCAGGAGGCACTGAGTGCTGTGGTTCTCCTTCAGGAAGCGTGGTACGCACGAAGCACGGCCAGAGCTGTTGCTGTGCCAAGAGAAGACTTCCCACCATGCTGGGGCTGATGGTGACAGTTCCCACCAGCTGTGCATCTCAGGCAAGTGCTGGTAAGATGCCACAGAGGGGGCACCGCCTGGCTGTCACTTCTCTTGCAGGTTTAAGAGCAGAAGGGAGACAGGATGAGAGGGTGCATGAGGTGCAAAAGCTCATCAGACAGCTGGCACAGTAATGATGAGAACAGAAGGAGATGCAGGTGATGTGGCTGGGACAATGCTTCTGTGGTACCATCTGCCACACAAACACAGCGACAGCCAGAGATGTTGGGATGTCATGGAGTGGGTGAGAAAGGTGCCTGGGAGAGGGGAGAGCCTGGGGAAGTGGGAGACAGAAATGGAGAGGGAGATGGAGGGGCAAAATCTTGGGGGTTGGCAGTAAGGGTGCTCCTGCTGTGCAGGTGCTTGTGAGGTCACTGGTGGCTGAGCAGGATTTAAGGCAGGAGAAGGCCCTGGCTTGTGCAGCTGCTTGTGCTGCCACAGCTGGGTGAGTAGGTGATAGTGTAGAAGGTCACACCTGGCTTTTTCATGTGCTTGTGCTGTCCCATGTGCCTGAAGAGGTGCCTGCCTGAGGGCAGGAGCAGGACCTGGCTTGCGCAGCTGCTTGTAATGTCATCTGTGTTTGAGTAGGTGTTAGGGCAGGAGAAGCCTCTGGCTTGTTGTTTCAGGAATTACACAGCCGCCAGCGAGACTGTGGTAGGAATTATGTGTGTGCCACCCCAACAGGGCTCAGCCCCAGGTTGCCCCCCGCAGAAGACGAGTCGCCAGTCTGCTGAGTAACTCAGTGGTTTATTTACCCGACACACAGAGCAGTTCGAGCTGTTGCCTCCAGGGAGGGACCCCTACTTCAGATTGCGCACCCCAATTATACCCTTACAGACAGATTCCCCAGAAAATACCGCCCATCACCCAATGCCCAAGTGCAATCGCTTCATTCTGGTTGGTGGTCTCTTGATTTCTTATTGGTTTTCTGGGTTGCTGGGTGGCCGCCTTCTGAAGTTACCTCATTCTCTCAGAATTGTCTCCTTGCTCCTTTTGCAGAAGGAATCACTGATGTTCCCTTCCTCAGCTGGGGTCAAAGACTTCTTTCCAGCAGTGTCATTTCTCCTTCCAGGAAAGCAGCTGGGCATGAGAATTGCCTTGCAACGTGTCCCGTCGTTAGGCAGGACACTTGGACAGTGCCAGGGAGGGATCTCCTTTACCCCTGTGGAGGGAAGGGATTCAGCTGAGTCAATTGAGGCACCTCCTCTGGTGTTTTCAGTCCTGGGGACAGGAGGGGACTCGGTTCCCTGCCATGCACACCACAAATCAGTCAAAGGAGGTGGGATTCCTCTTGCCTCAGCTCCGGTGTGCACAACACAGCCGCCCTGGTGGGAGCTCCTTGTCTGGTCTCTGCTGCTAATGACTGGAGGTGGAGGGCAGTGGTGAGCTGCTCAGACACAAACACCTGGTGACATGGGAGGTACTGAGTTGGTCCAGGATATGTGCAGGTAACCGCAAGCTCTAAGGGAGCAACTCTGAGAGATGGAGCAACATCTGGGGTCATCTCCTTGGAGGTTGTTGGGAAATTCCTTTGTCCAACTGAGATGACAACAGATGCCAAAATTTAGAGCAACTGCACCTTTTGCTACTCATTATGTTCAGGGCTCCATCACGCATAACAGTCACTTGGAAGGACAAATGCCATAGCCTTCAAGAGACCTTCTCCCAACACCTTGCTCTATCTTTCCCCAACTTTTATTGCTGAGCACGACGTTCTATGGCGTGGGATATCCTTTTGGTCAGTTGGGGTCAGCTGTCCCGTCTGTGTCCTCTCCCAGCTTCTTGTCCACCCCCAGGCTAGTTACTGGTGGGTCAGCATGAGAGGCAGAGAAGGCCTTGCTGCTGTGCAAGCCCTGTTCATCGACAGCGAAAAGTGCGTTGTGTTATCAGGACTGTTTTGGTCACGGATCCAAAACAGGGCACCATTTGGGCTGCTGTGGAGCAAACTAACTCCGTCCCAGGCAAAAGCAGTGCTGTAAAGCCCATCCTACTCCTGCCGCAGCAGCCACACGCAGCGGAGAGGAGTGTTGGAGCACGCTGGAGGGGCTGATGCACCCCAGAGGGCTTTGGTGCCCTCTCTCGTAACTTCGATGCACACAAGTCTATGGGACTGGATGGGCTACACCCAAGAGTGCTGAAAGAGTTGGCAGACGTGCTTGCCAAACCGCTTTCCATGATTTACAGGAAGTCATGGCTAATTGGGGAGGTCCTAATGGACCGGAGGGTGGCAAATGTAACACCCATCTATAGGAAAGGCAAAAAGGAGGATCCAGGTAACTACAGACCTGTCAGTCTAACCTCGATACCAGGGAGGTTACCTCGAGTATCGTGCCCAGTTTTGGGCACCTCAATACAAGAGAGATATCGAGGTGCTGGAGGGAGTGCAGAGGAGGGCAACGAAGCTGGTGAAGGACCTAGCAAACAAATCATACGAAGAGCGGTTGAAGGAGCTGGGACTGTTTAGTTTGAGGAGGAGGAGGCTGAGGGGAGACCTCATCACTCTCTACAACTATTTGAAAGGGCACTGTAGAGAGGTTGGTGCTGGTCTCTTCTCACAGGTAATTAATGACAGAACAAGAGGGAATGGCTTCAAGCTCCAACAGGGTAGAGTTAGACTGAACATTAGGAAAGAATTTTTCACAGCAAGAGTGGTCGGGCATTGGAATAGACTGCCCAGGGAGGTGGTTGAGTCACCATCCCTGGATGTGTTTAAGAGACGTTTAGATGTGGTGTTGGGGAAAATGGTGTAGGGGAGAACTTTGTAGAGTAGGGTAGATGGTTGGATTCGATGATCCCAAGGGTTTCTTCCAACCTAGACAATTCTGTGATTCTATGATTCTAAGCAGAAAAGCATAGAGGTGTCGCACCTGTGGGGAGGAGCGGGCAGGACAGGTGACCCAAAACTGACCAACGAGGTATTCCATTCAAGGAAGCTGCTTTACACTGACTGGCAAAAATCATTTCAGAACTGTCTGAAAGTCTCTCGTAACAGTGGCTTTCCAGTTTTGCTAACTGGCAATACTAGGAAGCCTCTGCACTCCTACAAAAATGATACTCAAGTTCTGAATTAGTTTAGTTTTTAAGAGTTGTCTTCATATGTAGCATTCTTTTTGGCTATTTTATTCCTTTTTCTATGTGTGTTTATTTCATGCCTCTGTAAATTACTCTGTATTACACCCCACAAGTTTGAATGAACATTTCCAACTTTGTCAGCCCCAGCAGAAGCGGTCTCTTGAGCGAGGGGGTGGAATGTGGGAAAGTAATGGAAGATTGGTGAGGAGGACTGCTGAAGTGCCGCGCACCTGGGGCGCTGGACAACACATCTGTCACACTAATTGTTGTTCAGCCCCATGTGTGCTCTCAAGTGGAATATCCGCACTTAGATACCGTGAGCCTGGGATGGGCTCAGGGACACCTTATCTGGCATACAGGAGATCACTGCTTTGGTGTTGAAGAAGATCAAAGCGCACTGGAAAGCTATGCCTGCTTGAACCCTTGAAAAGCAGTCGAGAACAGCGAGTTGGAGCTCACGCTGCTGCTAACAAGGACTTTCTCCTGCCCTGTGGTGCCTGCATCCCCTGCTTGTGTCCCTCTGCCCGGGCGTTGCTGCGGAGACTCCCCGATTCGCGAGGTATTGAGATCACATTTGTTCTTTGTCTTTCATCCGTGGTCTTGTGGTCGTTCCTGCGTCCTGCCCGAGTCGGCTCACACAGAAGCCTTTTGGTTGTATCCCTTTCCTTAACGTGTCACCAATGTTGTATTATTGATCATTTTTAGTAATCCGTGGAAACAGGGGGAGATGTTGGAGTCCCTCCTGGCACCAGCTGCGGTGCAGCCGCGCAACCCTGGGGTGCCCCCCATGGGAAATGTTAAAGAAATAGAGACCAACGTTTTATCCCTGGTGCTGTGGTTCCTCCTCCCGTCCCGTGGCTGGGGCTGTGCCCTCCTCAGTGCCCGACCCAGTGGGACAGGCTGGCACTGCTGGCACCCACCAACCTGGGGGGCAGGGTGGTCTCAGGGGAGCTGGGTGGGCTGGAGAAAGGGAGGAAGCACCTCTTGAAACCAGCTCGGCCCTCTCCAGCCACAAAAGCCTCCCCAGAGGCACCAGAGGGGACCCCCAGATCCTTGAAGGGCTGCCCCAGACTCCCTCTGGCCTGCAAGAGTCCCCCCCAGGACCCCATAAGCACCGCCCAGGACCCCTTACGGACACCCCACTGTCCTCCCAAATCTGGGTTCTTTACCTGCTGGGCAAGCCAGTAAAACACACAGAGCAGAGGTATTTCTAAGTTTATGCCATTAATCACAGAAATGGGTGCTTGTCCCAAAACAGGAGCGCTCACACCTTAGTTCCAAAAATCTCCACTTTTACACATTGATTCTTACATATTCAAACAATTAATACATATTCACTGTCATTCCCTCTAATGATTGGTCGAGTTTTCTTTGCTTCCCATGTAAATGAGTGCGCAGACTCTGTCTTCTTTTTCCACTCTTATGTTTTTAATAAGTGGTATTGTTTGGGGAGGTAGTCAATGAGTTGGTGGTCACCATCTCCCCCCGGACGGAACCACCTTTTACCTGCTTTTCCTCTGATCCTGGCAGTTCCAAGTGGGTTTCTGGGTTTGCTGACCAGGCTTACAGTTCGTCGCTCTCTTGATAGGAATGCCCTGCTTATCAACAGTGCTACACTGTCTGCTGGGTAGTTCCTTAACTGAATCATAGAGAAATCGTGTCTACTAATTATTTCTCTATTTTGAGATTAGGTAAATAAATACAGTTGGGGCAGTATCTAGGGCTTGAGCAGCAGCAGGTTTCCTTTGTTGCTTCAATTACATTTTACATTTAATTTTCCTGGTTTATGTCGATTTTAGTACAACAATTCCCTCCCTTTGAGACTTACCCAAGTCTTTCTGTACTTCAGTGAGCCTCATTTCCTATCCCGTATCACTAATACATAAGGTTGAGATAATTGCTTGTTAACTATACTCTTAAGACATCCAAACAAAACACAAACAAAAATCACTACGATCACAAAAATGATTGGGTTTCACAATAGGCTTTGCAGCCATCCGGTCCGGGCAAACTCAAAGCCAAGCAAGATCTCGTTCAACCATCTGACTTCTATTGCCTCTCGTAGATTTCTGCCATCCAAGCAGGAGGCAAATTAATTTTTCCTATCTTCTCTTTTGACTGATTCCCTGTCCAATCCATACACCAAGGAGTAGATTGCACGTAATGCCATTCTCCGTGTTCCGCAGTCTTCCACACTGAAGGGAACTGCATTCCCCGAGGGAATCGATCACGTGGTCCTGTTTGCTTAACCAATACAGGTTGCTGGGTCTCGTTAATATGCCAACACCAATTTTCAGAATCATTCCCCAGAACCTTCCATTTCCCTAATCCAAATTCCCTTTCCTTTTTCAAATTAAATCTTAATATTCCGGTTCCATTCATGAAGATGGTTTCAAAGGTCCAATTCAAAGTGAGGGTTCAAATTCCCTGCTCCAAAGGAGAGTTTGCTGTCTTTGGTAAAGGCAGACATGCTGTAATTGAACCCATGTTGGGGATTTTACTACAGCACCAGGACACCGCAGCGGACACAAGGGCCCGTCCAGCACAAACCAGGAAACCATAAAGGGACCCACAGCACCATCAGGGGACCCCCAGACCTGAAGCAGCCTCTGTTTTAGGCAGCGCTTCCAGGAAATGCGGTTTCTCAGCCCCAGCCTGAGAAGTGAGCTGCACCAGCCAGTGAGAACCACGCTGTTGCGAGTTTGCAACCGCCAGTCCCCATCTGCCACCCAGTTTGGGGTGCCAAACTCGGATTCCAAAGCCGCGGGCGCAGCCAGCTGCCTGCTCGCAAGGACCCATGCGCCAGCGCCCCGTCTCAGAGCAGCTACGACATCCTTTTGGGGAAGGACGCCATGGAGAGAACCCCGAGGTCCACCAGCAACTGGAAAACTACACCCTGGAGCCCCTCTGCAAGCGCAGCACTAGCCGCTGCACTGGTGGCAGAACAATGAGCATCGCTTCCCGGCCGTGGGGTGACTGAGGCGGCAGTACCTCGCCATCCCCGCCACCGCCCTCCTGCCAGACCAGGCCTTCGCTGCCGGGGAAAGCGCCCTGGAGCATGGGCGCACTGTCCTGGCGCCGGAGAATCTGGTCCAGATTCTCTTTATGCGTCAGAACTTTGAGGGTTTGGAAGCTGTACGGAACAGCAGCAAGACTTGCAGCAGGAATCCACACGTGGAGCCCTTCCGTGGGGCAGCGGTGGTTTAAATCCACCTACGGGGCTTTTGGACCTGTATTTCAATCATGCCGGGTATTTTCCCCAAACTCCCGCGTCTTGGCATAGCTTTGGCAGTACCAGCAGCAAGGAGCGGGCTTAGGGAGGAGGTGTGAACACACCGCCTCTTCTTTGATTTTCAGGTTTTTTACGTACAAGTGATGAGGAGCAAAAGGAGAATGTGCTGTTAATGTTAATTACCTAATCTAACTCTACTAAATGTGTTTATACTTCAGCTCCCGGTTTGCCTTGTTTTACCCAATTCCCTTTCCCAGGTGGGGAGGGCTCATAGGGTGATAGAATGATTGCCTAAATGAAAAAAAATTATGGGTCTCTCCAACTATAACAGCACCACCAACCCAGCGGAATGAGTTTTAATTGCTTAAATGATTTACAGCACAAACAGCAAGAGCAGTCCCAGAACTTTTACATTCACCAACCCAATTTAATAAGTTAAGGAGTAAACATATAAAATGTGTTGCTGTCGATTGCATGCTGTTGATTGCAGACGCTAGAGCAGTCGCACTCATGCCATGTATGGTGATGTTGCTCCTCCTCCTCCTCCTCTGATTGCACTTCCTCCTCCTGGGAGGCGCCTTCCTCCTCCATGGTTGCCGGAAGCGGCTCTGTGGCATCCCATGCCAAGCTGAGCACCTATCCGCCTCGCTGGCCGGCTGCTACCTGGCAGGCAGATGCGCTTGGGCTCCACGCCGTTCTCTCGTGGGCTTGAATTCTAGTTTCTTGAATTCTCTGTTTAGAAAACGCTTTAGTTGTGCTTATCTTTCAATTTGTTTTCTGGCGAAAACATTTCTTCCACGGTTATGCCTTGTGGGAGTTAAAGCTCATTGGTGGCAGCTTGTACGTGGCATACAGTTGAGGAGCGTGTTTTGTTTTAAGGGTAAATCTTATCAGTTTCATTCTGTTCGTTCAAAACTCGGAAGAATCCCTCTTTGCCTTTGTGCCGCCCGGTCTCTAAGGAAAGCAGTGGGCGCTGGTGCAAAGGAGCTGTAACCTCCAGCTGCAGAGTGCGGTGGAGAAGGGTGATGGGAGGCAGAGGGAGGCGAGTCCCAGGTGGCTGAGGAGAGACATGGTGGGGTTGGGGAGGTGTGGAGCCAGGGTGTCCCTGCTGTGTCAGACCTCCGGGGACAGCTTCTCTGACCAGTCCCACCGCGGGGGGGCGGAGCCTCGTAAGCACAGACCCCGCCCCCTCTGCCCTTCCCCCCCCAATCATGGTACTTCCACTGGGGGAGGGTCCAAGCGTGGCCCCGCCCCCTCCTCCTCCTCCCCCCCTCCCCCATTCGGGTGGGGGTCATGGGGTGGGGTATGGGATTGGGGGGGTGGGGGGTAATTTTTGGAGGTGTATTTGGGTGGGGGATGGGTTTTGGGGGTGGGGGATGTACTTGCGGGGGGGTCACGGGTTTCCCTCCACGGGATTTTTTTTGCCCTGTTCCAAGACCCCTCCCCCTGCCCCCATCCTGGACAGTCTGGAACGGCCAAATCCGTGTCACGGGGAAGGGGAGGGGAGAGGGGGGGAAGAGCGGGGAGGGGGGAATGTGGGGCCGCTGAGGGGATGGGGGGGAAATAGTAAAATAAAGTAAAATAAATAGAATAGGATAGAATAAAATGAAGTATAATAAAGTAAAATAGAATAAAATTAAAGTAAAATAAAGAATAAAATAACGAAAAATAAAATAAAGAAAAATAAAATACGGTAAAAGAAAATACAATAAAGAAAATAAAATAAAGAATAATAATGAATATAATAAAATAAAATAAAAGAAAGAAAAATAATGAATATAATAAAATAAAGAAAAAGAAAAAAATAAGTAAAATAGAGTAACGTAAAATAAAATTATACAAGAAAATAAGGTAAAAGAAAATAACGTACAAGAAAATAAAGGAGAATAAAGTAAAATAATATAAAGTAAAAGAAAATAAAGTCAAATGTAAAATCAAATATAAAGTAAAATAAAGTAATAAAATAAAATAAAATAAAGAAAAATAAAATTAATAGAGCAAAATAAAATAACATAAAATAAAATACCATAAAGGAAAAAACAAAATAAACGAAAGAGATAAAATAATACAATAGGCTGAGATACAATAACGCAGCAGCACCCGCCCCACTCGTGGCACTACTTTTATTCTCGGCCACTGCAGTGATTGGGTCAGGTTGGATGGGGCTGCAACCAACCCCGTCTACTGGAACCCAAACCACCCAGAAATCCAATCCAAACTGTTCTTTGGGTCCGGTTGGAGGTGTTCAAGGTCAGGTTGGATGGAGCTGGGACCAACCTGGTCTACTGGAAGGTGTCCCTGCCAATGATGGGGAGGTTGGACTGGATGGACCTTCAAAGGTCCCCTTCAACACAAACCGTTCTGTGGGTCTATGACTGGAAGTGTCCAACGTAAGGCTGGATGAGACTGGGACCAACCTTCTCTACTGGTTCCCAAACCTTCCAGCCCAAAAATCCAACTCAACCAACCCAAACCTTCTATGAGTCTGATTGGAGGGGTTCAAGGTCAGACTGGACGGGGCTGGGACCAACCTGGTCTGTTGGAACCCAAACCACCCAAAAATCCAACTCAACCAATGCAAACCATTCTGTGGGTCTGAGTGGATGTATCCAAGGTCCGGTTGGATGGGGCGTTGAGTAACCTGCTCTACTGGAAGATGTCCCTGCCAATGACAGGGGAGGTTGGATGAGATGGACCTTCAAATGTCCCCTCCAAGCCAAACCAGTCTGTGGGTCCATGACTGGAAGGTCCGAGGTCAGGCTGGTTGGGGCTTGGAGCATCCTGAGCTGCTTGAAGCTCTCCCTGCTAATGGCCACCCCACCAGAGGGCAGCAGGTTGGCGGTTGCCGTGTCACCACGGTCAGTCAATCAGCGATGAACATGTCACCCTGATGTCACAAGGGGTGCATGACACACCCACTCAGAGCAGGGGGTATAAAAGGGCCCACCGGGTGGTGGGTCCCACACTTTGGAGGAACGTCCATAAGATGACCTCCAACATGGTTGTTGCCACCAAGAACCGACCCGCCAGCGTGAGGCGGACCAAGATGGAATTCTGGGATGGGATGGAGCACACCTTCGCTATGTCCAGTGTCACCGCTGAAGGTACGGCCAACTGCAGCCACCTCTCCGGCAGCCAAGACTCAAGGGCTTGTCACCATTTTGGAGCCAGCCATGACACTTGGCGTCTGCCACTGCGTCGCGGCTCAAGGGGGAGATGTTTGGGGTGGACCTGAGAGCTGGTGGAGATGGGGCCTGACCTGGTTCTTCTTTGTTTTTTCAGAGCGAACGGCCGTCTGGGATGCAGTGGCTGGCTACATTCAAGACCAACTCCTGCTCCACAAGGTGGTGCAACACCCGCGTCCTCCTCATCCACCATGAGGGGTGGTGGGATCCCCCTGGGGTGTGGCCTGCTGTCACCCTTCAACTCCTCAGAAAACAGGAACCTCACCCCGTCGTCCCCCCTGACAGCCAAACGGGGCCTGTGCAATGTTGGTGTCACCTCTGGTAGGGCTGATCCTGGTCACTGGAGACCCCCTGGGATGTCCTTGTCCTGGTTCTGCCCAAACTCCAGTGCTGTTTTTTTCTCCTGAGGAGGGGAAGGACTCAACATCTCCTCCCCAAAGTTCTCCCCACCGCCCAGCTCATGCCTCCGAACAGTTGGAGAGGGCAGGATCCAGCCTGAAGCACCATCCCTGGATGGGGGAGGTCACTTCCAGATCTTCCCTCTGGCCAATCCTCACCCTCCCACCCTTCTCGTCCACTTGCAGGGCGTCCGAATTCCCACCCTCGGCTCCTTCAGCACTGTCCCCGAACGCGTCCAGGTCGGAGATGAAACCCTGACTATCCAGAAACTGGTGTTCCACCTGGCCAGGAACCTTGCCGTTGTCCACAACCTGATGGACAACAAGGACTACCTGCCCGGTAAGATGGCTGACTGCACGGTCATCTTCTCTGAAGCAACTCCAAAGTCCAAAAATTGAGTGGTTTTGAGTTTTTTTGGGGCAATGCAATGACTGTGACGCACAAGCTGTAGGACACAGGCCACCGGGTGAGCATCTCCATCCTTCTGTGGTTTTTCCAGGCAACAAGGAGCTGGAGTCCCTCAAGTACTCCAAGGTGGCCGTGGCAGCCGCTGTGTCCCGGCAGAAAGTGGTGGACTGCATCCAAGGCACCACGACCCTCCTCTCACACTGCCTGGGGAAGGGGGAGAATGTGGCCCTCATCCTGAGGGAGGTGGGGGTGCTCCTCATTGAAGGCACGAAGGTGCGCATGAAGTTCTACCATGACTTTTTGGAGAGGCTGTCTGGGAAGGAGAACTTGAAGAAGGTTGCCTTCAAGGTGAGCGTTTCAGTTTCTCTGTGGCGCGTGCGGTCCCACGGCAGTGTTCCGGCACTGCTTGTGTGGGGTCCCTCAGGACACGTTCAGCCACTCGGTCCAGGTGAGAGTTACGGTCCTGCCAACACTTGCTGCCTCGAGCTCCTCCAACACTGAGTGCCTCAGCCATGTGGAGGATGTCCCGCCATCTTTGGCCTCCTCCAACGTGGGGTGCTTCAACCACGTTGAAGATGTCCTGCCATCTTTGGCCTCCTCCAGTGTGGAGTGTTTCAACCACGTTGAGGGATGTCCTGAATCTTTGTGTTCCTCCATTGCAGGTCCCCCATCTGCTGGACATGATTGTGTCCCCAGTGGTACCCGTGGCCTCACTGAGTTTCTCCGGCCATGTCATCCTCTTTCCCAAGTGAGTAAGTTGGCGGCTGTAGCCGCTCTTTGATGCCAATGCCCAAGGTAGCATCTCCTCCTTGTGCTACCATGGGTGTCCTCCTCTGGGGACACCAGGCGGCGACTCTTGATGATGTCCCCAGGCCGCAGTCACTCCCATAAGGCGGCTCTGAGGGGAAAGGCAGAGGAATTTGGGTGACATTTCTTCTCGTGGTGGCCTGGACTTCTTTGCTGAGCGACTCCATTTCCCAGGCCTGTCCTTGGGGATGGGGTGTGGTAGACTTGGGAAGACAATGGCCTTCATGGCAATGCCATACCCTGCCTGCGGGCAGGTGGCCGCAGCAAGTGGCAAGTGCTGGTGGTGCCATGGGTCATGTGGGTGCCTTCTCCTTCTTTCCAGATTTGTGATGGAGTGTGTGCCCAAACACCCACCCAGGGCTCTCCTCAAGACCTCAAGACAAGTCCCTGGTGAGGACGAGCAGATGAGAAAAGACAGTTTGCCACCTCTTCAGCAAGGTGGGAAAGGTAAAGCAGCTCCCAGCTCCTCTCCATGGGACGGGCAACTAACTTATGCCATCTTGTGGGGAAATGGCTGACGCTGAGCGCCAAAAGGCTCCAACTTGTCCCAAAGCTTCAGGCCAACTCCTGAGGGCCTTTTGTCCTAATGATTCGTTGGCGTCACCAAAACAGAGCCCCGGGGTGGGATGTGCCCAAGGGTACGGTGGGAGGATGGTGGGCCAAGGCCTTCTCCCCCTCTTCCCCTCAGAAATGACACCTACCCCCAAAAAATTAGTCCCTGTCCCCTCCCCAGCATCACCCGGCTCCTCCTTCCTGACCATGATGATGAAATCAGAAATTGGAAATGGTGCTGGTGTTGGGGAGGACACAATGGGGCTGCGAGAGGGGCAGAATGTCCACCCCTCGGACATTTTGGGAAGAGGCCTGAGCACCCCCTGCATCACAGCGATGCTCTTCTGAGGAGGTGTCTCCTTTCTGGTTCCAGTGGGGTTTCCTGGTTTTCCCTTTCCTGCTGGTTCCGAGCCTGACTCAAACCGAAACGTCACAGTTCAGGGAAATCTCAGGGCCACAGAAGAGGAAGAGGACAAGGTCTCTGGCCAGGTGAGGCTGAAGGCTCAGGGCGGGCGGCCGCACGGGGCCATTTTACCCGGAGAGGTGGGAGATGCCCCATCCCCAGAGACGTTCCAGGCCAGGTTGGATGGGGCTTTGAGCAACCTGATCTGGCTGAAGACCTCCCTGCTCATGGCATGGGTGTTGGACTACGTGGACCTTCAAAGGTCCCTTCCCACCCAAACCGTTCCATCAGCCTGACTGGAGGTGTTCAAGGTCAGGTTGGATGGGGCTGGAACCAACCTGGTCTACTGGAAGGTGGCCCTGCCGATGACGGCGGGGGATGTTGGACTACATGGACCTCTAAATGTCCCTTCCAACCCAAACCATTCCATGATTTTCTGACCCAGCAAGAGCCCATTCCCCAGCCCTGAACACTCCTTGGCCATCACCACCCAACAGTGGTGAAGGCAGCACCTGGAGGGGTGGGATGGGGCTGCTGGGAACACCCCCGTTTCACAGGGCTGGTTGTTCTCCAGCTCTTCAGGAGAGCCCCAGCGTGGTCTGGGGACATGGGGACAGCTGTGTGTCAGATGAGGGTCCCGGCACAGGGGGTTTCCTCAGCCGACCTGCTGGTGGCTATGTGAGGAGGCACATGGCTCATGGGGAGGGGCAGAAAGCGGCCCCAAACCCATTGCATCCTCAGGTAGACCTCTCCCTTTGTGTCCTTCCAGGTGGCGGTTGGTGGTCCCAAGGGTCTCCTCCGCCACAAACCAGCCTGTGACCAGCCAACCCAAGGGCAAAGCCATGCCCAAAGGACAAGCACAGAAGCAGAGCCAAGAGCAGGCAGCAAAAACTCAGCACTACGGAGGAGGAAGAACAAGAGAAAGAGGAGGAGAAGGAGGAAGAGAAGGAGAAGGAGGAAGAGAAGGAGGAGAAAGAGGAGGACAAGGAAGAGGAGGAGGAGAAGGAGGAAGAGAAGGAGGAAGAGAAAGAGGAGAAAGAGGAGGAGAAGGAGAAGGACGAGGAGAAGAAGGAAGAGAAGGAGAAGGAGGAAGAGAAGGAGAAGGAATAGTGGAGAAAAACCTCACCAAACGCGCAGCGCTGAAGGCGGTGAAGGCCAAGTCCTCCCATCCTCAGGAAGCCTCGGCCTTCATAACGCCTGTAATAGCTGTATTATCAGCAACGAGCTCCGAGTCAGCCTGCTCGAGGAGCCCACCTACGGGGCCCTCCAACGGCCACCACAGAGCCTGAGGCAGCAAAACCAGCAAAGCTGTCCCTCCATGGACACCCCTGGTTTGGTCCAGCCGGTGGGCGAGGGGACCACCTCCAGGCCATTGTCTGGCGCTGAAGACCACTTTGGTGCTCCCTTGGCCGTAGAGGCCACGGTTGGTCATCATGAAGGAGATGAATAAAGAGATGTTGTGAAAGAACATTGACCACCTCCCTCAACAAGCCTCCCCAACTCTTGGAGCACAGGGCAGAGGGCGGCTGCAACAAGGAGCTAGTGGTGGCAGTGATGCTGGCGGTTGGCAAAAACACCTTCCCTGATGACCCCGACAGCTTTGCCTGCTCCACCTCCTTTAACAAAGTCCAGGACTTCTTGGAGCCTAGGGTGGAGGGTGACTGCTCCAAGGACTGCCTGGTGCAAGCAATGCTTGGAGATAATGACCCTTTCTGGGGAGTGCCAGACACCCCCTTGCAGGACCCCAAGGGGAAGCAGGGTGGGGTGGAGGCAGACCTTCCCACCTGGCTGACACCGAGTCCTTTGGAGACTTCCAAGAGGAGCTCTGCGGAGAGTTCAGAGAAGACTTTAAAGGACAGTCCTGTGAAGAGTCCCTGGAAGGATCCCCTGAAGGGTCCTCCAGAGAGTCCCCTGCTGAGAACCCTCCGTCACCTGCTGCCAAGAACCCTGGCCAGACCCCCGGCTGTCCCCCAGCACTGGCCACCCCGCATGGCCCAACTGTTGAAGGAGCCGCTGAGGAGGCAGCCCCGTGAGGTTTTGACCTGCTCGCTGCTGCCACCAGCCATTGTCTCCTGCCAGGCTGTGCCTAGATCGGGAGAGGTGGGTGGCAAGCAGGCCAAGCGCCCCACGCCACACGGCACCCCCAGGACTCAAGAGACCTCCCCATGGGACAACATCCCACCCAAGAAGAGGAAGAAGACGGTGGTGTGCCAGGTGGAAAAACACTCCAAACCCCTGTGGGAGGGGACACCGGAGCAGGACGGTGCCGCAGTGGGCAGCAGCAGGCAGCACATGGGCAGCAACAAGCAGAGGGCATCTGATGGCAACACCATGGCCACCAAGCGACCCAGAACCCTGGGGGATGCAGGGGGGCAAAGTGCCCCACCCCCCCCAGCCGCTCTTCATGGGCTGATAGAGAAGGCATGGAGCACGGATCCCCACCGCATGTGACCCGCACCTACCCACTCCAACCCCAGACCTCTCCCACATCTCTCTCTCTTTCTTAATTCATTAAAGGTTTGATGTTTGGTTCACAGTGTGTCTGCCTGCGGTCATTCCTGCAGTGGGAGGCGTGGGGGTGAACGCAGCCCGTGCCGCATGTGTACATCTGACACTCCACCTCTTCATCCTAGTATATGAGGAATCCCCCGAGATTGTGGGTGGAGACTTTTAATAAGAAGCTTAATTCCCGGACTCAGGGCAAACAAGCTAGAAAGAGCTCTCAGAAATCTCTCCGCTACCATGGAAGGCACAGACAATGGCACAGCAGACGCCACTGTAGCCTTGCAACAGGAACACTCTTCTTTAGCTTTGAGAGCAGAAGAACATCATCTAGTACTCGATATGCTTACCCTGCAACAAGGAGGCAGATTTTCACTTTCTGAGCAGTTTCGTGCAAAAAATGTCAATGAGCATTTGCAAAAAATGTCAATGGAAACTCTTATTATTGTAATATTCTTGATCCTGTTACTAAGTTTTGTTTGGATTGTGATTAAGTGTTGCTTTGCCTTATGCCATAGAACCAAACGATCGAACACAGACAGTGATTAATCTCACGTTTGCCCCTCGCTTGGGAAAGTCCTCCTCCTCCTCCACCATCTCTCCCTTCACACCCAGCCATTTCGCACGTGTAGATGCCAGAGAGGCTCACAGTCTCTCCCTGCAGGGCTGTCACCCAACCACTGGATCACGCCATTACCCATGCCATCAGGCGGGGAGTGTGGCGACACGCACTTGGTACGACCTTGGGTATGGCATGGGACAGTGGAAAGCGCTTACATACCGTGCTTGCGCTGCTCACCGTAGCTGCACGGACCCACTCGCACACAGAAACTGGTGACCGTCCCCGTAGAACTACTTGTGGATCACCAACCCTTTTGAGACACATCCAGCTGTGTACGTAAAGAACATGTCTTGGTCAACCAGTTGACCATAATAAGACTGAACAGAGAAGGGGCAATCCCATAAGAAAGGCACCCCAACGCTGACTCCGGGCAGCTCTTGTTGCCTGGTCCACAGCTACTGCCCAGCGAAGGAGATACCCTTACATTATGATGGAGAATATGAATAATCAACAGTTTCCCCGACTGTTGCTCAAAAGTGGGTAAGTTTAATTGTTAACACCGTTGTATGTTGCCTACATGGCAAGTGAGGTTTCCCCTTCTCACTTTCACTCATGCCTAGATTGTTTGAGCTCCGCTCAGTCTTAATTATATTGATTGTGAACTTATATTACTATAATAAGGTTATCAGACTTGGTCCATAGACCATTGCTGTTTTATAGCCCGATACCCAAAGAACCCTTGCTGTGTGACAGGCATCCACCTCTCTTGGAAGTCGCAAGCAGTAGCTCCCAGTGTTTGGCAAAGAAAGCTGGCAATGCCAGGGCAATCCCAGAGCACAGTGACACCTGGTCATTCAGGTTAAGCTGATGGGGAGAAGGACCAGAAAGCAGACTTTGGCCTCTTCAGGGATCTGCTTGATGCAGCACAGTGGGATAAAGCCCTGGAAGGAAGAGGGACCCAAGACAGCTGGCTTATATGCAAGGACGACCTCCACCAAGCTCAGGAGCGATGCATCCTGACAAAGAGGGTGTCAGGCAAAAAACACCTGGAGGCCTGTGTGGATGAACAAGGAGCTCCTGGACAATCTCAAGCAGGAAAAGGGAGCCTGCAGAGGGTGGAAACAAGGCCAGGTAGCCTGGGAGGTATACAGAGAAATTGTCTGAGCAGCCAGGGATCAGGTTAGGCAAGCTAAAGCCCAGATAGAGGTAAATCTGGCCCAGGGTGTCAGGGGCAACAAGAAAGCCTTCTATAGGTATATATGGGAGGCGAAAGGAAGACTGGGGAAAATGTGGGCCCACTCCAGAAGGGAACGGGAGACCTGGCCACCCGGGACATGGAGAAGGCTGAGATACTCAACAACTTTCTTGCCTCAGTCTTCACTGAGAGGGGCTCTGATCACACTGCCCAAGTTGCAGAAGGCAAAGGCAGGGACTGGGAGAATGAGGAACCACCCACTGCAGGAGAAGACCAGGTTCAAGACCAGCTGAGGAACCTGAAGGTGCACAAGTCCATGGGACCTGATGAAATTCATCCATGGGTCCTGAGGAACTGGCAGATGGAGTTGCTAAGCCACTATCCATCATATTGGAGAAGTCGTGGCAGTGTGGTGAAGTTCCCACTGACTGGAAAAGGGGAAACATAACCCCCGTTTTTAAAAAGGGTAGAAAAGAAGACCCGGGGAACTACAGGCTGGTCAGTCTCACCTCTGTGCCTGGCAAGATCATGGAGCAGATCCTCCTGGAAACTCTGCTAAGGCACACGGAAAATAAGGAGGTGATTGGTGACAGCCAACACGGCTCCACTAAGGGAAAATCCTGCCTGACAAATTTGGTGGCTTTCTATGACAGCGTTACAGCATTGGTGGATCAGGGGAGAGCAATACCTCATCTACCTGGACTTGTGCAAAGCATTGGACACTGTCCCACATGACATCCTTGTTTCAAAACGGGACAGACATGGATTTGACCAATGGACAGAGGATAAGGAACTGGATGGACAGTCACAATTCAAAGAGTTGCAGTCCACAGCTCCATGTCCAAGTAGCGAGCAGTGATGAGCGCTGTTCCTCAGGGGTCAGTACTGGGACTAGTACAGTTTAACATCTTTGTCAGTGACATGGATGGTGGGATCACATGAACCTTCAGCAAGTTTTACGACCACAGCAAGTTGTGTGGAGTGGACAACACACTGGAGGGCAGAGATGCCATCCAGAGGGACCTGGACAGGCTGGAGAGGTGGGCCTGTGCAAACCTCATGAAGTTCAACAAGGCCAAGTGCAAGGACCCGCACGACGGTCAGGGCAATTCAAGCACAAAGAGACACTGGGCAGAGAACGGATTGAGAGCAGCCCTGAGGAGAAGTACTTGGGGGTGTTGGTGGATGAGAAGCTCAGCACAAGCCAGCAATGGGCACTTACAGCCCAGAAGGCCAACCGCATCCTGGGCTGCATCAAAAGAATCATGGCCAGCAGATCAAGGGAGGTGATTCTGCCCCTCTACTCTGCTCTCATGAGACCCCACATGGACTCTTTGGAGACTTCAGCTTTGGAGCCCTAAACATGGACATCGACCTCTTGGAGCAAGTCCAGAGGAGGGCACGAAGATGATCCGAGGGCTGGAGCACCTCTCCTGTGAGGACACGCTGAGAGAGTTGGGCTTGTTCAACCTGGGGAAGAGAAGGCTCCGGGGAGACCTTATATAGCAGCTTTCCAGTATCTGAAGGGCGCCTACAAGAAGGCTGGAAAAGGACTTTTGACAAGGGCATGTACTGACAGGATGAGGGGGAATGGCTTCAAACTAGAAGAGGGGAGATTTAGACTAGATATTAGGAAGAAATTTTGCACTCTGAGGGTGGTGAGGCACTGGCCCAGGTTGCCCAGAGAAGCTGTGGCTGCCCCATCCCTGGAGGTGTTCAATGCCAGGTTGGATGGGGCTTTGAGCAACCTGGTCTAGTAGAAGGTGTCCCGGCCCATGGTAGGGAGTAGGAAGTACATGATCTTTAAGGTTTCTCCAACCTAAACCGTTCTAAGATTCTCTGACGATAAGGAAGAGGCGAGACAAAAAGGAGGACGAGCGCCGGTGTGATAAACTCAGTATCGTTTGTTCACCAAACCTAAAAACTTACATTTCCATAAGAAGGCAATTGCTTAACAAGAGGTGGCAAGATGGCCAACATTTTACTGTGTAAACAGGATATGCATGATTGTGCAGGCAAGGCTAAGCCGCAAGGTCAAGTTATGTAGACAAAGTATAATAAATTGTGAAAAGACTTGAAGGAAAGGAGCCTTCACCCCAAGACCACTGGCAATACTAGTGTTTAAGATATTAATTTGTGTAATTTTAAAGGTGTTTGTTTAGTACTGCCAGAGTTTTAGAGATACCTATAGCACTTAGATAAATACTTTGAGAAAATGTTAGATGAAGAATCCTTATAGAATTTACTAACTCTTTAGAAAAAGGGGGGGACTGAGTCAAAGATATAGTACTAATTAACTAGTAGTAATTCATAACCTAAAAGACAGGCCTGATAAAAAATGGACGAAGGAAGAAGTCTTGAGGCATTGCCAAGGACAGCTCCTGATAACGAATAAAAGAAGGCCTTGAAAGGCGGCTGAAACCAACCCTGCGGTCTGGACAGAGACCAAAAAGAAAAACTGAGTCTGCATGGGGGCGAAAGGTTACTTGAAGTGATGAAGAAGAATTTGCAGCCTTCATCCTCAAGACCCTCAGCGACCACCACCACAAAGCATTGCACAAGCGCAGTTAGGAGGAGTTTATGAAAATGACTTCTTAAAGCTAATTTTAATACGAAGCGGGGATAGGTTATGCATATGTATAGCCGTATTAAGAGATCTTATGATTATGTAAAAAGTACCATATATATTTGAGAAGGCCGCTGCATTGGGTGCGTGCTGTCGGTGGAGTGAGACTCCCGGGCCGCCCAGCGCTGTTTTGCTTGCTGCCGCTTCCTAATAAATACTCCAAATTTTAATTGACTCTGTCTCACGTCAATTTTGTGAGATCAACATATAACAACGGCCAGGGGGGGGGAGTTTGCCCCTTGGCTGTGATGAGGAGAGAAGGGGTGGGTGGGGAGTGGGGGGTGTGGTGTGGGGTTTTTTTGGGGGGTGGTGTTTTTTTGCCAGGCGTCGCTTTACCCAGTGGCTCAGGGAGGTGTTGGCATCAGGAAGCCTGTGCTAAAGCGGGGTGGGGGCCTCACCGCAGTTGGTTAGCAGAGCCAAAGTGCTTATTAATGGTTATTAACGGCACAGTAATTAGGCCCGTGTAATGGGGAAGCTCAGATGCCCCCTAAGCACCCCCTGGTGCTTCTCTAGCCAGGCGAGCGCTGGGCGTCCCCCCCGCAGGAGAGGAGCGCACCTCCGGGGTGGGTGGAAGGGCATCACCCAACGGGGAGAGGACCAAGATGGGGCTTGGGTGTCCCTTGGGGTGGCCGGGTGGCGGGGTAGGGCTGCTGGGGGCTGCCATGATGAGGGACACCCCCACGCCTTTCTCCATGGCTCCCAGAGCTGTGCTCCCTCCCTCCCTCCCACCCATCCAGTGCCACCGGAGAGGTGGTGTCCCCCCTCCCGGGGCGGGCAGGGGCTGTGCCACCCCATCTAACACCTCAACGCACCAAAGCACCTCACTGGGGGAGGGACCCTGTGCCTGGTAGCCCCATGCGCCCCAGCACTGTAAGGATGGGGCTGAGCCCCCACCACGGCCACCCTGTGCAAACCAAAGACCCCCCCACAGAACCCCCCACCCCCATTCCCTGCGGCGCTGTGAGGATGCACAGCCGAGGGGTACGGGGAGGGCTCTCTCCATCCCACAGCATCCCCCTTCCTCCTCCCTCGCCTCCCGACGCTATCCCTTTAGTTGGACTAACAGAGGCAGAGAGAGAGAGAGAGGTTTTATTATTCTTTTTTTTTTTTTAAAATTTTTTATTTCCTAAAAGCCACCCATTTTTCATCCCAGGCATGGCCAGAGGAGCTCGCCCAGCATTGAGGGGGGGAGGTTGGGCTGCGGCACACAGCGCAGCGGCTCATGAGTTTTTAGAATTAATGTAACCCTAACGAAACTAACGGCGATTTTTAAGTTTTGTAAGGATTTTAATTATTTATTTATTTATTTAATTTCAGAGGGGCCCAGGGCGGGAGGGGGACATTTGTTTTTTAGCAAAAGCCGGCTTTTCTAGAGGTTAAAGGAAAGGCTGTGCTCGGCTGTAAATGCTCCTCTCCAGCGTCCTGGATGGGGGGGACAGATCTCCTAGGGGCCAGCTGTATCCTTGGAGGATTCCCCATTTGTCTCCCCAGACCCTGTGGTTTATATTTCCTGACTCGGTGAGGGTGCAGGATTATGCCCGAGTGGATTACACTGTCTGGGATATTTCCCTCTGGTGGTGCCATAGAGAAGTCTCTGTTGCCAATTTGTGATGTCCGGCGCTCAACGTCACGGGAAGAGTGGTGGGATGGGACTCGGGGCATTTTGTTTGTTAAGGGCCATTTGGTTTTGGTTGTTCTGTGCCATCTGGAGATAAGCCCGGGCTGAGCTGTTTTGCAGCTCCCCCCAAGTTCTCTCTGCACAGCCAAGGCACGGCGGAGATGGAGCTGAGTGGGATGGCAGCTCCCTGCCTCTCCCCTCTGGTGCTCTGAAACCGGCTTGGCTGGCTGCTCCCACACAGTGTGTTACTGGCTTGCCCAGCAGGTAAAGAACCCAGATTTGGGACGCCACTGGGGTGTGCGTAAGGGGTCCTGGGCTGCCCTTATGGGGTCCTGGGGGGGACTCTTGCAGGCCAGAGGGAGTCTGGGGCAGCCCTTCAAGGATCTGGGGGTCCCCTCTGGTGCCTCTGGGGAGGCTTTTGTGGCTGGAGAGGGCCGAGCTGGTTTCAAGAGGTGCTTCCTCCCTTTCTCCAGCCCACCCAGCTCCCCCGACACCACCACCCCCCCAGGTTGGTGGGTGCCAGCAGTGCCAGCCTGTCCCACTGGGTCGGGCACTGAGGGGGGCACAGCCCCAGCCGCGGGATGGGAGGAGGAACCACAGCACCAGGGATAGAGACCAACATTTTATTTCTTTAACATTTCCCACGGCGGGCACCCCAGGGTTGCGCGGCTGCACCCTGCAGCCTGTGCTTGCTGGCCAACTCGGAGGACTGCAGCAGCCTGTTGAGGAGCAGCTTCTCTTCTCAGAGCTCCGTCTACGACATCCTGGAGGCCTGGCCCAGTGCAGCAACAGAGCTAGTGGTGCTCACACACTCAGGACAACCCCGCTCTCCCATGGCTGCTGGTGGGGCAGTGGGGAAACCGGGGCTGGTCCTGGGCCAGGAGCCTCCACAGGAGCTGCCAGCAGGGACGGAGAAAGAGTGGGTTCCCAGGCAGGGGACGGGACTGAGTGTGGAAGCATACGCTGTGGAGCTCTGAGCTGCTGCGTGGTGCCAGGTCTATCCAACGTCAGGCAGTACGTTCACAGGAGACGTCACCGCTGACAACTCTTCCGAGGAAGTGGGGTCATTTCTGTAGTCGTAGCCTGCCTGGAGAAACAGCCCCACGGAGCTAATAGTCTGCTGAGCAGCAAGGGCGCAGAGTCGCTGACTCTCAACCAAGGACTGAAATACAGCAACTCACTCTATTGCCTTCCCCCTTCGCCCGCTGCCTCCCACAGTTTGGAAGAAAAGAACCAGGGAGCTCCAAAGGAGGGGACCCCTCCCCCACTCCCCCAAATCTGCCCAACATCCCCAAAGCTCCCAAAGATACGGGACTCCTCCCACACACCTCCACTCCCCACACCGACAACCCTCCCCCTCCCCCAACGCTCCAAAAAGCAGCAGTCCTTAGGGCAGACTCCTTAAGCTGACTCCACAGCTACGGCTCCCCGTCGGCTCCGGGGGAGACAAGGGGGCCCCGGGGCTCTCCGTGGGCTTTAAGGGGGTCCCAGGGCTGCCCACGGGCTCCCAGCAATGCCCGTGACCACCACCCACCCCCGCTTCAGGGGGCCCAGCGCTGACACCCCCCGACCCATCTCGGGGGTACCTGGGGGGACTCGGCCGTGGGCTGGAGGCGGGCGAAGGGGGCACGGCCGGGCTGACCTGCCGGGGGGGGCTGAGAGCGGAGCCCAGAGCGGAGCCAAGCGCCCGGCCAGGCCGGCCCCGGGCACCCTGCGCTGCGGCCGGGGCTGCCGCCACCTGCGGGGAGCGAGCGGGGGTGAGGGGGCGGCAGCGGGGGACGGGGGGGGACGGGGGGATGGACGACGGGGGTCTGAATCGGCTCTGTTCTCGCCGGGGACCCCCCACTCGGCTCTGCCCCCCCCAAAAAGGCCCAGACCGCCCCCCGAGGCCCCCAGCCCGGTCCCGCCACCCCACAAACCCCCCGAACTGGCCCCGGAGACCTCCGTACCGCTCCTGCCGCTGCCGCTGCCGCTGCCGCCGCCGCCGCCGCCGCCACCCCACCCCACCCCACCCCCCCACCCCATCCCGCTCCGCTCCTGCTCCCGCCCCCCTCGGCCCCGGTCCCCCCATCTCTCCCGGTACTGAACGCCGCAGCTCCCGACCACCGCCGCACACCGGAAACGTTCTCCTTCGCGTCCGCCCACCCGCGCATGCGCTGAGGGCAGATCCGGGCCACGCCCCCCAACGTCGCCGCGGCAACGGCGGGCGAGAGGGGCGGGGCCGCGCCGAGGACGACGAGGCCTCCTCAGCCCCGCACCACCGCTTCTTTCCGCCCCGGGCACTGCGAGGCCAAAACCAGCGCAGCCCTCCCCAAATGCGCCGGGACCCCCTAAACCAGCCCAATCCTCCGCAAAATGAGCCGGGACTCCCTGAAATCAGCTCAGCCCTCACCAAAATGAGCCGGACATCCGCCTGCAGAGCTCCGCCAGCCCCCCCGGCGGACATCACGGGGGTGGGGGGAAAGAAAACAACCAGAAAGGTACTGAAAATAACGTGGAGACGGTGCTTAGAGATCCTTCCGAGAGGCAAAACCCGGCCTTTGTTCTCATTTTCGAACACGGGGTTTCGCAGTGCTTCGCGGGCAGTGGTTATCCAGGGGCATCAGCTATCCCGGGAAGCGAAAGTTCCCATCCCGTGTGGCAAAAGTCCACTCGCATGAATAACTTAGACAAAACCAGCCCACAAAAGGACAAGAGGCATCTTTGGTCACCTTTTCCTTGAAGCTTCGCGAAAACTGTATCCTCAGATTGGCCCTGTCCTGCAGTTTCTTTCCCAGAGTTTTGCCCCAAACCCACGCTTCTAGCCCCGCTCCCCAAGCCCTCCCTCAGGGCCCACCGCCTTTCCCAGCCCAGCCTGTCCTTAAAGCTTTCTTTCCACACACAGCCCTTTCCACTCACCTCCCTCCGGGGCCTCCTCTCTCACAGGCACCTCACAGCCCTGCAAACCTCCTCTCCTTCACCTCTCCCACTCACGAAAACCCATTCCCCCCTCACAAACACCCATTCCCCTCACTCCCCCCTCACACGCTCACTCCCACACCCCCAACCCTTCCCCCCACCATTCTCCCCTCCCCCTCGACCCACCTCTTCTCTTCTCTTCTCTTCTCTCTTCTCTTCTCTTCTCTTCTTTCTCTTCTCTTCTCTTCTCTTCTTCTCTTCTCTTCTCTTCTCTTCTCTTCTCTTCTCTTCTCTTCTCTTCTCTTCTCTTCTCTTCTCTTCTCTCTCTCTCTTCTCTTCTCTTCTTCTCTTTCTTCTTCTTCTCTTCTCTCTTCTCTTCTCTTCTTCTTCTCTTCTCTTCTCTTCTCTTCTCTTCTCTTCTCTTCTCTTCTCTTCTCTTCTCTTCTCTTCTCTTCTCTTCTCTTCTCTTCTCTTCTCTTCTCTTCTCTTCTCTTCTCCTTTTTTCTTCTCCTACCCCTCTCTCTGCCCGTGGGCAGCCCTGGGACCCCTTTAAAGCCCACGGAGACCCCGGGGCCCCCTTGTCTCCCCCAGAGCCCACGGGGAGCCGTAGCTATGGAGTCAGCTTAAGGACTCTGCCCTAAGGAATGCTGCTTTTTGGAGCGTTGGGGGAGGGGGAGGGTTGGCGGTGTGGGGAGTGGAGGTGTGTGGGTCCCTTCTGCCAAAGTGCAGTGAGAACCACGTTCACTGAACCCCCATTCTACATGGACAGGGTCAGTTGGATGTATAGGACCAAGTTGTTGGAATAACCTCAGCTCTTTTATTAGCAATTCCAAGGCATTGGTATGTTGGTCAGTCCATTCCCAGGATTTTCCCTTCCTGAGCAAATCATCAAGGGGCGAGCAATGATGGAAAAGCCAGGGGTGTGTTTACGCCAACAGCTTAAAGTTCCTAGAACTTGCTGTAACTCCTTCACACTGGGTGGATTCTGCCCCTGTTCTGTTTTTTTTAGGGTATCTTGAGGGACCAAAGCAGCTCCTTTAATCCACCAGAGCCCCGGGAATTGCACTTCCTGCACCGGTCCTTGACACTTGGTGGGGAACGGCCCCAGTTGCAGATCTGACCTTGGGGGATGAAACTAGGCTTGGGTCTAGTGGGAGATGTCCCTGCCCATGGCGGGAGGTAGAACTCGATGATCTTCAAGGTCCCTTCCAACCCAAACCATTCCGTGAGTCTATGATGGTGTCTGTCCAGCTGATGAGCTCCCACCCGAGTTTCACTCAGCGAAAAGCAGCAGCCGGTGCTTGGGTACCCAAAGGCTTCTTTTACATTTTTCCTCTTCTTTGTTTCTTAACTTTTTCAACTCAAACCAAAGGTGTTGGAAAGGGCGGCCCCGTGGGCAGAGAAATCATTCCTCCCTGCGAGATGGGCTGTGGCACCACGGGGCCATCTCACCTGAAAGGAGGAAACCCACAGGTCACTCCTTTGGTCCAAAGAGTGGAAGAAAATAAAAAAGAGAAACAGCAACAACACCACACACACAAAAAACCCCCGAACCCAACCACCAAACCAGCCCCTCGCTGAAGGCGTAAGGTGGGAAATACTGCAACAACTGTATTTTTTACAACAGCCCCACTTAAAAAACGCTGTAATGATTCATAACGACCCATCCGACTAAAACCAGGAGTAGCGGTGACCGACCCGTCAGCTTTTAGCATCCTGCTAACCAGCTTAAAGGCACCGGTGAGGAGAAGAGTTCAGCCACAACCAGCTCGAAGGAGGAAAAGAGGATCTTGCTTTTAGGGGAACGGCTGTCTTTGCAGAAGGTAAGTGCCCCCACGGCTCGACCGCCCCTTCAAACCTCGATTTCTCTGGCTCAGTTTTCTCTGTAACTGCTCCCGCAGCACCGCCGATCCTGCAGCTTTCCCTAAATCATAATAAAACCTTCCCTAAATCCGGCTGCCGGTTTCTGATGTCTCCAATGCCTCCGAGCATCGCATGGGGATCCCGCACGCCACCGGTCCCCTGGGATTTCCAGGCTCTGACCCCTGGCTTGGCTCAGGTGCCCTCTTTTTTCACTCAGTTCCTCAAGTTTTAGGTAAAAGGGCACTGGGGATGCGCCTGCCTGACCCCACAGACCTGTGCCAGAGGGGGGTTTGAAAGAAATGAATAAAAAAAATACTATATGAAAGATAACTAGAATCTCTTTGGATTTTATGTAATGCTAATTAACTATTGCAAATGGGCAAAAATATACCCCCAAGAATGTAGGGAGGAAGAAATGCTCAATTTCTGTTGTGCGCCGGCACCTCCCTCCCCCCAGTCCCCTTTCTGAGCTCCCTGAGCACCCCACGGTCTGGCAGAGGGGACACGTGTGACACTGCTGTCCCCTCCCTCCTGCAACACAGAGCTCATTGCAATTACTTGCACAGAGAAACAACCAAAATTATATATATAAAAAAACATTTAAAAACCCAAATTAAAGTAAACAACAAAATTTAAACCCCCAAATTTAATAACCCAAATTAAAAAAAAAAATAAAAAAAACAAAACATAGTTAAGTCATTAAATTTTTCAACCCCCCAAACCCGCTAATTTCAGCCTTTTCCCCAGTCAGCTGGTTCCCCACCCCCAGCCCCAGGCAAATGGGCTTTCTCCCAAAAATCAGTGCTGCCCACTCCCCCATCCCCTCCAGCCCCACCCCCCCCCCCAAAAAAAGCTCCACAGCCCCCTCTGCCTCCTCCCCGCCCTCCCAAAGACATGGCAGCAGCGCAGTGAGACAAACGAGAGGTTTATTCCATTTTTTTTCCCATTACGTTCAATGGGCAACAAGAGAAAAAGGGCCGACAGTCCCGGCTCCGGCGGGGGGAACCCCTCAGTCCACAGTGACGCTCCACCGACGGGACCCACGCGACGGCGACAGGGATTTGTGTCATTTGTGTTCCACAGAATGAACCCAAAATAAATTAAAAAAACACAATGAAACAAAAAACCTAAAACCAAACACAAAACCACACAAAGATTCAAAGTGATAACTAACACAGATTCGCTTGGGGGATTCCCCCACCCCCCACCCCCAGTTTGATTTACAACACAGAATGTTTCCAAACTAGGTCATCGCTTACAATAAAATAAATATATTTCAGCATCTGCGCAACAAAAATAATTGCTGTATTTCTACATGTAGCGCACTGGGGGGAGGGGGGGGGGGAATTAAAATAATTTAAAAAACCCCACCCTTTTTTATTACCTTTTTACATTACATACACACACACCCCGCTTAAGGATCTCTTTTATGCGTATCATTTTAGGAAACTTCTTTCCAGGGGCCCCCGGGGGATGTGAGGAGCTGTTTGAAGGCACCGAAGCGCACAGCAGCCCCCGTCCCGCCTCGCTGGGAAGGGGCTTTGCTGCCAACTAAAGCATTGCGGGTCACTGCAGGGATATCTCTTTTGATTCCTAAAGCGACTCCAGCAGCAGCTTTGAGAGAGATTTTTCCTCCCGACTCCTCCCCGTAAAATTCTCCTCTGCACAGGGAAATATTAAATCCTCCCAAAATACAGAGCCGACCGTGGGATCACGGGGCACGAAGGGGGGACAGGCGCAGCACTGTGTCCCACAGTCAGCCCGGGGGGGTTACAGCCACCTTTTAGGTGGCTCAGAGTCACGTTGTTAACCAAGGCCTCAGCTTTCATTTAATTAAAAATAAATACATAAATATATAAATAAATAAAAAATCTCACCCTGTAAGCAGCAAAAACCCCCGAGCTTCGAATGCAGAAGAGGGCCGCGCCGGGGAAATCTGCTTTGCTTTTTAAGTAAGGAATTTTGGAGGCAGCCGCCAAGGTTTTGTGGCCCCTGGGGAGGGGGGAGATGCAGAGCCGGACTCAGCCCGCTCTGCCCCAAAACCGGCTGCGTTTTCCCTCCAGGGTGATTTTCTTCCTTTCTGTCTCTGCTGGAGTGATGCCCGGCACGTGCCGAAAACAATCCCAGGCTCCGGCCCCGGTCCCGGCCAGGAGGGAGTGAAGCTCAGCCCCACTCCTTCCTTTTACAGGGAGCAAAACAAAATGGAAAAAAAAACCCAAATTGTCCTATATTAGAAGTGTATAATTCCATTTTAAGGGCAGGGCAGCAATAGGGCTGGTACCACAGCCCCCAGTCCCACAGCCACTGTGGGTCACCAGCGTAACAATTAAATTAAAGTTTCTTTTGGGAAGGGGGGAGAGACAGGGACTCTCCTGCTCTGGGACCTTTCCCCTCCGGGGAGGCAGAGCCGGAGCAGCGAGCACGGTCCTGCCCGGAGGGCAGCGTGGAGGGGACGCGCACGGGCATCCCGGAGGAACAGCAGCAAGGAAACCCGGCGCTGCACCTTTCCCTTCCTCCGAGCCTTTTTCTTTTCCTCTTTTTAAGGGCTCAACCAGTTTCTTCCCCCTCCGACCGTCACCATGGGGCACTGGCACCAGCCGCTTTGCAAAACCCCATCCCGTAAAAGCCGCCTGATTTTGGCCCTGTTTGGGGATGCGCCGCTTCCATCCTTACAGAGCAAACTGATAGATGATTTGTTTTTCTCCCCCCTCCCCATTTAGCAAGAAGCACCAACGTGCCGTTGTCGCTTTGGGTCAGTTTGCTGCAGAAAAAGGCTCCCGCAGGGGACGGGATAAGCCGATGGCAGGAGGGTCCCTGCACCCATCCCACCGCTGCTGGTGGAGGGCGGCAAGGGGACCTTTTCTTCGGGGTTGTCCTCTCCTCCCGGGCTCTGCGGCCCCACGCCGCAGCCCAACGACCCCCCCGAGATGGGAAGAGAGCACGAGAACCATCTCTGCTCAACAGCTTCTTCCTGCAAAGGGGCAGGAAAAAGGAGGAGGAAAAGGCACCTTCCCACTTGCCTCCGGGCTCATCCCACCCTGCGAGAGAGACGCGGCTTTGTGAGGAGAGGGGAGGAGGAAAAAACACCACAGAGAGAGAGCCAGGGAGGGAAAAGGAAGGAAAGCGGAGGGACAGCAGAGGGGCCGCCCGGGGACACAGAGCCCCAGGTCTCGCCTGGCCGCTCCCGCCACCACCCGGCGGATTGGAGGGGTTTGATCTGAAGCGCTGCCTTATATTAATTTAACAGCCGGGGGAGGAGAAGGCGCCATTTCTGCCTTTTGCAGCTTCCAGGCTGACGGCAGAGCCGAAACAAGAAAAATAATTATAATAAAAACAAACAAACAAACAAACAAAAATTCCAAAAAAACTCCAATGTAAAACTGGAGCGCAGGGAGCAAATGCTTTTCCTTCGCCTCGGCCCAACCGCTCGGGCGCTCCGCGCTGCTCCGCCACGGAGGGCATCCCTCTCCTGCCAGGGAGAGACAGGAGGGCGAACTGAAGGCAGGACCCCAAACCAGACCCAAGAACCTGGTCGTGATGAAGAAGAAAGTGGAGAATGCATCACATACAACAGAAACATTCAGAGTTTATTTTTGGGGAACAAAAAAAAAAAGAGAAACAGAAGAGGAGGAGTGAGATATTAAAAAAATAGCACTGAACGATGAAGCGGCAGCAGTCCCTCTACCGCTACAAAACGGCAACAACCCACACACGAACACACGGAGGTGGAACACCACCGAACTCCCACTGACTGTCATGTGCACCTCAGTTTGCTGCTCTGGAGAGGGAATGCCTGAAGCACACCAAGGACAGCTGAAACCATCGCCGTGGCTTAAAGGGGAATCCGCCAACTGGAAAACAAAATAAAAGCGGTTTCTGCCCATGTCTGCGTGGGCACATCCCCGAGTCACGTTCTCACGCCTCTCCTTCAAAGTCAAGATTCCTAAACATGAAAACTGGAGTTGGGGGGGAGGAGGAGAGAGAAAAGGAGGGAGAGCGTCATCAGTGGGGCTGTTGCCCCGCTCGTGGGACCGCGCCGGCAGAGAGGAGCTGGTTCGTGTGCCACAGCCCTCGCCGCTTGCTCGGCATTGCCGGCAAAAAAATACAAAAAGCCGTATTCACGTGCCGCCGCTTGCAAAGGAGCACGGCCACGTTCCCACGCGATCCTTTACCTCTTTCCTCCCCCGATTCAGACTGTTTCTGTGCTCATAGTGAGAGCCTTCCACATGGTTGTTTTCGACACCTCATCCGAGATATTAATCTCCGAAGGATCAGTCCTGCAATAAATATTTGGGACAGCAATCTGTGACTGTGGGAACTGACGCCACCCAGCGCATCAGCACCAGCAAGAGGAACGGGGGGGAGGAGAACCAAAGCTGCGCATAAGCACAGCGGGTTGGGCGGGATGAGGAGGTTTGGAAGGCGAGCCGGAGAGCCGCAGAGCTACAGCTCTGTGCAAAGGCTCTGCACAGAATCCCAGACTGGTCAGGGCTGGAAGGGCCCTCTGGAGCTCCCCCAGTCCCACCCCCGCCAGAGCAGGGGCACCTACAGCAGTGGCACAGGACACCTCCAGGCGGGTTTGGAATGGCTCCCGAGTGGGAGACTCCCCCACCATTCTGGGCAGCTGTGCCAGCGCTCTGCCGCCCGCCCTGCCCATAAATTTGCTCTTCCCGCCAAGCTGAGTGCATGGCGCTGGGATGCTCAGCAAAGATAAACGCAGTGAAAATTCTGCCAACCCCCTTCAGGCTAATCTTGCCGGGGGTCCTGCTGCTTGGTGGGGCTTTACCTGTCGCTGCTTGGCTTTGGGATATCCGCGCTGCTGGTCTTGCCCAGCTGCAGCCGAACGGAGTTTGCAGCAGCAGCTTCCATCATCTCCTGGGACTCCTGACATAAAAAGGGACAAATCAAAGTTCTCTGTCTATGATCGAAGTGGAGATAAACTAAACACCCAGCAAAGCCCACGTGCTGCCCTCTCCTTCTGACCTTCTGTTAGCGCAGCCGGGGAAAGACCTTTCACTCCAAACATTTTGGGGGGGGGGGGGGGTTAAAACCACCCTTATGAGCAAATCTTTCCATCATAATTATAATGTTTATTATAAATGGCACCTTTAAAAATTATACCGCTATTCAAGTGTTAAGCTCACTGCTAATTTAATGCGGGATCCAGGCTGTCAGGATCTATTTCTATTGAGTTCAGATCTTCCCCCAACATTTCAAGAGAAGCTGTGATGGAAAGAGGCAATCTCAGAGCCCGAGGGAGACATCCAGCCCCGAGCACCCAGCAAGCATCACCTCTTCTTCTTTGGCTTCATTTTTGGCATCGGCCAACTTCTTCCTGCTTTCTGGCATAAGGTCATCCAAAAAGCTGAGCTCCCGCTTTGAGAAGCAGAAGTCCATCACTTTCCGGACAAACACGAGAGCCAAAACCTTCACAAAATAAGAAGGAAGAGGGGGTGAGGTGTGAGATGATGCTATGTCTCACTCCGACGCTGCAAACGTCCCGCTGCCGAGCGGCACCGGCTCTTACCATCATGGGAAAGATGATGGCAGCACGGGACACCTTGATGGCCCAGAGCAGGACGAGGCAGATGAGCTGGATCATGGTGAAGAAATGCACCTTCCGCAAGGGAACGTGCCGCAGGTAGATGAAATCCGGCTGGTGTTTTGCCGGCATCCAAAAGAGCTTCAAGCGATCGAAGAACTGCAAAATAAAAGCGGAAAAGTTACCCCTTGGGGCTGCGGAAAGTTTCCGGCCCTGTTGGGATGTGGAAGGAGTTTTCAGGATCTCGCGTGCAGTGAGAAATCCTGGATCCCACTTTGTTCCTCCCGGGAGCAGCACCCGTTTTCCCTTTGCTCCATCTATAAACCAGTGTGTCCATGAGAGCTGCCCACCAAATTGCAATTATTCCACATTCTTCTATTATAGAATCACAGAAGGGTTTAGGTTGGAAGGGACCTCGAAGACCAGCCAGTCCCACCCCCTGCCCTGGGCAGGGACACCTCCCACCAGCCCAGGTTGCTCCAAGCCCTGTCCAACCCGGCCTTGAACACCTCCAGGGATGGGGCAGCCACAGATTCTCAGGGCAACCTGCACTGGTGCCTCACCACCCTCACAGGGAAAATTTTCTCCCTGATATCTCATCTCAATCTGCCCTCTGTCAGTGTCAAACCATCCACCCTCGTCCCCTTGCTCCCCTCCCTCATCCAGAGTCGCTCCCCAACTCTCCTGGAGCCCCTTTAGGCACTGGACTCCCCAGAGACTTCTCTTCTCTGGGCTGAACGCCCCCAACTCTCCCAGCCTGTCCTCCCAGCAGAGGGGCTCCAGCCCTCGCAGCAGCTCCGGGGCCTCCTCTGCCCCCGCTCCACCAGGTCCATGTCTCTCCTGTGCTGCAGCCCCCAAGCTGGAGGCAGCACTGCAGGGGGTCTCCCCAGAGCAGAGCACAGCAGAGGGCACAATCCCCCCCTCGCCCTGCCGGCCACACTGCTGATGCAGCCCAGGATGCGGTCGGCCTTCTGGGCTGTGATCGTGCATTGCCGGCTCATGGTGAGCTTCTCATCAGTCCGTACCCCCAGGTCCTCCTCAGACCATCTCACCCCCCCTCCCTGTTCTTCTATAAAAATATATTTTTAATATATTCTATTCTTCTGTTTGTTATTTGGCATTTCTCAGCCCACTCAATCCCCCAGTGAGGATTCCCACCGGCAGTAGAAATCGCCTTCGCTTTGCACTGAATTCCCCCATTTTCACCACACCAAACACTGCCCTGTCCCAAACTGTGACGCAGAGCGCGCTGAACTTGCCTGGTCCTCCCACCCTACGTACCTCCTGTGCCCCCACCAATCTTTTCCTTATACAAAATACTTTCACTGCCTGCTTTTGGGGAGGTTTTCTCCCACACCACTGCTTTTTTCCTGCGTCTCTGGAGATGACACAGCAGGGAGCTGCACGCTGTAAGAGTCCGTACCTGAATCCCTCTGAGTGACGACACGCCCATGTAGAGAAAGACACCGTAAAGCACAGGCATGGGTATAAACTGGGAAATTAAAAAAAAAGAATGCAATAATTTATTTTTTTAAATGCATTTCCAGTATTACTGCTCTCTTCTAGAGGCACTGCCTAAAATTGCCTAAAGCTTTCCAGTTTCCACAGGGTTAGAGATGTTTCAGCTCTCAACACGTAGAGGTTTTGTGTGTGTGAGTGAGTGAATGCTCTGCTTTAGGCAGAGCATTTAGTTACGTTTCATTAGAATAATCCTGTTTTCCTGAAAGGTTGGAGGAAAATAGGTCATTTCACCCATGAAACTGTATGCCACGTTCTGTGACGGCTGAAGAACATTTCTACACATTTTTGTGGCAACATGCAAAAGCGAAGTGCCTCCTTTTAGCCTAGAGCTGCGGTGACTTTGTGGGAGGAACACACAAGGAAGCCCACGGGGATGATTTTGGTGTGTTTAGCTACTGGGAACGGCTGTTGGGAGGCATTTGGGGGAGCAAATTGCATCCCATAAGGTGCTGCCTGCTTGAAAGAGAGCAGTGTACTGGTCTGAATCCGCTTCGTCGTAACCCATAAACACAGGTGGGCCTGAGAGACACCTGGGAATTAAAGCAGTTGTCCTGCTCGCTTGCCTCGAGGACACCAAACTGGGGTGTGAAGGGCTGGAAAGCGTAACTGAGGCTGGTTCCCACCATGGGCCAAGCCTCAAGGTTTGGGATCGCCTCCTCCTCTGCTCCACACCTACTCAGGCCTGGAGGGAGGGGATGGTTTTTGTCAAACCTCCAAAAAGCTCACGCTTGTTGGGCGTTTTGCATTTTCCTCTTACCTTTAACACCGAAGTGAAGAAGACAGAGCAGCCCATGAGCACAAAGATCATCAAGCCGGTGACTCTCTGCTCTCGTATCCCCAGAAACTTGGGTTGTTCTCCTGGAGCTGAGCAGCCAGACTCCACTTTGAGGCTATTGACGTGGGTGATGGACAGGACAGTCGCAGCCACAAACCAGGGCAGCCCCATCACGGAGCACACCCCGAGCATCACGGCCACCATGAAAAGGTCCAGGTGGTACCCGCATCCTTTCTGTGGGCAGCAAAACAAGGAACAGAGCATCCCACAGCACAAGAGCGAGGACAACGTCGCGACTCAGACTCAAACCCTACTTGGGCGCAAGTCACCCTCTTGAAAATTTAAGAGAAGAATTGGCAAAAATAAGGATGGATATGGTCTTTGCGCAAGCACCTTTCGTGAAAATCTGGCAGGGGTTCAGACCAAGTGGATTTGGGAGGTTTGTGCAATAGCTACTTCTCAAACAAACAAAAAGACTATTTTCATTCATAAAGAAATTTCTACTGCTTGCAAGCAAGATGTGACCCCGAGTTATCCCTGGCAGTGCGTCAAAACAGTTCGTTCCCCCAGCTCCTGCTGGCGTTTTGAAACAAAAATACACTTCTATAGTGCTCGAAAATTAATTTGCTCCTCCAAAAGATTGCTCATCTGAACTGCCCTCGTTTGCTCCCTGTGACATCACTAATCCAGCAGAGCATCCTGCCACACAGCCTGACATTGTCCCAAACCAACGCCTTCACAAAGCACTTGGCATAGGAGCTTCTCCCCACACCTGCAGCCCAGAGTGGGGTGGGGATGGGGTCAGCTCTTGCAGCCCCTTACCTTCAGCTTGTGCTCCTTCCTGTTGACAATGACAGACGTGATCTGCTGGTCCATGAATATCAAGATGGTGCAGAGCAGAGCTGGGATGGGCGCGGCCAACACCGTCCACCAAGGGTTGGGCCCTATGGGGTTGACCAACCACCCGCGGTCGTCTCTGGTAGGCTGCAACAAAGCCAAAACACACATCAGGATCAACTCCCAGCCCAGCCACTTCACTGGCTTTGATTTTCCTCTCCATCGCTGTGCCGCCTCATCTCCTGGCCCTGCCTTCGTGTCACCCTCTCCTACGGGGTTCAGCAGTGCCAGCGTCCTCGTCGCAAGCACCTATAGATACTTCTGTAGGTATCAAGTTTTGGGGCTGGCGTCTTCTTTCCAGAAGGAAACGATGCATTCGGAGGTGGAAGAGGAGATAGTAACACCACCAGCATCCCCAGACTCAGCCCTGTCCTGTCCCAGCATCACCTTGTGGCATCCCCAAGGGCTGAAAGTGGCTCCACACCAAAACACCCCATTACCTTGAACATGTGGGGGACGTGGAGCTTCGGCGACGGGATCCCAACCAGGAAGTCAATGAGCACCATGACGACGATGGTGAGGAAGACACCAAAGTCACTTACTGCGGACCGTACCTGGGGCAAGAAAGCAGAGCTGAAAGGGACAGCACAAACGGGGCCATACCGTGAGATGGAAAAGTTAAAGACGTCAACAGCATTAAGGCTGGTTAACAAATTCCCACCACTCTGAGAAGATGCAGCCAAATCCCTCGGTTAGATACTGTTGCTGTGTTTGTACCTGCGAGATCTGGTGTCAGGCAACAAAAAAAGTTTAATTAGGTGGAAAAGGGTGGTTTAAATTCAAACCTTAAAAAAAAGCCAATAAATATTAAAAAATAAGGAAACAGATGTCTGCCACTACAGCTGCACTCACAGCTACAATGGGAATAAAGCACTGAGGCATCATTTGCTCCTCAAAAGGAAGAAACAGTGTCCTTTGTGACTTTTTCTATGGCAGTTCCTCATTTGAATCAACTTTCCATTTGAGCATATAAGGCACAGAAGGTGAAAAAAAAACACAAACAAAAAAACAACAACCAACCAACTTTGGAAGACCTGATTTCCCACTGCCTGGGCAAAAAACCGCTCCGGGGCAGGTCGCGAGGCAGGTGGGAAACACTACGATCGTTTTGCACTCCTGGAAATGAGTGAGGGACATCCAAGTTTGGCCTTCAAGGTCAACATTTCCCAGTTTGACCAAGCGGTGGCAAACACTGCTTAGTGCTCCGGGAAAGCCATTTTGGGAAATGAGTGTGGAGACTGCTGCTGGCCACCGTCTTCTACCTACTCTGGTCGGGAAGTAGCGGCTGGTTTTAAACTTCTTCAATAAGCCCGACAGGACAAAGGTGGAGAAGAAGAGGATGCAGCACCAGAAGAGGACATCGGGCGTGTAGGGGCCATCGTGTCCACAGGCAGGTCCACGAAACTCTCCATGCAAATACCGACATTCCTGGGGAAACAGCATCAGGACACAAAGGTAGTGCACATGCGGCAAGGAAACCTCAGATAACTAGGGGGTTTGAAGGATCTTGCTCCAAGATCCGTGACCTCGGGACTAATGCAGCTAGCGGAGATTTATATTTAACGATCAACAGCAGCTGAATAAGTGACACACGGAACTACACAGACAGCGGAGAGAGGAGATGTGATGGGACACTGTACCACAGACCCATGGCACATCCTCCGCTTGAACGGCAGGTAACCGTGGCTGAAGAAGACACCAGAGGGGAAGGAAACACTGGAAACTCTTGGGGACGGGGAAGGAGGGCTAAGACAACAGTGACAGGAAAGGAGAAGAGACAAATTGTCCCTTCCCAGGGGCGGGCTCACAGGACACGGCCAAGGGGGGTGAAGATGTCCATAAGAGCGTCCCACCCTGTGCCTGAGCTCTGCTTCCAGCAACAACGGCCCAAGGGGCTGCTCAGACATGCAAGTTTATGCACGTACCTTCAGACAGCGCTGAGTAAGAAAGCAAGGCCTGGAGTTACTAGGAACCAATTAAGGAAGCTAATTACAGCCTTCAAGCATGAACTGAAGTCCTCCAACTTCTCCAATAACCAAAGCACCCACTGAACCTTGCTCCCAGACAGAACCGCTGTTCTGAGGATAACAGTTATTGCCCACCATGTCGGGGATGAGGTGGACTCTCCTTCCCAGGCCCAAGGGGGTTAAACACACTGAAGTAATGACTTTTCAGAGCAGCACTGGCACAGTTGGAAGCCCATCATCACCTGAAGGGCTCTGAGCTTTGCACCAGGCCAGTGCCCCTGGACCCCGCGGCCGCGGCACGAGGAAGCAGTGACTCGGGGCACTTACAGTCACCGTGAGGTTCTCCCAGGTGATGCCAGACACATTGATCTTGTTGCTCTCCCAGAACTGCAGGGTTTCGTTGCTGGGATGGGTCGGTGCCTCACACTTACAGCTGGGAGGAGAGAAGCCAAGACAGGGGTGAGGGGAAGGCGATGGAGGTGCAGCCCTGAGCTCCTGCCAAGGGGCTGCGGCGTTTTAGGAGGAAGAAACCCACTAGGAGATGGTGAGGAAGTCCAGCTTGCTGTGTGTGTGCACAGGGTAGGTCTCTCGCAGGTGACTCAGCTTCTCCAGAGCCTCGTAGATGAAGATGATGCAGATGAGGGAGGCGAAGGCTTCTTCGGTGAAGCGGGTGATGTAGCACACCAAAGAGCTAGCATCAGTGGCCACCAGCACTACGCAGAAGAAGGCGGTCCACAGCCCGATGCATGCCCGGAGAGAGAGATAGGAGAGCGCGTAGTCCCTGGGAAAGCAAAAGAAAACGCAGGGTGGAGAGGGCAGCAAGAGGCTCCGAGCCGTGCCTTCCTTCGGGGAAAGTCGGCAGCAATTCAGGAGCGTGTCAAGGCTGCGGATGGTGAATGCAGTTTCCGGTCCTACGACAGACAGCCTCGGGGCTGTGGCGCAGGGTGTGGGCCCGCATGAGGAGAGGCCAATTATTTAATTATCCTTATTTAACAATTACCTTGTGTTAATGCCTCGGAGGCTAATTGAGGTCAGGTCCCTGTTGTGGAAGGTGGTGTTCTCCCACATCACCCCGATGCCCTAACAGCGAAACCGGCTGGGTTTGCACCCAGTTACCTGCTGCCAGCAAGTTGGGGCTTCATAATAAATTTAATTGCAATAAGGGGGTTAATCTCCCATCACAGTTGCCACAACAAAAAGACTGTCATGGAAAATATCCATTTCGCGTGAAAAGCTCCTGCTTTCTCAAAAATCATCAAAACATTGGACCAGAAAACTCTTTGGATATGTGGGTAAAATATATTTCCACTTCCAGCAAAAATCATGCAAAAAAGTGCCCGAGTTTGTACTGAGAGGAAAGCAAATCTTCCCTCATTCCCAAACCAGAGTCATTTGTCTCATCTTCCCTTTGCAGCCAAGCTCGGGCATCCACCTCCTTGTGGTTTCTCCTCCTCCTGCTCTTTCACTTTAACCCTAAAAACCCCGAACCACCCATCCATCCTTCAGAGACCGAGGGCTCCTGCACCGTCACATACTAAAGCAGCAGCGCGTGATGTCTGTGACACAGAAGACAACTTCAATCTACCAACTACCACTAAGAAAAACATCTTTTCTCCATCCCTGCCTTCTTCCAAAGGCGCTCGCAGCACCTGGCCGCAGCAGCCAGCCTTACTTGCAGAATTTGTAGAGGATCTTCTCGAACACGAGGACGGGGCCGGTGCTGCCGAGGATGGTGAGAGGTTGGCCAGCAAAGAGGGAATACACCACGCCGGTCATGGATGCGCCCAGCAGCGACTCCATGGCACTCTGTCCGGGGAAGAGAGGCAGCAGCGAGTAATTAAATCATTAGGGGGAAAAAAACAAGTGCAAATTCACTGCAGCAAGGACTTTTGCATGAGTTTTGTCCTCCCCCGTGCCACCCAACAGAGAGAGGTGCTCACTATGTGGCCGTTGGTCGCCTCCCCCAGCAGTCCCCCGAAGGTGATGATGGGGGACATGCAGGCACAGTAGAGGAAGAGGAAGGACGCCAGACACTGCAGGCTCAGACCATCCCGAAAGTCACTCCAGAACCAGGGGGCTTTTCGCTTCACATCCCGGATCAAACCTCCAAAGAGCCTGGAGGAAGGAAAAAAAAAAACCAAACCATTTTCGTGGAAGACAGCGTTAAGTTTTCTTGGCTGAGGAAGGACAATCACAAGCACAGAGTAACTTCCATTGCTAAAAAGAAGTCTCCTTCTCCCATTTTAGCCCCAGTAGAAACTGAGGCATATGAAAAAACCCTCCAACAAAAAGAAAAGGAGACCAAACCTGAGAGCCCGTCCCCTCTTATTGCAACAGTCCCTCACTTTGAGAAGCAGCAGAGCTCTACCTGGAGGTACTTACACATCTGCTTCCACCCCAAAGCAAGAAAACCTGTGTGCAACCATGCTGCGGCTCAGCCCAGCTGCCCAAATCTCCCACCCGCCCAGCCCAGGGGACCAAGCTGGGAACCTGGAGCCCCTTCACTGACCCAGTTAACCCCAAAACTCTGCTAGAAGGGAGGTGTGCGCTCAGATTTTAGGGGCAAACAGAAAAACACCCCACCAAACTATTTCAGTTCACACCTTCCTGTCCGCTCCAGTTCAGGACCGCTGTGTTTCTCTGGCTTGCTGTGAGAAGCGCTGTCATCGAGAGCTTCTGGCACCTTCCTTTTTTCCTGTTAAAATGGAAATAAGATAAAGATATGTCTTTGCAGCCACTGGCTTGTTTTGCTTTTTGGGCTGGGTACGTGACCTATGAATTTGGGCCCCTGAGCAGCACCCCCAGCCGTGCTGCCCTCCTGCCCATCCCCCTCGTGCCTCCTTCTGCCGCAGCACCCACCTGCGAAGGGACGTTTTTCGGGGGCTCAATTCGTATGGAGGGATCCCACTCTCCTGGCGGCAAAACCATGACCTGATCCAGAAACTCATCGATGCCAGCCACCAGGTCAGCCTGGTTCTTGGCTTTATAGGCAACGTCGTGGAAAACCTGCCGTAGGAGACAACCTGGTGAGAGCATGACCCATCTCGGATGTCCTAACCAGTGCAATAAGCTCTTGGCTAAATGCAAGGTCATTTCCCCCAAATCGCCTGTTGGAAGTGGCAGGAAATATTCCCCCCAAAGCAAAAATCTGTGCATCACAGTATTTGTAACCATCTCCACCAGGCTCCCGTCCCCCATGGCACACCACAGCCTTCTGCTTCAAGAGAAGTTTCACTGGCCCTGGCAATGCCACCACTGGGGACAGCGTGCTGGGGACCCTGGGGAGAAGGATGAGGCGCGGGCTGCAGCCCAGGTGGGATTTTAGCCTCCTGCAGGCAGCTAAGAGAGACAACAAACCCTCTTCCTCACTACTACAGAGACAGGGAGAGGTGAAGAAAGCCCAAAAAAATGACCCGGAGATATCTCTTATCTTGTCACACCTCATCTGTCATGATAGTAGCCATGGACCTGCCGATCTCGTGGTACTGATGGGCTTTTCCTCCTGGTCCAAGCAAAACAAACAGGAACCTAGGCAAGAAAACCAAAATGAGAGAGAAGAACATGGCCTCACTCAAAGGGCGCCCAAGGAAATCCCTGGGAGCTCCCACCCCAGAGCGTGGCTCCAGGGGGGACGTGTAGGCTCACTGACTCCGGTGATGAATTTGAAACGCATCAAAACCAAATGCAAATTTGAGTTTGGGGCCAACTTTCATTAAAATTGGCCAATGGGTTTAAAAGCTCCAGCAGGGAAGGGAGGAATGAAAGCACGGAGATGTGGGTGGGAGAAACGTGCTTGCTCCCACTGGCTGTGTTCTCGAGACACCCAACTGATACGTGCAATTTGGTGTTTTGTTGTGGTGGGTTTTTTTTAAATAAAAACTTTGCGCTTCTCATTCAGACCTCGTTGGGATGGGAACTTCCGTCATGCCCGAGAGGAGGACAGCCGGGCTCAGGCGGACAAATGCCACGATGGGCTGGCGAAGGAAATCCAGCTCTCCTACGAGCACGTTGCACACTTCAGCCCCGGTGGGAATTTTCTTCATGAAGCGCAGCTCCGCCTGGGCATGACAAGGGATTTTCAGGCCATTACCCCAAAAGCAAAGCCCACAGCACTCTGCAGAACACTCTGCAGCCAAGTTTGCAAGAGCAAATCTGGCCTAAAAGCATAAGAAAGCTACGAGTGTCTCACCTTGCTTAGATCCATCGCATGGCTGTCACGGTTCACCCCATTTTTAGCTTCTGCAGTGGTGGGAGATGGATGAGGAATGAGTGTTTGGGTTGGGAGGAGAAAGAAAGACACTGAGAAAGACAGGCAAGGAGCAATCGGGACACTTCTCCTTTGCCGGGAGAAGTCTAATGGGGCCAAAGCCCTGCAGAAACCTTCACCTGGTGCCAAAGCCTGGCAGAAACCCTCACCGGGTACCAAACCCTGCAGGAACCCTCACCTGGCTTGTCGAGGGGAAGGACGTCTAACTGCTTCTTGCTCATGTCAGCAAATGAGCAGACGATGGGGAGAAGGTTGTTTCTTTTCTTCTCGTTCTGATGGTGATGCTTCTTCAAAAGCACTTCTCGAACTTTCACCCGCATGCGCTCATCAAACCCCGCGGACTGCTCTTGCTGGCCCAGGATCATATCTGGAGATGGCAACGGGAAACGAAGCCGTCAGAGCAGAAAGTCCTCAAGCCCCCGGCGAAGGCTGCGCCACGCAGGATACCCTAACGCGGGCTCAGCCTTGCTTAGCAAGACGTTTTAACGCAGTTCAGCCTTTGCAGCGAAAGGAAGAATTCTCTTTTGCTAAAAGCCATCATCAAAGTGCTTATTCATCACTCCGCTCAGATAATTATTCCCCATCCTAGATAATGACATTTTTTTGCCCGATCTGGCGTTTCTAGACAGACTCTCTAGACTCGACACATTTCAACAAATTATAAGCAATCTCTAGCACAGACTTTCCCAGAGTTTCCTTTGCCCATCGACTGCAATTTGCCAAACACAGGGAGAAACGTGCTAATAACGGCTCCGATTTCTCCAGCTCTTGCAAGGGCTGAATGGAGACCTGCCAGTCAAAGATAATTTCTCCAAAGCCGCTTTTTCAATTAACTTCAATTATCTTCCCCACAGAAATATGCTGCTTGGTCACCTGCCAGATAAACTCTGCCTTTAAAGCTCTTAAATCCTGGATGTTAAGGCAATAGGAAAAAAAACCAAAACAAAGAACGGGAGGAAACAGCTTGTAGTAAGTAGTTTATTTAAGGAGGTTCAGCTCTTACGCAGACTCCGTGTTCCTGAGAGCAGCCTGCCAAGCCCTGACACTCCTTTCTGGCCAGAGAATATTCTCTAATCGCCTCTCTGACCCCACAAATTGCTTTCAAAAGGCTCCCATACTGGGAGAAAAAGCTGATGTGACTGTTGTACACCCAGTCTACATCCAAAAAGCAACCCACGATTTAAAAACACCGCGCGACTTCTGGAAAAGGATGTGCCATTGGGGCAGGGTTTGATACGGGAGTGAAGGGCACCGCGGCAAATTGAGCTCAGCCGTTCCCGGCGGGACGCAGCGTGCTCAGTACCTGCGATCTCTTCGATGCTGTTGGCACAAACGTCCAGCAGCACCATCCCGTTGCTGATGCAGCTCCGCAGCTCAAAGAGGCTGTGCAAGGACAGCGTGGCCACGTAGGGCTTGCTCCAGCGCTCGCCACCATCTTCCACGTCCTCCTCAAACTTCAGCCACCTGCGGACATTGGGCACGATCAGCCCCGTTGCAAGAAAACAGCCTCAGCTCTGCAACCCCTTCGGTGCAGCTATGGGGCAGCAAGAGGAGAAGGCTCCGCGCATCGGCACCTGCAGCTGCAAAAGCTTCGCGTTCCGGAGAGCGGAAGGCAGAGCCCACGGCCGCCACTGCAGCCGGCGGCAGGGATTTACCTTGCCGTTTCCTTCCACTCGGCATCTTCACCCGCCTTCAGGAAGATCTCATCCAGCTCGGTGAACAAGTGGTGGGGAACATGCTGCTCGTCCTCCTCGGTGCTGAGGATGAACTGCACCCGCTGGGATGGGGTGTCTGGGGGCAGAAGATAAATCCCGTTACCACACCTCCATTCGACCCGTCACGCTCACACGCAAAGTGGCCATCGATCGGCACCAGTTCAGCCCTAAATATTGGGCTAGCCCCTCTCCCCCGGGTCTGGCCAGGCTTGCACAGAGCCATGGAGAAGGAGAAGCATCTGTTCCACCTCTGCATAAGGACGGGCCACTTTCCTTCCCCACGTTTCCATTTTTAAAGGCAGGATCCCTCTAAGGAAGACCAGCCTCAATCCATTATGCCTTCAACTGCCTCCCAAATAATGCCACTTTCCCTCAGAAGAACAGCAAACCACACAAATCAGCCACACGGACCTGCTTGCAGAGGACCCCGGCACCCACGCAGCCCCGAGGAGGCTCGTGAACGCTGCGGCGGGACTTACAGTGGTAGCCCTGCTCCATCGGGGCACAGTCCTTCTCCTGTTCCTTCTTCCGATGTTTCTGGCGGTGGGGTCGGTGGTGCCGGTGGCACCGGTGGCTTTGCCTCACCAGCGGCATCCGCACGCCCACGGACAGGGTGCGGTGGTCTGCGAAAAAAGCAGTGTTCGCATCACTCTCGATATTGCGGAGATGGTTGACACCGCTGCCACGATTAAACCAGCGCATCCATCCCAGGAGGAAACACCAACTTCTCTTCATTTTAGTTTCACTGCATCCCCGAATGTCAGAGACCCCTCCCTTTTTCCAAGCCTGTTTTACTCTAACTTTGCAACAACAGAGCAACAACAAGCAATGGCTCCGGGTCACCTAAAAGTGCCCTGAAAATATCAACCCTTGTCTAAAATTCCAGCTTCAGCTGGACAACACTCAGATCTGCTCATTAAGCAACGACAGAAGGTAATTATTTTTAAAATCTTTGTCGGCACAAGGCGACAAGAGGAGATCCAATCAGTCCTGTGATAATGAAGTCTGGAACAAAAAAAAAAGAAAATCACAGCCCTGTGTCTGCAGTCATCAAATTATTCTCCTGACCTCTCCAAGCCAAGAGCAGCCTCTGAGGAAACAAGCTGGGAACATGGCCAACACTCATACCGCAGATGCTGCGGGGGCTTTTTCCCCTCTGTCTAAAAGCCATAATATTAAAACAATGTGAAAATAAGTGTGCTCGTTTATTTAGAAGCACGCCACGTTTCGCTGCAGGTGATGCATACGCTGAGCACAGGATGCGGCAGGGACTTTGCGCGACGGGAAAACTCGTGGGGCTGGTGGCACCTCTCCCGACTCACCTTCCAGCTCCTCCTTCTCATAGTGAATATTGACAATGGTGCTCGTTCTTCCCTGGTCAATCACCGCCTCCTCGTCATGTCTCTGTTTAATGAGGAGAAGAAGATACAAGTTGGGACCAGGTGAGGAGAGCTCCCTTACGTCCTCCCAGTCATCACCCATCCCTGCGCCACGCGAGCCCACGAGCATCACGCCTCTGCGTGTCTCCTCCTCCAGGCACAGCCCTAAAAACACGGACTTGGAGGAGGTTTTTATTCCCATACCCAAATAAAACCACCTGTAACGTCACCTGTATTGTATACCTCGTGAGTCTGGAAGGATTTACTAAAAGGGGAGACAGCTGAGTGTTTCAAACCAAAACCAAACCTCCTGCTTCGTTCTTGTGGTTCCTTTCAAAAAACTAAAATAGGGATTTCCAAACTGGGGGTGGGGTGGGGTGGGGGAACCCAACTCCACACTTTTGAGCACAGCCAGTTTCATTCTCTAAACGTGATACCTGCAGGACTCACTAGATGGCACTTGGCCACAGGACATGGCCACCACCAACCTCCAAAGGCCCTCAAGAACTTCAAGGGTGAAGCTTCGACTTCAGCCCAACCAGGCTCGGGCTTCTCTTGCTGCAAGCCCGCTTTCCACACAAAACTGCATTTTTCTCCTCAAAAGAAAAGCCAAGGGCTGAGAGCTAATGCCCTCCTTGGCTGAAATACCACTGTCAGCGCTGCACAAAGAGCATCTGTGCCTTAAAAGCCAAAGGAGAACTACAGGAGTTCTCTTCTCCCCTTGCCCCTGGGCTGGGGAAGGGCATCACCGGGATCACCACGCTCAAAGAAATAAAAACCCAACCACGTCTCACACTCGAGTCGCAACTGCAGCTTTGAAAGGGCCTCCAGGAAACCCTTCTCTTTAGAGAAGAGCAAAATACCGGAAATCTGCTTTTTATCCACCGAATTCCTGCTTCGACTGAATGGCATCACCTGCCACCACGCAGCAGCGACGCTCGGGAAGCTCACACCTCCCGCTCACCAGTTAATTTAATGAGCAAAAGGAACAAACGTTCCCATCTGGGAATGAGCTTTTTCAGGCCCCCCGAGTACTAATTTCAAAGCCGACTTGCTGCGACCTCCCCGCCATCTCCCGGCACTCGCCCGCGTCACCCGGCAGCCGGATTATGACACGCCTGTGGCTTTCCCGTCCTCTCTCCCACGCCGATCTCCACCACCCTCCGTCCCTTCTTAGCAATGTGTCTGCTCCCCTCCAGATTTACCAGAAAAAAACCTCAAAAACCCAAACCCCAACCTCAGAAAAGGCACGGGACAAAAGGGGCTTAATCAAATCGCTTTAAATGGCAATTTTAGTAAAATTGTTACTTAAGTAAAACACCAATTTGAATTAAATCGCAATTTAAGTAAAATCGCCACCGAAATAAAACCCCAATTTGAATTAAATCACTATTTAAATTAAATCACAACTTAGATACAATCACAATTGAAATAAAATCGCAATTTAAATACAATAGTGAGCTTGAGTGTGTTACAGGGGTGTCAGAGTGGGAATAAACAGAGCGATTTGGGCATCACAGCTCCTCAAATCCCCCCCGAGCAACATGGGGAAAGTCTGCTTCTCTCTCAGAAACCATTTTGGCTCCGTGCTCCCACCCACGATGCTAAACCTGCCCCCGGCAGGGCACAAAGCATCATCCCCCCGCATCCTTCCCTGCTCTGGCGACATGCCAGTGGGATTTTGGGACGTCTCCCCCCCTTTTTGGGGGATGCGCAGCCCCTCGGCACAGCCCTCCCACCTGTAACTCTTCCAGAAGTGTCATTTTGGGACGCTCCTCCTGCTTCATCCTCAAGTCGGTCACCAGTTTTGGGGGATAACTGAGCCTCCAGATCAATCAGAGGACCAAACCCTCTGACTGCAGCCCAGTGACTCCCAGTCTGCACCATCTCCAGCACATAAACAGCGACCGTTGCTGGGATCGGAATGTTCAGGGTGACCCCGGCAGTTATTTAAAGCTATACACCCCAATACTGATCCCGCTTGGAAAACTTAGCGGATGGGGAGAAACCTGCTCTGTTTTGAGGAAAAACTATCCAGAATAGAGAAAAGGGGTGGAAACGCTGCATCTCGGCAGGGCAAAAGGCGTTACACAGTGTTTGGGTGTATTTGAAAGCCCAAACTGCCAAAAGACCACACGAGGCACAAACCCTTGGGGAAATGCCCGTTATGGGGCAGCCCTGATTTTCATCAACATTTCCTGCATCAAATCAGGGTGTTTCAGGGAGGTCTCCCTTCGGCACGGCCTCCGTCCCTTCGCGGCTTCCATAAACCCTCGTTAGCCAGACCAAGTCCTACGCCGTACGGAAATGTCCAGAGAAGCCCCATGTTTTACTCTCCTCGCTTCCGCCAGCTATCTCCAGCCCTACTTTATGTTCCGAGCGGAGCTAATCCCTCATTTCCAGCCTACAGATTCATTTGCTGTCATGAACTTCCTCCCCGACGCTGCTCAGCACAAAGGTTAACGGCCCCGGCTCGCCCTGAAAGGCGACACGGGGTGTAAAATAACACAGCGAAGGAGGGTGACAACGAGGTCTAATCCGTTAAAATCCCATCGGGATCCAAGCTCAGATCTCTGCTGCTTTTTTATTATTTAGTATTAAAGCTTCAGGCGCAAAGACAGGAGAAAGAAGCCAAGTGGGTCCGTGGCAAGATGCTCCGAGCATCCCATCGCCCTTCCCCAGTTGTTGCAGCATCCCCGAAATCGCAGCAAACCTCGCACAGAGATGCCACCAAAGGAAACGGTGCCACTCAAAACCCTCGTTTTCCTGATTAAGCCACTCAAATGGACTCAGAAAGGTTATTTCATTGAGGAAATGGCTGGAGGATTTAAGGATTTAATAAGTCTATGGGATCTGTGGACGCGTGGGCTTGGGATGGGACGGAGCAGGACAGAGAGATGCCTCCAGAAAGCGAATTATCCCATCCCAGGATGGGTAACAGCACTCACAGACGCTTCGCCTTCCCTCTTTGTCCTTCGCCACCGCTGCCAGGCGCCTGGAAAACATCAAATCATCGAAACTGGGCTGGGAAAGGGGATGGCGAGCTCACTTTTGAGTTTCGGAGCAGAGGGTGTTGTTCCATCTCAAGAAAACTTCTCCAAATTATTATTTTGCTGCAGGGTTTTTTTTTGTCCCAGCAGGAGAGAGAGGGACTTTTGACTGTCCTGCCTCAGTTTACCTGTCTCAGTGCAACTCTTCCGGTTAGAAAGAAAAATCTTTCCCTGGGGAAGCTTTGGTGTAATTGAGGATAAGGAAAAGCACAAAGCAGAGGTTCAGGTCCGGCTTTGAGTCCTCCTGGTGCCGGGGGAGGCCAAAAGCATCGCAAGAGCAGGCAAACTTCCCACCTCGGCCCCCTCATCCCGTCACACACAAGCTGGACTGGCCACCAGCAGCAGGAGGGAGGATTAATGTAATTAATCTCGCACAAAGTGTAATTAAAAACACTGATCCCAGTGTTATAAGGGGATGAGGGGCCAAACTGGGGGAGCTGCTCTGGTGGCGGAGCAGGAGACCCCCCTCCTCGCCCCTCTCCATCTCCATCCTACCCAGACGAAACCACCGGTCCTGTGGCTCCCTCCTTTGCTATCGTGGGGGTCAGCACCATCCCCTGCAGGGACCCCTCCAGCTCCTGAGCCAGGATTTGGGCTGTGACGGGGACTGGACCCGGGAGAGGACACATCTCCAGAGCCCCAAAGTGGGGCTGTGAGGGGGGGACACACGCAGGTCACAGATGAGCATCACCAGGACGTGACCATCATCCCTTGCTGGCGGAGACGCAAATTCCTCTCAGTCTTTCACCCGAAAGACTACACGTCACTAAAGAAAGACCGAAAATCTACACGTCACTATCACCTAAGGGGGAAACACTATTAAATACAATACCTTATTCTCTGCTGTTCTTATCTTCTGGGTCTTTCTGGAGCGGGGGCGACCTCGTGGTGGTGGACCCTCCGCAGAGCTCAGGCGCTGCCGAAGGCAAGAGATGGTGGGTGGGGTTTTCTTAGTGGAGGAAAGGGACCTGGTTGCTGGGCTGCACCGGCAGTTGCGCAGTTGCCAACGGGAGGAGGTCACCCTCTGGGCTTCTGCCGGCTTCGCCGCCCTTTGAAGACGTCTCCAGGGCCTTCCGATCCTGCTGCGGGCGATGGTATTTCACATGCGCGTTCCTCCCGTTGACTGTCCCAAACACCCTGGAAGGGAAAAAACAAACGGGGATTTTTAACTCCTTTTTTAAGAAAAAAAAATTTGTTAGACGACATTTCATTATTTCTAATTTTGTGAGTTTCTTGTGCGTTTTGCTGTGTGGTGCCACACAGTCTCTATCAGTACCCCCGTCTGGGTGGGACCTCGGTGGTTAAACACGGCAGATCATTGGGGATTAAAATAGGAGAATTAACATCATGATGGATTAAAATCGGGTTGGACTGAAACTCGAGTGGCTCTGCGTGGCACGAGCGATGTCGCTTGGCACGAGCGACTGCAGCGCGGGAGCCCTCGGGCCGCAAACCGCAAGAAGGAACTTCAGTGGAACCTTTCTCTCAGCCAAACAAAGGAGAAACGCTGGGATTCTCACCCAAGGAGATGAACCGCCCTGAGCCTGTAATGGGAGGAAAGGGCCTTCAAAGAGAGAGAGAGAAACCGTTGTGGCTGCAGTCAGCGGGAGATGGAGGAGCCCCGAGTGCAGGGGAGACGGGAGGAGGATGGAACTGAGCAGGAACAATCCCGACGGGTTCGTTGCTCCAACGGGTGCAGAGGAAAAGAGGCTATTAAACAAATGGTGGTGACAACACGTGGCAGCGTGCGGCATGGGACAGGTGCCCCAACACCTCAGGGAAGAGACCGTGAGGCCTTCAAAGGCACAGGAAAACACAGCGGTTTCAGCTAAAAGTCCAACAAAAGCAGCAGGTGGCGGCGGGACAGGGGGAATCCTCCAGCTGCCCTTAGTTCTGCTCCCCCCCAGCCATCTCGGAGAGTTTCCATCTGTTTGAGCCCAAAGCAGTGAGTTTCAAGAAGAAAAAGCAAGCAGCTCACCTTCCACACTGCCCGCAGGGAAACCCAGCCACATCGCCTGCGCCTCCAACCCCGCGCGGAGCGTCCCCGGGATGGCGGGAGGGACTGCCTGTGCCACGGGGCGTCTTTTCGCTGCTCTTCTGCTTCTTGGTGGGCTTTTCATTGGGCCCGAGCCGGCGCCTCTTCTTCGGGCTGCAACCAGCCTGTAAAGCAGACAGCCTGTGCTCATTTCTCCTTCTCCTCAGCAAGGGGGACAGCTAAAGTGAAAAACTAGCTGGAAACATCCCCAAATGGCCCAGACAGTGAGGGGTTTATTTGTGTGCCGGGTGGAACGTGTTCTATCAGCCCCAGCCTGCCCCGGTGAGCTCCTCCGAACGCTAAAACAGCCAAAACAATGCCGAAATTCAACGGGGAGGATGGGGTGCAAAGACAGATGGTGAAAGAAAAAACATATTATTTCTAATGTCCTCAGCAGAACAGTAGAATTACAGAGAACTGAAGTGACATGCTTACCCAGTGTCTGCCATCAAAAAAAACCCTAAATAATATGTATTTCTGTGAGCCACATTTCTGCTTCCTGGCAAGGAACATTTTGGCAACACCCACACAGAGGCGGGTCACCGGCAGTTCCTTTGACAGAGCACTGGGATGTCATGAAACATCCCCGAAAATCATCAGAAGCAAGTTTAATGCGAAGGGGATCGTTTCCCAGAGCCCGGGACAATGCGTCCATGGGGCATCTCACACCCACCCCCGGCAGTTCTCTTACCTTCTCTTCAGCCGCCTCCACCTCATCCGTGCCTCGCTGGAGCCTTTTGGCTGTCTGTCCTGGTCGGGTGGCGCCAAACCTGACGTGTTTTTTCCAGGTGTAGTAATATTCCACACACTGGGCCACGGTCTTCGTCTGAATCTGTCGGGAGAAAACCAGAAGCGATCGATGAGGGAAATACTGCAGGAAAACACTGAAGGCACAGACCCACAACAAATCTATCCAGCGCTCTTTGTCTGTCCCCCCCTCTGTCTGCAGTCCCCACAGCACAATGCACAGGTGAGATCAGGCCGAAAACGAGCCCCCTTCTTCTGAAAGGGCCGTAAAGAAGCCTTGGGAGGGCAGAACTGTACATTATACGCCGATGGTCAACGGAATGTGTCATTATTCTTTTAATATTTCCCATATTTTGTACCGGAGAGATTAAATTTCTTTGGTAATTACACATTAGGAAAATTATGTTTCGTACTGGTGTCTTTTTAGCATGAAGCTGCATCCCAAGGACAGGATTCCGCCACGCCATTCAAAAGACGACTTTTCTGGGTTAAAACTCCCCTCCACGCTACCAACCCGTGACCCACCTCGGTCTAACAGCTTTACCTTCTTCTGGATCAGGTGGAAATTCTTCTTATGCACATAAAAAGCCTCTTTAAATAACTGCTCCTCCAGGGGCGTCCAAGTGTCTGAGCCTGGGAAGAAACAGCCACGTGCAAATGATTAGACCACTCGCAGCCTACCTGAAATCCGCACAAGTTATTCATCACACATCCACATCTCTCCTCCTGTGGAAAGTGATTAGCCAATGCCGCAGGGAGTTCGTTAGCACGAGCAGTTATGGCTGCCGGCAGAGCTGCCATGAAGCCAGCGTTCGAAAGGAGGAGCGTACGGCAGCGTGGGGCATCACTGTACAGGACAGCAGTGGGCTGGAACACAGGGACAAGGCACTCCCCACGCCAAAAGACCCCCGGAACAGATTAAAACGACTATTTTCCCTGCCCCAAAGAACATGAACCGTTGCTCGCACGTTTCTAAAAATCACTTCTTTCAATCAGAACAAAGGGAACGGCAGTACCTGCTCGCATTCCCGGAGAAGCAACAAGCTCTGCTTCCACTTTACCTGCGTAATGATAATCAGCCAGGGGATGGGATTCAGGTCGCTGGGGTGCCCCAGACTGCAGCATCTCCAGACCCTCCTGGGGGAGTTCAGAGAACAAGACTTAGATTCCCCCTCAGGAGGGACCTCAACTCTTCAGCCCACTGTAGGAAGAGGGTGCTCAGTCGATGCTCAGCAACAGCGCGTCGGGGTCACCTCTGCCCACGGCACTCGATAGGAATATTTCCTCAATCCACACTGATGTGTTTTAAGAAACCAGAACCTGCGCAGATCTCCGGGGACCAAGCTGTGGCACCCCAACGGCCACTGCTCGCTGCTGGAGTCCTTCTGGGTTCGTCCCAGAAGGAGTAGGAGGACTTCTATTCTCCAAATTGTCAGAATTGACAAGACACAAAACAAGCTCTTATTGATACACAGGGTCTGTCATCCCACAAGACCTTAATGCAGACAGCGGCCAACAGGCAGCACGCAAGAACTCTGCCCCTTTAGCAAAGGGATTCGAGCCTGCAGAACAGAAAACTCGGGAGCGACTCCCAGTTCACCCCAGTACCAAAGGCTGTCCTAGTCTGGTAGGAATTCGAAAATAGCTGCTTCTTACCAGAGCTTCATGCAGGTGGTGCAAGGCGTGCTCCAGGTTGCCTCTTCCCCCCGGCACCACATTGGAGCAGGTGAAATTGAGCAGATTTGTCACTAGAAATGCAACAAAAACCAACAGAAAGTCAGTTTCCATAAAGAAGGAGGAAAAGGTATGATACAAGGCCGACGGCAAACAGAGCAGACAGACTGGAGACTCAGAAAAGGCACTGAAAAAAAGGCAGGTTATCCGCTATCGCTCTCTCTGCCTTCAGAGCAGCTTTGGGACCGGTAGCTCCAGAGACAGATCTCCCCTCTCCCGAGGTCGCTGCAGTTGAGGTGGGACAGCTACAAATACCCCTGACCGTCTCTCCCAGAGGACGCGACTGAGAGCACCACCGGTTATCTGTTCACTGTCCTATCAGATCTGAGCACCCTCGGGTGCTACCAGCCACGAAGGCAGTCAAGGAAAGGAGGGAGAGGGTCCCAACGGACAAACAGCTGCTGTGAAAACGTGCAGTTTTCAACCCTTAGTATCTTGGGGGGGAACTGACAAGAAAAGCGTTAAGAGAAACCTCTGTCCTGTGTTTCCGGGTTTGTTGCGATGTCTCCCCAGGGCTTCCACACTAGCGACGCTCCCTCCTCCTCCTCCTCCAACTGGGATCTGTCCTGCAGGTCTGGGATCTCGGCCTGAAATTCACTGCCGACGTTGACGTGTCTGAAATTGTTAAGGCAGAGGAGGTGAGGAAGCAGAGCTGGGAACAGCACGATAGCACGCACCCGCTTCGAAGGAGGGGACGTGTCAGGTACGGCAGTTATTTCCCAGCACAGCATCACCAACTGCCCTCTGACAACTCCCACAGCCCCTTCTCGCCACCAACAGCATTACCGTTCCACCACGTGAGCCCTTTTGTGCCCCATCGGGCAAGAAAATTGCCGCTTCCTTCCTCAAACCCTGAGCAAACTCGCAAAGTTCACTCCGAGACCGACAGCCAGCAGCAGAAGAGCTGCGACGGTGGGCCAAGACCACCGTTGGAATGTTGTGTAGAACGCGGGAGGCCGGCAACTGGCATCATGAGGTCAGCCTGGGTGGCAAGCCCAGCCTGGGCTAGCACTGGCCATTTCTGGCCAGCACAGGGGTATACTCCAGCCAAAAATAACCCTCCATTACCCTCTGCAGTGCTGTGGGGCAGTGGGAGAAGCGGCCGAGCCACGGGGAGAAGGTCAACGGCAACAGCGAGGGCTGGCAGAGCCCCGGCGCCGAACCAACCACGCACCCGCTCCTCAGCCCCCTTTCCCCAGGGTTTGCGGTTATTCTGACCACTGGGCTGGAGCTCACGGCCCAATGCGGATTTTAGAGTTAACCTTCATTGGCCAAAACACAAAGTCCCCATCCATTCTGCCCAAAAGATATATGAAAAAACCCGTGAGCGGTAAAAATCATCGAGACCATCCTTTAGCCTTCCTTGCCGCCCTCATCATTGCACACCGCTCCCCATTCTCCCAGAATTTCCCTCCTTTCGGGGAAATCTCTCACTGGACATGGAAGGTGTGGAGATGGACCCTCCGGATCTCCTGGCACAGCTGCCCCTAACCTGGGTCACAGTCGGCCCTGCAGGGATTGAGCCGTTTGGGGCTTTTTCCAAGCCAAAGCCAGGAGCGGAGCAAAACCCCGGTGGGCTGTTTCCATCCCCTCTGCCACAACAGCAATCCCAAAGGAGAAAGGCATATCCTTTTTCACTTTTCAAGACTTTCTTTGCAAGGCACAAGTCTTTTAACAATATAGTTTAATCACCATCAACGTTAGATCCACGCTCGCATTCCCTCTGTAGAGTTCACTGCCTGTCTAGATGGGAAATCTCTGCCGCTCAATTAGCCGCAAAAGATGGGAACTGGAGAAAAATCCCCAGCGGGACATCAATCCCCGGCATTATCACGATACAGCCTGAAATAAGAGATGCGGTTACAATCCCTTCTCCTTCCAGCAGCTACGTGAATTGCACCCATTGACAAATACGTACAAATATTTGTTTCAAAGTTACAGACGTCACTTTTTAATTGCGACACCAAAAAGGAATGACCTGCATTAAAAGTTCCAGGAGCATTTTCTTCCCATACCGTGCTGGAATTTCTGAAAAATCCCGTTTCCTGCACAGAAAATCGCATCATTTGTGGATAACAAATGGCGAACTCAGCGTTTGGGGAAGGTGAGCTCCAAAGTGCTGTGGATCCATCTTTCCATCCGCAGGAGGAAGACAGCAAAGCCAGTCAAAGCTCCCCAGCACAGCATCCTTACTGCCTGCCTGTTCCTATAGCCCGGGAGATCCTCGGAGCCTTCCCACAGGGAAAGGGAGGAGGGGGCTGACCACTAAGGCCGGCTGGACCGGGTAACGATTGTCACCATATTCATTTCTTGCCAAAGAACGATAAAATTCATCCATCTAACGATATAGCAGGTCCCTTCCCTGCCATGGTTCCAGCACTGGAGGAAAGGTGCCTCTCCCACGGCCACATTGGGACGGCACTGCTGCACAGAAGGACAGAGATTTTTAAATCTCTTTTTCCTTCCAGGGAAAAACTTGTTTTCTCTCTCAGTAAAGGACAAGCTCCCCAGGCCAGGCAGGAAGGAGACACAGCCACGATTTACTTACAGAGAAAGGACCAGAGGGGTGTGCGGTCCCTGCACCCAAGGAAAGCGGCCACTGCCAAAGCAGAGGGAAGGACGTGTCTCATATTCAGCAGAGACAACAGAGTCACAGACTAACTCTAAAAAAAAAAAGCATTAACCAGTAATTAATGCAGTAACGGTCTTAACAGGCAGGCAGCTCACCAGGAATGAGATGGAGAGTGACCCCCATGTTCCCCTGGAAACCCTTCGATGAGGCAAATCCCTGAAAGCCCTCCCAGATTGTCGGTTCTTTACCTCCATGAGGAACTTGTGGACTTTTATTGTCATATTGGGTGACCAGAACAAGCCCCGCCATTCCTTATTCCATCCTTGACAGCCTTCAGCGTTTCACTCCGGTCACCTCCCTGTCCCACTTCCATCCCTGCACAATTTTTGGGATGGCGACTGAGAAATTAGGTCTTGTGGTTCCCATTGAAACACCCATTAATTCATACAACCAAAAGCTAGGCAAATGAAAAGGCCATGTTAAACCTCAGCCCCCAGGGAAAAGAAATGTGCCTGACGAGGTGCTAAAAGGCGCTCTGGCAAACCACCCCCCTCTCCAAACTGCAGTTTGCTCCAGGAAACTGACAAGTTTTCTTCCTCTGTGGCCTTAGTGAGGCTGTAGATTTTCCCACCCTGCAGGGAAAGAAACAATCCTCAAAAGCAGATGTCATTCTGCCTGCAAGGAAAGCTTTAAAATAGGCATTCTGCCTTTAAAAAAAGAAAAATAAACAGAACATCTGAGCTGGTTTCTCCATGAAAATAACACTTTGCACTTGCACAGCAAAGCAACACTCATTAACCAATCTCGTAAAGCTTCACAGGCATTGAGAAACACTCCCAGTGACACACCTGCATGCACCCTGTAAGCACACGTGCAAAGAGGAATCCCCATTTACGCACCCCGGCTATATCAAACCGCACTATTTCCTCTAAGTCCTCTCACCCCGCCCCAGAAGTGCCCGTTAGTCGTCTGGCAGTCATTCTCCATGAAGTCATCCACACCTACCTACCTACCGACTCGCCAGAAAGGAGTCAGACCGCACCAGAATTGACACTGCCTGACCTGCACTAGACCTGCAGCAGGCCAGAAATGACGGCTTCAAGAAAGAAAACACAACCCAATTGAAGAGAGCAGCAAAAAATCAACCAGAAGAAACATTGGACAAATTATACAAAAATCCAAACCCTAAACAGACAAACAAGCTAAAAAAAGGATCCCCCACAAAAAAAAGACCACACAGAACACAAGATAAGGTAAAAACAACCTAACCCCAGGAAACCAGGACCAACAAACCCAGATTCTGTCCATAACAATAACACACTTTAATCCTAACTCGCTTCAACTCTGGCATAGCATAGCCCTTGCCACCCCGTAACCCGAGCAAACTGCAACCCTACCAGTCCATCGCCCACGTACATTGTAGCCCAAAGATAACAACAAACTGAACACAAACTCTCTGGAAATCTCTGCCAGGGCCTTCAGGCTTCAGCCCCAGACTTCAGACATCAAATTTTCAAGTGGGAGTGGGACAAAGCTGCTGGGATGTCACCAGCATCCATCTTCACGTCATCCGTCATACCCTGAAAAAGTGCCCAGGTTAAACACTCCTGTGGAGAATGGCTGAGGCACTCGGAGACTTTGAACCAGCCAGCCATAGCCATGGCGCTTCCCCTCATCATTTCTGTGTTGGAGCAATCAGGCCGTACCCAGCGCTGGGTGGCTGGATACGGCCTTTGCTCTACGGAGAGGCACTTCCCGGGAGCAGGATCTCTCATTGCGGCACTGGGAAGCCCTCCTCGGGCCTGGATGCCTGACAAACAGCTCTGCGCTGCTCCATAGCTCACCAAAGTGAGAGGGGTGGAGGAAGGCTGCTTTGGTGGCCTCAAGAGAATCAGCTCACCTGGGCTGCTCTGCGGCCACCGGGCACTTTTGCTGTCAGGTGGGTCTCAGCATTGCTCTGCAATCGGCCGTCACCTCCCTGCAGAACGCTCTCCAGCACAAGGTACATCTCTGCTTAATCTCCCTTTGGACAGAGATCGAAAGGGAGGGATGGGGTTTGCTTGGCCCCGTTCCCAGGGTGCTGCAAGAGAGACCTGCCGCCCCCAAATCACCGGTGTGTTGTGGACAACACATATGAACTGCAGACAAGGATCAGGACAGCTTTGGGGAGCAGACAAGCCGTTCTGCGGTGCCCCCGCTGCTGGCAGAAAGCAGAGCTGGAGACAACATGGGGAAGTCCAGGGCAGCCAGTGGTGGTGGTGGGGCCCCGCAGGGTGCAGCACCCGCAGGAATGACCGGCTCCTTAAACCTCGGCCTCGCGGCTGCAGCGCGGCACCGGCACCGGTTGGGGCTTCGCTGGGAAAAAACAGGCGAGGGTGACCCTGACACTCAGCACGCGTACCTGGTCCCACTAACCTGTCGCTCTGCCTGTCACCACCACGGGATGCAGAAAGCAGTTCTGCTGGTCCTGGCGTGGTCCTGAGCCACGTCTCAACAGATGAGTCTTTAACCAGAGGGCCTAAAAAGAGGAAAAGGTGCCCAGAATTAGCCTGTGCTTAAGTTTTTGCAGGCACTATGGGCTTTTGAGCTACACGGTGGTGCCGCTCCTGGGGAGCGCTCAAGAACGAGGCGGCTGCCTCTTCCTGCAGGCAGGCAGTGGGGTGCGTGCAACAGAAGCCAGTGCCGGTGTGTGCGGCTGTTGAAGGGGGTTGGTTTTCGACTGTGCCCACCCTGGTACGACGGGTTCCATTTCCCAGGAGGTTCCGCTCCTCCTGACGGCCCCGCCGGGGCTCCGTGGCCTGGCCATGGGCCGGGGCAGCCCCGAGGAGGAGGCCGGGTGGCTGCGGGGGGCGGCGGGGGCCCGAGGGCAGGAAGGGGTGCCGCGGGGCATGCTGGGAGCAGGCGCGCCCCGGGGCATGCTGGGAGCTGTAGTCCCGGGGCACGGGGCTGCCCGGCAGCCATGTTCCTGCCCGGGGCACGCCGGCAGCTCTCATGGCCCCACAGGCCGCTGCCGGGCTGCCCTGGCGGTCTCGGTAGGCGCAGTCCCTGCTCCAGCTGCCGCTGGGGTGAGGGGAGGGCTGTGGCCACCCGAGGGCGGCGGGGGAGCCCCAAACCGCCCGCAGCCATGGGGTCCCAGTCAGCATGAGCCAGGCCTGGCTGGGGCAGCCCTGGGAGGGACCCGGGAGTCGGGGAGGTGAAGGGGAAGGGGATGGAGAGAGACCCCCCAGGCACAGGCAGCGCGCACCCCGACTCCCAGAGCCCCCTCAACTGCCCTGGCCCCAGCGCCAGTGATGTATGATCTGAGAGAGACAGAGACAGAAGCGCCTGAACTGTCAAATTCTGCCGGCAGCACCGAGAGCAGGAACTGCCTTGAGTCCTGTGCCCTTGGGGCTGTGTCGCCCCTGTGCTGCGTCTGGATCCATCCCTGTGCCTGTGCTCCCCCAGCCTTTCCCTCGCTGGTTCCCTCTTTTGCTTCCCTGTACCTCTCTTCATCTGGCCATTCTTGTATCCTGCTCCCTGCCCCTGCTCTAGTCTCCAGCCCCTCTCTTTCTCTGGCATGCTGCCTGTCCCTTTGTTGTTCTTGCTCTTCCTCTGTCCTGCTCCGTTTTCCTCTTTTTCTCTTCCTCTCTCTCTGTCCTGAAGCACACTGCTGTTTTCTCATTCTCTGCCTCTTTGTCCCGCTCTGCATCCCTCTGGTGTTAACAGTCTCTCTGGCCTCTTCCCGCTCCTGCTTTTTCTCTTTCTGCCTGTATGTCTCACTCCCCGTACCCGTCCTCCTTGTGGTCTCTCTCCTTCCTCATCATCATAGAATCATAGAGGAAGGAATCATAGAGGAATCATAGCTTGGAAGGAACTTTAAAGATTGTCTCCTTCCAACCCCCCTGCCCTGGGCAGGGACACCTCCCACTAGACCAAGTTGCTCAAAGCCCCATCCGGCCTGGCCTTGAACACCTCCAGGATGGAGCTTCCACAGCTTCTCTGGGCAACCTCTTCCAGTGTCTTACCACCCTCAGAGTGAAACATTTCTTCCTAATAGCTAATCTAAATCTACCCTCTTCCAGCATGAAGACATTACCCCTTGCCCTATGACTACGTGCCATCGTAAAAAGTCCCTCCCCAGCTTTCTTGTAGGTGCCCTTCAGATATTGGAAGGCTGCTATAAGGTCTCCCCAGAGCCTTCTCTCCTCCCGGCTGAACAACCCCAACTCTCTCAGCCTGTCCTCGTAGGAGAGGTGCTCCAGCCCTCTGATCATCCTTGGGACCTCCTCTGGACCCGCTCCAACAGGTCCATGTCTTTCCAGTGTTGGGGGCTCCAGAGCTGGATGCAGTACTAATGCAGTGGGAGAATTCAAGGGAATAGTTTCAGCAGACTCCAGGGAAAAAAGAGCTACACGCAGAAGATGTGTGTAGATTGCAACCTCACTTCAGTTAATCGGTCCTTCTCTTCACGTTTAGGAAAGCACACGCAACATTACTGTATTGAGAACGACAGAGTTCCTGAAAATGTGCCTTTGGAGAGGAACACCCAGACCTGGAAGAAGAGAACTTCTCTTTATTGCCATTGCGAGCCTTACCGGAAGATTCAAGCTTTCTTCTTCTCAGAACATTTTGTGCCTAGTTCTGTGGAAAAACAGGCCCATGTTCTCTCATGGCAGGCACAGCCTCTCTCCTTTTGTGGTTCTTCAGGCACTCATGAACTAACACGGCCACGCTTCGGTCGCGTTCAATGAGAAACCCAAACGACGAGCTGCCTACACAGTACAGTTTATTTAAACAACAGCTACACAAGTTCTTTTGGATTGCCGGTGATAGTGACTGTCTGCAAAGCACGTGCGAATACGAAAGATGCTAGCAATAGAGCTCGCTTACAAAAGCGCTGAGGTATAAAACCACTCTGTACAGAGATTTCTAAGTTTCCGCGGGAAGCACTTGGTATAGCCAAGTGTTCGAATCTTACCCACAAGCGTCCTTATTGCGGGGGAAGAGAGGCTCAGCCCGTCGACTGGTGCCAGAAGTCCACGATGGTGTCTTCACTCACATCCCCCTTTTTTTGGGCGATTTTTATACTATTTTTTATCTTCAAGGTGGAGTTTGAGTGACTCTAGTCATAAATCCTTTCATTCTGATAGGTGTAAAATTTTCTCGCCTCGCATTTAAAGGTATAGTTGACGAAAAATTCAGGGCGCAGACTCAAGGAGAAGTGGTCGCACCTTGGAGGCGGGGAGCTTTTGGGATGGAGGTGTGTTTTGGTATTATAATGACACTCTAATGAGCAAAGTTCACTAAAGGACAGCATTTCATCAAAACAATGACAGATTGTTGGCTCAGGGTAACAAGTGGGCCGTTTATCAGTTCCATAAGACCTTCGAGGGCTCCTTTTGGTCCCCAGGTTCCCAGTTTATCCCAAAGTTTTAGCCGCAGTGTCTCCACTCTGCTCCATCCTTCCCACTGTTTTCCTTCCGTGGTACCATCTCGTTCCCATGCTTTCCGGATTATCACAGGGTTTGGCCTTGGAGTCTCCAGCCCCCTCCACTCCCCGCGTTGCTTTGTAAGCGATATGGGACAGGCAATCACAGATGTAGCGGATTCTTCACCTACCAGCTGCGGCTGTGTTTTACCCTAGAAGCCTTTTGAGTTTATACCTTTCCTTAGTGCGTGAACAATGCTGTATTGTTGACCATTTTTAGTAATCATTCCACAACTTGTATACAACCCTAGGGTAATACTGCAGAAGAATTGAAAAAATACCCAACAAAACAAACCCCACTGAAAAAAAAAAAAAAAAGCCAACCACAAAATCCAGAATCGACAGTCAATGTATTAACCGCCATTTCAAACAGAAGCCTAAACAGAAAGTGACATAAAGTAAAGGGGCAGAAAGTAGGAGGGAAAGGGTAATGTCACTGCTGAAGTGCTACATTTACATTACGTTGGTTTCCTAAAACCCAACAGCTCGGTGAAACTGAAGACTGAGCACAAAGACCAACTAGGGATCCTTGCAGTTACTGACATAGTAATACTAAACCAAATACAAATACATAGTAATACTAAACCAAATACACAGTAACGCTAATCAAAATACACTAAGCCAAATACTAAAACATAGTAATACTAAAGCAAAACGCTTTCAGGAAAATCCATCTGAAACAGATCCTAAGTGCTTCTTCTTTGTTTCTTGAAGGGAGAGTCTGCTGTGACTGGCTCTCTTGCTTTTCTGGCACCTTCTAACACCTCAGCCTTGCGAAATCCTTCCTTCTCATCCCCTCTTCTTCTCTTCCGGTGTTTGTTCTGCATATCTCCTGGTCTTGACGTGGAGTATTTATACGAACTGGAATAAAATGAAGCACTAGAGGGAGACTTGGACCTTTAAAAAAACACAACACAAAAGCAATAAATGAAAGTATTCTTTTTCCTCCCAGGTTTGGTTTGCTTTGGGTTTTCTTCCTCTCCATATGCTTCTGTGCAAACTTCTTTCAGCTGCTGACAGCGCTACTGCAAATTGAAGAACTTGATGGCATGTAAATGTTTCTGCTTCCAAGACAGAACAGCTGCTGCTTTGTTAGTGTAAAAGCATACGGGAAGGGTAAGTCTGTTTCCACTCACTTCTAGCACACGAGCTACCATAGCTGTTGATTGATTTAAGGTGCTGTGCACTGGCCTCTACTCGTATGTCAACGCACACGTTTCACTACTGGGCAACGACGTGCAGTGCAAACCCTTTTGGTTGCAGTAAGAGGCAAAAAGAGAAATCTTAATGTGTACAGCGCATTATCAAACATCAAGAAAACACGATTCAGCCTGAAGACAGTCAACCGCAAGTTTAAAATGCCAGCTTAGGCTATTGAGCTTCACTGAATATTTGGCAATTTGTACAGGTGGCAAAATACTTGTACTGCAATCCTACGCGCAGGACTATTTAACCAACACTTCTAGCCAGCTGTCCTAGCAAACTTTAGCACATAATCGCTCACACCAAGGAAAGTGACGGCATTGAAGGAAACGTCCCATCTAAAGGCATCTCTAAACTCAGCCTCTAGTACTATGACTCAATGCCGTTTCTCGAGGAAAGATACTGGCAGCATTACTAATAGAGAGCGATTCAGACTCCTGCCCAAGGGATTTTGGGGGATAGAAACATCAGCTACCCTGAGATATGTCTTCACAAGTGTTTCTTGCGTTATGTGGAGGAGGAGGCACGGGCACAGAGACCGGTGGTGATGCTGGCAATGTTGGGGCTCGGGTCCCGCTGCCTAATTGGGAAATCAATTTCTTCAGCTCTACTCAGCAGTAATCAAAAGGGTGACTTTCCATCTGATCCTTTCCTTAGGTTTAGTTTTCATGTGTAATTATGGTTTCCTCAAAAAGCACTCCATTTTCAGAGTCCTCTTTGCAGTCCTGCACTGGGGTTTTATTTCAAGTAATTTTACTGCATGCACAGATCCCCTCTGTTAAAGCCAATTGATATTAAGCCGTTGAAAAATCAATTACCACTTGTATTCTCCACAACTATCCGTGCATGCTTTTTTCATTATAAATCTGCTGCTGTGTGAGTGACACCTTATGGCCTCACTTAACAGGTTACAAGTAGGAACATACGGAATTTCGGTAGAATACTTACAGTTGGCAGCCCGGTCTGCCACCTGCTGAGCGAGGTGTACTGGCTCTCACTGGGTGACCTTCTGAAGTGGGGAGAGGAAAAAGAATAAAAATGCCATTCAGTTGATCTGCAGGTAATTTGTTTAAAGACGTTCGGAAGGGGCAGGTACTTACCAGTTGGGGGTAGTGATTGTCCTTGGGGGCACCTCTGTGACAGCGACAGCAGATGTGCCGTCACCAGAGCAGCAGGAGGTAGAACACTAGTGGCACCACTACAACAAAAACAAAACAAAACAAGACAAATTTCTATAATTCAAAGCGTGTTTTGGAGTGCTACGTGAAAGATAAAGCTACTTCAGAGGATGCCCGAGAGGTTCTTTTGAATTGTGACAATTGTTAGGGCAACTAAGATGATTAAGGACTTGGAGCATCTGCCTTATGAGGAAAGGCTGAGAGAGCTGGGACTCTTTAGCCTGGAGAAGAGAAGGCTGAGGGGAGACCTTATTATGGCATACAAGTATCTAAAGGGTGGGTTGAAGGAGGATGGAGCCAGGCTCTTTTCAATGGTTCCAAGTGACAGGACGAGGGGTAACGGGCACAAGTTAGTACACAGGAAGTTCCGTTCCAATACACGGAAAAACTTCTTTACGGTGAGGGTGACAGAGCCCTGGAACAGGCTGCCCAGGGAGGTTGTGGAGTCCCCTTCTCTGGAGCTTTTCAAGACCCGCCTGGATGCAGTCCTGAGTGATGTGCTCTGGGCAATCCTGCTTTGGCAGGGGAGTTGGACTAGATGATCTCTAGAGGTCCCTTCCAACTCTGAAAATTCTGTGATTCTGTGACCCTTTGTGTTCAACGGTACGGCTGAGCCTGAGCGTCTGCTGGGCAGAGTGGCTGTTTGCATTCAAGGCGTAAAGTCAAAAGGGTATAAGCCCTAAGGGATCATCCCAATTTTTCCTGTAGTTTCATGTGACTGCACTGGGTTGCACACTTAGACTGTCAGGTTTGTAAATTCCTCAAATGTACAGTGTTGCAATGTTTATTATCCAATCTCTATTTGTCACTGACTACATGACTAACAATTTTTCCTAGGATTGTACTTTCACACTTTCCATGAAAATATTATTCCCCCAGTACTAAAGAGAAATTAATGCACCCAGGAAGGTTTGACATAACTGAATGGCTTCTTTAGGAATTGCTAGCCACTTACAATCCAAGGGCTCCTGGGGAAAAAACGTTCCTCTCTCAGGGTAAACCTGTACTGAGCGACTGATAAGGGAACCAAACGGGAAATGCTTTGGAGAAAATTCGTGCAGGAGGCACCCTTCCAACTTACCAAAGTGTCCTCGTTCAAAGTAAAAACGAAAAAGAGAGCTTCCACACTTATGTGGAACTCTCACTAATGATATCTATAAATCGCTAGCACAGAATCTCAAGAAGAAGAATCCGACTCCAGCATTTTGGTGTCTCTTATATTCATGTTGAGCTACAGATTGCCTACCAAAAAGGTCCAGGAGGTGTAACAGGCATGAGCGGTGGTGGAGGTGGTGGCGCTGGCGGCTGCTGCTGCTGCTGCTGCTGAATCCGCTCAGGGAGCCTTTTTGTGTAGCCAATCCCGTTGCTGAAGTTGTTCACGGCCTGGAGGCAGAAAAACAGTTACAGAAAGGGAATATGAAACTTCAGCAGATGTACAAACAAAAGCCTCCCCAGAGTAACATTACTTCTCTGTTCCTGCAAGTGCTACCAATCCTAAAATGAATCAACATACCCATGTAAGAGCACGCGGCATCAAACGCTGATGTTAATGACGCGTAACTCAGAGGATCTGAACTTAAAGTACTTCAGTGTTAACACTGAATTTGAAAACAAAAGTGGGACCTGAATTGTCCTGATTGTCTCTGAAGAGTTGTACGCTTCTGTGACGAGAGATAATGTGTTTGAGAAGTACATGTAGCCCTATTCAGTCTAGCCTTGCTTAAGGAGATGTAAATTATTATTGTCTTCCCTTTCAGCTTTTTACTAAGACCCTCTTCTTACAAACAGTTTACGCAGAAGTCATCACGTTACCTTGCGTAGGAAGTGGTTGGCAACTAAAGCATCAGGGGAAATGTCTGTCTGATGACACGCTGGGCATGTGTGTTCCTCCGAGTCCAGTAATGCCGTTCTAATACCTGTGTATCGTTAGAGTCATCAAAGGAGGTTTAGCCAAAGTAAAGCAGTTTCGGGGATTCTCATCAAGTTTAAAAAAAAATTATATGTTTGATGGGTGAAGATGGTCTTGAACTGAGAGCATGAAGCTATAGATGTTCAACAGTGTCAAAACAGTTTTGGTATTTCACTAGTGTAACACTTGAAGGTGTCTGTGTCTTGATGTTCCGACTGGTCTGTTTTCCACTGTCTAGGACAGTGAGAAGTCACCAGCCTCAAGGTTCATGGATAAAACACACCTCAACAAAACATTAATAGGTTTGAGTTCTGAAGGGTTTAACCGACTGTCCCGTGCGGAAGAATGCCGATTACATGCCCAACGACCCGTTTGTTGCAGACCACAGTAAGTCACCAGAGTTGGCTGCGTAATTTTGTGTGAGAGAGAGGGCTGTGAAAAAACTAAACGCGTTCGATATCTAATACTGTAATCCCTGGTGCAGTTATGCACTCTTCTCATACTCGTCCTTCCGCATGTAAAGAGGATTTAACTAGATACCTAAGAAGGAAAATAAAGCTTTCTGCCTTTTTTTTCCCTTTTACAAGAAGCGTCCTTCCCTATTCAGGGGATACTTAAGTATGAAATAGAACAGATGACAAAGTAATTTCCTCAGCTCCTATTTCTGCTTTCAGAAAATCAGATGTGGTGTTTGGAATGAACAAAGATGGGAATAACACGTACATTCGTCACAGTAACTGTTTCCACAGCAGGGAATAACAGCGGCATCAGTCATGATCTCATTACAAAGGAGACACAACAACTCCTCTGGAATAGGGTCTTCTGAGGAGGAGGAGCAAGAGGAGGAGGACGGCTCCTCTGGTAAAAAGGGAGGCTTCTCCTTCTTTCCTCGAGCATAAGCTTCCCTGGAGGGCGGGGTGGGGAAGGAAAAAGCAAAACGTTAAAGCTGGGTAAAGGAAAACTGTTCCAAGCTTTGCATGTTATCAGAGGAAGCAAACAGATGGCATTCTCACTCTGCATTAGCCTGCGGAGAGGTGGGCATGCAGTTTAAACTGCTTTGCAATAGCCACAGCGCTAGCAGAGGGAGGGGGAAACAATTTTCCTTCTGCAGAACTCTCCCATTCATTGGATCAACATCATTTTTTGACAGCTATGAATCAAGTGACCTGAATCCCACCTCTCCTTTGCCAGAGGGTAAATTGCGGGCTCAGGATCAACTTTGTCTCCGAGTCATTACAGTTTACACATGGAAGAGCTCTATGGTACAGCTTCTACAGAAGGAGATGCGTGACAGAAGAACGGAATGCTACCAAGTGCATTTTCAAACAGCCACTGCTGTCAGCACACAGCAGTATTTTCTTAGTTGATAGCAACAGGAAAACCTCAGTCAGTTTCCCACATGGCATTGGATAGAAGTCGGGGGTGGTGGGGGGGTGTTGGGGGGAGGAAATCTCAGTCCAAGAGCTCTTTGTTGAACTTTGCAAGAAGCCTTTGAAACATCAATCAGAAGCCAAGTGACCTTTCCAAGAGAACGACTCCACTGTAAATACTACGGAAATGTTTGGCAGAAAGCCGGATTCTCAGCACATCGCAAGTCTAACCAAGTGCCCGGGGCAGGAACAGTAGGACCACCCCGTTTTAATACGAGCGAGTATCACAGTTTAGAAGGTTACGATACAGCGACAGTGCTTCCTCCCCCGTCACTACAGACGCTGGCCAACTCGGTTGCAGTGCCACTCAGGCATTTGCCCATGGTTTCTCTCCTTCCCTTTGTGCTCAGTCCAGTTCATTCCATACGTACGCATTAATGATTGGTATTGCGTATTGCCCGGTGTTTGTCAGCATGGCACCCTTCGTATTGGGATCTTCCACCTCCATCATGAAACTCCTTGGAATTCCTGAGCTCTTTTTAATTCTGGGAAGAGGCTTGAAATTTTTGTCCTGTTAAGAAAAGAAATGCAGACATCTCTCATCTGAAGACCCACACTTAAAATGATATTTCAACGGTGATTTTAAGCAGCAAAAGCCCTTAATCCTCTCCTTTTACCTAGCCTAAGGGTTTCTCTTATTGTCCCAAACTAATACAACCAGGATGCTGCAAAGACTTGAGCAGCGTTTTGCGCTCAAGCGACGTTCTTTTGCTTCACTCCAGGTTCCGTAAGGGTTACATATTGCTTGGCTCACCACCCACCCCGACAAGAGACACAAACCCGCTCCTCCTCCAAGGCGCAATTCAGAGGGAGAGCTCGTCTTACTTCCCTTCACCGTCTCTAGAGAGGAAGGCTGCATATACATCCAGCGAGTAACGTTACGGGGCATGAATACTCAGCCAGAGACGTGTGTCATTAAAACACGCACATATTCAATAGGCGGGAGCGACAGAAACGCCTTGTTTTACTATGGAATAGTAAAAACTGTGAACTGCTACTAAAACTCAAAAAATTTTCAGTAGTATTGAAATATATAAAAATATGCATGAAAGTTCACAGAGAAAGACCTAGGGGCGTATTTAATGCTTATGACCTAGAAAAAAGAACATTTTACAATTTTAATTGCAGGTTTCCCTTGAAGTTTGAAGGGGTTTGCAACATTGCCATATAGCCTCTGTATTTCACCCCAAGAGAAACACTTCTTAATACGAGTGTTCGCGTGTTCGTTACCTAACTGCCAAGGTAGAACATTAAACGCTAAGTAACACCAGCGGTCCCCCGCAATCTTACCCCATTGGTTGGGCAGTGCTTCCTATAGTGGCCAGGTATTCCGCAACGAAAGCAAATATACGATGGTGGAGGTGGAGCCAAGGGTTTCTTCCCGTAACTAAAATTTTGGGGGGAAAAGAAGAAAAAGGTATGCATGTGTCTCTCTTGTTCAAACAAACACCTCTACAACTTTTCCATAATCTTCAAAGAAGAGACGTGACATTATCAACACTTACTTCATTGGATCGTATTCACGGCACGACTGGACCATCGTAGCTTTCGTTATATCCTCTTCGGAAGCACCGGCCAGATTGTCAGTCTGTGTAACAGGAAAGGATTTGACACACACACCTTAGAAACATGTTTAAGCCCACACAGCCCAAGACAGCACCGCTCACCCCATCCTGTAAAGAGCAGCACAACGCTAGCTGAGGTTGCGTGAAAACAGCTGCTTCGATCAAATACAGTCGTCCCAAAGATGTTCTGGGGAGTCCTTATGCCATCGCGTGATGTTTATGTGCCAGTTCACCCACTTGCAAAGAGCATTCTCGGGCACTCGGAACCTCCGGCTCTGTTTGTACCTCACAGAAAGACTGCTGTAACCAATCCAATTTTCTCCCAAGTGGACTGAAGCTATGTGTAGAAAAAATTATACTATCCAGTATTTTCAAACGGATTTTTAAGCTCTGGCCTGCTGGAAGGAGAAGCTATCCACCGTGCATTTAATGGGGAAAGATGCATGCAACTCTCATTCTTTACATTTTGCAGCATTAAAAGGACACTCAGGGGTCGGGGATGTTGTTTCTGCTTGCTGAACTTCAGCTTCAGACACAGAAGCCTGAAAAGGAATCACGCTTTTCAGAATCCCTCGGCATCACAAAAGATTCTTTGCAGTAGAAATTTGACAATCATGTGCTCGAGGCTGTCCAACCTGCATGTTCTCCCCCCCAGTCTAACTTCTTCGTATTAGGTGATGTAACCAAGGTAAGCAAAACCTGCAGTTTTTTTCCAGTTGGCTCTGTCCATCTAACAGGCAAATGGTACTAAAAACCTTATGCAGAGCTACATCTTCCAATGATGGAAGCCAGCTGATTGGGTTAAGCAGGATTTCTTAAAACATTTTTATTATACACTAGTCCAGGTACAAGCAGGGTCCAAGGGAGTGGCTGTCAATGACTTGGACCTTCAAGTACCCATCATTCACATCAACCCCTTCTTGGTTTTGGTTTTACATGCGCTCATTCACAAAAGAAACAAACTAGTTTCACAATTTTATTAATTGCTTGTTTCATAGGCAGGTTTTTTTCAACAGTAACATAATCCAGATCGACAGCTATGAAATAATTTCCATGAACATTTAGACGAACCTTTACCGATGCTTGACTAATTTGTCGGAATCCAAACGGTTTAGAAAACTCATCCAAACCCCACAAAACATTACTCGGGATAGACCCAAATGCAAATACGGCAGTCAATACGCAGCAATAACAGACCCGAAGACTGTTAGCACCTTGCCTCCAGGCTAAGACAGTCTGCACTAAAGAGGTCAGAGAAAGTAACAGTTTTGAGCTGCTTTCTGTCACATTCCCGGATTTCTCTGGAATACCGACATTTTCTCAAAAGCTTAAACGTGTAGAGTTTTTCACATTTCAGAGTAAAACTTCACATGAGTTTCCCGAACCAAGGACACGATTAGGGACAGCACTAATGCAGACCAATGCCTTTTGGTGGCTGCCTTCCAAACCTTTCCTTTTTTTCCCCCAAATGTACACATTGTGAAATGTGTCTCTCACTGCAGTGAGAGAGGGAAGAAGTTACCAGGGGAAGAGACCGCTCTTTCTTGGAAATGAACTCCCGCCTTTATTTTCAGAAGGAAGAACTAGCTCCTCTGCACTAGGCGCTGACTTCTCTCCTCTCTGTAACTGTTATTTTTATGGACTCGCACTACGCCTTTTCACAAGGTGCCATCACCAACGCTTTGCCAGGCAAAGTTACGCATTGTTGAGCAGAAAACGCAAGCAGTTCTGTAGCGAGACATGGTGTTACAACAGTTTCAGAAGGTCACGCCTGCGAATACGCCACACAGACACGTTGGTATATTCCGATAAACAAGGAGGTACATTTACAGCATTTACAGAGTCTGTGTTCAAACCCATGAGTTTGTGTTGTCCGCTGTATATGCAGAGTAGAATTTATGAAGTTGTGCAGCATTCAGAGAATGGATCTGTACCTCTAACGACTAGAAATTCAGAAATAGCCATGCAATTGTCCGTGTTACAGAAATGCTTCTGGTTTGGCTGTGGCAAAGCCTCCTGAAATGTCCATAACTTGCAGCCAATCAGACTCTTCTGTAAAAATTGTGGTAGTTTCCAATGCAACAATAACAAGACACATGAAAAACGCTAAACAGCATGTGAAGGGCTTCTTTGTGCCTTGGAGATGAATGATACTGCTCCAGTACGCTGAGGCTGATAAGGTACTCCCCTTCTATCTCCCCAAACCAGGAGCTGCTCTTTACAGGATAGTATGACTTTTACAAAAAAAAGCATCCAACAACCCATACAAACGTACGCATTCCTAGCTCCAGACAGACAGATGTAGAACATGGCACCGAGTTCACCTCTGCAAGCCTTGAAGCTGCATGATCTAAAAACGGTCCTACACTATCTGAACAACACAAAGTCATACAGGAAATAGTCCGGCACAGTCACTGTGAAATACAATGCCTGGCTAGGCACAAATACCAATATTCACATGAGAACTGTGCAAATGAAGGCATTCCTCACTTTCTACTAGGCTGAATCAAATACATTGCATTTGCAACATATACTACATTTTACTGGAAAATAGGTCAAGTTAACGTTTGGAAAATTGCTACAAGGCTCCACTGTTTAGGATTAAGTGCAGTGTGTAGAAAAAAGTGTGAGATTGTGTTTTTACATACTGCTTTAACTCCTCCAGCGGGGACTCTTCTGACAATTACTGACGAATTCTTAGGAATCAGGGCATTGTCGTCTGTGTACTCTGAAAACATCACGAATGCAGAAAAAATATCAGTCAATTTGTGAGAAGGTCTGTTACTATGTAGTTACATCGCACTTCAGAGAATCCTTTTACAGATATGAAAGCAAAACTTTATATGTAACATTGCGCTGTTACCATCTCAACACTCTAACGCCACGTTCCAAGAGATCTTCAGGTTTCATAATCAAACACAAGCAGCAAAATCATCTTTTTTTTATATATAGTTTGAATGCCAACAGCAAAGTTATCTCAAAGGTCACAACAAGAGAGTCTGCTAAGGCATGAGGCTCTTTCCGGATCTAGCTTGAGCTGCTTTTGCTTCGCTTGAGGCTACAAACCCAAGAGCTCTTTCCAGAAAAACAAACCACAGCAGTCTCCCCTGCATAAAGCAGATACTAAGGTCTGACACGCTTGCCCTGCAGCAAAACACGCCCTTGGCTAAAGCATGGAAACTCTGCGCCACGGCTTTCATAGCTGTTACCTAAAAACCATTCACCTAACGCCGCCGGTGCTCAAGACTGACAGAACACAGAAGAGAGCCCGCCATCTCGCTCTATTTCTTGGAGCATCAACAACCAAACTGACCAAACTGCTCAGTTTCTGTTTCTGTTACCTTTAAACAGAAACAAAGCTGGCAGTGCTAGCATGTGGACCCCAGAAATTTGGGGGGATTTCGAGCTTGCTTTCACAAGTAGGGCAGAATTGGCTCCAACGAAAATGGTATCTCCCCTCTTAAGCTGATCATCCAGTTTGAATTAACCACAGGGACGTGAATTCCTTCCATTCATTTTTTACAGAGCAGACAGACTTGAACAGGATTACTGATGAAAACAGCCTGGAAATGCCTTTCAAAACCAGCACGTGCCAGAAGCTCTCCATGCTTTGCCTTGTCTTACACATCCTTAGTCTTTTGCAGAGACAAAACCAAAACAAATCTGGTTAGAAATGAATGATGAAATGATGCTCAGTAGCATCTGAATGACAATGTCTTTGGTGTAGAAAAGAAGTTATATTAAAAAGAAATTCCAGAGTAGAATTCAGATACGGAGAACACTCCTGTGCAAGATGGCTTTCAAGGGTCTGCATAGATTACAACTCACAGAGACACTCTGGATCCAAAATGTTGCTGGTGAGCAGTTTCTGCAACAGCCACAAAACCAGTTTCCCGACGCAGTGCATTAAAACACGTTGAAACAAAAGGAAGTCACCCAAACAACTTCTTTGCTTCAGACTATGCATCTGTTCCATCACTTTCACATTTCTCCACCAGCTTTCAAAGAAATCTGGCAAGTGTGTTAGCATAAGGTATCCTCCCACATTTCCCCGCGCCCGCCCCCCCACGCACCTTCTTCCGTCTGGGCGTTGCTGATCCTCAGGTCGCAGTGGGCCGCCTTCAGCTTCTCGCGGCCCATGATCTGGCGCCTGAGGTCCCTCAGGGAGATGTCTTGGCCCTGGAAGATGACCCTGTCATGCCGCAGCCTGGAGGCGAACTTGTAGTGGATGCAGGACATTGCCAGAGGCGGGCAGTGCCTGCTCCACGACAGCGTCTCCTGCGGCAGAGGCTGTGGCGGCCCCTGTGCCGGGCTGGGGCCCGCGGCGGCGCGGGGAAGGGTCCAAACAGGGGCTGGGGCAAGCGGTGCGGGCTGAGCCCAGAGCGGCCGCTGCTCCTTCTCTGGCACGCAGCGCTGCCAGGCCTGACCGGTCACTATGGCCACGGGGACACGGCACGCCGCCCCCCCACGCCTCACGCCCATTGTGACCAAAGGCCTGTCACCGCCCCGGGCTGCTGCTGTCCCTGCTGTCCCCCGGCCTGCCCCCACCCGCTCTCCTGGCGCCCCCCAAGGCTCTGGGGTCCCTCCTGTCCCCCAGGGGCCTTCACCACCCGGAGTCACCTCCCGGCAGCCCCTGGGCCAGTGCTGGCTCTCCCCACAGCCCTGGGCCCATCCTGCCACCCCCCATGCCTCTCACCGCCTGCTGGCCCTCCTGTCACCCCCCGGGCTGTCGCCCCCGCTCTCCCCTCCTCTCCGCAGCCAGCCAAGGCCACACAGCCCGGGGCAGACGCAGCGGGCTTTGCCCTGGGGCGCCCGGCTGCCCACGACGCAGGGCCAGCCAAGGCAGGGGACATCTCGGGGACTCTGAGTGGACCTTGGGGCAGGGACGGAGAGGGCAGCCAAAGAGGCCAACGGCCACCTACGCCCATTGCCGTAAAGCAATGCACTTCCCAACCGTGGCGCACCCACACTTGCTTCAACTCTGCAGAGGAGGACGAAGGAGTCAGGAATGAACCGTGAGCGTTAGGAGGTGCCCCAGGACAACACGACACTTGCCAAGTGGCTACTCCTTTCTGGTCATGTGAATGCAATATGAACGCCTTGTTGTGGTCTGGCAGGGCTAACGAGGGACTTCCCACCACTGCTGGGTTTAGGTCTTTCAATGCCTTTTGCCTTTTCGGAGGGAGGAAACCCTTTTGATTTCAGGGCTGTCCTCTCTATCCGAGGGCGAGTTATTTTTGCTACGGGCATCTGGTTGTTTTTCCTCTTCATCGGGATTCGGAAGCCTAGGTTTTCATACGGTAGCCTTGCTCGTAAGCCTGGGGGGGACTATGGATTTTACGTATTCATTGCATAATTCGCCCACGGCCACAGTCCAAACTACAGCAGCAGAGGCCAACAAGCCTGACCGATGGATATGCACTGAAAACCCGTCCTCTACCAGAAACACCTCGCCGGGCAAGCTGTCCCGCCGAATGCTCAGTGGCACAGGGACGGGCATCTGCGGTACGAATTTTCACTGAAGAAAGGAAGGATACATCCCTTCCGCCAAGAAGGGTCTGTCACTAGTCTGAAAGGAGACCCCTGGCTATGCTTGGAGAGCAAGCCTATTGACAAGCTGACTCACTCTGTAGGGGCTGAGAACCGGAGATGCCAGTAGAGCCTTAAGATTAATAGAATGGATGGAAATGGACAACTCAGATCTAGGGGCCACACAGATGAACAGGGGAGTCTTATGCAGGGAGCATTCCACACAGTTGTTCCTATGCCTAAAGGCAATTGGTTTTCCTTTACAGATTACTCCAAATCCTTACTACATTACCACCTCCACTGACCTTGAAAGGCAGATTCTCCAGAACCCCTTACATCAAACCTATTGTAATGAGCCATCACGCCGTGGATTTCTGCCTAGATGGAGTTTATCATACCCGGCGGACTCTGAGACCGTGTGGATATTCGCAGACAGATTAAATGGGTATTCTGCAGGAATCAATAATCATGCTGAAGATCAGGTTAAAAGTTTGGTTCCCACTATGGGCCTATAGGATCCTGATTGCTCTCAGTCATCTCCTCTGGGTCCCAACCTTACTGGTTTACCTAAACAACCAAATCCGGCACGTTCTGACCCTTGACAGGAAGTCATTTACATGATTCAGACTTATGTGCACATTATACTACCCGTTGACACAACTACCCGGGCAATATTAGATAGGTGGGGAAAGGGCAGGCGAGGATTTACCCTCAACCTGAGCTGAAACGGGTATTCTGAGTGCATTAAGAGCATCCACACAGGTTAGAACCAGGATCTCTTCTGTCTCTGTAGCTCCTAGTTACCCTGACAGAACGTGGCACCGAGTTCCACCTGCCTGTCACAGCTTGTAGCCCACAGCTAGGGGTTGCAAAACTAGAAAGAGCTACTGCCAATGTGTCAAGAGAATCAGAAAAAGCCATTCATCAAAGCACAGGCACTATTACACCCTTACCGGAAGAAATCAAATTATTACCAAAAATGGTAATATCGAATCAATTAGCTCTCGAGCCACTGTTAGAAGTACACGACAGAGTATGTCAGTTATTGAGTAAGAGCTGCTGGGGTTTTTATGTAGATCCAGAGCAGAAAAGCAAACGCGAGAGAAACAAGATTTAAACAACATTTAAAGTATTACCTGAAGTAAGGCGGGGATCTCCCCTACATCTCTTTGGGTGGCTAACCTCTTGGCTCCCAGACTTAGGGACAGGACTGTGAACTACAAGGATTTGGGTTGTTGTATTCACTCTCTTCTTTTCCTTTCTAATGACATGTGTATGTTTACAGGGCGGTATTAGGAACTCAACTTACGACTTAAATAATGAAGAGTATAGTGTGACCCTGATGGTGAAAAGAAAGGCTGGGACTGTGGGGAAAAGCTCATTCCCTAACTATTGTCCTAATTAGTCCTTAGAGTCTGAAACGCAATGAACTTTCTCAAGGTATACCGAGCTTACGTTGTACCCTGCATAGCCATGGTTCAGTCAGCATGACCAAAGGACCCAGCTCGTTGCAGGCAGGAGAAGGACAGCCCCCACCCCGAAGAAGAAAGGATACTCCGGGACTACGCAGATGACGCCAGCCTCCCAGCCCCTCCGACACCCCTGTGAAACCCTCCCCTCATCTGGCATCAGAGAGAAGGAACTGCAGCAAGACCCACTGCAGGGACATCTAGATCAGGAAAGACGCAGGTGGATGATGATTCCACACAGGCAGAGTTGCTTCGCAAAACAGCAGTCTATGTGTGCGTGTTATGAGCGATCAGTCAAATTGCATTGTACCTGAACGCTTGAAAGGCATAAGAACCATGCGTAAAACCGCATTCGGGGCACCCCAATTTGACTGGGACACCTCGTGCGCATGAATAGAGAATCACTCTTGTCACCCTATACTTTGTGTCCTGGCCTCTCTCCTCGGACGGCATGGGCCAGTTGCAGAATCTTCATGAAAATACCCCTCTCCCCAGTCTGAAAGTTACCCTCCAAGACCGAGAATTGCCCCCAGGGCTGGCCCAGAAGCCGCTTTACTGCTTTTATCCCGCTGTCCTCCCAGGCAATGACCGTTCAAGAAGGACTCTCCCTGAAACCATAACTCGAATCGCACTGCCTCAAGAGTAGGTGAGCGGTGCGCCATCCTTTCCTGCGCACGATGCTCCCCCTTCCCACCTCGGTCATACTTTAGGAGTACCGTTTACAGACAGAAACGCCCACTTGAAAAATGCTGTTTGGTTTGGTAAATCCACAGCCTTTTCTGCAGACAGGAACGCAGAGTGAACGGAGGAAATCAAAGGCCCCCCCCAACGAGCTGAGTCCCTGGCCACCAGCCGAGCCTTTGAAGCTGGAGCCAGCACAGCTTCTGCTGACTCCCATGCTGCATGGGCTGGAGCCACGCAGTGCCTTGGCCCTGGGCAAGAGCTGCTGCGCTCCCTTCAGAGAAGCTGCAGGCAGGGATCCACCTCCGCCGGTGCTTTGCCTGGGAGAATCAGGACAACAGCAGCGGCCTCGAGCCCCACCTGCTATTTGGGCCCTGCACTGCTGCCATGCCTGTACTTCAAAAAGGCAAAGAAAAATTGCCTTTCTTAAGAAAAAGGTATGAAAAATAGGACCCCTGGTCGGTCATATGGGTGGCAGAACAAACACCATTTTATCAGACAAACGGACATGCTCTGTGAGCAAGCTGGTTACGTGTCAGTCCCCTTTCTCCTCCTCATCAGGCCCTGGAGGTCCTGTGTACCAGGCAGACTTCTTCTCCCCCTCCCCATAAGCCTGAAGGTTCCTGGGCGCCAGGCAGACTTCTTCCCTCCTTACGGGCCTTGAAGCTCCCGGGCACCCCAACAGCCAGGTTGGGATCACCCCGTCACAGAGCAGGGAAGCGCAGCAGCACACCCAGCAGCCTCTAGAAAATCAAGCAGCACTCTTCCCCTCTTCTCCTCCATTTACGGCCTCGTTGATGGAGGCAATGACAAACGGCACCGTCCCCTCTGGCGGTGAAGAGGTTTCCTACCTTGATACCACACATAAAATTGTACAGGAAAGGTGTGAACCTCACAGTCGCCTGTGTCTTCCACCTGCCCTACAGACCACAAACTAACAGCACTGAATTAACAACACATTAAGAACGGGCAGGTACCCACCAGATGGCATGTGGAATGTGCTCATTCTCCTGCTCTCTGCAACCCACAAACACTTTAAACCCCCCCACTGGCAGCCCGTGGTGGTTCTCACGGTGACACGTGAAAAGGGCACGTGGAAACCAAGAGCCCAGAGAGGCGGTGGAGTCTCCTTCACTGGAGACGTTCAGGACAGAAGTGCCTGTCACCACCACGTGCTCTTTACTTTGCCTTCCAAGATCAAGCCAAGCTGTGATACAAGAGCTTTGGCCCTCCCCCTCTCCCATGGAAAGTTTGAAATCCTGTGGGATAGGAAGAAACTTGCCAGGCAGCAGCTGCGTCTTGCTCCATAGGCTTTGAACTAGCCCTGGGGAAAAAGCTGACCAGCCGACTGCGGTACGTCAGTGTGCAACTTGGATAATGAGGTGAAGTCTCAGTGCTCAAAGATCAATTAAGCCTGGCCTTGATGACTCGGGGGAGCAGAGACTGCCCTGGCTGTAACGGGATGCAGATAAGGAGGGAGCCCTGTGTAGGCAGGACGGCCCTGCCTTTCATCAGCTAAGACAACCAGATAACAGGAACCCGTGTACTTCTTTGTTTCTTCAAAAGGCTGTCATGCCCGATCACTGACCTCTGCCTCATCACCTGTGAAATGCATATCAAAGCTGACATCCCTGCATATGCTAACGAAGATTATAGAGATCATGCTAAACATTCATGACTATAGCACTCGTCTCTCCACCCAAATCATACTACACGCCCCCTCGGGGAAGGAAACCTCGTCAGTTTGGGGATAAAAAGATGGGACGGTTCAATCAGGAGAGAAGAACCTCGATACCTGACAGACCAGTTGCGTTCTCTTCCTCCAGCCCAGGCAGGGACGCCTTTCTGGGTAAGCGCTGTGCCTTTCACCCTCGGGTGAATGGCACCCGCGGGCTGTGGTACTATTATTATTATTACTTTTGCTAGCAATACTAACCTTAATTAGTATCACTATTGTAGTCGGTGAATTTATACACGGCAATCTTGAATCTGTTTGGTCACTCTCAATAAAATAACTCACTTGGATTGTTGTGAATCTGACTCAGTGAAAGTCCTTTGCTGAGACTCTGACAGATAAATCAGGGAAAGTCCTGGGACTCTGACAGACAAAGATCGAAACTACATTCCTTTTGACGCAACAATAAGAAAAAGCTCCAAAGATATGCGCAAGAGAACTTGACTGACTGTGACCTTGCCCATCTAAGTGAGTCTATTGTTGAAAGAAACCAGATGGAAATAAGCTGAAAGTCGCAAATTTCCAACAAAACAGTGCCAACTCAGCTCACAGTTTCTGAAATGAGACAAATAGTTTTAAATAAGGATAAGCCCTTTGCCTTGCATCTGGGAACCAACAGGGATGCAGACCTGGCACATCAGACCAGGGCCAGGCACAAAACAACACCCGAGGCACAGGGAAAGCACAACACGTCAGATGTGGTAGTCAAGAACGACAACAAACGACTCTTCCTATCACTTCTCTCTATGATCAGCTGAGTTCTTGTAGTCAGACACAGAAATTGGAAGTGATTTCTTCTTCTTTTGCTGAAGTAGACTCTAGAGTAGATATTGCCAAAGAATGCACAAACAACCCCAAAAAGTTAAAGCAGCTACTTTCACCCTCAAGAGACGCATCTCACTGAAGTGGTTCTCACGTTCTCTTCTCTACTCTAAAGGGGGCCCACTAAAGATCCGTTTGAGTTACACTACCGCTAAGCATACACCGCTACCAGACATTTCTCTAGTCTGAAGGCTGACAGCAGGGTACAAGCACAGCCCTTTCTGGACATCTCACTCCTGGCTAGAAATCTTAGAGGCTTAGAAATCAGGAGCTAAGGACTGTGTGATGGCACCACCACGAGCAGACGTTCAAACCCAAAGCATCTGGAACACACAGAGAAACCTCCACCATTTGTTCAGCAATGTTTCAAGTCACGCCATACTCAGGCCAGGACTTTACAAAATGTCACCAAACATAATGATAGTAGCCTCTTTGCTCCAAAGCAAAGAAACAAAGAGCCACCCAGCCTTGGAGAAACCCTTGTCCTTCCGTGTGGCTGGTGTCTTCACAGGGCTCTTCCTCAAAACAGGAGAAATGGCCATGAATTTGGCATTCAGAAGTACACTTAGTCCTCTGGCGGATGTTGCCTACAAGCCAGAAGTCCACTCACCCCGCCCCAGAAGCGCCCGTTAGTCGTCTGGCAGTCATTCTCCATGAACCCCAAGTCCTCCACACCTACCTACCTACCGACTCGCCAGAAAGGAGTCGGACCGCACCAGAATTGACACTGCCTGACCTGCACTAGACCTGCAGCAGGCCAGAAATGACGGCTTCAAGAAAGAAAACACAACCCAATTGAAGAGAGCAGCAAAAAATCAACCAGAAGAAACATTGGACAAATTATACAAAAATCCAAACCCTAAACAGACAAACAAGCTAAAAATAGGATCCGCCCCCCCCCAAAAAAAGACCACACAGAACACAAGATAAGGTAAAAACAACCTAAGCCCAGGAACCCAGGACCAACAAACCCAGATTCTGTCCATAACAATAACACACTTTAATCCTAACTCGCTTCAACTCTGGCATAGCATAGCCCTTGCCACCACGTAACCTGAGCAAACTGCAACCCTACCAGTCCATAACCCGCATCCCTGCAGGACGCTCTCCAGCACAAGGTACATCTCTGCTTAATCTCCCTTTGGACAAAGATCGAAAGGGAGGGATGGGGTTTGCTTGGCCTCGTTCCCAGGGTGCCGCAAGAGAGACCTGCCGCCCCCAAATCACCGGTGTGTTGTGGACAACACATATGAACTGCAGACAAGGATCAGGACAGCTTTGGGGAGCAGACAAGCCGTTCTGCGGTGCCCCCACTGCTGGCAGAAAGCAGAGCTGGAGACAACATGGGGAAGTCCAGGGCAGCCAGTGGTGGTGGTGGGGCCCCGCAGGGTGCAGCACCCGCAGGAATGCCCGGCTCCTTAAGCCTCGGCCCCGCGGCTGCAGCTGGGGACCGGCACCGGTTGGGGCTTCGCTGGGAAAAAACAGGCGAGGGTGACCCTGACACTCAGCACGCGTACCTGGTCCCACTAACCTGTCGCTCTGCCTGTCACCACCACGGGATGCAGAAAGCAGTTCTGCTGGTCCTGGCGTGGTCCTGAGCCACGTCTCAACAGATGAGTCTTTAACCAGAGGGCCTAAAAAGAGGAAAAGGTGCCCAGAATTAGCCTGTGCTTAAGTTTTTGCAGGCACTATGGGCTTTTGAGCTACACGGTGGTGCCGCTCCTGGAGAGCGCTCAAGAACGAGGCGGCTGCCTCTTCCTGCAGGCAGGCAGTGGGGTGTGTGCAACAGAAGCCAGTGCCGGTGTGTGCGGCTGTTGAAGGGGGTTGGTTTTCAACTGTGCCCACCCTGGTACGACGGGTTCCTTTTCCCAGGAGGTTCCGCTCCTCCTGACGGCCCTGCCGGGGCTCCGGGGCCTGGACTGGGGCCGGGGCAGCCCCGAGGAGGAGGCCGGGGTGGCTGCGGGGGGCGGCGGGGGGCGGCGGGGGCCCGAGGGCAGGAAGGGGTGCCGCGGGGCATGCTGGGAGCAGGCACGCCCCGGGGCATGCTGGGAGCTGTAGTCCCGGGGCACGGGGCTGCCCGGCAGCCATGTTACTGCCCGGGGCACGCCGGCAGCTCTCATGGCCCCACAGGCCGCTGCCGGGCTGCCCTGGCGGTCTCGGGAGGCGCAGTCCCTGCTCCAGCTGCCGCTGGGCTGAGGGGAGGGCTGTGGCCACCCGAGGGCGGCGGGGGAGCCCCAAACCGCCCGCAGCCATGGGGTCCCAGTCAGCATGAGCCAGGCCTGGCTGGGGCAGCCCTGGGAGGGACCCGGGAGTCGGGGAGGTGAAGGGGAAGGGGATGGAGAGAGACCCCCCAGGCACAGGCAGCGCGCACCCCGACTCCCAGAGCCCCCTCAACTGCCCTGGCCCCAGCGCCAGTGATGTATGATCTGAGAGAGACAGAGACAGAAGCGCCTGAACTGTCAAATTCTGCCGGCAGCACCGAGAGCAGGAACTGCCTTGAGTCCTGTGCCCTTGGGGCTGTGTCGCCCCTGTGCTGCATCTGGATCCCTCCCTGTGCCTGTGCTCCCCCAGCCTTTCCCTCGCTGGTTCCCTCTTTTGCTTCCCTGTACCTCTCTTCATCTGGCCATTCTTGTATCCTGCTCCCTGCCCCTGCTCTAGTCTCCAGCCCCTCTCTTTCTCTGGCATGCTGCCTGTCCCTTTGTTGTTCTTGCTCTTCCTCTGTCCTGCTCCATTTTCCTCTTTTTCTCTTCCTCTCTCTCTGTCCTGAAGCACACTGCTGTTTTCTCATTCTCTGCCTCTTTGTCCCGCTCTGCATCCCTCTCTTGTTAACAGTCTCTCTGGCCTCTTCCCGCTCCTGCTTTTTCTCTTTCTGCCTGTATGTCTCACTCCCCGTACCCGTCCTCCTTGTGGTCTCTCTCCTTCCTCATCATCATAGAATCATAGAGGAAGGAATCATAGAGGAATCATAGCTTGGAAGGAACTTTAAAGATTGTCTCCTTCCAACCCCCCTGCCCTGGGCAGGGACACCTCCCACTAGACCAAGTTGCTCAAAGCCCCATCCGGCCTGGCCTTGAACACCTCCAGGATGGAGCTTCCACAGCTTCTCTGGGCAACCTCTTCCAGTGTCTTACCACCCTCAGAGTGAAACATTTCTTCCTAATAGCTAATCTAAATCTACCCTCTTCCAGCATGAAGACATTACCCCTTGCCCTATGACTACGTGCCATCGTAAAAAGTCCCTCCCCAGCTTTCTTGTAGGTGCCCTTCAGATATTGGAAGGCTGCTATAAGGTCTCCCCAGAGCCTTCTCTCCTCCCGGCTGAACAACCCCAACTCTCTCAGCCTGTCCTCGTAGGAGAGGTGCTCCAGCCCTCTGATCATCCTTGGGACCTCCTCTGGACCCGCTCCAACAGGTCCATGTCTTTCCAGTGTTGGGGGCTCCAGAGCTGGACGCAGTACTAATGCAGTGGGAGAATTCAAGGGAATAGTTTCAGCAGACTCCAGGGAAAAAAGAGCTACACGCAGATGTGTGTAGATTGCAACCTCACTTCAGTTAATCGGTCCTTCTCTCCACGTTTAGAAAAGCACACGCAACATTACTGTATTGAGAACGACAGAGTTCCTGAAAACGTGCCTTTGGAGAGTGTCCTGGTTTGAGGTAAAACAGAACCAATTTTGTTCAGTAACTTCGCTACTTAGCTGGGCCTCTTCTAACAACTGAAATTAACTGTATATTGTGCAGACAGTGTTCACTCCCTCAGAGTGATAAGGCAAATTGTTCAAGCTTCCGTCTTCTCAGAACATTTTGTGCCTAGTTCTGTGGAAAAACAGGCCTATGTTCTCTCATGGCAGGCACAGCCTCTCTCCTTTTGTGGTTCTTCAGGCACCAAGCAGACATTAGGAAAGCTCTCGACTGGAGTATTCTACAGGAATACCGAAGTATTGCCTCCAATCAGTCAAGGGGAAACAATATATCCATGACACTTGTGTTGCGTTAAGGGGCGAAGTAGTTTTGGCAGAAAATAAACCCCCTCGCGTTCTAACACTCCTCACCGAGGTGGGAGGCGAGGTGCGGCTAGGTTTACATTCTGAGTGATGCCCACTTCACCCCTATCAGTCCAGGCACGTTTCATATATTACACTGTTACGCTTCTGAATACACTAACAGAGGACTGCACCTTCAGCCCAGCTGTGCTCATGAACTAACACGGCCACGCTTCGGTCGCGTTCAATGAGAAACCCAAACGACGAGCTGCCTACACAGTACAGTTTATTTAAACAACAGCTACACAAGTTCTTTTGGATTGCCGGTGATAGTGACTGTCTGCAAAGCACGTGCGAATACGAAAGATGCTAGCAATAGAGCTCGCTTACAAAAGCGCTGAGGTATAAAACCACTCTGTACAGAGCTTTCTAAGTTTCCCCGGGAAGCACTTGGTATAGCCAAGTGTTCGAATCTTACCCACAAGCGTCCTTATTGCGGGGGAAGAGAGGCTCAGCCCGTCGACTGGTGCCAGAAGTCCACGATGGTGTCTTCACTCACATCCCCCTTTTTTTGGGCGATTTTTATACTATTTTTTGTCTTCAAGGTGGAGTTTGAGTGACTCTAGTCATAAATCCTTTCATTCTGATAGGTGTAAAATTTTCTCGCCTCGCATTTAAAGGTATAGTTGACGAAAAATTCAGGGCGCAGACTCAAGGAGGAGTGGTCGCACCTTGGAGGCGGGGAGCTTTTGGGATGGAGGTGTGTTTTGGTATTATAATGACACTCTAATGAGCAAAGTTCACTAAAGGACAGCATTTCATCAAAACAATGACAGATTGTTGGCTCAGGGTAACAAGTGGGCCGTTTATCAGTTCCATAAGACCTTCGAGGGCTCCTTTTGGTCCCCAGGTTCCCAGTTTATCCCAAAGTTTTAGCCGCAGTGTCTCCACTCTGCTCCATCCTTCACACTGTTCTCCTTCCGTGGTACCATCTCGTTCCCATGCTTTCCGGATTATCACAGGGTTTGGCCTTGGAGTCTCCAGCCCCCTCCACTCCCCGCGTTGCTTTGTAAGCGATATGGGACAGGCAATCACAGATGTAGTGGATTCTTCACCTACCAGCTGCGGCTGTGTTTTACCCTAGAAGCCTTTTGAGTTTATACCTTTCCTTAGTGCGTGAACAATGCTGTATTGTTGACCATTTTTAGTAATCATTCCACAACTTGTATACAACCCTAGGGTAATACTGCAGAAGAATTGAAAAAATACCCAACAAAACAAACCCCACTGAAAAAAAAAAAAAAAAGCAAGCCCAAAATCCAGAATCGACAGTCAATGTATTAACCGCCATTTCAAACAGAAGCCTAAACAGAAAGTGACATAAAGTAAAGGGGCAGAAAGTAGGAGGGAAAGGGTAATGTCACTGCTGGAGTGCTACATTTACATTACGTTGGTTTCCTAAAACGCAACAGCTCGGTGAAACTGAAGACTGAGCCAGGAAAGATCACAGTTGTGCTTGAAAGCACTGAACCAATGGGCACGGCTCTCTGCATTTCTGCAGCCTCTAAGCACAAAGACCAACTAGGGATCCTTGCAGTTACTGACATAGTAATACTAAACCAAATACAAATACATAGTAATACTAAACCAAATACACAGTAACGCTAAACAAAATACACTAAGCCAAATACTAAAACATAATAATACTAAAGCAAAACACATCAGCTTTCAGGACAATACATCTGAAACAGATCCTAAGTGCTTCTTCTTCGTTTCTTGAAGGGAGAGTCTGCTGTAACTGGCTCTCTTGCTTTTCTGGCACCTTCTAACACCTCAGCCTTGTGAAATCCTTCCTTCTCATCCCCTCTTCTTCTCTTCCGGTGTTTGTTCTGCATATCTCCTGGTGTTGACGTGGAGTATTTATACGTACTGGAATAAAATGAAGCACTAGAGGGAGTCTTGGACCTTTAAAAAAACACAACACAAAAGCAATAAATGAAAGTATTCTTTTTCCTCCCAGGTTTGGTTTGCTTTGGGTTTTCTTCCTCTCCATATGCTTCTGTGCAAACTTCTTTCAGCTGCTGACAGCGCTACTGCAAATTGAAGAACTTGATGGCATGTAAATGTTTCTGCTTCCAAGACAGAACAGCTGCTGCTTTGTTAGTGTAAAAGCATACGGGAAGGGTAAGTCTGTTTCCACTCACTTCTAGCACACGAGCTACCATAGCTGTTGATTGATTTAAGGTGCTGTGCACTGGCCTCTACTCGTATGTCAACGCACACGTTTCACTACTGGGCAACGACGTGCAGTGCAAACCCTTTTGGTTGCAGTAAGAGGCAAAAAGAGAAATCTTAATGTGTACAGCGCATTATCAAACATCAAGAAAACACGATTCAGCCTGAAGACAGTCAACCGCAAGTTTAAAATGCCAGCTTAGGCTATTGAGCTTCACTGAATATTTGGCAATTTATACAGGTGGCAAAATACTTGTACTGCAATCCTACGCGCAGGACTATTTAACCAACACTTCTAGCCAGCTGTCCTAGCAAACTTTAGCACATAATCGCTCACACCAAGGACAGTGACGGCATTGAAGGAAACGTCCCATCTAAAGGCATCTCTAAACTCAGCCTCTAGTACTATGACTCAATGCCGTTTCTCGAGCAAAGATACTGGCAGCATTACTAATAGAGAGCGATTCAGACTCCTGCCCAAGGGATTTTGGGGGATAGAAACATCAGCTACCCTGAGATATGTCTTCACAAGTGTTTCTTGCGTTATGTGGAGGAGGAGGCACGGGCACAGAGACCGGTGGTGATGCTGGCAGTGTTGGGGCTCGGGTCCCGCTGCCTAATTGGGAAATCAATTTCTTCAGCTCTACTCAGCAGTAATCAAAAGGGTGACTTTCCATCTGATCCTTTCCTTAGGTTTAGTTTTCATGTGTAATTATGGTTTCCTCAAAAAGCACTCCATTTTCAGAGTCCTCTTTGCAGTGGGGTTTTATTTGAAGTAATTTTACTGCATGCACAGATCCCCTCTGTTAAAGCCAATTGATATTAAGCCGTTGAAAAATCAATTACCACTTGTATTCTCCACAACTATCCGTGCATGCTTTTTTCATTATAAATCAGCTGCTGTGTGAGTGACACCTTATGGCCTCACTTAACAGGTTACAAGTAGGAACATACGGAATTTCGGTAGAATACTTACAGTTGGCAGCCCGGTCTGCCACCTGCTGAGCGAGGTGTACTGGCTCTCACTGGGTGACCTTCTGAAGTGGGGAGAGGAAAAAGAATAAAAATGCCATTCAGTTGATCTGCAGGTAATTTGTTTAAAGACGTTCGGAAGGGGCAGGTACTTACCAGGTGGGGGTAGTGATTGTCCTTGGGGGCACCTCTGTGACAGCGACAGCAGATGTGCCGTCACCAGAGCAGCAGGAGGTAGAACACTAGTGGCACCACTACAACAAAAACAAAACAAAACAGAACAAATTTCTATAATTCAAAGCGTGTTTTGGAGTGCTACGTGAAAGATAAAGCTACTTCAGAGGATGCCCGAGAGGTTCTTTTGAATTGTGACAATTGTTAGGGCAACTAAGATGATTAAGGGCTTGGAGCATCTGCCTTATGAGGAAAGGCTGAGAGAGCTGGGACTCTTTAGCCTGGAGAAGAGAAGGCTGAGGGGAGACCTTATTATGGCATACAAGTATCTAAAGGGTGGGTTGAAGGAGGATGGAGCCAGGCTCTTTTCAATGGTTCCAAGTGACAGGACGAGGGGTAACGGGCACAAGTTAGTACACAGGAAGTTCCGTTCAAATACACGGAAAAACTTCTTTACGGTGAGGGTGACAGAGCACTGGAACAGGCTGCCCAGGGAGGTTGTGGAGTCCCCTTCCCTGGAGCTTTTCAAGACCCGCCTGGATGCAGTCCTGAGTGATGTGCTCTGGGCAATCCTGCTTTGGCAGGGGAGTTGGACTAGATGATCTCTAGAGGTCCCTTCCAACTCTGAAAATTCTGTGATTCTGTGACCCTTTGTGTTCAACGGTACAGCTGAGCCTGAGCGTCTGCTGGGCAGAGTGGCTGTTTGCATTCAAGGCGTAAAGTCAAAAGGGTATAAGCCCTAAGGGATCATCCCAATTTTTCCTGTAGTTTCATGTGACTGCACTGGGTTGCACACTTAGACTGTCAGGTTTGTAAATTCCTCAAATGTACAGTGTTCCATTGTTTATTATCCAATCTCTATTTGTCACTGACTACATGACTAACAATTTTTCCTAGGATTGTACTTTCACACTTTCCATGAAAATATTATTCCCCCAGTACTAAAGAGAAATTAATGCACCCAGGAAGGTTTGACATAACTGAATGGCTTCGTTAGGAATTGCTAGCCACTTACAATCAAAGGGATCCTGGGGAAAAAACGTTCCTCTCTCAGGGTAAACCTGTACTGAGCGACTGATAAGGGAACCAAACGGGAAATGCTTTGGAGAAAATTCGTGCAGGAGGCACCCTTCCAACTTACCAAAGTGTCCTCGTTCAAAGTAAAAATGAAAAAGAGAGCTTCCACACTTATGTGGAACTGTCACTAATGATATCTATAAATCGCTAGCACAGAATCTCAAGAAGAAGAATCCGACTCCAGCATTTTGGTGTCTCTTATATTCATGTTGAGCTACAGATTGCCTACCAAAAAGGTCCAGGAGGTGTAACAGGCATGAGCGGTGGTGGAGGTGGTGGCGCTGGCGGCTGCTGCTGCTGCTGCTGCTGAATCCGCTCAGGGAGCCTTTTTGTGTAGCCAATCCCGTTGCTGAAGTTGTTCACAGCCTGGAGGCAGAAAAACAGTTACAGAAAGGGAATATGAAACTTCAGCAGATGTACAAACAAAAGCCTCCCCAGAGTAACATTACTTCTCTGTTCCTGCAAGTGCTACCAATCCTAAAATGAATCAACATACCCATGTAAGAGCACGCGGCATCAAACGCTGATGTTAATGACGCATAACTCAGAGGATCTGAACTTAAAGTACTTCAGTGTTAACACTGAATTTGAAAACAAAAGTGGGACCTGAATTGTCCTGATTGTCTCTGAAGAGTTGTACGCTTCTGTGACGAGAGATAATGTGTTTGAGAAGTACATGTAGCCCTATTCAGTCTAGCCTTGCTTAAGGAGATGTAAATTATTATTGTCTTCCCTTTCAGCTTTTTACTAAGACCCTCTTCTTACAAACAGTTTACGCAGAAGTCATCACGTTACCTTGCGTAGGAAGTGGTTGGCAACTAAAGCATCAGGGGAAATGTCTGTCTGATGACACGCTGGGCATGTGTGTTCCTCCGAGTCCAGTAATGCCGTTCTAATACCTGTGTATCGTTAGAGTCATCAAAGGAGGTTTAGCCAAAGTAAAGCAGTTTCGGGGATTCTCATCAAGTTTAAAAAAAAATTATATGTTTGATGGGTGAAGATGGTCTTGAACTGAGAGCATGAAGCTATAGATGTTCAACAGTGTCAAAACAGTTTTGGTATTTCACTAGTGTAACACTTGAAGGTGTCTGTGTCTTGATGTTCCGACTGGTCTGTTTTCCACTGTCTAGGACAGTGAGAAGTCACCAGCCTCAAGGTTCATGGATAAAACACACCTCAACAAAACATTAATAGGTTTGAGTTCTGAAGGGTTTAACCGACTGTCCCGTGCGGAAGAATGCAGATTACATGCCCAACGACCCGTTTGTTGCAGACCACAGTAAGTCACCAGAGTTGGCTGCGTAATTTTGTGTGAGAGAGAGGGCTGTGAAAAAACTAAACGCGTTCGATATCTAATACTGTAATCCCTGGTGCAGTTATGCACTCTTCTCATACTCGTCCTTCCGCATGTAAAGAGGATTTAACTAGATACCTAAGAAGGAAAATAAAGCTTTCTGCCTTTTTTTTCCCTTTTACAAGAAGCGTCCTTCCCTATTCAGGGGATACTTAAGTATGAAATAGAACAGATGACAAAGTAATTTCCTCAGCTCCTATTTCTGCTTTCAGAAAATCAGATGTGGTGTTTGGAATGAACAAAGATGGGAATAACACGTACATTCGTCACAGTAACTGTTTCCACAGCAGGGAATAACAGCGGCATCAGTCATGATCTCATTACAAAGGAGACACAACAACTCCTCTGGAATAGGGTCTTCTGAGGAGGAGGAGCAAGAGGAGGAGGACGGCTCCTCTGGTAAAAAGGGAGGCTTCTCCTTCTTTCCTCGAGCATAAGCTTCCCTGGAGGGCGGGGTGGGGAAGGAAAAAGCAAAACGTTAAAGCTGGGTAAAGGAAAACTGTTCCAAGCTTTGCATGTTATCAGAGGAAGCAAACAGATGGCATTCTCACTCTGCATTAGCCTGCGGAGAGGTGGGCATGCAGTTTAAACTGCTTTGCAATAGCCACAGCGCTAGCAGAGGGAGGGGGAACCAATTTTCCTTCTGCAGAACTCTCCCATTCATTGGATCAACATCATTTTTTGACAGCTATGAATCAAGTGACCTGAATCCCACCTCTCCTTTGCCAGAGGGTAAATTGCGGGCTCAGGATCAACTTTGTCTCCGAGTCATTACAGTTTACACATGGAAGAGCTCTATGGTACAGCTTCTACAGAAGGAGATGCGTGACAGAAGAACGGAATGCTACCAAGTGCATTTTCAAACAGCCACTGCTGTCAGCACACAGCAGTATTTTCTTAGTTGATAGCAACAGGAAAACCTCAGTCAGTTTCCCACATGGCATTGGATAGAAGTCGGGGGTGGTGGGGGGGTGTTGGGGGGAGGAAATCTCAGTCCAAGAGCTCTTTGTTGAACTTTGCAAGAAGCCTTTGAAACATCAATCAGAAGCCAAGTGACCTTTCCAAGAGAACGACTCCACTGTAAATACTACGGAAATGTTTGGCAGAAAGCCGGATTCTCAGCACATCGCAAGTTTAACCAAGTGCCCGGGGCAGGAACAGTAGGACCACCCCGTTTTAATACGAGCGAGTATCACAGTTTAGAAGGTTACGATACAGCGACAGTGCTTCCTCCCCCGTCACTACAGACGCTGGCCAACTCGGTTGCAGTGCCACTCAGGCATTTGCCCATGGTTTCTCTCCTTCCCTTTGTGCTCAGTCCAGTTCATTCCATACGTACGCATTAATGATTGGTATTGCGTATTGCCCGGTGTTTGTCAGCATGGCACCCTTCGTATTGGGATCTTCCACCTCCATCATGAAACTCCTTGGAATTCCTGAGCTCTTTTTAATTCTGGGAAGAGGCTTGAAATTTTTGTCCTGTTAAGAAAAGAAATGCAGACATCTCTCATCTGAAGACACACACTTAAAATGATATTTCAACGGTGATTTTAAGCAGCAAAAGCCCTTAATCCTCTCCTTTTACCTTGCCTAAGGGTTTCTCTTATTGTCCCAAACTAATACAACCAGGATGCTGCAAAGACTTGAGCAGCGTTTTGCGCTCAAGCGACGTTCTTTTGCTTCACTCCAGGTTCCGTAAGGGTTACATATTGCTTGGCTCACCACCCACCCCGACAAGAGACACAAACCCGCTCCTCCTCCAAGGCGCAATTCAGAGGGAGAGCTCGTCTTACTTCCCTTCACCGTCTCTAGAGAGGAAGGCTGCATATACATCCAGCGAGTAACGTTACAGGGCATGAATACTCAGCCAGAGACGTGTGTCATTAAAACACGCACACATTCAATAGGCGGGAGCGACAGAAACGCCTTGTTTTACTATGGAATACTAAAAACTGTGAACTGCCAGTAAAACTCGAAAAATTTTCAGTAGTATTGAAATATATAAAAATATGCATGAAGGTTCACAGAGAAAGACCTAGGGACGTATTTAATGCTTATGACCTAGAAAAAAGAAAAATTTACAATTTTAATTGCAGGTTTCCCTTGAAGTTTGAAGGGGTTTGCAACATTGCCATATAGCCTCTGTATTTCACCCCAAGAGAAACACTTCTTAATACGAGTGTTCGCGTGTTCGTTACCTAACTGCCAAGGTAGAACATTAAACGCTAAGTAACACCAGCGGTCCCCCGCAATCTTACCCCATTGGTTGGGCAGTGCTTCCTATAGTGGCCAGGTATTCCGCAACGAAAGCAAATATACGATGGTGGAGGTGGAGCCAAGGGTTTCTTCCCGTAACTAAAATTTTGGGGGGAAAAGAAGAAAAAGGTATGCATGTGTCTCTCTTGTTCAAACAAACACCTCTACAACTTTTCCATAATCTTCAAAGAAGAGACGTGACATTATCAACACTTACTTCATTGGATCGTATTCACGGCACGACTGGACCATCGTAGCTTTCGTTATATCCTCTTCGGAAGCACCGGCCAGATTGTCAGTCTGTGTAACAGGGAAGGATTTGACACACACACCTTAGAAACATGTTTAAGCCCACACAGCCCAAGACAGCACCGCTCACCCCATCCTGTAAAGAGCAGCACAACGCTAGCTGAGGTTGCGTGAAAACAGCTGCTTCGATCAAATACAGTCGTCCCGAAGATGTTCTGGGGAGTCCTTATGCCATCGCGTGATGTTTATGTGCCCGTTCACCCACTTGCAAAGAGCATTCTCGGGCACTCGGAACCTCCGGCTCTGTTTGCACCTCACAAAAAGACTGCTGTAACCAATCCAATTTTCTCCCAAGTGGACTGAAGCTATGTGTAGAAAAAATTATATTATCCAGTATTTTCAAACGGATTTTTAAGCTCTGGCCTGCTGGAAGGAGAAGCTATCCACCGTGCATTTAATGGGGAAAGATGCATGCAACTCTCATTCTTTACATTTTGCAGCATTAAAAGGACACCCCTGGGTCGGGGATGTTGTTTCTGCTTGCTGAACTTCAGCTTCAGACACAGAAGCCTGAAAAGGAATCACGCTTTTCAGAATCCCTCAGCATCACAAAAGATTCTTTGCAGTAGAAATTTGACAATCATGTGCTCGAGGCTGTCCAACCTGCATGTTCTCCCCCCCAGTCTAACTTCTTCGTATTAGGTGATGTAACTAAGGTAAGCAAAACCTGCAGTTTTTTTCCAGTTGTCCATCTAACAGGCAAATGGTACTAAAAACCTTATGCAGAGCTAGATCTTCCAATGATGGAAGCCAGCTTATTAGGTTAAGCAGGATTTCTTAAAACATTTTTATTATACACTAGTCCAGGTACAAGCAGGGTCCAAGGGAGTGGCTGTCAATGACTTGGACCTTCAAGTACCCATCATTCACATCAACCCCTTCTTGGTTTTGGTTTTACATGCGCTCATTCACAAAAGAAACAAACTAGTTTCACAATTTTATTAATTGCTTGTTTCGTAGGCAGGTTTTTTTCAACAGTAACATAATCCAGATCGACAGCTATGAAATAATTTCCATGAACATTTAGAGGAACCTTTACCGATGCTTGACTAATTTGTCGGAATCCAAACGGTTTAGAAAACTCATCCAAACCCCACAAAACATTACTCGGGGTAGACCCAAATGCAAATACGGCAGTCAATACGCAGCAATAACAGACCCAAAGACTGTTAGCACCTTGCCTCCAGGCTAAGCCAGTCTGCACTAAAGAGGTCAGAGAAAGTAACAGTTTTGAGCTGCTTTCTGTCACATTCCCGGATTTCTCTGGAATACCGACATTTTCTCAAAAGCTTAAACGTGTAGAGTTTTTCACATTTCAGAGTAAAACTTCACATGAGTTTCCCGAACCAAGGACACGATTAGGGACAGCACTAATGCAGACCAATGCCTTTTGGTGGCTGCCTTCCAAACCTTTCCTTTTTTTCCCCCAAATGTACACATTGTGAAATGTGTCTCTCACTGCAGTGAGAGAGGGAAGAAGTTACCAGGGGAAGAGACTGCTCTTTCTTGGAAATGAACTCCCGCCTTTATTTTCAGAAGGAAGAACTAGCTCCTCTGCACTAGGCGCTGACTTCTCTCCTCTCTGTAACTGTTATTTTTATGGACTCGCACTACGCCTTTTCACAAGGTGCCATCACCAACGCTTTGCCAGGCAAAGTTACGCATCGTTGAGCAAAAAACGCAAGCAGTTCTGTAGCGAGACATGGTGTTACAACAGTTTCAGAAGGTCACGCCTGCGAATACCCCACACAGACACGTTGGTATATTCCGATAAACAAGGAGGTACATTTACAGCATTTACAGAGTCTGTGTTCAAACCCATGAGTTTGTGTTGTCCGCTGTATATGCAGAGCAGAATTTATGAAGTTGTGCAGCATTCAGAGAATGGAACTGTACCTCTAACGACTAGAAATTCAGAAATAGCCATGCAATTGTCCGTGTTACAGAAATGCTTCTGGTTTGGCTGTGGCAAAGCCTCCTGAAATGTCC